>NC_135234.1:693802051-694427051 GCF_051348905.1 Ranitomeya variabilis | reverse complement strand
GTCCCAACCACACCCATTTAGCACTGCTGATCACACTGTTTCATATACAATAATTATAAACAAAAAAATATGGCCACACAGTGCCCCATACTGTATAATGACCACACATGATGCTCCATACTGTATGATGACCACACATGATGCTCCATACTGTATATTGGATGAACATGATGCTCCATACTGTATAATGAACACACATGATGCTCCATACTGTATAATGACCACACATGATGCTCCATACTGTATATTGGATGAACATGATGCTCCATACTGTATAATGACCGCACATGATGCTCCATACTGTATAATGACCGCACATGATGCTGCATACTGTATAATGGTCACACGTGATGCTCCATACTGTATAATGTCCGCACATGATGCTCCATACTGTATAATGGCCACACAGTGCTCCATACTGTATAATGACCACACATGATGCTCCATACTGTATCGGCTCATCCTTAAAGGGGTTGTCGGATCTTATGCTACATGTCTACAGTCACTATGTGTGAATCCTCATATCGTGTGCACTGTGCGCTGTGAAGATTCTCTGGTGCCGGCAACAGGTGGTCTTGTAACCACAAGCATGCAATATATATATTCCCAGCCACATTTCGACTAGACTGTTTTGGGCCTTGTTCAATACATTTGCATTCGCCATGCAAGTCTAGTCGGCATGTGACTGCATGTATGCAAATCACAAACTTGCAGCCAGACACCCGCCAAATAACCACAGCTCTGCGAGCAATGTGAGATGCACAAGTCTGCAGTCACATAGAATGACACAGAGTGAATGCACCAATGACACACACACACACACACACATGCACAGCCCCACTGTATAATGACAGACACACGCACAGCCCCACTGCATAATTACACACACATGCACAGCCCCACTGCATAATGACAGGCACACACGCACAGCCCCACTGTATAATGACAGGCACACACGCACAGCCCCACTGTATAATGACAGGCACAAACGCACAGCCCCACTGTATAATGACAGGCACACACGCACAGCCCCACTGTATAGTGACACACACACGCACAGCCCCACTGTATAATGACAGGCACACACGCACAGCCCCACTGTATAGTGACACACACACGCACAGCCCCACTGTATAATGACAGGCACACACGCACAGCCCCACTGTATAGTGACACACACGCACAGCCCCACTGTATAATGACAGGCACACACGCACAGCCCCACTGTATAGTGACACACACGCACAGCCCCACTGTATAATGACAGGCACAAACACACAGCCCCACTGTATAATGACAGGCACACACGCACAGCCCCACTGTATAATGACAGGCACACACGCACAGCACCACTGTATAATGACAGGCACACACGCACAGCACCACTGTATAATGACAGGCACACACGCACAGACCCACTGTATAGTGACACACACGCACAGCCCCACTGTATAATGACAGGCACAAACACACAGCCCCACTTTATAATGACAGGCACACACGCACAGCCCCACTGTATAATGACAGGCACACACGCACAGCCCCTGTTACCACTCCTGTCACTGCGTGCCGCCGCCGCTCCTCCAGGTTCCAGCGCGCCAGCTTCTCTTCCGGTGCAATGTCCCATCCTCCTGCCGCTGCGAGTCCCCGCCGCTCCTCTTCCAGGTCACAGTGCGCTCGTCCTCAGATCGTCTCTTCACTTCCGGTATCTTGCTCTGTTAGGGGCATCCGGTGTTTGCGCAGGCGCTCTGGAATCATCAAAGGACGCATGCGTTCCTCTGCTATTCCTTCTTCCCCGGAGCTCTCTAGTGTCAGCCAATCCGGGTAAGACTTCGCCTATAAGAGGCTGACCTTCCTGCTTTGCGATGCCTGATTGTCATATAGCCTCCGCTTGTGCATCTGGCCAGTTTGCTCTACCTGTGCTCTGTCTTTTGTGTACTGCGTAGTCTGAGCCTATTGTCCTTGTCCTGCCTGCTTCGCCCCTGTGTTTGTTGCTTTTTTTCAGTTACCCCGCCGTACTTATTTTGTTCTTCTTTATTTCTTTTTCCCTGCAGCCTTCACCTGTCTCGGCTCCCCAGCCTCTCCGGTCTGATGTCCGTCTTCCTAGTCCTGAGGTTCGGTCCTGCCTTCCCGATTTTCCTTTACTGTAGCGCGAACGTGTAGGGAATAGAGTGGACCCTCTGGACCGCGGAAAAGACCTACCCCTGGGCGAGCTGACCTTATGGACCCGACCCCTATACAGGGACCGTCAGGGGCAAGCCCAGAGGAGCCAAAACCGCAGTAGCCGTACCAAGAGGGGCGGCTCTAGAGAGAGAGGAAACAAGAACAGAGGGGAAAATGCCGAAGGAGGGTGGAGAACAAAAAAGGAAAACCGGGAAGGCAGGACCGAACCTCAGGACCAGGAAGACGGACGTCAGACAGGAGAGGCTGGGGAGCCGAGACAGGTGAAGGCTGCAGGAAAAAAGAAATAAAGAAGAACTAAATAAGTACGGCGGGGTAACGCACGCACAGCCCCGCTGAATAATGACACACACGCACAGCCCCGCTGTACACTGTGTTCCAAATTATTATGCAAATTGGATTTAAGTGTCATAAAGATTTAATTGTTTTGTTTTTCAAATAAACTCATGGATGGTATTGTGTCTCAGGGCTCAATGTATCACTGAAATCAATCTTAAACACATGTGATAATTGGTTTTCCAGGTGATTCTAATTAAAGGAAAACTACTTAAAAATGATGTTCCACATTATTAAGCAGGTCACAGTTTTCAAGTAACATGGGAAAGAAAAAAGATCTCTCTGCTGCCGAAAAGCATCAAATAGTGCAATGCCTTGGTGAAGGGATGAAAACATTAGAAATTTCCCAAAAACTTAAGCATGATCATCGTAGTGTTAAGAGATTTGTGGCTGTATCTGAGCACAGATGTGTTTGTGCTGATAAAGGCATAATGAGGAAGATTTCTGCCAGGCAAGTTCATCGGATTAAGAGAGCAGCTGCTAAAATACCATTAAAAAGCAGCAAACAGATATTTGAAGCTGCTGGTGCCTCTGGAGTCCCTCGAACCTCAAGGTGTAGGCTCCTTCAAAGGCTTGCTGTGGTGCATAAACCTACTATTGGGCCACCCTTAAACAGTGTTCACAAGCAGAAATGGTTGCATTGGGTCCACACATACATGAAGACTAATTTCCAAACAGTCTTGTTTACTGATAAGCGTTGAGCAACCCTGGATGGTCCAGATGGATGGAGTAGTGGATGGTTGGTGGATGGCCAACATGTCCCAACAAGGCTGCAACGTCAGCAAGGAGGTGGAGGAGTCATGTTTTGGGCCGGAATCATGGAGAAACAGCTGGTAGGGCCCTTTAAGGTTCCTGAAGGTGTGAAAATGACCTCTGCAAAGTATACTGTATAGAGTTTCTGACTGACAACTTTCCTCCATGGTATAAAAAGCAGAAATGTGCCTTCAGGAGCAAAATCTTCTTCATGCAAGACAATGCACCATCTCATGCTGCAAAGAATACCTCATTGGCTGCTATGGGCATAAAAGGAGATAAACTCATGGTGTGGCCACCATCTTCCCCTGACCACAACCCTATAGAGAACCTTTGGAGTATCATCAAGCAAAAGATCTATGAGTGTGGGAGGCAGTTCACATCAAAACAGCAGCTCTGGGAGGGAAGAAATACAAGCAGAAACTCTCCAAAAACTCACAAGTTCAATGGATGCAAGAATTGTGAAGTTGATATCAAAGAAGGGTCCTATGGTAACATGTAACTTGGTCCGTTAGGATGTTTTGGAGTTAAATACATTTTTTATTCAGTTAATGTGACCTCCTAATGCTGCTAATTCCACAAATGAGCATTTTCAGTTCTTTAAAACATATCAAATGTTTAGAAATTCTACTGTGCCTAATAATTTGGAACAGTGCATTTTAAGTTTTTATTCATTTTGGAGATTTTACTGTTATCATTGAGAGGTTTCTTCAATAAAATGTGATGTATACTCTAACGGGTGATGACTTTTATTAGACTGACTGTCATTTGCACCAACAATTTAGGAAAATCCTATAAAAATGTCAGTTGCATAATAATTTGGAACATAGTGTATATATTTACTTATATATAATAAAACTTTTTTTTTTTCTTTTTGTGAATCACACAACCATCACCAAGATATGGCGGGAATTAATGCGGTGCTGTCATGGTTCTGGAAAATCAAATTATCCGTAATTATCATTTTTTCCCTTCACCATGACAGCACCATACGTGAGAGAAAGAAATAGAAGAATCCTAGGGTGGGACAACAGCAGATAGCACCTTTCTCCCGAAAGACAAGTTTGATAGACCTAAGTCTAGCCTATAATGTCGGAAGAAGGTAGAGGGTGAAGACCATACTGCCGCTCTACAAATCTGTTCCACCGAAACGTTTGCCCTTTCCGCCCAGGATGTGGCAATAGCACGCGTGGAGTGGGCCGTAACACCCTGTGGGGGAACTTGGCCAGAAGAGAATATGAAAGTGAAATAGCCGTATGCAACCACCGTGCAATAGTTGCCTTTGAGGCCTTTTTTACCTTGTTTGTCACCTGGAAGGTGACAAAAAGGGCTGATGACTGACTGATTTTGTGGCTTCTATGTATTGAAGCAGGCAGCATCTGACATCAAGACAATGGAAGGTTTGCTCTCCCTGGGATTTTGGTTGAGGACAAAATGAGGGCAAAAGAATTTCCTGGTCCCTATGAAATTTGGAGTTGACCTTTGGTAGGAAGGCTGGGTCGGTTTTGATAACTACTTTGTCATCCTGGAAGGTAGTGGAGCGCCCCCACACCGCCGCAGGGCCTAGGGGTACCCGGAGCCGGGCCTCTGGGTCTCAGTCCTGGGGTTGTCACGGTGGCTAGACCCGGTCCGTGGCCCTGTCCGTCAGTGGGGGACGTCCGGTGCAATAAGTGATGATGATGGTGCAGTAACGGTGGTGTAGCGGTGCAGTTGTGGGGTGCAGGTCGCGGTAAATAACGAGGACACCAGGTTGCAGTCTCTTTACCTCTTTACTGGGGATCTCTCAGTCCGCAGTCCAGAATACGGTTCACCAGGCTGCGCAAGTCCGGTCGGTCCGATGGCACTTCCAGAGTTCTCCTCACAGGTGGAAATCAGTGCCCTCCTTCTTAGCGCTATGTGTTGTAGTCCTTCCCTGCTGTGCTCACGGAAAGTACCCCACAACTGTCGTGTCTGTTTCTTAAGTTCCCTCACAACTCGATTCACTGATGTTCTTCTCGTATTCCATCCCTCCCTGTTATTCAGGTTGGAACGGCACCCGTTTGTCAGGTAGGCCTGGAGTTCTTCCGGGACCCTAGAGACGCCCCTCTCCCGCAACCGCCCCCCAAGACCTCATAGGTGATATGTGGTAGACAGCCCGCCTTAAACTGACTGCCCTGCCGCTGTTTGGAGTATGGCTTGAAGCTGTATGCTATTCCACTCCCTCGGCGTTCCGGCCACCGGTAATGCGCCTCAGTAGGATGTTGCTCCGGTCCTACAGCATGACCCCTACTGGTATTCTCCTTTTTGCTTGATCTCGTTTCTCACTCAGCACAATCTATCTCGCTTCTAGTCCTTTCTTGGGCACCGCCGCTATGCTGAGCAGGCACGGTCCCGTTACGTTCCTTCCAATGCCAAGCCTCTGTCAGGATCCCACCCCTGACAGAGACCCCACCGTCTCTTCCTCCACAACACCCTCTGCCACAAGGTGTTGCTTCGTTCAATCCAGTCAGCTTTCTCCTCTAACTTCCTGCCTGACCCCCAGTTTACCCACTATGGTGGGGAGTGGCCTAATGAATAGCACCCTTAGCTCCCCCCGGAGGCCCTGCTGTGAAACATATTGGTGTCTGTGATACCTGGTCAGATGAACTCCTTCAGTGCCATCGAACGCACCATGGCTCCCCATAGTGGCGGATCCACAGTACTGCAACGACCAGAACTCTGGGGCGCTGCACTCCCCCCTGGTTAAACACAGTACTCCGGGACTGGGAAGAAAACAACAATACAGGTTAGCAAAAAGACATACAATTTTGTTGAGTGCAAAACAATAAGCATACTTGAACAAGCTTCCCTTTATGGGAGGTGAGGACACTTTAACGTTACAAACATAATTAAATATCATAGCAACAGGCTACAATTAACTCTCATTACCCAACCGGGTATTCTACTAGGTGCAAACATTATTGACCAATAATTTAACTTTGCCTTTAAGGATATACACTCTTAATCCGCTAAAGACCTTCCTATAATCACATTATAAGGTATTTTAACTTTGCATTCTCCTACTTTGAACCTGCAGGACCGCCTGTCCTAACGGCACCAGACCTACTGCCTCTCCTTTCTATTACAGGACCGCCCCGTTCAGCCAGGGCCTACTGCCTTTCGCTACTATACATGGTATAGACATAACATTCCTTTCAATTAGAGAACATTGAGCCAGCTCTATTTGGCTCCTATTAGGACTCACTTTCTAACCCCTACGGGTTCACTCTCTGTCCTTAGTAACGAACGAACTTTCTATGGGGACTCAGGGTTTACCTTCTATCCTCACCTTCATTACTACTTTCTTTACTTTCAACTAAGCAGAACTCTAAATCTACCCCTACGGGCTTTCTGCATCTTTCCTTTTAAAGAACATTATCTAGATTTCTCACTTTAAACAAATTAAACACACATAACTTTTCTTCATGCAAAACAGTTACATTTCTTTCCAGAGCATCATCATCAGTATTTCTTCACATTTAACTAGCTAAAACACATACAACTTTTCTCGTTCAAACATTATCATTGCATTACTGTTCTAAAACAGTATCTTCTCATAAGTACGCTGTTGTACATCCCCTTTAAAAGAGAATCAAGTCTTTCTGAGGTAGCTTGTCTTCTCAGCCTACCAGTCTTTGCTCAGCAAAGGTTCCAGAACGGTATCTTCGCAAAGAGTCTTTAAATAAAACCAGTAGGAAGCGCCTTTAATAAGGTGCAAACTATTTACAAGAAAGTTTGGATCATGCACTGTTCATGATTTCTCAGTTTGTAAAACTTGTGCAAACTGGTAGGAAAAGCAAACAATAGGGATCCCGGGTCAACTAAGGGATCCATAAAGAGTTAACCCTGGACGGGTTTAGCAGCAAACAGTACTCAAACAGTTAACTAGAAAACTATTTACATTCTTGAAGCATTCAATTTCAGAACCCCCCACGAGGCGCCACCTGGTGGGTGAACCCCTGCAATACAGGCAGTCCAGGTTCCAGGTTCACTCCCGCAGCCAGGTACACCCCATGGGTGCGGGTCTGTTGCACGACCAGATCGTGTGCGGTGATGAGGGTCTGCGTTCCCATTTCTTTCTGCGCTGGTACATCAGGAACATCGGTTACTTGAGAAGGCACCTCCTTGGCCACTACGGTGGTTGCGGTGGTCAGGCGGCAGATCGCAGGTTCTGTGATCAGACGGGTGGGGGCGACCAGGGTGGTTACAGATCGGTCACACGGTGACACCTTGGCTACAGGGGCTGGTTTCTCTTTCTTGTAGACGTTCAGAGCGAACCACCCCTTTTCCCCAAAATGCCGGGTGTAAGTAACGCTGTCCCCCGGGTAGAGGTCCCGATCGGGGTGGCCCTCCCTAAGGTGCGACTCGACATCCCGTCGGTTAACAAAGACCTCCGCATATAGCCCCGGTTCTTTAATGAAGCCCCAGCCTCCTCGGAGTTTAAAGGTGGTGACGATGCCCTGCCTACGCGGGGCCTGGTGAGTGGTGGGGTCCTTACGGGCCCGGTCCTTGACCGCCAAATCCTTTTGATGGTGGGCCTCCCGCCCAGCCTGATGTATTTTCTCCTCCTCTCGCCACCGTTGTTCTAGCTGGATTCGGTACTCCTCCCAACTTAGAGCCTGTACCATCTCCCCCTTCTGGGTCTCCACCCCGGGGAACCCCATAAGATTGGATCCGGGATTCACCCAGCGGCACACCGTGCGCTCCGCGTGGACCTCACACAGCAAGGGAGTAGGGGTGATTGGGGCTCGCATACGGTGTTCCATGCCCGTGGCTTCCTCCCATGGTAGCAGGCGCTGGAGTCTATGGGTTCCCGGGAGAGGTGGTGCCGCTACGGGACCCACTAGCACCCCCTCGGCTGGCGGGGCAGGATCGGCGGACTCACCAACTGGTACGAGTTCACTTTCCGTAACAAGTCCCGCTGGTTCCTCCGGTGAGAACTTCGATGTCCGGGAACCCTCTGCCGGCTCCACCGGGTGCGGAGCCTGGACTCTCACATTCAGTTGGAGGAGCTGGTTATATAAGTCCTCCATCTCGGCTCTCAGGAATCTGGTGTTATCCACGGAGGCCGGGCTGCAGGGCTCATCCGGGTAGTCGGGGGAGACTTCCACTTCAACCCCACTGTCGGGTTCAGAGCTGCTGGCCATTGCGTCCTCCACGTGGGTCACTTCCTGGTCTTTTTCCCGCTCTCTCCTTCGGGAGCGGTTTCGTTTTCTCTGCCTCCGCCCCCCATTAAGGATTAGGAGGCGGATCTCTGCTGCTGACGGACACGTCCTCACCGTGCAGAAATACTTAGACTGGGCGGCCATTGCTGTTCGCGCTCTCCAGCTTGCCTACGCCCACTTCACGCCCCTCTTCTCTTCCTGCGCTCTCCTCAGCGCTACAATGGCGGCGGATTTTGGCGGCAACTGGCACAGCACAGTCTTTGCAATAAAGTACAGTTCAAACACAATAAATCACAGTCTCTAGGCACACATGACCTGATTCTTCAGGCTTAAGTAGATCCTGTTCGTGACGCCAAGTTGGAGCGCCCCCACACCGCCGCAGGGCCTAGGGGTACCCGGAGCCGGGCCTCTGGGTCTCAGTCCTGGGGTTGTCACGGTGGCTAGACCCGGTCCGTGGCTCTGTCCGTCAGTGGGGGACGTCCGGTGCAATAAGTGATGATGATGGTGCAGTAACGGTGGTGTAGCGGTGCAGTTGTGGGGTGCAGGTCGCGGTAAATAACGAGGACACCAGGTTGCAGTCTCTTTACCTCTTTACTGGGGATCTCTCAGTCCGCAGTCCAGAATACGGTTCACCAGGCTGCGCAAGTCCGGTCGGTCCGATGGCACTTCCAGAGTTCTCCTCACAGGTGGAAATCAGTGCCCTCCTTCTTAGCGCTATGTGTTGTAGTCCTTCCCTGCTGTGCTCACGGAAAGTACCCCACAACTGTCGTGTCTGTTTCTTAAGTTCCCTCACAACTCGATTCACTGATGTTCTTCTCGTATTCCATCCCTCCCTGTTATTCAGGTTGGAACGGCACCCGTTTGTCAGGTAGGCCTGGAGTTCTTCCGGGACCCTAGAGACGCCCCTCTCCCGCAACCGCCCCCCAAGACCTCATAGGTGATATGTGGTAGACAGCCCGCCTTAAACTGACTGCCCTGCCGCTGTTTGGAGTATGGCTTGAAGCTGTATGCTATTCCACTCCCTCGGCGTTCCGGCCACCGGTAATGCGCCTCAGTAGGATGTTGCTCCGGTCCTACAGCATGACCCCTACTGGTATTCTCCTTTTTGCTTGATCTCGTTTCTCACTCAGCACAATCTATCTCGCTTCTAGTCCTTTCTTGGGCACCGCCGCTATGCTGAGCAGGCACGGTCCCGTTACGTTCCTTCCAATGCCAAGCCTCTGTCAGGATCCCACCCCTGACAGAGACCCCACCGTCTCTTCCTCCACAACACCCTCTGCCACAAGGTGTTGCTTCGTTCAATCCAGTCAGCTTTCTCCTCTAACTTCCTGCCTGACCCCCAGTTTACCCACTATGGTGGGGAGTGGCCTAATGAATAGCACCCTTAGCTCCCCCCGGAGGCCCTGCTGTGAAACATATTGGTGTCTGTGATACCTGGTCAGATGAACTCCTTCAGTGCCATCGAACGCACCATGGCTCCCCATAGTGGCGGATCCACAGTACTGCAACGACCAGAACTCTGGGGCGCTGCAGTAGTGTAAGGGGGGTTCACCGAAATAGCTTGCAGCTCGCAGGTACGTCGGGCTGAAGTTAAGGCAACCAGAAGGACAGTTTTTAGGGTTAAGGATTTTATTGAAATGGAATCGAGAGGCTCAAAGGGGGGAACAGTTAGAGCATTTAAAACTAAATTTAGATCCCAGGGAGCCACCTTAGGTAATAATTTTGAGGGTCTAGATGTAAAGGAGGCTCGGATGAACCTATAGACCCAAGGGTGGTCAGCAAGTTTCTGATCAAATAGTGCACCCAGGGCGGAGACTTGCACCTTTAAGGTGCTAGTAGATAGCCCCCTCTCTAACCCTTTTTGGAGAAATTCTAGAATTTCTTTTACCGGAACTTCTTGGCTTGCCTCGGACAACTGTCGCCCCGAGAATTCCAGGAATTTTTGCAAAATTTTTTGGTATTTCTCTGAGGTGACCTTTTTTCTGCTAGCGAGCAACGTGGTCACCAAAGGGTTCGAGAATCCTTTTGCTAATAGAAGCCCCCTCTCAAGTTCCAGGCGGTGAGATGTAGCCTGTGTACTTGCGGATGTTGAACTGGTCCCTGGTGTAGGAGATCCGAGGCATCCGGGAGGATCCACGGGTCCAAGATAGACATGCGTCTGAGCCACGTGAACCATGCCCTTTCGGCCAAAAGGGGGCTATGAGGATCACTCGTGCCTTGTCTTCCCGAATTTTCTTGAGGACTGTCAGGATTAATGGTATCGGGGAAAATGCGTACGCTAGATGAAAGTTCCATCAGTATAGAAACACGTCCACTCCCTTCGGGTGTTCTCTTGGGTTCAGAGAAAAGAACTTCCTCGCCTTCCGATTTTCTTTTGTGGCGAACAAGTCTATTTCTGGAACGCCCCAGCTGGCACACATTTTCCCAAATATTCCCTGGTTCAGGGACCACTCCCCTTGATGTAATATGTGACGGCTTAAGAAGTCGGCTAATTGATTCTCTGACCCTTTTAAGTATGTTCCGGTTAAGGAAAGAAGGTTGTTCTTGGCCCATATGAAAAGTTCTTTGGCTTCTGCCATAAGGGATGTTGATCTTGTGCCCCCCTGACGATTTATATAGGCTATCGTTGTGTTGTTGTCGGACAACACCACCACATGTCTTCCTCGTATCCCTTCTCCTATATGAAGAAGTGCTTGCCTTACCACCGACAATTCTTTTAGATTGGAGGACTCTGCTGTCATTGAGGCCCCCCATTGACCCTGTAGGACCTGATCCTCCAAGTGTGCTCCCCACCCCCATGGGCTCGCATCTGTAGTAAGGACTACTGGATTCTGCACTGACCACGGCACTGCGTTGCTTAAATTTTTTGCTCTCAGCCACCATTCTACTGAGTCCTGAACTCTTGGAGATAGAAGAATTTTCCGATTCAGATTGTATGGATTCCTCATTTGTTCGGTTAGTATCTGCCATTGTAATTCTCGTGTGTGGCTTTGTGCCCACCGTGTTGCTGGAATTGTTGCCGTTAGAACTCCTAAGAGCGACATTGCATTCCGTAGTGAGATGGTCTGTTGTAGCAGGAACAGTTGTACTTCCTGTTGAATAGTTAGAATTTTTCTCTGTGGGAGGACACGCTCCTGTTTGACTGAATCCAATAGAATCCCGAGGAATTCTTGAGTCTGTGTTGGGATAAGTCTTGATTTTTTCAGGTTTATAATCCATCCTAACTTGGTCAGCACCTCCAGTACTCTTGCGACTGTTTTCTCGCAATTTTCTTTGTTGTTTGCTATTACCAGAAAATCGTCCAAATAAGGTACCAGCATTATGTCTTCTTTCCTGATGAAGGACGCCACTTCGGAAATTATTTTTGTAAACACGCGGGGTGCTATAGCCACCCCGAAGGGAAGACATTGATATTGTAGATGGGTGGGGGTCTTTGCAAGGTTTACCACTAATCTCAGGTATTGTTGGTGATGGACAGCGATTGGCACATGGTTGTAAGCATCTGTAAGATCGATCACTGCCATGTAACAGTTTGGGTCGAGTACTTTTATTGCCGTTCTTAGGGTCTCCATTTTGAATCTCTCTACTTGAATAAAATGGTTTAGAGCCTTCAGGTTGAATATCACTCTCAGTGAGCCATCAGGTTTTGGCGTTAGAAACAAGGTGCTGTAGAACCCTTTGCCTATCTCTTGATGAGGTACTCTTATTAGCACTTCCTTTTGTATGAGGAGATGAACTTCTCTTTCTAGTGTGGCTTGATTTTTTTCGGCCACTTGGGTCATTATTACACGATTTGGGGGGAGGCTGGAGAACTTGAGTCTTAGACCTTCTGACAACAAGCTGGTTATCCATTGAGAAGCCGGCAGTGCTGCCCAGTGGTGGACAAACCATCGGAGTCTTCCCCCCACTGGGATTTTGGTGTCATTGATGTTTGGGATCAAACTTGGGGGGAGGCTTATTGAAAAGGAATCCCTTTTCTTTTCGATCTTTCCAGGGTCTGCCCCGACCAGACCTGTCATCTGACCGGCCGCGGGCCCCTCTATATCCAGATCCATGAAAGGACGAATGAGAGGTTTCCCATCGGCGCCTAGGAAAGGAAGGAGGTGGAAAACGCTTCTTCTTGTCCGATGCCTTCTCAAGGATCTCGTCTAGAGCCTTACCAAAAAGATATTGCCCTTCACAGGGTACCCCACAGAGTTTGACTTTCGATTGGAAGTCAGCCGTCCAATTTTTCAGCCACAATGCTCTACGACTAGTGTTGAGCGATACCGTCCGATACTTGAAAGTATCGGTATCGGAAAGTATCGGCCGATACCGGCAAAGTATCGGATCCAATCCGATACCGATACCCGATACCAATACAAGTCAATGGGACTCAAGTATCGGACGGTATCCCTGATGGTTCCCAGGGTCTGAAGGAGAGGAAACTCTCCTTCAGGCCCTGGGATCCATATAAATGTGTAAAAGAAAGAATTAAAATAAAAAATATCGCTATACTCACCTCTCCGACGCAGCCTGGACCTCAGCGAGGGAACCGGCAGCGTTGTTTGTTTAAAATTTGCGCTTTTACTTGGTTACGTGAAGTCCCGGCTTGTGATTGGTCAGGGCGGCCATGTTGCCGGGACGCGGACCAATCACAGCAAGCCGTGACGAAATTACGTCACGGCTTGCTGTGATTGGTCCGCGTCCCGGCAACATGGCCGCCATTAACCAATCACAAGCCGGGACGTCACGGGAGGCTGGACACGCGCGCTTTTTAAAATGCGCGCGTGTCCAGCCTCCCGTGACGTCACGGCTTGTGATTGGTTGCATCTCCCATGTGACTGCGACGCAACCAATCACAAAGCCGGGACGTAATTTTAAAATCCTTAAGGACCTGAAATTACGTCACGGCTTGCTGTGATTGGTTGCGTCGCCCATGTGACTGCGACGCAACCAATCACAACGCCGGAACGTAATTTTAAAATCCTGAAGGACCTGAAATTACGTCACGGCTTGCTGTGATTGGTTGCGTCCCGGTCACATGGGCGGCACGCAACCAATCACAAGCCGGGACTCACGTAAAGGAAAGAAAAGCGCGAATTTTAAACAAAGAACGCTGCCGCTTCCCTCGGTAAGGTGCAGGCTGCGTCGGAGAGGTGAGTATAGCAATATTTTTTATTTTAATTCTCTCTTTTACACATTTTTACATTAATGTTGTTTCGATACCGATACCCGATATCACAAAAATATCGGATCTCGGTATCGGAATTCCGATACAGCAAGTATCGGCCGATACCCGATACTTGCAGTATCGGAATGCTCAACACTATCTACGACCCGAGTTGGATAAAGCACATGCATGTGCGGCACTTCTGACAGAATCAATTGAAGCATCTGCCAGGAATCTTGCGGCGCCCTGTAGAGAGGGTAATGCTTCAAGTAGTCTCTCTCTCGGGCATTTGTTTTTGATCTGGTCACTTAGCTCCTCTAACCACTTGACCATAGCACGTGCTGTGCAGGTCACAGCAACCCCGGGTTTAAATGACCATGTCGCTGCTTCCCAAGCCAATTTTAGGAAGGCATCTGCTTTCTTGTCGAGGGGGTCTTTTAGGGCTCCCATGTCCTCAAATGGCAATGCTACCCCTTTAGAGGTGCTGGCAATGGCAGCATCTAACTTAGGAGCCTTTTCCCACTTTTCACAGATCTCTTCATCAAAGGGGTACTTGCGCTTTAAGGCCTGAGGGATGGATATCTTTTTATTGGGCTTTTTCCACTCTCTTTTAATTATATTAACTATATTATCATGGAAGGGAAAAAAATTACGCTTTTTTCCCTCCAAGTTACTGAACATGGTGTCCTGAATTGACCGCGGCTCCTTAGGGGTCTCTACCCCCATAGTCGCTCTAACGAGTTTGAGCAGTTTCCCAATATCTTCTGATTGAAAATAAGGGTGGCCATACTCCTCATCCGAGGAGTCTAGGTCTGAGGCATCAGAGGGGGTTAACAATCCCGGTTCATCCCCTGAATCTACATCCGACCCTTGTTCACTTGTTGGGGGAGGTGGGGTTCCCTTTGCTGTATGATGTTTCAGCTGCTCCTTAACCGTTGATTTAACTTCTTCCCGTATAATCGTTTTAATATTTTGTAATAAGGAAGAAGATTCTTCTGCAACCGTTTTGTCAATACAAGGCTGGCAGATTTTCTTGCTATATAGTCTAGGGAGTGTGTCTTTGCATAGGGCACAGGCTCTATTTTTCTGTTTGGAGGTGGTTTTCTTCCCATAAAAAAAACACATAGTGTACAGGGTACCAGTATGTGTGGTTCGCCTGACAAAGGCACTCACCCCTCTAGGACCCCGGATACCGCGGTAGCGTGTGCCTCCTCAGACAATTTGGGCGCAGGCATCATCGGTGTGTCCGGATCCATCGCTGGTTCGGTCATCTTAGCAGGCAGATTGCTTGCTGTAAAGGACCAGCGATTCCCTTGGCTGCTCTATTATATATCAGGAGCGGTGTGCGCGCCTCTGGAACAAACTTCCGCCCGGAAGTGTCCAGCACACCGGCTCCCTCGGCGTGTGACATCACTTCCGTGACCGGAAGTCGTCATCCTTCACTTCGGCGCCAGCGTCAGTGAAGGACACGCCCCTTATCCCCGGACCAGCCTCCTGCACAGAGCGGACACTGGGGAGTCCAGCGAGGGGGAAAAAAGGCACGGACACACAGCCCCTTCACCCGGACAGCACCGCATGCAATGCCGCCGAGTATGGCTGGCCCCCACGCGGACCTCTGCCTCCGGACCGGTATCATCAGAGGGAGATCCCTCCGGAGGTAGGAGCCCTGCGACATGCATCCAGCTGCAGGAACAGGAAACCAAACTGAGGAGAGAGGGGCCGCCCCATTCTTTTATCTCTGCTGCAGGTTTCCTGTTACTGGGGGCGGATGCCATCTCTCACGTACGATGCTGTCATGGTGAAGGGAAAAAAGCCGCACTGAAACGCAGCTTTTTTTTTCCGCAGCATGTCACTTCTTTTGTACCAAACTGCAGCGTTTCTGCACCCTTAGGCCGGGGTCACACACAGCGAGATACGGCTGAGTCTCGCAGGTTAAAACCAAGCTCTGGCACCGGCACTCCAGAGCAGAGCGTGCAGCCGCTGTTGTGAATTCCGTTCTGGAGCTCCCTCCTGTGGTTGCTAATGGTATTTTTGTGAGTTCTGCCCTTGGGCTCCCTCTGGTGGTTTAGAGTGGAACTGCTGCTCCTTTAGGTAGCTGTAGCAGCTGCCTTCACTGATCGCCTTGCCTGGGTTTGTTATTTAAACCTGCTCTGGGCTTTAGTTCATGCCAGCTGTCAATGTTCTTGGTTGGATTTGGTTCTCTCCTTGGATTTCTCATATGGCCTGTCCTTGTCAGCAAAAGATAAGTTCTTGCTAGTCCTTGTTTGTCCATTTGTTTTGGACTCTATTGCTCTGCAAATATTTCTCTTTTTGTCCAGCTTGTCACTATGTCATATTCAGGCTAGCTGGAAGCTCTGGGAAGCAGATTTGCCCCTCCACACCGTGAGTCGGTGTGGAGTTCATTTTTGTAAACTCTGCGTGGATTTTGTAGTTTTTAATACTGACCGCACAGTATCCTTTTCTCTCTGTCTCTCAAGTTTAGTATTGGCCTCCTTTGCTAAAATCTGATTTCATTTCTGTGTACGTCATTTCCCTCTCCACTCACAGTCAATATTTGTGGGGGGCTATCTTTCCTTTTGGGGTTTTCTCTGGGGCAAGATAGCTTTCTATTTCCTTCTTTAGGGGTAGTTAGTTCTTAGGCTGTGAAGAGGTGTCTAGGGAGAGTCAGGAACATCCCACGGCTATTACTAGTGTTGTTGTTAGGATTAGGGACTGCGGTCAGTAGAGATACCACCTTCTCAGAGCTCGTCCCATGTTGCGTTTTAGCCACCAGGTCTTATCAGTGTGGCCTCTTAACCACCAGGTTATAACAGTACAGCTGGCCTACAATGTGTTAAATGCATCTCAAAAGAGGGAAAAGAAAGTTCTGAGTCATTTTTTTTCCTTTGTAGCTTGTTTTGTCTTTTTTTTCCCCTTAATCTCTGGGTGGTTCAGGATTTTGGTGCTGATATGGAGGTTCAGGGTCTGTCCTTGCGCGTGGATCAACTCGCTGCAAGGGTACAGAGTATCCAAGATTATGTTGTCCAGACTCCTGTATTAGAGCCTAGAATTCCTATTCCTGATTTATTTTCTGGGGATAGATCTAAATTTTTGAACTTTAAAAATAATTGCAGATTGTTTTTTGCTCTGAGACCCCGTTCCTCTGGTGACCCCATTCAGCAGGTGAAGATTGTTATTTCTTTGCTGCGTGGCGACCCGCAGGATTGGGCATTCTCCCTTGAGCCAGGAAATCCTGCATTGCTCAATATTGATGCATTTTTTCAAGCGCTCGGATTGCTGTATGACGAGCCTAATTCTGTGGATCAGGCAGAAAGAACTTTGCTGGCTCTGTGTCAGGGTCAGGAAGCAGCAGAAGTATACTGCCAGAAATTTAGAAAGTGGTCTGTGCTCACAAAATGGAATGAGTATGCCCTGGCAGCGATTTTCAGAAAGGGTCTTTCTGAAGCCCTTAAAGATGTTATGGTGGGGTTTCCCACGCCTGCTGGTCTGAATGAGTCAATGTCTTTGGCCATTCAGATTGATCGGCGCCTGCGCGAGCGCAAGGTGGTGCACCATATGGCAGTGTCCTCTGAGCAGAGTCCTGAGCCTATGCAATGTGATAGGATTTTGACTAGAGCAGAAAGGCAGAAATTCAGACGTCAGAATGGCCTGTGTTTTTACTGTGGTGATTCTGCTCATGCTATTTCTGATTGCCCTAAGCGTACTAAGAGGGTCCCTAGGTCTGTTACCATTAGTACTGTACAGCCTAAATTTCTCTTGTCTGTTACCCTGATTTGCTCATTGTCGTCCTTTTCTGTTATGGCATTTGTGGATTCTGGCGCTGCCCTGAACTTAATGGACTTAGAATTTGCCAAGCGCTGTGGTTTTTCCTTGGAGCCTTTGCAGAGCCCTATTCCCTTAAGGGGGATTGATGCTACGCCATTGGCCAAGAATAAACCTCAGTACTGGACACAGTTAACCATGTACATGGCTCCAGTACATCAGGAAAATATTCGCTTTTTGGTGTTGCATAATTTGCATGATGTTGTTGTGCTGGGTTTTCCATGGTTACAGGTACATAATCCAGTGCTGGATTGGAGATCTATGTCTGTAACTGGTTGGGGTTGTCAGGGGATACTTAGTGATATTCCTTTGATGTCCATTTCCTCGTCCCCTTCTTCTGAAGTTCCTGAGTTTGTGTCGGATTTCCAGGATATATTTGATGAGCCCAAGTCCAGTTCCCTGCCTCCTCATAGGGACTGCGATTGTGCCATTAATTTGATTCCTGGCTGTAAGTTCCCTAAGGGTCAACTTTTCAATCTGTCTGTGCCAGAGCATGCCGCTATGCGGAGTTATGTAAAGGAGTCCTTGGAGAAGGGGCATATTCGCCCGTCTTCGTCACCGTTGGAAGCGGGATTTTTTTTTGTTGCCAAGAAGGATGGCTCCTTGAGACCCTGTATAGATTATCGCCTTCTCAATAAGATCACGGTCAAATTCCAGTACCCTTTACCTTTGCTTTCTGATTTGTTTGCTTGGATTAAGGGTGCCAGTTGGTTTACTAAAATCGACCTTCGAGGGGCGTATAATCTCGTGCGTATTAAACAAGGTGATGAATGGAAAACAGCATTTAATACGCCCGAAGGCCATTTTGAATATCTTGTGATGCCATTCGGGCTCTCTAATGCTCCATCGGTATTTCAGTCCTTTATGCATGATATCTTCCGGAATTATCTGGATAAATTCATGATTGTGTATTTGGATGATATTTTGTTTTTTTCCGATGATTGGGAGTCTCATGTGAAGCAGCTTAGGATGGTATTTCAGGTCCTTCGTGCTAATGCGTTGTTTGTGAAGGGGTCTAAGTGCCTCTTTGGAGTTCAGAAGGTTTCTTTTTTGGGTTTCATTTTTTCTCCCTCAGCCATTGAAATGGACCCTGTTAAAGTCCAGGCCATTCATGATTGGACTCAACCTACATCTGTAAAGAGCCTTCAGAAATTTTTGGGCTTTGCTAATTTTTATCGCCGCTTTATTGCTAATTTTCCTAGTGTGGTGAAGCGTCTGACCAATTTGACGAGGAAGGGCGCTGATGTGATGAATTGGTCCTCTGCGGCTGTTGAGGCCTTTCAGGAGCTTAAACGTCGTTTTACTTCTGCCCCTGTGTTGCGTCAGCCAGATGTTTCTCTCCCTTTTCAGGTTGAGGTTGATGCTTCTGAGATTGGGGCAGGGGCCGTTTTGTCTCAAAGAAATTCTGACGGCTCTTTGATGAAACCATGTGCTTTCTTCTCCAGAAAGTTTTCGCCTGCTGAGCGTAATTATGATGTCGGCAATCGGGAGTTGTTGGCTATGAAGTGGGCATTTGAGGAGTGGCGACATTGGCTTGAGGAAGCCAAGCATCGCGTGGTGGTCTTGACTGATCTTAAGAATCTGATTTACCTCGAGTCTGCTAAGCGGTTGAATCCTAGACAAGCTCGGTGGTCTCTGTTTTTCTCCCGTTTTGATTTTGTGGTCTCGTATATTCCGGGATCTAAGAATGTGAAGGCTGATGCGCTTTCTAGGAGTTTTTTGCCTGATTCTCCGGGAGTTCTTGAGCCGGCTGGGATCCTCAAGGAGGGGGTGATTCTTTCTGCCATCTCCCCTGATTTGCGGCGGGTACTTCAGGAGTTTCAGGCTGATAAACCTGACCGCTGTCCAGTGGGGAAACTGTTTGTTCCTGATAGATGGACTAGCAGGGTAATTTCTGAGGTTCATTGTTCGGTGTTGGCTGGTCACCCTGGGATTTTTGGTACCAGAGATTTGGTGGCTAGGTCCTTTTGGTGGCCTTCCTTGTCGCGGGATGTGCGTTCATTTGTGCAGTCCTGTGGGACCTGTGCTCGGGCTAAGCCTTGCTGTTCCCGTGCCAGTGGGTTGCTTTTGCCTTTGCCTATTCCTGAGAGGCCCTGGACGCATATTTCCATGGATTTTATTTCTGATCTTCCTGTTTCTCAGAAGATGTCTGTCATCTGGGTGGTTTGTGACCGGTTTTCTAAGATGGTCCATTTGGTACCGTTGCCTAAGTTGCCTTCCTCCTCTGATTTGGTTCCATTATTTTTTCAGCATGTGGTTCGTGTGCATGGTACTCCGGAGAATATTGTGTCTGACAGAGGTTCCCAGTTCGTTTCTAGGTTTTGGCGGTCCTTTTGTGCTAGAATGGGCATTGATTTGTCTTTTTCTTCGGCGTTCCATCCTCAGACAAAAGGCCAAACGGAGCGAACCAATCAGACCTTGGAAACCTATTTGAGATGCTTCGTGTCTGCTGATCAGGATGATTGGGTGACCTTTTTGCCGTTGGCCGAGTTTGCCCTTAATAATCGGGCTAGTTCGGCTACCTTGGTTTCGCCTTTTTTTTGTAACTTTGGTTTTCATCCTCGTTTTTCTTCGGGGCAGCTTGAGCCTTCTGACTGTCCTGGTGTGGATTCTGTGGTGGACAGGTTGCAGCAAATTTGGACTCATGTGGTGGACAATTTGACGTTGTCTCAGGAAAAGGCTCAACTGTTGAGAATTTGGTTTTTGGGCTCCCCCGGTGGTCACTGGTGGTACTGGACTTGTGTGCTTCACTTTCTCTGTTCACCTGTTTCCATCAGGATATGGGAGTATCCTATTTAGCCTTGCTGCTCAGTTATTCTAGTGCCGGCCATCAATGTAACCAGAGCCTTTCTGTTGCATGTTCCTGCTTCTAGACTACTATCAGCTAAGTTGGACTCTTAGTCCTAAGTTTGTTTGCATTTTTGTTCCAGTTCACAGTTATGTTATGTTTCTGTAGCTGGAAGCTCTTGTGGGCCGAAATTACCACTCCGGTGTCATGAGTTGACACATGAGTCTTAAAGTAATTTCTGGATGGTATTTTAATAGGGTTTTCAGCTGACCGTGAAGTTCCCTATTGTATCTTCTTACTATCTAGTAAGCGGACCTCGCTTTGCTGAACCTACCTTCATACTGCGTATGTCTTTTCCTCTGAACTCACCGTCAATATATGTGGGGGGCTTCTGTCTCCTTTTTGGGGGAATTTCCCTAGAGGTAAGCCAGGTCTGTTTTTTCCTCTAATAGGGTTAGTTAGTTCTCCGGCTGGCGCTGGGCGTCTAGGGATAAAACGTAGGTACGTCACCCGGCCACTGTTAGTTGTGTGATAGGTTTAGCTCACGGTCAGCTCGAGATTCCATCACCCAAGAGCTAGTCTGTTATTTAAGTTCTCTGACGTTCCCTTGCCATTGGGAACCATGACAGTATGGCCGGCCAAGGGTTAAAACCGTTGGCAGAAGAAAGGAGAGAAAAAGAAGTCTGCAGATTTTTTTTTTTTTTTTTTCTTCTGAGCTTGCTCTATAGTTTACTCAGTTGCATTTCTGCTCTAATTGCAGCCTTTGCCTCTCTCTCTCCTTCTAATCCTTGAATGGCTCTGATCTCACCTGAGTAAAATGGATCCTCAGAGTTCGGCTACAGGTTTGAATAATCTTGCTACGAAGGTTCAAAATTTACAGGATTTTGTTATTCATGCTCCTATATCTGAACCTAGAATTCCTATACCAGAATTTTTCTCCGGGGATAGATCTCGTTTCCTGAATTTCAAAAATAATTGTAAATTATTTATTTCCCTGAGATCTCGCTCCGCTGGAGATCCCGCACAGCAGGTTAGGATAGTAATTTCCTTGCTGCGGGGTGACCCTCAAGACTGGGCATTTGCATTGGCACCCGGGGATCCTGCGTTGCTCAATGTGGATGCGTTTTTTCTGGCTTTGGGGTTGCTTTATGAGGAACCTAACTTAGAGATTCAGGCTGAAAAAGCCTTGATGGCCCTATCTCAAGGGCAAGATGAAGCTGAAATATACTGCCAAAAATTTCGTAAATGGTCTGTGCTTACTCAGTGGAATGAGTGCGCCCTGGCGGCGAATTTCAGAGAGGGTCTCTCTGATGCCATTAAAGATGTTAGGGTGGGGTTCCCTGCACCTACAGGTCTGAATGAGTCCATGACAATGGCTATTCAGATTGATCGGCGTTTGCGCGAGCGCAAACCTGTGCACCATTTGGCGGTGTCTTCTGAGAAGGCTCCAGAAAATATGCAATGTGATAGAATTCTGTCCAGAAGCGAACGGCAGAATTTTAGGCGAAAAAATGGGTTGTGCTTCTATTGTGGTGATTCAACTCATGTTATATCAGCATGCTCTAAACGTACAAAAAAGGTTGATAAGTCTATTTCAATTGGCACTTTACAGTCTAAGTTTATTTTGTCTGTGACCTTGATTTGTTCATTATCGTCAATTACCGCGGATGCCTATGTCGACTCTGGCGCCGCTTTGAGTCTCATGGATTGGTCCTTTGCCAGGCGCTGTGGGTTTGATCTAGAGCCTCTGGAAGTTCCTATACCTCTGAAGGGTATTGACTCTACACCATTGGCTAGTAATAAACCACAATACTGGACACAAGTGACTATGCGTATGAATCCAGACCATCAGGAGACGATTCGCTTCCTTGTGTTGTACAATCTACATGATGTTTTGGTGCTCGGATTGCCATGGTTACAATCTCATAACCCAGTTCTTGACTGGAAAGCAATGTCTGTGTTAAGCTGGGGATGTCAGGGGGCTCATGGGGATGTACCTTTGGTTTCCATTTCATCATCTATTCCCTCTGAGATTCCGGAATTTTTATCTGATTATCGTGATGTTTTTGAGGAGCCTAAGCTTGGTTCACTACCTCCTCACAGAGATTGCGATTGTACCATAGATCTGATTCCGGGCAGTAAATTTCCAAAGGGTCGTTTATTTAATCTATCTGTACCTGAACATGCTGCTATGCGAGAATATATTAAGGAGTCCCTGGAAAAGGGACATATTCGTCCTTCTTCATCTCCCTTAGGAGCCGGTTTTTTCTTTGTATCTAAAAAAGATGGCTCTTTGAGGCCGTGTATTGATTATCGACTCTTGAATAAAATTACAGTCAGATATCAGTATCCTCTGCCACTGCTGACTGATTTGTTTGCTCGAATAAAAGGGGCTAAGTGGTTCTCTAAGATTGATCTCCGTGGGGCGTATAATTTGGTGCGAATTAAGCAGGGGGATGAGTGGAAAACCGCATTTAATACGCCCGAGGGCCATTTTGAGTATTTAGTAATGCCTTTTGGTCTTTCAAATGCCCCTTCAGTCTTTCAGTCCTTTATGCATGACATTTTCCGGGAATATTTGGATAAATTCATGATCGTGTATCTGGATGATATTTTGATTTTTTCGGATGACTGGGATTCTCATGTCCAACAGGTCAGGAGGGTTTTTCAGGTTTTGCGGGCTAATTCCTTGTGTGTGAAGGGTTCTAAGTGTATTTTTGGGGTTCAAAAGATTTCTTTTTTGGGGTACATTTTTTCCCCCTCTTCCATTGAGATGGATCCTGTCAAGGTTCGGGCTATTTGTGATTGGACGCAACCTTCTTCGCTTAAGAGCCTTCAGAAATTTTTGGGCTTTGCTAATTTTTATCGTCGATTTATAACTGGTTTTTCTGATGTTGCTAAACCTTTGACTGATTTGACCAAAAAGGGTGCTGATGTTGCTGATTGGTCCCCTGCTGCTGTGGAGGCCTTTCGGGAGCTTAAGCGCCGCTTTTCTTCCGCCCCTGTGTTGCGTCAGCCTGATGTTACTCTTCCTTTTCAGGTTGAGGTCGATGCTTCCGAGATCGGAGCTGGGGCGGTCTTGTCGCAGAAAAGTTCCGATTGCTCCGTGATGAGACCTTGTGCGTTCTTTTCTCGAAAATTTTCGCCCGCCGAGCGAAATTATGATATTGGTAATCGGGAGCTTTTGGCTATGAAGTGGGCTTTTGAGGAGTGGCGTCATTGGCTTGAGGGGGCTAGACATCAGGTGGTGGTATTGACCGATCACAAGAATTTGATTTATCTTGAGTCTGCCAGGCGCCTGAATCCTAGACAGGCGCGCTGGTCGTTGTTTTTCTCTTGGTTTAATTTTGTGGTCTCATACTTACCAGGTTCTAAAAATGTGAAGGCGGATGCCCTTTCTAGGAGTTTTGAGCCTGATTTCCCTGGTGATTCTGAACCTACAGGTATCCTTAAGGATGGGGTGATATTATCTGCTGTTTCCCCAGACCTGCGACGGGCTTTGCAGGAGTTTCAGGCGGATAGACCTGATCGTTGCCCGCCTGGTAGACTGTTTGTTCCTGATGATTGGACCAGTAGAGTCATCTCGGAGGTTCATTCTTCTGCGTTGGCAGGTCATCCCGGGATCTTTGGTACCAGGGATTTGGTGGCTAGGTCCTTCTGGTGGCCTTCTCTGTCTCGAGATGTACGAGTTTTTGTGCAGTCTTGTGATGTTTGTGCTCGGGCCAAACCTTGTTGTTCTCGGGCTAGCGGATTGTTGTTATCTTTGCCTATTCCAAAGAGGCCTTGGACTCACATCTCTATGGATTTTATTTCTGATCTCCCTGTTTCTCAGAAAATGTCTGTCATCTGGGTGGTGTGTGACCGTTTTTCAAAGATGGTTCATTTGGTGCCCTTGCCTAAGTTGCCGTCCTCTTCCGAGTTGGTTCCTCTGTTTTTTCAAAATGTGGTTCGCTTGCATGGTATTCCGGAGAATATCGTTTCTGACAGGGGGACCCAGTTCGTGTCTAGATTTTGGCGGGCGTTCTGTGCTAGGATGGGCATTGATTTGTCTTTTTCGTCTGCGTTCCATCCTCAGACTAATGGCCAGACTGAGCGAACTAATCAGACCTTGGAGACTTATTTGAGGTGTTTTGTGTCTGCGGATCAGGATGACTGGGTTGCCTTTTTGCCGTTGGCGGAGTTTGCCCTCAATAATCGGGCTAGTTCTGCCACTTTGGTTTCTCCTTTCTTTTGCAATTCGGGGTTTCATCCTCGCTTTTCTTCTGGTCAGGTGGAGTCTTCGGATTGTCCTGGAGTGGATACTGTGGTGGATAGGTTGCATCGGATTTGGGGACAGGTGGTGGACAATTTGGAGTTGTCCCAGGAGAAGACTCGGCATTTTGCTAACCGCCGTCGTCGTGTTGGTCCTCGTCTTCGTGTTGGGGACTTGGTGTGGTTGTCTTCTCGTTTTGTCCCTATGAGGGTTTCTTCTCCTAAGTTTAAGCCTCGGTTCATCGGCCCGTATAAGATTTTGGAGATTCTTAACCCTGTGTCCTTTCGATTGGACCTCCCGGCATCTTTTTCTATCCATAATGTCTTCCATCGGTCATTGTTGCGCAGGTATGAGGTACCGGTTGTGCCTTCCGTTGAGCCTCCCGCTCCGGTGTTGGTTGAGGGTGAATTGGAGTACGTTGTGGAGAAGATCTTGGACTCCCGTGTTTCCAGACAGAAACTTCAGTATCTGGTCAAGTGGAAGGGCTACGGTCAGGAGGATAATTCTTGGGTGACAGCCTCTGATGTTCATGCCTCTGATTTGGTCCGTGCCTTTCATAGGGCTCATCCTGATCGCCCTGGTGGTTCTTGTGAGGGTTCGGTGCCCCCTCCTTGAGGGGGGGGTACTGTTGTGAATTTGGTTTTTGGGCTCCCCCGGTGGTCACTGTTGGTACTGGACTTGTGTGCTTCACTTTCTCTGTTCACCTGTTTCCATCAGGATATGGGAGTATCCTATTTAGCCTTGCTGCTCAGTTATTCTAGTGCCGGCCATCAATGTAACCAGAGCCTTTCTGTTGCATGTTCCTGCTTCTAGACTACTATCAGCTAAGTTGGACTCTTAGTCCTAAGTTTGTTTGCATTTTTGTTCCAGTTCACAGTTATGTTATGTTTCTGTAGCTGGAAGCTCTTGTGGGCCGAAATTACCACTCCGGTGTCATGAGTTGACACATGAGTCTTAAAGTAATTTCTGGATGGTATTTTAATAGGGTTTTCAGCTGACCGTGAAGTTCCCTATTGTATCTTCTTACTATCTATCTACCTCGCTTTGCTGAACCTACCTTCATACTGCGTATGTCTTTTCCTCTGAACTCACCGTCAATATATGTGGGGGGCTTCTGTCTCCTTTTTGGGGGAATTTCCCTAGAGGTAAGCCAGGTCTGTTTTTTCCTCTAATAGGGTTAGTTAGTTCTCCGGCTGGCACTGGGCGTCTAGGGATAAAACGTAGGTACGTCACCCGGCCACTGTTAGTTGTGTGATAGGTTTAGCTCACGGTCAGCTCGAGATTCCATCACCCAAGAGCTAGTCTGTTATTTAAGTTCTCTGACGTTCCCTTGCCATTGGGAACCATGACACTCAACGTTTTGCTAACCGTCGTCGGTGTGTTGGTCCCCGGCTTCGTGTTGGGGATTTGGTCTGGTTGTCTTCTCGTCATGTTCCTATGAAGGTTTCTTCCCCTAAGTTCAAGCCTCGCTTTATTGGGCCTTATAATATTTCTGAAAATTATCAATCCGGTGTCTTTTCGTTTGGCCCTTCCAGCTTCTTTTTCCATTCATAATGTGTTCCATAGATCCTTGTTGCGGAGATATGTGGTACCTATGGTTCCCTCCGTTGATCCTCCTGCTCCGGTGTTGGTTGAGGGGGAATTGGAATATGTGGTGGAGAAGATTTTGGATTCTCGTTTTTCGAGGCGGAAGCTTCAGTATCTGGTCAAGTGGAAGGGTTATGGCCAGGAGGATAATTCTTGGGTTGTTGCCTCCGTTGTTCATGCTGCCGATTTGGTTCGTGCTTTCCATTTGGCTCATCCTGATCGGCCTGGGAGCTCTGGTGAGGGTTCGGTGACCCCTCCTCAAGGGGGGGGTACTGTTGTGAATTCCGTTCTGGAGCTCCCTCCTGTGGTTGCTAATGGTATTTTTGTGAGTTCTGCCCTTGGGCTCCCTCTGGTGGTTTCGAGTGGAACTGCTGCTCCTTTAGGTAGCTGTAGCAGCTGCCTTCACTGATCGCCTTGCCTGGGTTTGTACCGACGGACGTTGTGCTAAATTTAGCACAACGTGGGCAGCGGATGCAGTTTTACAACGCATCCGCTGCCCATTTTGATGAGCGGGGAGGAAGGGGGGGAGTTCCGGCCACGCATGCGCGGTCGGAAATGGCGGACACGTCGCACAAAAAAAAGTTACATTGAACTTTTTTTGTGCGTCGTGTGCGCCAAAACACGACGGATCCGTTGACGTTTGCCCATCCTTCGCGATTCGTCGCTAATACAAGTGTATGGGCAAAAAACGCATCCTGCAAGCACATTTGCAGGATCCCTTTTTTTGCCCATAACGACGGATTGCGACAGAGCCCAGAAGACAGAAGTGTGAAAGTAGCCTAATCCGGACAGTGGAAACGCACCCTACACTATCCATACATCTATCAATAGATATATCTATCCAGATATATCTATAGATAGATATATGAATAGATAGATGTATGCATCTATAGATCTATCTATATGTAGATCTGTCTATCCATTTCATCTATCATCTGTCTATCTGTGTGTAATTGAGTGTGGGTTGGACAAATATAAAAGAGGAGGTTGGACAATAATGACATCACAAAACTTTTTTTCTTGTTCAATAATATATCTTTATTTAGCTTTTAAAAACGCATACAAAAACAGCATCAAAAACTGCATCAAAACTGCATGAAAACCGCACTAAAAACTGCATAAAAAATGCACAAAAACCGCATCAAAACCGCAGCAAAAACTGCATCAAAACTGCACCAAAAACTGCTTCAAAAACGCATGACAACCGCACCAAAAACTCCATTGAAACCGCACCAAAGACGCATCGAAACTGCATCAAAACTTCACCAAAAACTGCATAAAAAAGCATAAAAAACCTGAATCAAAACCACGTAAAAACGCAATGAAAACCGCACCAAGAACTGCATCAAAACCGCACAAAAAAACGGCATCAAAAACCGTGAAAAAAACGTGAAAAAAATGCATCAAAAACACAGCTGGGTTTTCTGCAAGGAGATGCAGATTTGACGTGTGCACACAGCATAAAATTGACCTGCCATTATGATTCTCCAGGTCATTACGAGTTCATAGACACCAAACACGTCTAGGTTATTTTTTATCTAAGTGGTGAAAAAAAATTCCAAACTTTGCTAAAAAGAAATAAAATAATTGCGCCATTTTCTGATACCTGTAGCGTCTATTTTCTGAGATATCGGGTTGGGTGAGGGCTAATTTTTTGCGTGCCGAACTGGCATTTTTAATGATACCACTTTTGTGCAGATATGTTCTTTTGATCGCCCGTTATTGTATTTTAATGCAATGTCGCGGCAACCAAAAAGACATAATTGTGGCTTTTGATTTTTTTTTCCTCGCTACGCCGTTTAGCGATCATGTACATTTTTTTGTTGTATTGAAAACAGCTGACATGTTGCGGCTTTGAAGTGGGTTCACCACCGAAGCCCAACTCAAAGCGGGGGATACTGCCAGCAGGCGTACTATTCCGTCAGCTGGCAGAAAGGGGTTAATGAACACTATGTTTCAGTTAAAAAAAATCAAAAGAATGGCATGGGCTCCCGCGCAATTTTCTGCGCCAGAGGGAGAAAGCCGACGGCCGGAGGCCAATATTTGTAGCCTGCTATGAATATCAGCTCGCAGCTGTCTGCGTAGCCTTTACTGGTTATTAAAATATGGGGACCCCCCCAAAAAATGACGTGGGGTCCCCCTATATTTTATAGCCAGAAAGGCTACGCAGACAGCTGCGGGCTGATATTCATAGCCTAGAGAGGGGCCATGGATATTGCCCCCCCCCCCCAGCTACAATTACCAGTCCGCAGCCGACCCCAGAAATGGCGCATCTGTAAAATGCGCCAATTCCGGCACTTAGCCCCTCTCTTCCCACTCCCCTGTAGCAGTGGGATATGGGGTAATAAGGGGTTAATGTCACCTTGCTATTGTAAGGTGACATTAAGCCGGGTTAATAATGGAGAGGCGTCAAAAAGACGCCTATCCATTATTAATCCTATAGTAGTGAAAGAGTTAAAAAAAAAAAAAGACACAGCCAGAAAACAGTATTTTAATATTCTTCATTTAAAAATACTTACCATACTTCAGCGCCTGCAAAAAACATAAAATAATAAACCGTATACTCCCTGTCCGATGTAGTCCAATTAATAACGAGTGTCCCACGACGATCTCCCCTATACAACAGTGACATCGGGTGATGTCACTGCTCTATAGGACCTTCAGTGACACACTGACAGGAGACAATGGCTCCTGCAGTGCATCACTGAGAGGTTACCATAGTTCACTGGTCTCACTTTATGGAAAAAAGCTGCGTGGGAACTTTCTCACACAGCAATGCCAAAAGTGAGACTAGGTACTATTTTCTCACAGGGGCGTAGGAATACATTGAGAGGAATACTGTTAGGGGTTGAGTTCCCGCCTCTGCACAGAGGGAATCTCGGGCCGTCTCTGCTGCAGTCTCCCATTCTTCTCCTGCCGCAGTGGAGGCTGCTCAGCGGAGACGTCGGTCTCAGCGTCTCGCTCAATCTGACTCTGTGAGGAGGATTACTGCTGCTCTTCCAGCCTCTGCTATTGTAGTCAGTGCTGGGCAGCGGCGAGCAGACGCTTTTGGGACGAAGTCTTGCTTTTCTCCTGAGCATGCCCAGGGTAAGATCTCTCATTGGAGATCGAGGGTCACATGCTTGGATACTGCAGCAAAGCCCATTGGTCCTCCAGGAAGGTCCTGATCCTGAAGGTGCTCAGGCTTTGCGGCAGCTTCTCATTGGTCCCTCTTGGAAGGTCCTGTTCGGGCTGCAGCTATAAAAGGCTCTCATGGCCGCACGGCCATGCGCTAGTGTCTTTCTAAATTATGTGCTTTGCGCCAGTGTGGTCATGTGTGATTGTGTTCAGGGACCCGGCTGAAATAAGCCCCTAGAATGCTGGCACCTCCGGCGAGTTTTGTGTGCATGCATGACCACTGACTGCTCTCTCTTGGGTAGTTAGCCTGTGCTCCTGTGAAGTTAACAGGGCGCAGAGCTTTGCTTTCACAGCTGCTCTGTGAGTCAACCGAGCTAGCCAATACCGCCATATAGTGCTGCCATTTGTCTAGCAGCAGGTTCTCCTGCACGGTGGACCCCGGGCTGCGAACGCACCAATAACAATAAAAACTATTTTCCTCAGTGCGTTCTGCTAGCCCTAACATACCTTCCATCATTGTATTCCTGGAGCCCCTGGAGAGCGGTCGCATCAGCTGCTGCTCCTGCTCTCCAGAGGAGATCGTCGAGGGACACTCGTTTTAATTGGATTTCTGCGGATCAGGGAGTATAGTGTTTGTTTATTATTTTAATATTTTTTACAGATGACACTGGCTTCAGGGAACAAAGTGACAAGTGATGGTGAGTATGTACTCTGTTATATGTACTGTATGTCTATATGTATGTTGTATGTATGTATGTATGTACTGTATGTGGCATGTTGCATGTCATTGCATGGTGCATGTCATATGTTGCATGTCGTCTCATGTCGTTGCATGTCAAATGTCGCATGTCGTTGCATGCTGCATGTCACGTCATCGCATGTTGCATGTCGCAGCATGGTGCACGTCGCATGTCATCACATGTTGCATGTCGTCGCATGGTGCATGTCACATGTTGCATGTCGTCGCATGTTGCGTGTCGCCGCATGTCATTGCATGTCACATGCGGCATGTTTCATGTCATATGTTGCATGTCGTTGCATGTTGTCACATGTCGCATGTCATCGCATATTGCATGCTATAGCATGTCACATGCTGCATGTCATATGTTGCATGTCGTCGCATGGTGCATGTCGCATGCTGCATGTCATATGTTGCATGTCGTCGCATGGTGCATGTCGTCGCATGGTGCATGTTGCATGCTATCGCATGTCACATGCTGCATGTTGCATGTCGCCGCATGGTGCATGTCGTCACATGGTGCATGTCGTTGCATGTTGTCACATGTCGCATGCTATCGCATGTCATCACATGTTGCATGTAATATGTTGCATGTTGTCGCATGGTGCATGTCACATGGTGCATGTCGTCGCATGTTGTCACATGTCGCAAGTTGTTGCATGTCACATGGTGTGTGTTGTATGTATGTATTGTATATGTGTATGTTTTTTTTTTTTACATTCAACACATTAGCCAGATGATGGGACTACTACTATCCCATCATTGGCTAATGTGTCACTCACTGTCACTGTAGCAGGCAGAGCACGATGGGACTTGTAGTCCCACTGGACGATGCCGGCACACAGAGACACACACACAGCAATGACCATCCCCCGCAGGAGACCCACCGCAGACCCCAGCACCGACCGCATATACAGGCGCCGGCCCGCACGCAGACCCCCGGCATCCGCACAATCATCCCTGCCTAGCCCCGCTCGCCCCAGCACAGCCCCGCAGGCAGCCCCCAGCGCCGCCCACAGCCCAGTCACTCTTGATGGGTCACACCTGCTGCTGCCTTCACGTCAGAGTCTGGAAATTGACGTGATGTCGGCAGAAATAAGCGGCGGCTGCAGCCTGAGACTCAGCCGCCGGAATAGCGCCGCTCACAGGCGAAAACGGCAACGGAAGGTATTTGTACAATTCATTAGGGGACCCGGGGGGATACATTGGGGGGTTAATTGAAAGTAGTGGACAACCCCTTTAAGGGGGATCCCAGGTAACCTTACAATATGAGTAATAAACAAACTGGAGAGTGTCTCTGCATTAGGTAATCCTGACAAAGGAACAAAATGAGCTTGTTTGCTGAATCGGTGAACTACCACCCAGATAGCAGTTTTCCCACCAGCGGCAAATCAGTAATAAAATCCATAAACAAATGAGTCCATGGTCTTTCTGGAATTGGCAATGGAGCCAATTCCTCAGCCAGTTATGACAGACTTTAGAGCGTGCGGCAGACTTCACAAGCAGATACAAAACCTATACCTTACAAACACAAAACTAATATCATTATGCATGAACGCTCACCAAAAAAAGTCTAGCAATGGCTTTCCGTGTAGTAGTAACCCCAGGATAACCACTGAAGACGAAATCATGAAACTGCTGTAACAGAAGCAATCTTAGGTACACAAGCACAAATAATTTGGACTATGGAGTAACAGAAGGAGCCAACGACTGAACTTTAGGGATCGCCTCTTCCAACTCCGAGGTTACCATAGAAACCAAAATATCCTGACGAATAATGGAGGATGGAGGTTCTGGAGGGAGAAATTGAGTCGCGACTACGAGATAATGTGCCAGCTTTCCTTTCTTAGACCTTGGCCTCAATGTAAAATAAAAATTAAACTTAGAGAAAAGCAAGGAATATGTGGCCTGTCTATAAGTTAGCCGTTCATCTGATTCAATGTATAACCTAGTAGTGTTGAAAATAATAGCAGTATGTTCAAAACTATGAATTAATCACAAAATCTTTATACTAGTTTTATTTTCATGCATTGGGAACATTGCTCATGGTTTTCTAATTCAAAACATGAAGAGAAAAGGTATATAATTTTTTATCTACTTTACAGAAAACAACAAAAATGAACATTGGGCCATTCTAAAAAAAAATAGCAGTGTCTGCATTTGTCTTTACAAACTCACAATATGTACTATTGTTTTGACAATTTAGCATTCCTGTGAATCACTAGCCTAATATTTAGTTGTATACTCATAGTTCTTTAGAAGTGCTTCACATCTATGTAGCATTGAGTCAACCACCTTCTGGCCCCGGTCACCTGTTATTGCAGCCCAGGATGCTTGGACTACATCCCACAATTTTTTGGCATTTGTTGCCTTTGCCTCAGAAATGAAATTTCTAATGTCACCCCACAAGTGTTCTATGGGATTAAGGTCCAGGGATTAGGCTGGCCACTCCATAACCTCAATTTTGTTGGAGTGGAACTAAGATTTTTCTTGTTTACTAGTGTGTTTAGGGTCGTTGTCTTGTTTAAACACCCATTTCAAGGGCATATCCTCTTCAGCATAAGGCTATGTGCACACGTAGGTTCGGGTCCCTGCGGGTTCTCCCGCAGCGGATTTGGTAAATCTGCAGGGCAAAACCGCTGCGGTTATCCCTGCAGATTTATCACGTTTTGTCTTGCGGTTTCCGCTGCGGGCTTTGGTTTTACTATTGATGCTGCATATGCAGCATCAATAGTAATGTTAAAAATAAAAAAAAATGGTTTATACTCACCCCCTCTGACGTCCCGATCTCCTCGGCGCTGCACGCGGCGGTCCGTTTCCAAAGATGCTGTGCGAGAAGGACCTTCGTGACGTCACGGTCATGTGACCGCGGCGTCATCACGGTCATGTGACCGCGGCGTCATCACGGTCATGTGACCGCGGCGTCACCGCAGGTCCTGCTCGCACAGCAAACCTGAGACCAGACGGCCGCGTGCAGCGCTGAGAGGGGAGTATAGCATTATTTTTTATTTTTATTCTTTTTTACCACAAATATGGTTACCAGGGCCTGGAGGAGAGTTTCCTCTCCTCCACCCTGGGTAGCAACCGCACATTATCCGCTTACTTCCCGCATCGTGGGCACAGCCCCATGCGGGAAGTAAGCGGATCAATGCATTTCTATGTGTGCAGAATCGCTGCGATTCTGCACAAAGAAGTGACATGCTGCGGGTTGTAAACCGCTGCGTTTCTGTGCGGTTTTTCCCGCAGCATGTGCACAGCGGTTTGCGGTTTCCATAGGGTTTCCATGTAAATGTAAACCCTATGGAAACTGCTGCGGACCCGCAGCATCAAAATCGCCGCGGATCAGCGGTAAAACCCGCAAAGTGTGAACATGGCCTAAGGCAACATGACCTCTTCAAGTATTTTAATATATGCAAACTGGTCCGTGATCCCTGGTATGCGGTAAATAGGTCCAGCACCATAGTATGAGATACATGCCCACATCATGATGCTTGCACCACCATGCTTCACTGTCTTCAGAGTGTACTGTGGCTTGAATGCAGAGTTTGGGGGTTGACTGGTGAACTGTCTGTGGCCCTTTGACTCAAAAAGAACAATTGTACTTGCATCAGTCCACAAAAAGTGCGACTTTGCGGGGACTTCTTGCTACGGCTTCTTTCACACTAGCGTCGTACTCGGCCCGTCGCAGAGCGTCGGGCCGACGCTAGCGTTGTTTGCGCCGCACAGCGGATGCTGTTTTTCCACGCATCCGCTGCCCCATTGTGAGGTGCAGGGAGGTGGGGGCGGAGTTCCGGCCGCGCATGCGCGGTCGGAAATGGAGGTCCGTCGGCTGCAAAAAACGTTACATGTAAGGTTTTTTGCAGCCAACGGTCCGCCACAACACGGCGCAACCGTCGCACGACAGTTGCGACGTGTGGCAATGCGTCGGTAATGTTAGTCAATGGGGAAAAAACGCATCCTGCAAGCACTTTTGCAGGATGCGTTTTTTCGCCAAAACGACGCATTGCGATGTATTGCAAAAAACGCTAGTGTGAAAGTAGCCTACGAGATTACAGTAGCTTCACACAGGAGTCTTCTAACTGTCATAGTACTCACAGGTAACTTGAGTGTCGCTGATCATAGGCTGAGCCTTTGCCATTCTGGCTATTCCTCCTTCCGTTCCAATGGTAGTCTTTTAATCTGGTTAGCCATACTAGACTACTATTATTTTGAACACTACTGTAGATTAATGTGATCAATGACTACAATAACTGGATGAATCGCCCCCTCCAAGATATGCAACTCCTGAAAGGCCAATTTAACAGTAAGTAACTGACGAAATACATCATCATTTCTGTCCACAGATGAGAATTTTTTTTTAAAGTTTTGGGCCCCTGCAATAAAGCTGCCCTTAGGCCGGCGTCACACTGGCGAGTTTTACGGACGTAAGAGCGCAGAAACTACGTCCGTAAAACTCGCATAACATACGGCACAATTATTCTCAATGGGGCTGCTCCTATTAGCCGTATATTACAGTTCAGTATTATACGGCTTTCTACGGCCGTACAAAATCGCAGCATGCTGCGTTTGTCAGTGTACTGCGCAAAAAAATCGCCAATGAAAGTCTATGGGGGCGAGAAAAATACGGATTCCACACGGACCAGCAGTGTGACTTGCGAGAAATACGCAGCGCTGTTAGTGAAAAGTCGGTAATTCAATTGCCGGCTTTTCATTTCTCCTGCACAAACCCGACAGGATATGAGACATGGTTTACATACAGTAAACCATCTCATATCCCCCTTTTTTTTGCATATTCCACACTACTAATGTTAGTAGTGTGTATGTGCAAAATTTCAGCGCTGTAGCTGCTAAACTAAAGGGTGAAATGGCGGAAAAAATTGGCGTGGGCTCCCGCGCAATTTTCTCCGCCAGAGCGGTAAAGCCAGTGACTGAGGGCAGATATTAATAGCCAGGAGAGGGTCCATGGTTATTGGCCCCCCCGTGGCTAAAAACATCTGCCCCCAGCCACCCCAGAAAAGGCACATCTGGAAGATGCGCCTATTCTGGCACTTGGCCACTCTCTTCCCACTCCCTGTAGCGGTGGGATATGGGGTAATGAAGGGTTAATGCCACCTTGCTATTGGAAGGTGACATTAAGCCAGATTAATAATGGAGAGGCGTCAATTATGACACCTATCCATTATTAATCCAATTGTTGGAAAGGGTTAAAAAACACACACACACATGATTAAAAAGGATTTTAATGAAATAAACACAGCGGTTGTTGTAATAATTTATTGTTCTCTCAAATCCATTTGCAGTCCCTCGCTTGGCAACATAATAAACGCACAAGATACATACCTTCTGATGTACTGTCAGGTCCAACGATGTAATCCATCTGAAGGGGTTAACTAATATTACAAGCAGGAGCCCTGCTATAATGCAGCTGTGCTCCGTGCTTGTAATTCCCCTGCGAATGAATGAAATGTAGGTCATTGACCTACATTTCATTCATTCGCGGTGAGGCGCCCTCTGGTGGATGTTCTCATGAACTGCAGCCTGGGAACTTTTTCCCACGCTCCAGGTCATATGAGGACATCCACCAGGGGGCGCATCACCGCGACTGAAGGAAATGTAGGTCAATGACCTACATTTCATTCATTCGCAGGGGAATTACAAGCACGGAACACAGCTGCATTATAGCAGGGCTCCTGCTTGTAATATTAGTTAACCCCTTCAGATGGATTACATCGTTGGACCTGACAGTACATCAGAAGGTATGTATCTTGTGCGTTTATTATGTTGCCAAGCGAGGGACTGCAAATGGATTTGAGAGAACAATAAATTATTACAACAACCGCTGTGTTTATTTCATTAAAATCCTTTTTAATCATGTGTGTGTGTGTTTTTTAACCCTTTCCAACAATTGGATTAATAATGGATAGGTGTCATAATTGACGCCTCTCCATCATTAATCTGGCTTAATGTCACCTTCCAATAGCAAGGTGGCATTAACCCTTCATTACCCCATATCCCACCGCTACAGGGAGTGGGAAGAGAGTGGCCAAGTGCCAGAATAGGCACATCTTCCAGATGTGCCTTTTCTGGGGTGGCTGGGGGCAGATGTTTTTAGCCACGGGGGGGGCCAAAAACCATGGACCCTCTCCTGGCTATTAATATCTGCCCTCAGTCACTGGCTTTACCGCTCTGGCGGAGAAAATTGCGCGGGAGCCCACGCCAATTTTTTCCGCCATTTAACCCTTTAGTTTAGCAGCTACAGCGCTGAAATTTTGCACATACACACTACTAACATTAGTAGTGTGGAATATGCAAAAAAAAAGGGGATATGAGATGGTTTACTGTATGTAAACCATGTCTCATATCCTGTCGGGTTTGTGCAGGAGAAATGAAAAGCCGGCAATTGAATTACCGGCTGTTCACAGATATCGCGCTGAATGAAATCTAAATACAGAATATATATATATGTGTCTCAATGACATATATATATATATATACTGTATATATGTTTTAATGAACATTTGAGCACATAAATCCATTAGATGTCGGTTTTGCAAGCCTGCGCGAAAATATCGCAGTACGGATGCCATACGGATTACATACGGAGGATGCCATGCGCAAAATACGCTGACACACCCTGCCTACGGATCACTATTTTGGGAACATTTCACCGTATTTCGGCCGTATTACGGCCGTAAAATACGGACCGTATTGTCTTACGCCGAGTGTGACGCCGGCCTTACTCTGACCTCAGAAGCATCCACCTCCACAATGAAAGGTTTTTGTAGATCCGGTTGGACTAGAATGGGAACAGAAATTAAATACTCAAATTTTGGAAAGCCCTGATAGCACCCGGTGACCAAACCTTGAAATTTTCCCCCTTTAGTGATTTGAGAAAAACCCTTGAAAAATTTCCTATGAGGCCGGGATCACACATACGCGAGATACAGCCGAGTCTCGCAGGTGAAAACCCAGCTCTGGCGCCGGCACTCCAGAGCGGAGCGTGCGGCTCCATTTATTGCTGTGTGGCTGCATGCTCTGCTCTGGAGTGCCGGCGCCAGAGCTGGGTTTTCACCTGTGAGACTCGGACGTTTCTCGCGTATGTGTGATCCCAGCCTAATAGTTGGCGAATCCCAGAAAATGTTGCAATGTTGTGAGATCACAAGGTTGAAGCCAATCAATTATGGCCTGCACTTTCCCAGGGTCCATCTTAAACCCTTCTGCTAACAAGATAAACCCCAAGAATGACATTTCCTGAACAGAAAAAATACATTTCCCCAATTTAGCAAGCAAAGAGTTCTCCCTCAACAATTATATTACCACACAGACATGTTTCTGGTGAGAGTCCAAATAGAGTAAGAAAATTAGATCATCATCCAGGTAAATCACAACATATCTTCCCATTGAGAGAAACTATTCAGAAAATTTTGAAAAATAGCAGATGCATTGGATAACCCAAATGGCATGACAATATTTTTAAACAAACTCCCAGGCATTAGAAATGCTGCTTCAAAATTTACTCTTGTGCCATGGATCTAACTGTGTGACAACCCAGTAGTCAGCACTATTTATAACCCTAACAATACAGGCATCATGTTGAAGATAGTGCAGCAAGAAGACTCATGTGTCGGGAGCTTTCATGAAGTCCAAGTACTTGATGTTGGTAGCGGGGTAACACTCAAGGTTGCTTCTTCCATCCCCTCCCGCCAACCACAGAAAACTGATAGGGTATCATTATCCTATTTATCTCCTGGCTGTTGTGTGCCTATCACCTCTTCCTCCCCGTCCATTTCTTCTTGGGCTCCTGCACCTTCAGTTTGTCTGGTATCATGAGACCCCCTTAAACGCTGTAATCCACTCTCCCATGGTACCCGCCTGTGCAACAACTGTCCGGAAATTAGAGATGTTGTGTCCCTTCCTTCGATGGAAGTTAGCACACAGCGATCATGCTTTCTGCAGCAATTCATTTAGGCTGGGATAGTGGCAGAGAAATTGCTGTTCCACCATGTTGAGGACATGAGCAATGCAAGGCATGTGTGAGATTGTCCTAGTGTAGGACGACCACCAGGTTCGCACCGTTATCGCACATGGCCTTCCCTGGCTCCAGGTTCAGTGGAGACAGCTATTGCTCTAACTCTGTCTGGCTAGCTATCCACAACTCTTGAGCTGTTTGACTGTGATCTCCAAGGCATATTAATTTAAACACTGCCTGATTGACGTGAGCCCTGGCTATGCAATACAGAAGTTGGTGGGGATTCTCTCTGCACTGTTGCAACTTGTGTCTCATTAAGGCTGCTTTCACACTAGCGTCGGTACGGGCCTGTCGCAGTGCATCGGGCCGACGCATGCTGTGAAATAAATGCGTCGCAATAAATCCGTCGCAATGCGTCGGTAATGTAAGTCTATGGGGAAAAAACGCATCCTGCAGACAACTTTGCAGGATGCATTTTTTCTCCTGAACGACGCATTGCAAACGACGCTAGTGTGAAAGTAGCTTACGGGAGAGGTTGAGGGCACAAGTGGAGGAGCCAGAAGTAGTGGAGGAAGTGATACAGAGGTTTGCCCCGTAAGCCTTGGGGATTCCAAGACATGTGGAGAAGCACCTTCCCACCTGCCCCTACAGCCACCAGAGTGACCCAGTGCCTAGTCAGTGAGATGTAACGCCCCTGTCCAGGTTTGCTTGTCCAGGTGTTCATCGTGAAAGCACCCTGACAGCCATAGATGTTTTCATGGAATAGGAGATGTTGTCAGCGACATGCTGGTGTAGTGAAAGCACAGCTTTCTTATGGCCAGGGACATGTGACTTGGGCAACCAATCGCAGAAGACCTTGTGTAATGATGATGTGGATGGCTCCTGCACCCTGATTGGTTGCCAGAATCAACAAAGTTAAAGGGAACCTGTCACCCCCAAAATCGAAGGTGAGCTAAGCCCACCAGCATCAGGGCCTATCTTCAACATTCTGTAATGCTGTAGATAAGCCCCCGATGTATCCTGAAAGATGAGAAAAAGGTTAGATTATACTCACCCAGGGGCGGTCCCGGTCCGGTCCGATGGGCGTTGCAGTCCGGGGCCTCCCATCTTCTTACGATGACGTCCTCTTATTGTACTCACCCTGTGGCTCCGTCACAAAGTACGTCTGTCTGTTCTGTTGAGGGCAGAGCAAAGAACTGTAGTGCGCAGGCGCCGGGAATGGTCAGAGAGGCCCAGTCCCTGCGCACTGCAGTACTTTGTCTGCCCTCAACAGGGCAGACAAAGTACGCCTGCACGAAGAGGACGTCATCGTAAGATGGGAGGCCCCGGACTGCGATGCCCATTGGACCAGAGCCAGTCCGGGACCGCCCCTGGGTGAGTATAATCTAACCTTCTTTTCTCATCTTTCAGGATACATCAGGGGCCTAGCTCACCTTCAATTTTGGGGGGTGGGACAGGTTCCCCTTAAGGGGGGGGGAGCGCACTGCTCCTCTAACCTCTCAACACATGCCGTCTCCTCATCAAATACATCCCCCCGCTCATCATACAGCACCACTATCCTAGTCAAACTAATAACAAAAGCATTAGTGGAAACACAATGATTTACCAAACTGTGACAGAATTTTGCTGTCTTTGAGTAAAAATGCCTGTGAAACCAAACACTTATCTGAATATGCTGCATTCATGCCAAGTTTGAGATTGGCAAACTTTTCCCGAACATGCTCACTCATCTCTACTACTCATTAGAAGCATGATTTCCCATTAAAATATAGATTACACACACATTCGTATTTTTTATCTATATTTTTCTATGTATACTTAGAAATATTGAGACTTGTTTGGCTTGATTTAAAGAAGTTACATTTGCATTTTGTTTTGATTCTTTCAGTATGGTCTTATGTGCACAATGGACTGCAGTTATGTTTTTTTCTATTATGCACTTTGTCATTGTGCTGTAATTAGAGATTAAATTAGATTTTTGTCTATATTCCTTTCTTATTACCCCATATACTATCCTGCTTTTCTTTTTGGTTGTGTTACTTTGTTTATTATTGTTATTTTTAATGAACTCTAATAAAAAAAAATCTTTTATGGTTGAATATACTCTCTCATTTACATATGTTTGATAGTGTATATAATGTTTTTTGAGTTATAATCTATATTTAATTTTGTGACATCCTCTTTTTGGAAACTTTGTATTTACTTGATTTTATTGTAAGATCTACAAATTAACGTTTATTTTGTTTGTGGGAAAACCCTTTTAAGGCTAAGCTCCCACTATGAGCTTTTGATACTTTTTTTGTTGCTACGTGTTTTCGTTGCGCAAAAAGACACATCTCTAGCAAAGTGGATGGGATTTATAAAAAAAAAAAAAATAATCTTTTTTCCAGTGTGCTCCCCCACAGGTACAAAATTATTAATCCCTTTAAGCCCCCAACTTGTTTTCACCTTCATGACCAAGCCAATTTTTACAATTCTGACCAGTGCCACTTTATGAGGTAATAACTCTGGAACGCTTCAATGGATTCCACTGATTCTGAGACTGTTTTCTTTCATGACATTGTACTTCATGATAGTGGTAAAATTTCGTCAATATGACTTGAGTGCATAAAAATTTAGCAATTTTCAAACTTTTCATTTTTGTGCACTTAAACCAGAGAGTTACATTACACAAAAGTGCAATTTCTACTTAGCACGCCGATACCCCATATGTAGGAGAAATGTACACTGTTTGGGCACACGATAGAGCTTGGAAGGGAAGAAGCACCTTTTTAGTGCAAAATTGTCTGGGATAGAGCACAGATGCCAGGTCTTTTGGAGAGCCCGTAACAATGGAAACCCCCCAAAGTGATGAAATTTTGGAAACTAAGACTCTCTCCCCCCCCCCCCAAGGAATTTATCTAGATGTGTGGTGAGCACCTTAACCCCTTCACCCACGTTTTTCCGTGTTCGTTTTTCACTCCCCTCCTTCCCAGAGCCATAACTTTTTTATTTTTCCGTCAATTTGGCCATGTGAGGGCTTATTTTTTGCGAGACGAGTTGTACTTTTGAATGACATCATTGGTTTTACCATGTCATGTACTAGAAAACGGGAAAAAAATTCCTAGTGCGGTGAAATTGCAAAAACAGTGCAGTCCCACACTTGTTTTTTGCTTGGCTTTTTTGCTAGGTTCACTAAATGCTAAAACTAACCTGCCATTATGATTCTCCAGGTCAGTACGAGTTAATAGACACCTAACATGTCTAGGTTATTTTTTATCTAAGTGGTGAAAAAAAATTCCAGACTTTGCTAAAAAAAAAAAAAAATTGTGCCACTTTCCGATACTCGTAGCGTCTCCATTTTATATGATCTGGGGTCGGTTGTGGGCTTATTTTTTGCGTGCCGAGCTGGCGTTTTTAAGAATACCATTTCGGTGCAGGTACGTTCTTTTGATTGCCTGTTATTGCATTTTAATGCAATGTCGCCGCAACCAAAAAAATGTAATTCTGGCGTTTTGAATTTTTTTCTCGCTACATCGTTTAGCGATCAGGTTAATGCTTTTTTTTATTGATGGATTGGGCGATTCTGAACGCGGCGATATCAAATATGTGTAGGTTTGATTTTTTTTTTATTGATTTATTTTGATTGGGGCGAAAGGGGGGTGATTTAAACTTTTATATATTTTTTTTATTTTTTTTCACATTTTTTTTTACTTTTGCCATGCTTCAATAGCCTCCATGGGAGGCTAGAAGCAGGCACAACGCAATCACCTCTGCTACATAGCAGCGATCTGATGTTCGCTGCTATGTAGCAGAAATGCAGGTGTGCTGTGAGCGCCGACCACAGGGTGGCGCTCACAGCTACCGTGGATCAGTAACCATAGAGGTCTCAAGGACCTCTATGGTTACAATATAGAAGCATCGCCGACCTCCGATCATGTGACGGGGGTCGGCGATGCGCTCATTTCCGCACAGTCAGCTTCTTCTACACCTTAGCTTTTCTCATGGCACTGTATGAGGTGGCATCCTCTTCCTCACTGTGTTGAAGGCAAGGAATGATATGTCTCTTATGCTAAATACCGCAATTTGGTCAAATGAAACAAAACTTGCTAAATGGACTTCAGTTACAAAAAAAAACAAAAACCTGACACTAACCCGTCATACGTCTAAAGCCAGAATGAGGAAGTGCAGGACAGTCATACTGAGATCAGATGGCCTCTGTGCAATTGAAATCATCGTCCGATCAAACCAAATCGGAGTTGGACCTGATGACGCTGCTAGGCTCCAGCCGTCCAAGGTCAGGTAAGTACTTAACCAGTAGTAGGAGAAAAAAAAAAAAAACACAGCAAACCAAGGCCAGTCATTTGTAGCATTATTTATATACATTTATGGCTTCATACAACAGATTGTTCTTGTGTCTGTAAATACATCAGGCACTTGTCTGCAGAGTTTGAATCATGAAATATAAAACAAAACAAAAAAAAACACATTAAAAAGGCTGCAATAAAACAAAAGAAAGCAGTTTTTACATGCCACCATTACACATATTGCTGATTTAATCGACTTCATGTTGAATGGATGATGTTTGAAAAACCAGGAAAACAAATGCCAGAATAGTTTTGCTTGCATGAACCACTGTGTAGCCTCTAAGGAATATACAACTTAACATGAACATAAAATCAGTCATAAATTAAAAAGGGACTTAAACAATTTCATAGTTTAAAATATGAATACAATATCAGTTAATGCACTGATCATTTCTTTTCCAGTGGTTTAACAAGTGCAAATATAGGATTTTACATTGGTCCGATTGAGAATTTCCATACATTCAAAAAAAAAAAAAAGTTAAATGGATTTAACTGGAGTTGAGCACAATTTTCCACCAACATTCAGCAAGATCTAGAGAGCTGAAGATCTACGGTGCTGATCAAGATGGGCATTGAAGGGTTCATCTTGTTATGTATAGAAACAAATGAGTCAATAATGAACTTTTCCCTTTGTAATAACATTTTTTACTATGGAACGTTGGAGAGTTAAAATTAGATTTTTTTTTTTTTTTTACCTCATTGGGATGGTTACTTACTGACGACTTACAGAGAATAAAAGCAGCATATTCATGAATACACGTCTGCTTTTCATTTTCATGATTCACTAGCACAAAAACAAATTACTCTTTACATTTAAAAAAAAAATTGATTAAAATGATATTGGCTCCATAATACACTTGGCACAACTGAGAGCATACAAGACACTTCTCCATATGGCGGTTTTAAAATGTATGCCAAAACTGACACCAGCAGTCCATAATCAATGCAGTTTCTTGTACATCATGCAAAATAATTTTAAAAATATATATAGATGTGATTTTTTTTTTTAATGTTACAAAAATTGTTTATTTTTCATAAAATACTTATCATTTTGACAACCACCACAAAAGACCCAACAAACAGCACCATAGATCTAATTTGTAAAGACCTGTACATACGGTATATTCCGATAATTGGCTGTGCTCAACCCTAGTCATCAAGATTTTTCTGGATTTTAATTAGGCTTTAAAAAAAAAAAAAAAAGTTCTAAAACAGATCCTTGAAGACAAAGATCACTGATCTCATAATCCAAGTATCATCACTGAAGCCCACACAAGCTGGTGCAAAATATTATCGGCTTGCTTGCGTTACATATTGCACGTAATATAAAATGGGTCCAGTTACAAACTACTGGCGAGAAAGCGGCAAATGTCTGCAACAAGCAGGAGGAACTTCAGGCATGATCGCTAATTGGCCGCATAATAAGTTAACATAGGTAACAAGCTTGCGTTAAAGCAAGGTCTTTAGCTTACTGAAACATCAAGAACTGCACCGATAGAATGTCTAACTAAACATTATACATCGCACTAATAAAACAAAACGTTTTTCACTGACAAAAGGAACACACCATTAGAACGGCACGGGCGGAGAAGAAAAGCTGCATAGAATCCGTACGATCCAAAAGTTTGGGCACAAGTTGGGGTTCTTTTTTATGCTGGAGGAAGTGTTGCTTTAATTTAGATACAGAAATTTAAAAAAAATAAAATTTAAAAAAAAAAAAGTGTACAGGTTTAGTGTTTTTTTTTTTGAATGAGCACCTGTTGAAATCCTCATAAAAAAAAAATATATATAGAATATATATATATTACCCTGAAAAGTTATTGTATATAGAAAAATCTAAGGGTCTCCTAACAGGCAAACTATATACATTTTTATTTAATGTGCATAATTATATTCCAGTTATTAAAAGGGTGCCTTTTATTTAGCAGGAGACTATTTTACCAAATTATACAGGAAAAAAAAAAAACTAAATGGAATGAAAGTCAAGTTATTCCACACTCTAATCCATTGGGTTCATCTCGTGAATGGAACAGAAATGCAACACAGGACAAGAGTGCAGTTTCTGGGAAAGTGGGGTAAAGACTGTTCATGTTTTTCACAGATGTCTACAATGACTTATCAAAGCTAAACCGGTTTGTTAGGGCGCTGTCAGATGCCATATAAATCGGACAGTGATCGGAACGCAGTGCACAGTGGCTCTCAACTCAAGCGTGACAGCTTCATGTATTTCTATGTGGTTGACACGTGAAGGCCAGGAGAGTCGCCGGCCAGTCCGCATTCCAATCTGTCCGATTTATATGGCCGCCTGATTGCGCCCTTAGTACACCCAATAAATTACCTGAAAGTGTTTAGCTTGCAAAAAAGAAGACAGAGGAGACTTAAGAGGTGTCTGCAAATATCGCAAGGGCTGTCACATTGTAGAAGGATCATCTTTATTCTCATTTGCACAAGGAAAGACTAGAAGCAATGGGATGAAACTGAATGGGAGGAGACACAGATTAGATATTAGAAAAAAACTTTTTGAGTGTGAGGGTGATCAATGAGTGGAACAGGTTGCCACGAGAGGTGGTGAGTTCTCCTTCCATGGAAGTCTTCAGAGGCTGGACAGACATCTGTCTGGGATGATTTAGTGAATCCGGCTTTGAGCAGAGGGTTGGACCAGATGACCCAGGAGGTCCCTTCCAACTCTACCATTCTATGATTCTAGGGGACTAGAAGAGTGATCCCTCTCAGCTCCACCAACTGGCTGATGGTCTGGGTGTGTTCAAAGCCATTTTCCAAGCCACTGATCAACAATTATTCCAAATTATGTAGAGGCTACGGGTGTGCTGAGTGGTCTGTAGAAGGGGTCAGTGTGCTATAATCTATCATTATCAAGCCATCTTAAAAACAATTTGGTTGCAGGAGGAAAAAAACTAACAGAATGCTTTGACAGGGTGATGGGTAAATGTTCTATATTTCCAAAGTAAACATATGAGATGTCAGGAAATAAATAAATACACACAAAGGTAGCAGATAACTGTCATCCTCAGATCTGATTACTAACCATGGGGATGACACTAAAGAATAATGTTGTGTATTTAGGACAATGGGACCTTCACAAATTAAAGCAACAATGTTCAGTGTCGGCAAGTAAAATCAAACTCAACGTATGCAAAGTTACATGTTCTTTGGCCAGGATCATACATGCTGCAGGAGAACATCTCCAGGAGGGCTCCGAGTGGCCAGTCCAGGAATATGGTAATCCATTACAACAGAAGTTATGTGGAAAGCGGGGGCTGTACATGTAAATACCAAGAAGTCATGAATCTCTCCCAAACAAGTGATACCAATAATTATACATTTCTTTCAGGCAAAATGAAGAAATATCTTATATACAACTTTCTCCATTTTTCCTTTCATGAAAATCTTAAACATGGATGTTGAGAGGGGGAAAAAAAGCACCCAAATCCTGTAGGTACAAAAGCTGGTACAAAGTACGGTACACAATGAAATACTGAAAGCTCCTGTGCGATGTGGGAATGCTGGCACACTTCAAACATACATAATTATCAACAATCATTTATCTAAAAACAGGAAAACAAAAAAATTAGAAAACAATTATACATATTAAAACAGTTTTTGTACAAGATCTAACATAACCCATTGTCTCTTTAGCCGACGGCTTGTCGGTTGAACCCTTGAATTGGATCAACAGTAAAGCTTTTCCATGTTGTGCTCATATTTAGGCAGCGAGCTTGTACCACTCAGGCACGACTAGGACGAAACAAAAAATACAAGCATCTGGAATTGGAGTCCGAAATATTGAGGCTAAAATTGGCATTTAATGTTAAATACATATTAAAAAATGTTTAAAGTTTAAATTTATCTAAAAAAATAAATAAAGCTAATTTGCAAATAGAAGACTGCCAAACCTTGACAACAGCGTCCATGCAGGCTAATGTGTCTCCATGGTAACAGACAACAAAACAATCCCTGTGTAGTCAGATTCTGAAGTTACTCTCCCTTCCACCTGTGCAGATTTCTAACTCAACTTCCAAATTTATATTAGCAAGAATGTGAAGATGGAAGGAGGAAGAGAGTATAAATACACAATTAGGCTAGGATTAGACTGCGTTATAGACAGTCCGTTAGACGGACTGCGTTACACCGCCGCATAAAGCAGTCCGTTAACGCCGCCATTAAGCCCTATGTCAGACGCATTGTTAGCGCACGCCCAAAATGGGCGATGTGCCGTCATTGAGTGACGGACCCTGGGCCGCGGGCCGCAGCGTTTCCGGGTCCGTCACCGCTAGCGCAGATAGAGCATCTGCTAGCTCTATCTGCGCTATCGCGATCACATTTCGGCACTTGCGTTAACACATGTGTTGAACGGGCTGCATTAACGCAATGTGAACCTGGCCTAACACTACATAGTTTGGTTTGTTGACAAAACCGGAGAAAAAAAAAAAAAGAAAAAAGCATAACCTATGGCAATGGTACATGTAAATAACAGACGGTACTTAGTTAACCAAGCGCTAACCAAGACCCCATTCTATTTATATTTACATGTAATATTTCCATTTGTTGATTTACTTGCTGTAGGGTACCATCACATTTGCTTTCCCCCCCCCCCCTTGAGTTTGGTCTATGAAATGGCCACCGTGTGAATGAGCTCTTACACTTTACACGTCGACCACATTTTAGTCCAGCTTAGGCTTTTGGTTTTTTACGGTTTGGTTTTGTTGTCTGTTACCATAGAGACACAAAATAGTCTAAAAATATGGATCAATTTGATTTGCAAAGTTTATTCTTTTTTTGTTGCACTGAATAAATTAAAAAACTGTGTGCATACCTTTTAAGAAATATTTAAAAGAAAGCCATAATCAGAAAATAACCCATCAATTAAATCAAGTTTGCGCTTTTCTTTTTTTTTTTAGCTCCCCCCCCCCCTTATCAACCTGAATTAAAAATAAAAGTGTCAATCTTGTACCTTTAAATTCACACAGGCCATTAGGTCTTTAATTTCTTTTAATAATTTAATGTGGATTCAGTAAGTATCACATTTATTTTAGCTACAATGGGTAAAAAAATGCTGATCCTGGGCCTTTGAGGATATAGAGCCTGCCCCAGTGTTTAGTGTGAAGACTGCAATATAATTTTATTTTTTTTCATAGAAGTCCTGATATGAACATACTCCGATTTAAACAATAAATCATTTTCTGAGGATAGCATCCCTTTAAAGAGCAGAGACATGGCCTAAACTACATCTGGACTTTGAAATGGTACAGGTAAATATTTTGGAACAAGTTAGATATGGTCACCATTATACATTCCGGACTCCAACTGGGGAAGTACTGGTATTTTGAGTTGGATACATTAGTGCTCTACCTCAAGCAGATAATAGGCAGACTAATAAAAACGCTCTGCAATGGTTAACACATTCCAGTTATTTTTATATATTTTAAATCAACATCTTTTTTTTTTTTTTTTAAATTTGTAGGGCAGATAAGTTATGTTATGTTTTGTTTTTCTTTTTTTAACAAAATTCTAGCACCAACCCTGGACTATGTATATGTTGGTCCAATAACAGGGAGGATCCCCATTAGCCTGGAATGTAAATAAATTAGACCGCAGCCACTGAACATACATTTGGCAGTTACCGACGAGACATAGCGTTGAAGAAAAAAAAAAAAAAAAAATGCTGGCAATAGCTCTTCCTGCTTCTCGTTAGGTCATTTAGTGCACAAGGGGCTTATGTAGGTTCCAGTCTTGAAAACGATTTCCACGAGATGCCCCATTGCTGAGCAGATCTCGCATCCACAGCAAACGCCTAGAGCAAAGAAGCAAATACACAACACACCATAAAGTCTTATTTCTGGACTGCGCACACGAGCCCCAGAATGGCAACAACGATGCAGGCTTCGGTATTCCCCCAGTAGATTCTTTTTTTCTAGTCAGTTTGGCACTTCATAGTGAGAGAGGTCCAGGAGCAGCACAGAACTGGCAAACACTGGGACAGCTCCGGATTTCTTCAGGCTTAAAAAAGAAAAATCGGCCAGAGAAGAGCATCTTTGGAGGGTTCTTCCACTGTCCTTGATGGCGATGCTGCCTACAATACAAAGAATAAGGGGTTAGAAGGCCAACAAGGTCTAAACTGCTGGTGTGAAGGTAAATGGCGCCAAATTAATAGACGAGACTCCATGTTATAGGGACTGTACAGATTTACAAGACGAGGCTGCGGTTTTAAGCAGAAACAGTGGTTCTTGTCCATGGACGTCTTTGGTACAAGGACGAGCAGCATAACCAGAGAACCCCTGCACAAGAGGGTGCCATGAAAAAATATCTACATTCCTATTGTACACAAAATTATCAGCGTGTGTTGTAAGTATTTGGTGAGATGTAAAGCATTGTGGGAGCTAATCCGAGAGCAGCATAATCTAGGTGACAGGGAGCCGGATTTCAGCGATATATCACTTAGGCCACTTTCACACATCAGTTTTTTGACATCAGTCACAATCCGTCGGATTTTGAAGAAAAAAAAAAAAAAAAAAAAAACAGATCCGGCGACTGATGCTGCTGGATCCGTTTTCTTCTCAGACTTGTATTAGCGACAGATGGCATCATGTTTCATCCGTCGTTCGCCAGATCTGACGAAAATTAATTGTCCGGAGACAACGGACAAAGTAACATTTTTTGTGTACATCGAAAAAACGGACAGCGATGGATCCATCACCATCCGTCATTTGCTAGAAAGGAAGCCTATGGCGCCGGATCCGTCAAATGACGGAATCCGGCGACAGATTCCATTTTTTCTTTAATGGAGCATGCTCCAATCCAATATGGCAGATCCGTCAAAAAAAACTGATCCATCACATCAGTTTTTCACAATCTACGATGAATTCGTCGAGCCAACGGATTATGATTAGCAAAAAACTGATATGTGAAAGGGGCATGAGGCTACGTGCACACGTTGCGGATTTTGCTGCGGACCCGCCGCAGTTTTCCATGCGTTTACAGTACCATGTAAACCTATGGAAAATGAAATCCGCAGTGCACATGCTGCGGAAAAAAAACACGTGGAAATGCTGCGGGTTACATCCCGCAACATGTCAATTCTTTGTGCGGATTCCGCTGCGGTTTACACCTGCTCCATAATAAGAATCCGCAGGTGTAAAACCGCAGGTGGAACCCGCAAAAAACTACAGGAAATCCGCAAGTAATCCGCAGTGCTTTTTACCTGCAGATTTATCAAAACAGCTGAAGAAAAATCCACAGACCTAAAAAATACGTGTGCACATACCTTTACTGGGCTGCTTGGTGCAGTTTTAGGCTATGTGCACACGTTGCGGATTTGGCTGCGGATCCACAGCGGATTGGCCGCAGCGGGTTCGCAGGAGTTTTCCATGCGGTTTACAGTACCATGTAAACCTATGGAAAACAAAATCCGCTGTGCAAATGCTGCGGAAAACAAACCGCGTGGAAACGTTGCGGTTTATTTTTCGCAGCATGTCAAATTTTGTGCGGATTCCGCAGCGTTTTACACCTGCTCCTCAATAGAAATCCACAGGTGTAAAAACGCTGCAAATCCGCAGGTAAAAAGCAGTGCGTTTTACCTGCGGATTTTACAAAAACAGTGCGGAAAAATCCGCACACGAATCCTCAACATCGGCACATAGCCTCAACAGAATCCCGGTTTTCTCTGCTGTATATTTAGCAGCGCTATGTTTAACTCCACCCACACCACTGATTGGCTGCTCCCCGTGTACACTCTACATGGTCTTCAGCTGGACTGGCCTGGAGTCTGTCTCCAGCTGATAAAACACTGATTGCATTGAAACTACAACATTCAGCCTAATAGGTGTCACTTATCCCCACAATCCTGTAGAATGTAAGCCCGCAAGGGCAGGGTCCTCACCCCTCTGTATCAGTCTGTCATTGTTAGTTTGCTTACTGTAAGTGATATTTGCATTTTGATGTAACCCCGTCTCATGTACAGCACCATGGAATTAATGGTGCTATATAAATAAATAATAATACTTATTAGGCTGTGTACTACAATTTCCATACAATAAGTGTTTTATCAACAGAATATCATTGTGGGACCAAGTCGTGTGCAGGCCAATCCAGTGTAATCTGTGTAAACCTGCTTGTACCACTAATTGGCAGCTTCCGTTGTACATTGGCAGCTTGCTGACAATCAGCGGTGTGGCTGAGGTTTTACACAGTTCAGCATTCTGACCACTGCTAGATCTGCAGCAGAGAAAACAGGGATTCTATTAAGGGTATGTGCACACGTTGCGGATTCCATTGCGGATTTTTCCGCACGGATTTTGCAGAATCCTCAGGTAAAATGACCTGCGCTTTACCTGCGGGTTTTCTGCAGATTTTGTGCGGATTTCACCTGCGTTTTTACACCTGCGGATTCCTATAATGGAATACGTGTAAAACGCTGAGGATTCCGCACAAAGAATTGACATTTTCCGAAGCATGTGCACAGAAGATTTTGCTTCCCATAGGTTTACATGGTACTGTACACCGCATGGAAAACTGCTGCGGATCCAAAGGGCCAAATCTGCAACGTGTGCACATACCCCAACACTGCACACGGTAAGTGACACATTGCTGGAATCAGGATCTCAGTCTCTACATCATGCTGCTATCGGATTCCACAGGTAAACCTTCCTGCCTTTAAGATGTGGTTTTGGAACACCCCACTTTACCACCTCTCCACAGGATAACTGATAAAATGCTGAATGTGGAGGGTCCCACCAATCATATAAACAAGGGTCTTTATTCTCCTGTTTGAATGTTTTCAAGTACGCATATACCAAACATGTATAGTTTATTTTATTTTACTGAAGTAGTGAGGAAAAAAAAAAAAAAGTCGCTTTAGTTGCCATTTTCCAAGACCCGTAACATTCTCATTTTTTGGTATCTGGGGCTGGGTGAGGGCTTATTTTTTGTGCCTTGAGCTGACATTTTTACTGAAACAATTTGGGTGTAGATTCAATGTTTTGATTGCCTTTTATTGCAATGTTGTAGCCATAAAATAAAAAAAAAACAAAACAAAACAAAATTCTTGCATTTTTTCTTCTTGTTGCTACGTTTAGATCAGGCATTTCTGAATGCAGCAATACCGAATGGATCTTTTTTTGTTTTTAATGGTGCAAAAGTGGGGCGATTTGAACTCTTTTTTTCAATCTTTTTTATATTCTATTTAATAGTCCCCATGGGAGCCTTGAAGTTGCCATAGGCCGGCGTTCACAGGAGGATCGTGATGACAGGCACAGGGGGAGTGTAGCAGTCATGACAACACAGACGCCCCGTGATCACAGATCGGTGGGCTAGACTACGTGTTTTCCTGTCTGCGCGTGTTATATGCCGCTGTCAGTGACTGACAGCGACATTCAACTGGTTAACAGCCGCAATTGGATCTCCGATTCACCTGCGGAACTTAGATTAAATCAGCCATCAAGTGGGGAGAAAAACCATGCGGGCTCAGCGTGTGAGCCCGTATCAAAGGCAACAAGTCCGATTATGTAAATATACATTATCAGTTGTGAAGGAGTTAATAGTTTAAGACAAGTTGATCGCACTACCGTGCACAGAGGACGACGGTCAATATGATCTTTTTCAGACCACAGAATATCAATATTCTTGGCTGCACATATCCTATTGAAGAATGACCATGCGCTCCTGAGAACGATGATTTTCATCTACGTTCGTCTGGTGATAGGACGATTGTGGAATGCTCATTCCTGATAAATCTGCCCACGTAGAAGCACTGTTAGCATTGTGAAGACAGCTATACAATATACATGGTGAATACAATAAAGACATAATTAATATCACTTAACTGTATTATGAAATAAGATAACAAGTCAAAAAAGTTATCAGCTTTTAATAAATAGTTAATTGGTAAAATAAAAATGCGATTAGGAGTGCAGACACCGGCTATATGTAAAAAAAACTACTGATTCTGGGTGATTAATCATAAGGCAATTTGCAGAGCAAGGTGATACAAACCAGCCTGATGGTAATTTATCAGCAGAAGGGTGAATAGTGGTGGCTTTGCCCTTGGGAATTGGCTGCATGAATGGTCTCAGTTAGAATTCGTTGAAGAAACATTCATTCAGTATAAGTAAGAAGATAAAATATTGACTTAAATTTGGGAAAACATGATGAAATTAAAAAATCCTTTAGATAAGAAACAAAACATAAATAAAAATAAACAGGCCAACAAAAAAAGGGGTTTTGCCCATTTGTTCGCTATGGCTACACTACACTGGCTGGCCACAACTCCCTCGATAGCCAATTGGTTGACTGGCTTTATATAAAAAAATAAGTTGTTTTCATTATCAAACCCCTTTAATAGGAATCTGTCAGCAGGTTTTTGCCATTTAGGCTGCCGTCACACCAGCAGTATTTGGTCAGTATTTTACATCAGTATTTGTAAGCCAAAACCAGGAGTGGAACAAATAGAGGAAAAGTATAACAGAAACATATGCACCACTTCTGTATTTATCACCCACTCCTGGTTTTGGCTTACAAATACTGATGTAAAATAGTGACGGCAGCCTTAATCTGAGCAGTAGCGTCATATAGACCAAGAGTTCCTGATTCCAGGAAAGTGTCACTTATTAGGCTCTGGGTTGAAGTTTCAATACAATCAGTTTATCATCAGCAGATTATCACTACAGAACTAGGTTTTGCGTGCAGGACAGTTAGGGGTGGGGGTTACACAATGACCCATCACTGATTGCAGCTTGCTGACAAAGTACTGAATACCAAGAGGGCTGCCAATAAGGGGTGTGGGGTGGGGTTACACAGAGCTCAGCATTCAGAGAACTGCTACATCTACAAGAGAGGAGACAGGGATTATATCAAAACTGAAATCTGGGTCTCTGTCCATACGCCAGCTGCTCTTGGATTATACAGTGAAACGTGCTGAAAGACTCCCTTTAATAACAACTCTACCAGATTTAACAAACTATACTAGAATTTTGTGTTTTGTAGACCATTTCAAAATCCACAAATTGTATACTGCTATACACAAGTCAGACACTTACATTCTCTGCCTCTATCCCGATACCCAGTTGTGTGTGGTGGTTGTGACATTGTGAGGAAAGCTTTGGTTTGATAACAGACTATCAAAGTTAAAATCTGCTTCTCCATCTTCCATGAGGTCATTCCGAATAATGGACTCCATGTCACAGTCCAAGCGCTCAACGAACATGTCATCCAAGTCACTAGGCAGCATCTCCTGGTGGATGGAGACTATGCCGACTCTGCCATAGCCATTACAGCTACTTGTAGGATAAGAACCCATGCCGGACATCTGAAGGGGCTGAGTCATAGGCACTTGTAATGAAGTTTTCACTGTTGACAGGCGGCTAATGCCAGCAGTGTGAGTCATGGTGCTCCCACTATGGGGCAAGGCACGACCATTCATGGAGGTCTGCTGAGTATGTTGCTGATGTGTATGGGGAATGGCGTTCATTTTGCTGTGGGGTGGCTGGGCGCCGTATGCAGACATTCCAGAATTAGATGCCATCAGCACATTCTGACTCAGAATCCTACCGTTGGCTTGAGAAACCGCAGGCTCCGGGACCAACAAATCATTATGTGGTGGGGAATCTGTGGTAAGCAGTTCCTTTAGAAGTCCCGCAGGAACATTGTATGGTCCCACAGCTCTGTAGGCAGGTTTACCTTCTTGAACACTTTGCATGGTCATCTGTGACATGGAGGTCATGCCAGCTTGACCATATGCATACTTTCTGAATTCTGGATCAGGAGATCCCATATTGGTGTCTGGGGATGTAAATAAATAGCCAGATTGCTGCTGCATCATGGATGCGGGTGAGGACTGTGTGGAAACAGTCAATGAGGTGTTTGGAGATAACAGATTCAGATTATCTAGAAGGTTCTCCATGTTTTCAGGGTTTCCAATCTCTGACAGACTTGGCAAAGTAGACGCCAATTTGGCAGAAGACGGAGGATACACTAGACTGTGTACATCAGCATCACCAAGATCTTCCTCCTCTGGCATGATCGAACTTGCGTTGGAACTGGTCCTTGGACGAAAAGTGTTCCACGCTTCAAAGTCATCATTGCTGTGTGAACTGGGGCTTCCAGGCCACTTTGGGAACTGTGACCCAGGACTGTCGCCACTGCATTCTTGACCTGACTGTAGAGAGGCTTTTTTCTTTGCAGCCCTTCCTCTGCTTTTCGTGAACTTGCTGTTGTTATCCATAGAGGCAGCTCGTCTTCTTGGGGATTTCCCATTCTTTCCACCTTCTGGATTTAGGATCCACCATGAACTTTTACCAGTCCCTTCGTTCTGTACTCGTACAAATTTGCTATGAAGAGACAAATTGTGCCGAATTGAATTCTGAAAGACATAAAACATAGAAATAATCAATACAACATATTGTAGAAAACCACAAAATAACATTGCTCGGATTATCTGCCACGCACAAGAACAAATACAAACACGGATCATCTCCAAGATCATTCGATAAGACTATTCTACCTTCCAGTTCAAAATGAGCAACAAACTATTAAATGGAGTTCCCCCAAGTAAAACAAAAATCCTTATACACATGCAGTGGTGCCATTCCAGCAATAATCAGCGTTCCATCACTTGAGTGCTGCAGCCAATCAGCAGCTGCTATTAGGCTGCAGCATTCATATCTCCACCGCCGGTCCAAGGGAAGAATGGACCCAGCAGCCCCATTAATGGGCACAGATTTGCTGCAGCACTCATGTAACATGTCAAGGAAGCACTGGCTCACCTGGGGTCAACACCACTGGAAAGGCACGGCTGCGGGAGGGTCAGAAAGCCATTTTACCAAGGAGACTACATCTAAAGTACCACTCCAGTGATTTTTTTAAATTTTATTTTCTATCTTTGATAGGGATCACGTGAGCAAGTGTGATGAAGGTAGTAACATCCTGTCGCCACATCTTTCCCCAGTTTCAGGTCAGTTCTAGCACTATGACTGCATTTGTGACCTGCTGAATCACACAGTGGTTGCTATGTGATGAAGGAATTGAGGGTAAACTGATTAAATTTGCTGATGACACAAAGCTAGGAGGGATAGCTAATACTACAGAAGAGAGAGGATTCATAAAGATATAAGTAAACTGGAGCAGTGGGCAGCAACTAACAGAATGGTTTTTAACAGGGAAAAATGCAAAGTACTACATCTGGGCAATAAAAATGAAGAACGCGTATACAGAATGGGAGGAATAGGGCTAAGCAACAGAACATGTGAAAAAGACTTGGGTATACTAATAGATCACAGACTGAACATGAGTCAACAGTGTGATGCAGCAGCAAAAAAAGGCAAATGCAATTCTGGGATGAATTAACATAAGAATACAGTCTAGATCACACAATCATTATTGCCCTCTACTCCTCTTTGGTCAGACCTCATCTGGAATACTGTGTCCAGTTTTGGGCACCACATTTTAAAAGGGAATCTGTCACCCCAAAAATCATATATGAGATAAGGCCACCGGTATCAGGGGCTTATCTACAGCATTCTGGAATGCTGTAGATAAGCGCTCGATGTAACTTGAAAGGTAAGAAAAACAGGTTATATTATACTCACCCAGGGCGCGCTGCGGTCCGGGTACGGCGCCTCCTATCTTCATACGATGACGTCCTCTTGTCTTCCTGCTGCGGCTCAGGCGCAGGCGTACTTTATCTGCCCTCTCTAACCTTTCCCAGTAACTGCAGTACTTCGCTCTGCCCTCAACAGGGAGCCGGAGCGGCAGCAGGAAGACAAGAAAAGGACTTCATCGTATGAAGATGGGAGGTGCCAGTCCTGGATCGCGACGCCCATCGGACAGGACCTTGGGTGAGTATAATATAACATGTTTTTCTTACCTTTCAGGTTACATCTGGGGCTTATCTACAGCATTATAGAATGCTGTAGATAAGCCCCTGATGCCGGTGGCGTTATCTCATATACGATTTTTGGGGTGACAGATTCCCTTTAATAAAAGACAACAAACTGGAGCAAGATCAGAGAAGAGCGAACAGAATGGTTACCGGTCTGCAAACCATGTCCTATGAGGAACATTTACAGGATTTGGGAATGTTTAGCTTGCAAAAAAGAAGACTGAGAGGAGTCTTAATAGCTGTCTACAAATATCTCAAGGGCTGTCACATTGTGCAAATGAGAATAAAGATGATCCTTCTACAAGGGAAAGACTAGAAGCAATGGGATGAAACTGAATGGGAGGAGACACAGATTAGACATTAGAAAAAACTTTTTGACAGTGAGGATGATCAATGAGTGGAACAGGCTGCCACGAGAGGTGGTGAGTTCTCCTTCAATGGAAGTCTTCAGAGGCTGGACAGACATCTGTCTAGGATGATTTAGTGAATCCTGCATTGAGCAGGGGGGTGGGCACGATGACCCAGGAGATCTCTTCCAACTCTACCATTCTATGATTCTGTGTGGAGCAGAGGTAACTTTTTGAATTTTCTCAATGCAAAATTGGAGACTTGCTTTGAGAACCAGGCTAAAAAAGAGTCTTGTTCTGAATCTCAGACGTACTATGAGTAATGACCAGTCCACATACAGATCCAGGAGGTTATATATGCTGGCAAATGGCGCCAGAGTAAGTGGAGTGGAAAGAAGACTGCTTACATACGTGCTAACTAGCAAAAAGGCAAAGTACTGCTCCAGTCATTTTTTTTTTTCTATTTAAATAAAGAGTTTTTCTAGTAGTTAAACTCTTTAAAATTTTCATGGTACAGCTAAAAAAAAAAAACTTCGTGGAAGCTTATGTAAAACAAGAGTTTACATGCATGGGACGCAGATTTGTCCATGGTGAAACCCGTATCAAACCTCCAGTGTGAAAGCAGGTTGTTAAAATTTCATTGTAGCCGCCATGACAAGATTGCTGTAAGTATCCAAAGCTGAATCTAGTATAAAAGGAATAAGTCAACCCCTTTAAGGAGGGAGGAGGAAAGCTACTGACATTTGAAGGTACAATAGTACCGTAGTTTATAGATCACTTCAAGAGTCCATGAACTGAAAAATTACTGCCAGTCAACATCACCAAACACTTTTCTCCCTTAAAAAAAGGTGAACTCTTTATTAGGGAACAGTCAGAGCTGTATTACTCGCGTGAGGATAGCATTGCAATCCTCGGACTGGCCAGCAGCGCTCATCACCTGAGCGTGACCGCATGTATTTCTATGCAGCTGTCATGCTCCGGTCAGGAGAGCCGCCGGCCAGTCTGAGGATTGCGATGTCAAAGTCCAGGTTATACGGCTGTCTGACTGCACCATTAGACTGAGCACCAGACACCATGCACAGCCAGGTTATAATACTACTTCATCCATTGAAGTGCTCTTTGCTTTTTTTGATAGCTACTCTTCAAGTTTCCTAAAAACAGAATTACTACAGCAAGGACATCTGGGGTCACACGTACACAATTCAGCCAAAAAATTAAAATATTTTGGAGAAGGGAAAAGCTGAATTTCCTAACAGGAAAGAGTCTGCTTGGCTCATTATACAAATTCCTGTTTTTACAAAAATGCGGCAGGTTATTACAAATATCCAATGTTTTCCTTAATTGGAGTATACATACCCCAGATACCATACCAAAATATTCTACATCAAGCTGAGCACTAAACCTAGAACTACTGCTGTACATTCAAAGGGGACATCAGCGGCAAGATAAGAGTTTTGGAATCTCAGCAAGAACAAGAAGGCTCTTATGGAGCTCCCACAGGATGCCAATGCTACTGAGCCATTAATGTTAAAGATTTATTGATGTGGCGATCAAAGCTTTTTTCAGAAAGAGTGCCACCCTTATTGATGGGCCGTGACTGATGTTCTAGCTCAGCCTCATTAAAACGAGGCCAGACCAAAGCCCGAGGCCAGGCCATCCAGACTTTTTCATTTCATACATCTTTTGAGTTTGGAAAAGTGCCTCCTTGCCAGGGTGCTCCTGAATAACTGATAGTTGCACTACTGGTCTGAACTGGGTCTCTCCAATGCTACGAGAAAAGGTATCGTCATCTCTGCAGCATCAGATCCATTTATCCAGCCAGCTTCAGAGCAGCGCCTACACAGTCTACAGCAAAACAGACTGCGAGCACTGCACTTCTTGCCTAGGAGAACGAGCGGTAAACAGAATTAAGAATCCTTCTATTCTTGAGAAAGGAGAACACTTATTAAGAGGTAAAATTGCAAAGTTGTTAGATTTTAAAAGCACTTTGCAATTTTATCCATTTATGAATTTATGATGTTACCAACAATGCCTTTGTTAAAAAAGTTATCCACTACTTGGACCCTTTCTTAATACCCACGTTTCTCCCACTGTAAACAAAACAAACAAAAAAAAAAAAAAATCACACAACCACCCACCCTTTTCCGGTGCCAGCCTCAATCCAGCAGTGTCACCACTGGCTCTCCCAGGACTTGCGTGACATTATTATGTCACACGATGCCTGTGGTCAACCAGTGCTGGCTTGACTCCACTTCTTTGGGCAAATGCAGAGGAGAGGAGAGATGCTACTGCTCACACTTACTCCAATTGGCGGCAGGGAGTGTTACGTCACAAGATCCCAGGGACAGCCAGCGCAGACACCACTGAAACAGCACAGGGTATTGAGGAGGAATTAACCAAGTAGTGGACGAGCCCTTTAAATGCTGGCTGGACCCACCAGCAGCAAAGCATTTGATATGTATAGGAGAGTCAAATTTTCTCCTCTGGCAAATGTTGACATGTCTGATCCCTTTAACTAGCTACAAAACAAAGCTATGCCAAAAAGGAACCGGTTATTAGATTCATGGGCAGCATGAATTAGACATTGGCTGCACGATTGTAGCCAGGTATGAAACACTGCAGAGTTTGAGAAAACTAAGCCTAGTGTTAAACACAATTTAAAAAGCCATCCGGAGACTGTACAGGATGAACTGGTCTGAGACAAGTCCTTTGGTGGTCTTCGCCCTGCCATGGTCCCTTTGACTGACAGGTCTATGCATTCACCCTGTTGGAAATAGAGAGGGGAGAAAAGAACCCAACCAGGAACCTGTCTCAAACTAGCCATCCAGCCTGCTTTAACTGATGCCCCTTGTCCGGGGCAGCACAAATCCGGAGGACGGGTTTCTAAAATATATAGATATAAAACATTCATATTAAATGCCTGCCCTGTGGGAGAGAGTCAGACAATTTCTATAGAAGTACATGGGTGGCTTCAGAGTCAAGGGATGCCTGGCCTCTATACAAAACACACTTTGTTGACCAATATGGTTTCAGCAGATTTCCATAGAGAATTTCACTAGCAAATACAGCCCACCCTAAAGACACGACGAAAACTAAACAAGCTGAACGCTCTGAAATTATCAGTATGAGGGGTCAGACATGCAATGATCGGCTACTGGAAACGAGGGCGTCTGGGGCGCAGTTGCATTTCTTGCTCAGTGCAGAATTAAGCTCAGGAATGTGTGAAAGAGCTGGAGAAGAAATATGTGCAATGAATAGAGCCTTCAGCTTGGGAAGCTAAATCCAGCAGCCTTGGCAATTAACTCTTTATAACTACACCACACCGATGTAGCAGAGCTGACGAGAATTTCATTTTAACGATAGTATTGCAGATAAAAGCACCATATTTAGCTGCAGTCCCATGTAAAACTACAAACTACCATGGTATGAGAAAAATTGATAATGGCTGACAAAGACACCATAAATGTCAGTTTCCTATGGAGATCAGGGAGGTGTAGTGGCTTCATTGTGATGCTGGACAGATAGCAGAACATTACATGCAATGTTTCTCTGTCGGGCTATGGCTGTTGGGCAGGTGTACAACATTTCCATTATTTGCGCCTGGAATATGTTAATGTGCCTGACTTGCTGATTTTGTAAGTTTCCCACTGACAGACAATTTTAAGGGTAGGTTAGTTTTAACATTGAGAGATAGAATATCAAAAATCAAATCCAGAAAATCACATTGTATACATTATATACATTTATTTGCATTTTGCAGTGAGAAATAAGTATTTGATCCCCTATCAATTATTAAGAGTTCTGGCTCCTACAGACCAGTTAAACGCTCCTAATTAACTCATTACCTGCATTATAGATAGCTGTCTTACATAGTCACCTTTATAAAAGACTCCTATCTGCAGACTCACCTCTACAACATGGGCAAGACCAAAGAGCTTTCTAAGGATGTCAGGGGCAAAATCACAGACCTGTACAAAGCTGGAATGGGCTGCAAAACCATAAGTGAGAAGGAGACTGTTGGTGCAATAGTAAGAAAATGGAAGAAATACAAAATTACTGTCAATCGACATCGATCTGGGGCACCATGCAAAATCTCATCTCGTGGGGTATCCTTGATCATGAGGAAGGTGAGAGATCAGCCTAAAACTACACGGGTGAACTTGTTAATGATCTCAAGGCAGCTGGGGCCACAGTGACTAAGAAAACCATTGGTAACACATTACGCCATAAAGGGTTAAAATCCTGCAGTGCCCGCAAGGTCCCCCTGCTCAAGAAGGCACATGTGTAGGCCCATCTGAAGTTTGCCAATGAACAACTGGATGATTCTGTGAGTGATTGGGAGAAGGTGCTGTGGTCAGATGAGACAAAAATTGACGTCTTCGGCAATAACTCAACTCAATGTGTTTGGAGGAAGAGAAATGCTGCCTATGACTCAAAGAACACAGTCCCCACTGTCAAGCATGGAGGTGGAAACATTATGTTTTGGGGGTGTTTCTCTGATACAGGACTACTTCACTGCATCAATGGGACAATGGATAGAGCCATATGCTGTAAAATCCTGAGTGACAACCTCCTTCCCTCCTCCAGGACATTAAAAAGGGGTCGTGGCTGGGCCTTCCAGGAAGACAATGACCCAAAACATACAGCCAAGGCAACAAAGGAGTGGCTCAAAAAGAAGCACATTAAGGTCACAGAGAGGCCTAGCCAGTCTCCAGACCTTAATCCATAGAAAACTTATGGAGGGAGTTGAATCTCAGAGTTGCCAAGCGACAGCCTCAATCTTAATGATTTAGAGTTGATCTGCAAAGAGGAGTGGACCAAAATTCCTCCTGACATGTGCGCAAACCTCATCATCAACTGCAAAAAACATCTGACTGCCGTGCTTGCCAACAAGGGTTTTGCCACCAAGTATAAAGTCTTGTTTGTCAGAGGGATCAAATACTTATTTATCACTGCAAAATGCAAATAAATTTATACAATGTGATTTTCTGGATTTTATTTTTGATATTCTCTCTCTCAATGTTAACCTCTTTCTGACCTCGGACGGGATAGTACGTCCGAGGTCAGATACCGCGCTTTGATGCAGGGCTCCGGCGGGGAGCCCGCATCAAAGCCGGGACATGTCAGCTGTTTTGAACAGCTGGCATGTGCCCGCAATAGCGGCGGGTGAAATCGCGATTCACCCGCCGCTATTAACTAGTTAAATGCCGCTGCCAAACGCAGACAGCGGCATTTAACCGGCACTTCCGGCCGGGCAGCCGGAAAGGAGCGCATCGCTGACCCCGTCACATGATTGGGGGTCAGCAATGCTTCTGCATTGTAACCATAGAGGTCCTTGAGACCTCTATGGTTACTGATCGCCGGAAGCTGTGAGCACCACCCTGTGGTCGGCGCTCACAGCACACCTGCATTTCTGCTACATAGCAGCGAACATCAGATCGCTGCTATGTAGCAGAGGTGATTGCGTTGTGCCTGCTTCTAGCCTCCCATGGAGGCTATTGAAGCATGGCAAAAGTAAAAAAAAAAGTGAAAAAAATAATAAAAATATATAAAAAGTTTAAATCACCCCCCTTTCGCCCCAATCAAAATAAATCAATAAAAAAAAATAAAAAAAATCAAACCTACACATATTTGGTATCGCTGCGTTCAGAATTGCCCGATATATCAATAAAAAAAAGCATTAACCTGATCGCTGAATGGCGTAGCGAGAAAAAAAATTTGAAACACCAGAATTACATTGTTTTGTTAGCTGCGACATTGCATTAAAATGCAATAACGGGCGATCAAAAGAACGTATCTGCATCGAAATGGAATCATTAAAAACGCCAGCTCGGCACGCAAAAAAATAAGCCCTCAACCGACCCCAGATCATGAAAAATGAAGACGCTATGAGTATTGGAAAATGGCGCATTTTTTTTTTTTTTAGAAAAGTTTGGAAGGTTTTTTTTTTTTTCTTCACCACTTAGATAAAAAATAACCTAGTCATGTTAGGTGTCTATGAACTCGTACTGACCTGGAGAATCATAATGGCTGGTCAGTTTTAGCATTTAGTGAACCTACCAAAAAAGCCAAACAAGAAACAAGTGTGGGACTGCACTTTTTTTGCAATTTCACCGCACTTGGAATTTTTTTCCCGTTTTCTAGTACACAACACGGTAAAACCAATGGTGACGTTCAAAAGTACAACTCGTCCCGCAAAAAATAAGCCCTCACATGGCCAAATTCACGGAAAAATAAAAAAAAGTTATGGCTCTGGGAAGGAGGGGAGCGAAAAACTAACATGGAAAAACGGAAAATCCCAAGGTCATGAAGGAGTTAAAATTAACCTACCCTTAAAATTATAGATTGTCCATGTCTTGGTCAGTGTGCAAACTTACAAAATCAGCAAGGGATCAAATAATGATTTCCTTCACTGTAAGAATAGTCCTAAAGAGGTGCTCCAGTCTATAGAAAGTGATGGTTAGATATTGGATTGTACCGCTGGGATCCCCCACCAATCACCTGATTGAGGCCATTTCAATGGCCACCATTTAGTATTTACTGAACTTTTCACATCTTTTGCAAACACAATGAAGCTCGGTAGATAATAGTTTCACATAAATTCTAAGGTGTGCGTATATTTTTACCTATGCACATACATGAACGACCTTGGCCAAGCTCAAAGTTCAGCTCTTGCGCACAGGCTAACCTGTGCAGGCCACGGATTCACCTTTGCTACACTTTGCACAGTGAGGCTTCTCCCACCCACTGACTTTCTGCACTGTACATTCCCTACCCTAGTAACCATGAAATCAGTAGTAAACATGGTGAGGATCTGCGAGGGAAGAGGGCACAGACTGGATACAAGCGAGGAAGACCTTGAGGATCAGCATTTCGCTTTTGTTACAGTGGAGTTTGCAAGCGGACACGAAATCAAAACATCTCAAAGTAGCATCAAGATCGGAATTTGGGATCCTTCCCGCAGCTTAGAAATCTAGGCTGAGAGCCTGAGCGCAGAATGGATTTGTGCCTGACACAGCAGTGAGGGTCGGCAGGAAATCCCTTTGTCACAGGAAGCTGTAAATGTCTTCAAGACAGCGGACATCAGCAAAGAATAGATCAAGAGGCAAAACAACCAGCACCGTATAGATTACGGTCCAGTCCATCAGCACAACACTGCCTGCTCGCCTTGCTTTCTTCCCCTTGGCCATTTCTCTACATTTCCATAGTTTGTGATGGAGCCTACTGATTACATGTAGCATGAGGCAGAGACTCATTGTACCAAAATCTGAAGGGTCTGTTATTTCTATAGGGGCTCTCCTGGGATACTCAAAATAAAAAGTAATCAGGGGGCAGAGGCAGGGGTCACTGACATGGTGTCATCAATCAGTTTCAGGAGCTGTGCTGGCTCCTGTTCTACTGAGCATGCGTCTGTTTTCAATTCCGACAGATGCTCAGTAGATTCTGTTCTTCTCAGTGCACAGTGACAATGCGCTCTCTCACCGACTCTGATCAGAACTGACGAGACTGCAACAGAGCGCACTGTCATTGCACAGTGTGAGCAGAGACCAATACCATGCATGCAAGTGACTGCCTATTTCGACCCTCCCCTGTTCTCTTATTGACATTTCTGGCTTCATAATTCAAAGGGTGGAAATAGACGGAAAACAAGCAAGTGAGAGGGTGCACTTAAATATTTGACCACGCCACGGGTACACCGAGTCCCTGTACTTGGTTTCAACAATCTTCCTGCACTGAGTCCATTTATCGCAAAGATTTCAATGAGATCTGTGTGACATTATGGTGGTGCTACAGGAGAGAAGAGAATGGAGCGCTTGCTGACGGGTCTCTTCAGATTCCAGCAGTAGGGCAGCTTACGGTCAGCTCAAACCAAAAACTACATATGCAATATAAAAACAGTACTAAACTACATACAGCACAACAAAAGAGCAGATACCCAAGTAACAATCTATACTGTAGATGACTGTCTGTAAAGCGCTGTGGAATTAACGGTGCTTTATAAGTGTACGCTAAATAAAGGTTCGAAAGCCATTGATCATCATGCACAATGTTGTTTATTTGCTTCATTTAGTATGTGAAAATAAGGGCAAGAGACGGTCTAGCCGAGACGACCATTCTAAAATAAAATGCAGGCATGGGTCACCACTGTCATTAGGCTTATACTACGGCATCCTACAGCTTTAGTATATGGGCTTATGATAAACACAAAGTGATGAAACTGTTATTTCCCATGAACCTCGGTCGCCACCACTTCACGGGAGTGTCTAGAGACTCTGATAATTAATGAGTCCAATTAGTTATAATTAGGTAAGCAGTATTTATATCATAATGAATATGCCATGTGTGTGTAAAAATAAAATTAGCATACCTATAGCTTTTCTTTCACACCTAAAGTTCATACTTATCTATTCTTACATTTCTACACAATCACAGCTGGATACATGTTTTATATAGCAGAGCCCTAAACTGTAAAACAAATATTTATTAAAAAAATAAAAATAAAAAAAATTCTAGATCTCAAACTGCAGGCACAGGTAACATTAAGGCTATGTGCACACGTTCAGGATTTCTTGCAAAAATTTCCTGCGCAAAACCGGATATTTTCTGCAAGAAATCCCCATGGGTTTTTTGAGTGTTTCTCACATTTTTACCGCGTTTTTTTCCGGATTTTTCCGGAGGTTCCCAATGCAATAATATAGTGGGAAATCTGCAAAATTAATGAACATGCTGCATTTTTTACCGCGATGTGTTTTTTTTTTTTGCAGAATGCGTTCTAAATGATGGGATGCATAATGTATGCGTTTTTTTCACGTTTTTATAGCGAAAAAACGCGAAAAATCTGCAACGTGTGCACACAGCCTAAGTTCCACAATATCCAAAGGCCACTGTTCACTATACACACAGGAATAATGGTGTCAGATAAAAGAATTTGCTCGTTGGGGGCCTCATATTGATCCGTAGGTAAAATACACACTATAATGACCATTGTAGAAAATACTGTGTTTCCTGTGGCAGATGTTACATTAAAAACAAACTTTTTCAGATTACTTGGATTAGCATGCAGTAGTTATGGTGTTTTACCATGTCTACCAGCCAGGCCAGATCAGAGGGGAGGTAACACACTGCACATACTGAAGCATATCTGTAAAAGGCTATGCCCACTCTTGCTATCTTCTTAAAAGTGTCAATGCATCAATTTAAAAAGTAAATAAATAGAAAATAAAAACGGAGAAGCTCTGCAAACAGTCTTCATTAAAAGAAATTTGTCATCAGACTTTGGCTATGAAATTGGAGAGCAGCATGATGTAGGGGCTGAGACCCTGACACCAGCGATGTGTCACTTACTTGGATGCTTAGTTTAGCAACACCAAGCTGCCCAGTAAGCGACACGCCACTAGAATCAGGGTCTATGCCTCTACATTATGATGATCTTAGACGGGGTAGCAAAAAACTTGCTGACAGATTCCCTTTAAAAATACTTGATGGTTTTGCATCTATGACCAAGATGAGTCTCCACAGTAAGTGACTACAATAAGCCGAGCGTAGCCACATCCTGTATTCATGATCTCTTCCTAACCATCCAACGATGGCTTCAGGATCCGGCTACCCAGTTTATAGTCATTTATTTTCTGAATCACTTCATTTTTTTTTTTTTTTTTTTATAGGAAACATTGGGATAATAAATAAAGGCTATGAATCTCTTTACAACTAAATGTTAGGGAATGCATATACCATGATTATCTGCCAAGAACCACACAGCAGCGATAGTTTAAGACATTCAGATAAGTCATTCATCCTTGGGTCACTCATGTATGACCAAACAAATGACAAAAACACATCTGCAGGTGGAGACAACCGACCGTTGTAAACAGGAACAAAAACTTCTGACTGGTGAGGAAGAGACATCCGTCACATTCATCAATAAAAAAGAAAAACCTTCATCTGGGTCAATATTGTGCAGGAGAGTTTGCTTTCGCTTTACGTTGGTGAAACGCTCCGACACAAAAAACATATTACAAAATTGTCCCAGCGCAGAGTTCAGAGAAGATCGATAATGCAAACAGGGTCATTTCTCTCACTTCAAAAATGCGAGGGTGGTAGGCGATTGGGTGTTTGGGGGACAAGGCCAAATGTCAGACAGATAAATACACTGGAAAGAACTGGGATGTGCAGAACAGTACAAAACACGCAAAAAACAAAACAGACACCTATAAATCACAGATGTGTGCACCATAAGTACATAATACAACAGCAAAAAAATGCAGCGAGGCTCAGAATGCTGTAGATAAGCCCCTGATGCTGGTGAGCTTACCTCACCATCGATTTTTGGGGTGACAGGTTCCCTTTAACTTTGTCCAAACTTTCAAATTATGACCTGACTGGATAACCCTCCGATGTATAGGGTCTCATGACATTTATTGGGGGGGGGGGGGGGGGGGAAAGATGAAGCATGCGGATTGTCATTGCTGCAGGGGATAAGCCAACCTCAGCACTGACTCGTATCCATTTACTCCACTCTTCTAATGTTAAAACACATGCATACTCCACCGATCTCCCTGTGTATGGAAAGCCATGAGTGTTCCCAACAGGTATCTAAAAGTGTGCAAGTCCTATGTAAAGACTCTGAAATTCCTTGCCTGAGGAGGTGGTGATGGCGAACTCAGTCGAGGGGTTCAAGAGAGGCCTGGATGTCTTCCTGGAGCGTAACAATTTTTGTATCTTAAAGTGATTAGGTTCTTTAGAAGGACGTAGATCTGGGGATTTATTCTGATGGAATATAGGATGACCAAATGTCTTTTTTCGGTCTTGCTATGTTACATGTACGGTACTGCGCATGCCGTCTCCTCCTTTTGAAGTGGGCTCCAGCGCGAGCCCTTATCTTTCCCGGCACGTCATATGTTTTGAATAGCTGACATGTGCCTCTAACAGCCACAAGTGGAATCGCGATCCACCCACAGCTGTAAGCCTGTTAAATGCCGCTGTCCATCTCTGACAGCGGCATTTAACTTGCACTTACCTTAAGTGCACCGGAAATCCTACCCATGGGTGACCCCGTCACATGATTGTGGGTCACCAATGGGTTGGCATGACAACCAGAGGTCTCCGGGGGGTCAGCGCTTACAGCAAGTGAGCATTTCTGCTACACACAGATCTGATCATCATTTCAAATCACCCCCCACTCACCAAATTCAAAATAAAAATAAAAATAAAAATATCAAAACATGCACATATTTGGTATCACTGCATTTAGAATCGCCCGATCTATCAAGCTATAAAAAGAATTAATCCGATCGGTAAATGGCGTAGCAAATAATAAAAAAAAAAAAAGTCAAAACCCAGAATTACGTTTTTTACGTATACACACCAAAATGGTATCAGTTTTTGTAGGGGGGAGGGGAATTTTTTTCACCACTGAAATAAAAAAGAACTTAAGACATGTTTGGTGTCTATGAACTCGTACTGACCTGGAGAATCACAATGGCAGGTCAGTTTTAGCAATTGGTAGACAAAAAAATCCAAAAAAACAGTTGTGGAATTGCCCTTTTTTGCAATTTCACCGCATTTGGAATTCTTTTCCCCCGTTTTCGAGTACATGGTATGGTTAAACCAATGGTGTCATTCACAAGTACAACTTGTCACGCAAAAAACATGCCCTTCCATGGCCATATTGATGAAAAAAAAAAAAAAAAAGTTATGGCTCTGCAAAGAAGGGGAGCAGGGTGGATAAAAATCAATGTTTTTTTAAAAAAATCAAAAAAATCGGATTTTTTTGATTTAAATCGGATTTTTTTGATTTAAATCGGATTTTTTTCAATAAACTGCTTTTTGAGGAAAATATTTTACCATCCAAAGGTTCTTCCATCATGAGATAAAGCTGAGTTGTTTAACTCAGTAGAATAAAGGCTGTATATGTGTAACATTCACAATGCCATGCTCTTCCAGAGGTTTCTGTAGGATGCTGACTATCCAACAAGTTTGGGCATGTCAACTGAATGGAAAAAGAAACTAAACCAAAAGTGAAACCAAGCTAGAAGTGTGGAATTAAAGGGGCAGTATGAGCAAAATGTGGAGGCTATTAATAGTTTATACAATTAAGACATGCTGCTTTTAAACACCTACCTATTGCCATATAGTAAAACAAAAAAGATTTTTACTTACTTTGGGGTCCCCCCCTCACCCTGGCATTAGATCGTTGCCCCTAGTTTCGTCCGTGTAACTATGGGCGCACATGCGCACTGCTCTCACTTCTCATTTTAATCGTGATTTATATTAAAAAAAAACCTTTTGATTTAAATCAGTGATTTAAATCATGATTAAAATCATGATTTAAATCGATCCGATTTAAATAGAAAAAAATCTTTTGATTTAAATCGTGATTTAAATCATGATTTAAATCGGCGTGATTTAAATCAATCCACCCTGAAGGGGAGTGAAAAACAAAGTGCAAAAATGAAAAAGGGCTGCGGCACGAAGGGGTTAAAGCTCCCCTTCAGCACTATGAAAGAGCCAATAATTGCACATGGCGGGTGGGGAATCTATAATCTAGCCTGAACAGACGGAGAGCGATGTATATTCAGCTGAGGAATGCCCGGTTTTCTCTCGTTCGCTTCCTGTTAGCGTTACCATCAGAACCAGACTTTGAAGTTTCATTCCTCACAACCTTTGTCCTAGTGGTACAAGAATGTGGCCTGATAATGGCTTTATGACTTGAAAACAAAGAATAAGTCCTTTAATAAGCAGTTTTGTCAAATATTGGGCAATACAATTGTGCAGGTCAAAAGATTTTGCTTGTGTAACCATTTCATGCTCACAGCGATACACCTTTTTCAGGACCACTCAGTTACGATATTACAGATATTCTGCATTTACACAGCTCACTTGCAGTCGTTTCCATGTACGCGCTTTTCAATGCATTTTACATTATTTAGATGCTAACAAGTCTTGTGCCATGGAAGTAGATGGCCTTTGGACCAATTCTTTCATGTGCCGAGCTAGTGGGATTCTGTAACTACAGATTTAAAGAGCAAGCTTCTGTATAGATGACCCCTCAGTCTACTACCAGGTAGTGTATAGATCAGGGCTGTGGGGCCGGTAAGCCAAACCTCTGACTCCTCAATTTCCCTGACTCAGACCCCACAGCACTGGTCACTACTGAGCATGTGCATAAAGTGCAGCACAGATTCATCTCCACAGCACTGGTCACTACTGAGCATGTGCATATAGTGCAGCACAGATTCATCTCCACTACTACTCCACAGCACTGGTCACTACTGAGCATGTACATAAAGTGCAGCACAGATTCATCTCCACTACTACTCCACAGCACTGGTCACTACTGAGCATGTACATAAAGTGCAGCACAGATTCATCTCCACTACTACTCCACAGCACTGGTCACTACTGAGCATGTACATAAAGTGCAGCACAGATTCATCTCCACTAACAGTCGAGATCCTGAGATCAGGAACAGAACAGACATTTATAAAGACATTTCATAACTTTCCCAAATTCTCATGAAAAAAAATGTACAGCTCATCCTGCATTGTACTACTGTTATTATACTGTATATTGTTGGAGTCTGTCCATTTTATACCAACTCCACAGCCCTGGTATAAATATGAAGGTAGCCCCCGTGCTGATCTATTTCAAGACCATAGAAATTACAAAGGTTCTTAAAGAAACAATCACATTAAAGTTTTTATCCTCTTACTATATTGCAGTCATCACATTATACAGCACCGTGTACTTACAATTGCTCATTTTGCCTTTCTACCCCGATAATTCTTTCCCATTAGGTCTAAGACATTACATAATTAAAAATGGACTAGCTGAATCCTTTGAAGCTCTATGTAGAAACAAGAGGTGAGTTGTGCTGAGAAAAACTGAGTTACTGCAAAAGATGCTCTTGTGTTGGGGGGGGGGTGGAGAGGAACAGATGGGTCAGGGGAGGTAGAGGGGAATGAGTCATACAGGGACAAGGGACTTCCTGTTTCTACATAGAACAGAATTAATCAAAAAAATCCACGGGTACAATTGCCCAGGATAATGAGTGGAGAGGCCAGAAAACCAAATATAATTAAAATAATTTTTTATTGAAAAGAATATATAAAAACAAGTATATATTAAACAGGGCTAAAAAAACCTCCAAGGGGAGGGAAACGGGTACAGACACAGCTAAAGTATGTTGAAAAATATATAATATGATATAATATAATAGTGGCAAGGCTATATAGAAAAAAACTAAATATTTATAGATACTGCTAGAATAGATGACAAACTATCATAAAGCGATAAACATGCAGTCAATGTATAATGATCTAGTAGTATGCTAGTAGATGCACAATAGCCATAATATAGCACTAATCTATTATACAATAGGCATAGCACGTGTGCAAATAACCTATAGCATCCAAAGCAAAAGATAGGTGAAAATACTGGAATAGGCAAGGCTATTAGAGGGGATACTACCGCTGTAATACAATGATGGATAAATAATTATAGCCAAAATCGGTCACATACACAGAACTGCGGTGTCCCAAGATACGGTCCTACCAGTGAGCTAACAATAAACCAAAACCTGAAATTGCTGATGCATAGATGTGCTGTGAAAGAGCACTTACCACTCGATATACTGTGTCTCCCGTACTTCCTCCCGCCCAAGAGACACAGTATATCGAGTGGTAAGTGCTCTTTCACAGCACATCTATGCATCAGCAATTTCAGGTTTTGGTTTATTGTTAGCTCACTGGTAGGACCGTATCTTGGGACACCGCAGTTCTGTGTATGTGACCGATTTCGGCTATAATTATTTATCCATCATTGTATTACAGCGGTAGTATCCCCTCTAATAGCCTTGCCTATTCCAGTATTTTCACCTATCTTTTGCTTTGGATGCTATAGGTTATTTGCACACGTGCTATGCCTATTGTATAATAGATTAGTGCTATATTATGGCTATTGTGCATCTACTAGCATACTACTAGATCATTATACATTGACTGCATGTTTATCGCTTTATGATAGTTTGTCATCTATTCTAGCAGTATCTATAAATATTTAGTTTTTTTCTATATAGCCTTGCCACTATTATATTATATCATATTATATATTTTTCAACATACTTTAGCTGTGTCTGTACCCGTTTCCCTCCCCTTGGAGGTTTTTTTAGCCCTGTTTAATATATACTTGTTTTTATATATTCTTTTCAATAAAAAATTATTTTAATTATATTTGGTTTTCTGGCCTCTCCACTCATTATCCTGGGCAATTGTACCCGTGGATTTTTTTGATCAATTCTATGATTGAGTGTCCCCTTGGGGCAAACAATGTTTTGATGGACTAATAGTATTAACATAGAACAGAATTAGCTGGATATAAAGGTAAAATGAGCAATTGTAAGTACATAGTGATATATATTATGATGACTGCAATATATTAAAGAGGATAAAAAAACTTTGATGCAAGCTAAACAGCTTGATGATGCTTCTGATAGGTGCCACTTAGAGGTGGCAAAATGGGTCAGTGCTGTAAGTACATGGACTCTAGTGGGGATACTGGACAATTCCTTGGACAAGGGGAATATTGGTTTTGCTTTCAAATCAAGTGCATAACACGAGGGGTGTGGGCCAGGGGAGTAGCCTAAAGTATGAGGGCTCCAAACGATCACAGGTCTTAAATAATGTTGATAGTCTTATAAAAGCCAAAAAAGGGACCTACAATGCCTGCCTAGGCTTCCGGGTGCTTCCGAAACTCCTGTACCCACTCTATTCTCATGCCTCTGGAAGGGGTAGATTCAAACTGGATTAAGGGAGTAGTAGAATATCGTCCGTGGCAATCAGATATACTGTGTTTTGTTTTTTTATCTCCAATTAAAGAGACATACTCATGGGGTTGCCACTTGCAGCTCCTACTCATTCCTTGTGCACCGGTTATTATACGCCTTTCTCATCTATTGTTGACTCCAGTTAGAGGAAAAACAAAATAAAACAAAAAACAGAAAGGCAGACATTTTTTACTCAAGTCACTTGAATCCAAATAGTTTCTGTGAAGAAATATCTGCCACAATCCAATAACTAAAAAAGGTGCTGGACACTAGACTTTAGTGGATGAAAGTGAACCCCATAATCCACAACTATAGCTCATGGACTTACAGGGGTTTCCCCACACACGATTACTGAAGTTAATAAAGGCGAGCCAACATTAGGGGGGGGAGGGATGCCTTAGCTGACAGATATTCATTGTCTGGAATGAAGTGGTCAATTATATATATTTTTTTAATTTATTTTTTTATATCCCCAAGCTGAACATCAAAAAAAAAAAAAAAGTTTGTAGAACAAAATGGTCTTTCGTTCTGGTTCATATTTCATTGAACGAATAAAAGAATATTCCCAGATATATTCATTTGTCGCCAAGAGTCACTGAACGTGTATAAAAAAAAAAAATATTGAACAAAACACGCATGACAAGTTTTGGTGTATCAACTGTTCAATGCAATCATTAAACTACCGTACTTTTATCTAATGTGTAGGATGACCACTAACCAAAACTGCCAAGGTCACACTATGGATTTATGTTTTTATACTACATGCACCACCGACCCCATTCCCTCACACCTCCTCCAGTCGTCACAACTCACCTAACTACAATCTTTAATCTCTCCCTCTCCTCTGGCATTTTCCCCTCTTCCTTCAAACACTCTATCATTACTCCATTACTAAAAAAACCCACCCTTGACCCATCATGCGCAAACAACTACAGACCGGTCTCCAATCTACCCTTCATCTCAAAACTCCTGGAGCGCCTGATCTACTCCCGCCTTACCCGTTACCTCTCCATTCATTCCCTCCTAGACCCTTCACAGTCCGGGTTCCGCCCCCTACATTCAACAGAAACTGCACTCATCAAGGTGACCAATGACCTTCTGACAGCAAAATGTAACGGTGACCACTCTCTGCTCATTCTCCTCGATCTTTCTGCAGCTTTCGACACTGTTGACCACCCTCTCCTACTCTCTAGGCTCCAGTCACTAGGCATTAAGGACACTGATCTCTCCTGGTTCTCCTCCTACATTTCTGACCGCTCCTTCAGTGTTCTGTTCTCCGGCTCCACTTAATCTCCTCTTCCTCTCACTGTCGGGGTACCTCAGGGCTCAGTCCTTGGCCCCCTTCTCTTCTCCCTCTACACGGCCCCAATTGGACAGACCATCAGCAGATTTGGCTTTCAGTACCATCTTTACGCTGATGAACCATCTTTACGCTGATGACACACAACTATACACGTCAGCCCCTGACCTTACCCCCGCTGTACTACAGAACGCCACTGACTGTCTGCAGTCTCTAACATCATGTCCGCTCTCTATCTGAAGCTCAACCTCTCCAAAACTGAACTTCTTCTGCTCCCGCCTTCTACTAACCTCCCTAAATCTGACATTTCCCTCTCCGTGGGTGGCACCATAATAACACCTAGGCAGCAGGCACGCTGTCTGGGTGTCATGTTTGACTCCGATCTCTCCTTCACCTCCCACATACAATCTCTTGCCCGCTCGTGCCGCTTACACCTAAAGAACATCTCTAGAATCCGCCCTTTTCTCACCATGGAGACAACAAAAACTCACTGTCGCCCTAATCCACTCCCGCCTGGACTACTGCAACTCTCTTTTAATTGGCCTCCCCCTCACGCGACTTTCCCCTCTCCAGTCTATCCTTAATGCAGCAGCCAGGGTCGTCCATCTGGCTAATCGTTACTCGGACGTGTCCGCTCTTCGCCAGTCATTACACTGGCTGCCCATTCATTACAGGATACAATTCAAAGTACTTGTTCTCACCCACAAAGCTCTCCACAGTGCGGCACCCCCTTACATCTCCTCCCTCATTTCTGTCTATCGGCCTAGCCGACCGCTGCGCTCTGCAAACGACTTTCGACTAACCTCTGCACTAATCCGTACCTCCCACTCCCGACTCCAAGACTTCTCCCGTGCTGCGCCAATCCTCTGGAATGCTCTACCCCAAGATATTAGGACCATCCACAACTTGCATAGTTTTAGGCGCTCGCTCAAAACTCATTTGTTCAGAGCGGCCTATCACGTTCCCTAATCAGTCATTTTATGTTTGTGTGTGTAACCCATTCACTATCTCATCTACCCCCCACCCCCTGAAGATGGCTGGACCATCATTGTAAATACATCATTGTAAATACACACCTGTACTTTGTATCTCCCCACCTCATTGTAGATTGTAAGCTCTCACGGGCAGGGTCGTCTTATTTTGCTTTATTGCTGTATTGTTAACATTGTTACCTATGACTGTTGTTTGAAACTGTTAAACTGTAAAGCGCTGCGGAATATGTTGGCGCTATATAAATAAAGATTATTATTATTATTATGTTCACAAGTTGCATTTTTGCTGCTTTTTCTCCCCCCCGCAGGCAAAACCTGCTTTTGGCAGTAAATAAGCAGCTTAGAAAAAGCAGGTTTTGTTGAGTTTTTGCAAAAATGCAACTTATGAACATAGCACAGGCCACATTAAAATGTTCAGTATTTTACATCAGTATGTGTAAGCCAAAACCAGGAATGGGTGATAAATACAGAAGTGGTGACGTGTTTCTATTATACTTTCCATCTGATTGTTTCACTCGTGATTTTGGCTACAAATACTGATGTAAAATTCAGACAGTGTGAATGTGGCCTAAGGCTCAGGGAATACATGTCGTGTGACGCTCCCGTATAGCTCCAGCCTCAACTTTACTTTCAGCTGTCATGGATTTACTTTTTTTTTTCCTTTTTTTATTCAGTGATGCTTTAGCTTATAAAAAGAACATGGTTACAATTGATGAATATGATGAAGACAACCAGTCCAGGGAAGAAAAGAAGGAAGTGGAAAGAAGTGATGGGCTCTGAAAAAGCAGGATAATATTTAGATAACAGAAAGGTCATCAGAGCAGTCACTCCTATAGTCTTACCGCACTGCCAGCCCTTTTTCCACAAGGAAACTATACCTTCTGGGAGTAGACACCTATAGCCAGAGCTCCCTGCCAGAACCGAACAGTTATTTTTCCACACGAGAAATCAATAAAAACCTTTGGAGACAAATGTAATTAACAAAAAAACGCAACTTTTGCACCAAAAGCAAATCTAATATAAAAGTTTTTCTAAACTCAGCCGCGTACAAATTAAAATCCACATGATGCCGAATTGATCACATATTACTGTTGAGTGCTGGTACCTACTACAGCAAAATGGATAAAATCTTTCACACACAGTTCTGGGCCAATCTGCTTCCCAAACAGAGCATAAACCAAGAGCACAGTCAGAAGAGGGGCAATTTTCTGTACAATATACCGTATGTAGATTTGGTTCTCAAAACATCCCCCAATAGCAGGAAAAAGAAAGCACATTGCAGTATATGAAGTCCACAGAATGCTCCATACATTGTGGATTTTTTTTGTTTCTTTGCAGCAAATAAAAAAGGCCTTCAAAAGCTCCGACTGCCATTGTGGTTCTGTTCATACTGAGCCACAGTGGCACTGGTGCTCGACACCCCACAAAAGTATGTGCTCAGTAGAGATGGGCGAACCCCAACAGTAAAGTTTGCCGTCTGTAGCGAACATCTACTGTTCGGGCACGGACACCGAACACAGACTTCATCAGGAGGTCCGTGTTACTGTAAGAATTTTTTTCACGGTGTTAGTGGGGAACTCACCGAGGTCACGGCAGTTCAGCCTGACTTGGAACGCAGCCTCAGTGACCGGAGGTAACCTCGATGATGTCACCGAGACTGCACTAGAAGCAGCTCATCCATCTAGGTTGAAAACTTGTTTTTCCCCCAGACATGGATTACAGCGTGGGACAGAACGGATAGGTGAGAGATATTTTTATTTTATTACAGGAGAACAAGGGCTTCGGTGGAATAGGCATTTGTTGAGTATAACGGTGTTTGTTATTTTTAAATAAAAATGGAAAAAAGTGTGTTTTCTTTTATTTTTAATAAAAGACTTTATTCTGGCTGTCTTTATTTACAATACAACTATAGGATTAGTAATGGATAGGTGTCTAAGGCTAGGTTCACATTGCGATAGTGGGTGATCGCTAACGGACAGCGTTGCACGGCGAAAATGTCGCAATTAACGCCATGCAACGGGTCCGCTAGCGCACCCATTGACAGCAATGTAAATTTCGCCTGCAGCGCATGCCAGTTTTGGCACACGCTAGCGATGTGCCGTTCTTTTGTGACGCGCCTCGGACGCTGCTTGCAACGTACGCGGCGCGCCTGAAGTCCGTTCCCCGCTGTGGCAGATCGGGGATCTGCACTAGCGGGGACGTTAACGCGACCCCTAAACGCGGCCCCGAAAAAGACATTGCGTTAGCGCAATCCGCTAGCGCTAAACGGATTGCCCTAACGCAATGTGAACCTAGCCTTAGGCCTGTCCCACACGTCCAGATAATTCCGGTACCGGAAAAAATCGGTACCGGAGTTATCTGTGACCGTGAGCTCACGTGGCACATCAGTGTGTGCGGCAGCCATGTGCCGCCCGGGTACCACACGGACCGTGCAGGAGAGAGCTACAGTAAGCGCTGTCCCCTGCTTTGGGTGCTGAAGCCGCCATTCATTTCTTCTCTCCAGCAGCGTTCGCTGCAGAGAAGAAATGAAAAATCATTGTTTTTTGTTTTTTTTAGAGGTAGAAATAAAGATCTTGGTCACCACCCCCCTCCCACCCCCTGTGCGCCCGCCGGAAAGAAAATACTCACCCGGCTCCCTCGAAGCGTCCTCTCCGCGCCGCAGCTTCTCCTGTATGAGCGGTCACGTGGTGCCGCCCATTAGTGATGAATATGCGGCTCCACCCCTATGGGAGGTGGAGCCGCATATTCATCACTAATTGGCGGCACCACGTGACCGCTCATACAGGAGAAGCTGCGGCGCGGAGAGGACGCTTCGAGGGAGCCGGGTGAGTATTTTCTTTCCAGCGGGCGGGCGCACAGGGGGTGGGAGGGGGGTGGTGACAGGGATCTTTATTTTAAACAAAAAAAAAAAAAAAGATTTTTCATATCTTCTCTCCAGCAAACGTTGCTGGAGAGAAGAAATGAATGGTGGCTTCAGCACCACGCTGGGGGTATAGCGCTTACTGTAGCGCTGTCTCCTGCACGGCACACAGACTGCACATGGACAGCATCTGTGTGCGGTACACGTTTTACACGGACCCATTGACTTTAATGGGTCCGTGTAATCCGTGCGCTCCCACGAACACTGACATGTCTCCGTGTTTTGCACACGGACACACGGTCCGCGAAAACACGCTGACATGTGCAGAGACACATTGATTTTAATGTGTCTACGTGTGTAAGTGTCTCCGGTACGTGAGAAAACTGACACCTCACGTACCGGAATCACTGGCGTGTGAAACCGGCCTTATAGATGCCTCTCCATTACTAAGCCGTGAGCTTGATATGTCACCTGACAATACAAAGGTGACATCAACTCCAAAAATACAGGTGAACCCACGCCGGGTTTTTTTCTTTTTTTAATTATTTATTTACAGTGCAGGTGCCGGCTAATGAATACATCCAAAAGCCGCTCCAGCTCTCACTGTTACTAGCGGCAGCAGGTGTCAGAAGATGGGAGCTGTAGTCCCATCCACTGACACCAGTGACCGGAGGTAAACTGTATACCTCCGATCGTAGTTCAGTTCTCATGCTGTCTTTGACAGCGTTGAAACGGCAGCTCTCTGACCGGAGAGGGATGATTTCACCACCATTCAGAAGCGGTGTTTGCTGCGCTGTCATGCACATGACAGCGTGGCAAACACTGGATGTTCGGGCCCCCATTCAAGTGAATGGGGTTCAGGTACTATTCTAGTACTCAAACTTTTTGCTTTTTAACGGCACTGACAAATAAGTGTATAGCAATGCACCCAAACAGTGGCTTTCCCCCACATAAGGGGTATTGGCGCACTGTGGAGAAAATGCACAAATTTTGTGGTCCATTTTCTCATGATACCCTTGTGAAAATGAAAAAAAAAAAAAAAAAAAAAACCGGTTCCAAAGTAAATTTTATGTGAAAAAAGTAAAATGTTTATTTGTTCCTTCCACATTGCTTTAGTTCTCGTGAAGCACCTGAAGGGTTAATAAATTTCTTGAATGTGGTTTTATGCACCTTGAGGGGTGCAGTTTTCAGAATGGTGTCACTTTTGGGTATTTTCTGTTATATCGACCCATCAAACTCACTTCAAATGTGAGGTGATCTATATCTAGGTATCTTTTAACCCTTATTACTTCTCACAAAAAAAAAAAAAAATACATGTTTCCAAAATTGTCCTGATGTAAAGTTAACATGTGGGAAATGTTTTTCGTGTACTAGGGTACAAAAATTAAAAGTTTAAAAGTTGCTACAAAATTTGACACTTTTTTTCCATAAATAAACACAAGTTATATTGAAGGTATTTTACCACTAAGGCTACCTTTCACACATCATTTCAACATTTTCTGTTTCAGGTATAATCCGGCTAATGGTGTAAAAAAGGGATCCGTTGCAACGGATCCATTTTTCTGCCGGATCCGTTTTTATTTTTAACATGGAGTTTACAGCAAATTCCTTCCTGGGGGAGAGAGAGCGCGCGAGAGAAAGAGCGCGCGAGAGAAAGAGCGCGCGAGAGAAAGAGCGCGCGAGAGAAAGAGCGCGCGAGAGAAAGAGCGCGCGAGAGAAAGAGCGCGCGAGAGAAAGAGCGCGCGAGAGAAAGAGCGCGCGAGAGAAAGAGCGCGCGAGAGAAAGAGCGCGCGAGAGAAAGAGCGCGCGAGAGAAAGAGCGCGCGAGAGAAAGAGCGCGCGAGAGAAAGAGCGCGCGAGAGAAAGAGCGCGCGAGAGAAAGAGCGCGCGAGAGAAAGAGCGCGCGAGAGAAAGAGCGCGCGAGAGAAAGAGCGCGCGAGAGAAAGAGCGCGCGAGAGAAAGAGCGCGCGAGAGAAAGAGCGCGCGAGAGAAAGAGCGCGCGAGAGAAAGAGCGCGCGAGAGAAAGAGCGCGCGAGAGAAAGAGCGCGCGAGAGAAAGAGCGCGCGAGAGAAAGAGCGCGCGAGAGAAAGCGACCAAAGAATGGAAAATCTGCATGATTTTGATAAAAAATGCTTTGAAAACCGGATACGGACACCGGATTCATTGTTTCACATCTCCATTCACGCATTTTTGGCTGGTTCCATCACTGTGCGCTTTTTTCGCCGCACAAAAAAAAAACGTTTCTCTGGACCTTTTCTCCGTCCGCCGTAAACGACTATTTGGACAGATCCAGAAAAAAACAGATGAAACGTCTGGCCATCAGGTGCAATTCGGCGCTAATACAATTCTATGAGAAAAAAAAAAGGATTTTTTTTTTAAACTTGCCGGATTGTGCCTGAAAAAAAACCTGATGTGTGAAAGTAGCCTAACATGACGTACAATATGTCTCGAAAAAAATCTCAGAATCAGTGGGGTACATTGAAGCGTTCCAGAGGTATAACCTCATAAAGTGACACTGGTCAGAATTGTGAAAATTCGCTTGGTCATTAAGTACCAAATTGGCTCTGTCACTATGGGGTTAAATCTTCATGTCCATTCTTGCAGCAAATTTCACACATAGTAATGAGTGGGGAAAAATCTGCAACAAAAAACGCATGTAAAAAAAATGCAACAGAAACAATTGTATTTTACACTGCGTTTTTCCTGCCAAGAGATGCAGAAATTTGTGCAGCTAATATGTAACATGCTCACATACACACATTTCCCATATAAGAAGGAAGGCCTGTCCTGAATTGCCCTAATGTACTGTACTTTGATCAGGCTTAGATGAGATTAGCACCTTGTAAAAAAAAAAAAAAAAAAAAAAATGAAATTAATTATCGCCCTTTCTGGATCCAATCTTGACAAATCGTAAAGCAATCCTCGCAACATCTTATTTTAATGGTATTTACCCTATCTAGCTAATGTGTCACAGAGCCTCGCAAGTGGACAGCCATAAAAGTCCATTGTTCATGGCTAAACCACGTCACACTCTATAAAGCGGCAAAAGCAGCAACTCCCAATGACTGGCTCATGTGCTGCTAACAGAAGCCGGGATGTTCACCGTTGTCAACCTCCAGTTTCAGATTAGCTCAGCTAATGTTTTAATCCCAGAGACCTGGAGGGGAATAACAGACCTGTTTTACTCATGGTCAGAGGTCAGGAATTTGTAACCAGGAGGATTCAAACAAACAGTCCCTAGTGCGTGCGTTACGTAGGTCAGCGCAGTGCTCTTATCCAACTATGTCACGAAAACCTACCTGCCAATGACCCTTGGCACAGCAGCTATGGACAGTGCACCGCTCCCAAGGCCATTTACAAGTACAAAAGCAACAAAACAACTAAATAAACGGAATTGGTTACATTCCACTCAATCTGACGCTATTGAAAAGGAGAAAAATATTTACCCTAGACATTTGGATACAAGTTCAATAAAACCATACACACTGGCATAGCAGAAGATTTTTATGAATTTGCACACAATAAAATAAGCGGATATGTGCAGAAACTTGGAAGAGAAGACATAAATTCCTCCATAAAGCTGGTTTCACATGTCAGTTTTTTCCAATACCGGATATGTCGGTGTCCATGTGTGTAATGTGTGTCACTTTAAGGCTATGTGCCCATGTTGCGTTTTTGCCGCGATTTTACCCGGTGGAAACGCTTAAAAAATGCTTACAAACAGCATCCCATTAATTTCTAATGCATTCCACAATTGATGTGCCCATGCTGCGTTTTTTTCCATGACGGAAACGCATAAAGTGGTAAAAAAAATGCAGCATGTTCATTATTATTGCAGAATCGCAGCAATTACGCACTCATAGACCTGTATTAAAAACCACATGGAAGACGAGTCTAAATCCGCAAGCGTTTTTCCTGCCAAGGGTATGCAGAATTGAAGCAGAAAATTCTGCTTCTATTCTGCAACGTGGGCACATAGCCTACACCTGCTGCCATTACTATCAGCGGGAGAAAGCGCCGGCTGATGGGAGTATTCATCACCCACCGACTGGGCTATAAATTAAACAAAAACCAAAAAAAAAAACCAAACAAACAAACACACAAACACGTGGGTTCCCCTGTATTTTCTATAACCAGCCAGGCAAAACTCACAGCTGGGGCTGCAAACCTCAGCTGTCAGCAAGGCTGGTTATCAACATTAGAGGGGTCAACATACTGCTTTCTAAAATATTTAAATTAAATATATATATATATATATATATATATATATATAGTGGCCGCCCCCATTTTCGACAACCAGTCAAGCTCCAGCTGACAGCTGGGGTCTGGTATTCTCAGGCTGGTACGGGAACCCACGCCATGTTATTTTATTATTTAAATAATTAGAGGAAAAAAGCAGCATGGGGGCCTCTATTCTTGATAACCTGCTTGCTGAAGCCAACAGCTGAGGGTTAACGCCCCCAGATGTGAGTTTTGCCTGGCTGATTGTAGAAAATACAGGGGAACCCACACCTGATTTTTTTTTTTTTTATTTATTGATAGTGCAGGCGGCGGGTGAAGAATACTCCCATCAACCACTGCCTGCTCTCACTGAAATTAGTGGCAGCAGGTGTAGGCTGACAGGAGTAATAGTCCCATCAGCCGCCGCCCGCAGTCCCATCAGCCGCCGCCCGCTCTCATTGTTATCAGTCGAATATAAACTCATCATACTCTCCTCCTTGTGCTGTTTGCTGGCAGAGAAGGGGAGAATGATGAGAGACGTCTTCAGCACCCACTGTAACACTGCTTCTCAGGTGCTGGTACGTGTCACACGGATGACATCCCTGTGTGTCATCCGTATGCAGGACGTTTGGCAGCCCGTGCTGCTGGTAAAACATGGCCATGTCAGCGTCACATGGTCCGTGGAAACACACTGACATGTGCGCAGAACCATTCACTTGAATGGGGCTACATGTGTAAGTGTCTCCGGTACATGTGGAAACTGTCACCACACGTACCAGAAACAGTCGTGTGAGAGGCCCAGGGCAGAGCCCTAACTGTAACCAGCAGAACATACATCATTATACTTCGTCCAATAGGGACTCTAGTGATGTAGGAAATCGTCTATATAGACTCCTGCAAATAAGTGTGGCAGGCTGGAGCTAGTAGGGTAAGCGTTTATCTTCTATAATGTACAGCAAGAACAGTGTCAGACAAGAGGGCAGACTGATTGCAAAGTCTCAGATTTTTGACTCTGGTCTGGCTCATTCAATAGCTACGTTGGCACAGTGTCCGAACACCATTTTTCAGTGCTCTTCATTTGCTATGGTGATAAGAATACTGCCATACATACAGATTTGCTACAGATTTCACACTAAGTAATTGTGCAACAAGTCTCTATTCAGGATATTGGCATTCTGTGGCAGATGTGCCAGTATGTGCACACGATGCCTTTTAGCCCACCAGGGTTTGCAATCATAGGATGCTTCAGGAAAATGCTGGTGGCGTTTCTCCTAAGCAGCCTTTTGTCTGCTTCATGGGTTTTATTGTTGTTGCTGGTATGTATGAAATCGTGAGCGGCTTGAGCGGTCTTTGGAATGGCTATATCGCTTTTACCATTTGGCCTCTTTAGAATTGTGGAGCTGTTAAAAGCATCTCAACAGACTGAATGCATGCACAGCAAGTCGTTCTTACATTGCAGCGTATGTTCTCTCTTTTCAGCATTTATTGCTTGCCAAGCTGTGTGCACATACCCTTCTCAGACTGGAAGCTTGTGAGCAGGGCCCTCACTCCTCTTGAGGTTTGATGAATTGTGTGTTAACTCTGTAATGTCCGATATGGTCTGTACATGTGCCCTCTGATTTGTAAAGTGCTGTGGAATATGTTGGCGCAACAGAAATCAAACTTTCTTATTTCCAGGATGTATTTTTGTAGTACGCTGCCTGAAAATGTTTTAACTGACATCAAAACATACATTTCTGGGAGTGTTGGTAACCCAGGTTCCAGAAATTGTCCAGGAATTAATTGGTAGGTCCTAGAAGCATATACGAAAAAGCTTATTTAAATTGGAATCTGTCAGCAGGTTTCTGTTACGTAATCAGATAGCAGCATCATGTAGGAGCAGAGACCCTGACTCCAGGGATGTCTTACTGGGATGTGTATTGTAGAATATACAGTATACAATTATTTGTAAGGAGATTACCTCTGCTGGACTAGGTGTCACCCTACCAGGCAGTCCCACTACTGACTGGCAGCTTCCTGACAACGCAAAGTGCACGCAGGAAGCTGCCAATCAGTGGTGTGTGCGGGTTATACACAGGAAGCTGCCAATCAGTGGTGTGTGCGGGTTATACACAGGAAGCTGCCAATCAGTGGTGTGTGCGGGTTATACACAGGAAGCTGCCAATCAGTGGTGTGTGCGGGTTATACACAGGAAGCTGCCAATCAGTGGTGTGTGCGGGTTATACACAGGAAGCTGCCAATCAGTGGTGTGTGCGGGTTATACACAGGAAGCTGCCAATCAGTGGTGTGTGCGGGTTATACACAGGAAGCTGCCAATCAATGGTGTGGGCGGGTTATACACAGGAAGCTGCCAATCAGTGGTGTGGGTGGGTTATACACAGGAAGCTGCCAATCAGTGGTGTGGGCGGGTTATACACAGGAAGCTGCCAATCAGTGGTGTGGGCGGGTTATACACAGGAAGCTGCCAATCAGTGGTGTGTGCGGGTTATACACAGGAAGCTGCCAATCAGTGGTGTGTGCGGGTTATACACAGGAAGCTGCCAATCAGTGGTGTGTGCGGGTTATACACAGGAAGCTGCCAATCAGTGGTGTGTGCGGGTTATACACAGGAAGCTGCCAATCAGTGGTGTGTGCGGGTTATACACAGGAAGCTGCCAATCAATGGTGTGGGCGGGTTATACACAGGAAGCTGCCAATCAATGGTGTGGGTGGGTTATACACAGGAAGCTGCCAATCAGTGGTGTGGGCGGGGTTATACAGAGATCAGCATTCTGAGCACTGCTACACCTACAGCAGAGAAAACAAGAATTCTAGCAGAACTGCATGGCTTGTACATAGCTTGGTCTTTTCCTTAGTAACATACGGATGCAAGAACCGGATGATAAAGAAACAAGACAGAAGAAGAATCAACGTCTTTGAAATGTGGTGATGGAGAAGGATGTTATCAAGACCAAGGATGGAAAGAAGAACAAAAATTAATTTTGGAACAAATCAAGCCAGACATGTCACTCGAAGCAAGGACCACCAAGCCTATCTTGAACACATCATACGAAGAGAGCAATCACTGGAGAAGGACATCATGGTTGGAATAATAGAAGGAACAAGGTGAACAGGAAGACCAGCAACAGGATGGGTGATACTATTAGGATAACGGTGGAGAAGACCCTGGTGGACTTATCTAGGCTTGCACAAGATCAATCTTCCTACAGATCGATCATCCAACAAGGCGCCATGGCTCAAGATTGAGCCGAGTGTAGTAAAAAAAAAAAAAACATCTGCACCAAAGCCCAAACATTGCAAGATTGTGAGTTATTTTTTTACCCCCCTCGAGATTTAAAGTAAGTTGCATATATAATTTTCACGTTGCACTTTACAGCATCACTACAGGTCTCCATAGAATGAGGTCACCATTACATAAACAGCATTTCCCATACGGAGCATGGCAGCTTCTTATACTACACTCATCTTGTCATCATCCCCAGTCATTCCTCATGAAGTAATGGAAGGCCAATATCCACACCCAGATTATGTGAAACCCTAATAACATGGCACCTCAGCGGGGTCCTAGAAAGCATCACAGCTATGTACAATCAATCGCATCACAGTGATTGTAAGTGATAGATGCCAAGTATCTATACATTCCTGTATCTACATCAAACACCTAATATAATAATTGTCAGTGTGTTAAACATGTAACTAGCATCATTTACTACGTGAATAGGTAGTCTGGCGAACACTATAATAAGCAGGTAATCCTCAGACCTGGCGTCCATAGTGTCTGCCCCAACCTGTTCCTTGTGATTAAGTCCCAAAACATCCCAGTGTCAGCAAGTTCAAGTTGAGTCAGGGCTGTAATAATAAATGGGTTAGTTTTCGTGGTTGTGGAGGAAACACATCGTGACTTATTGTGGATCGGTATCAAGGCTGTTTTTACAGGAAAATATAAAAATAACCAAGTCATTCTATTGCAGTTCTTTTATTTTGTTCATTGACAAAGACCCCACTTTCATAAAGTGTTTTCTCTGTTAAAAAAAAAAAAAAAAATACAATGTGCGGCTCACAAAAAACAGTAAAAAAGGCATAAACAGCTTGGAGGAAATTGGAGCAAGAGAAAAAGCATACAAGGGTGCCAAAAAGAAATGTACGGTAATTGATCTGTAGCAAGACAAACAACTGCTGCCTGTTTTTATAGCTGACCCTTTGTTATGATCTGGATATTTTGGCTTTTCTTTATATAATGATATTTATGGTGTCTGGGCAGCCTACATGGACCGATCAGTTAGTTTATGCAGTCAATACCTGGTTTCAAGAGATTGCCAACTGACAAGATACCAATAAGTGAGGGGAAGGGGGGGGGGGGGGGGACCCACACGTTCCAGAGTGAGGACAGGTGGCCCCCCCAAAAAAATCTTCAGTTAGGTCCACAGCTCGTAGTTTACAGCGATGCTTTATGCCATTAAACACCCATGTCATTATTCACTTGGCTGAACACCCCAAAAAGCCCATTTGAAAACTGGACCTTTTGGCATTAGGCAAAAATGAAGAGGCTTCTGAGTCTATGACTGTACTGCGGCAAGAGTTTCAGGGTAAATTTTATTCCAAAAATTATGCAAAATCTTCTCTTCAGAGGAAGAGGACTAGAACACTAGCACCACCTATTGGAAGAAGCAATCCTAAAAGTTATGTGCCTACCCCTTGGATCCTGGTCAGACCCCTTGCACTTTGCACTGACGAGACACACTACCCCGAAACAGTGTCTGAAAACTGAGATTCTGGTTTTGGTTTTTATCCGAAGTCATGCGGCAAGGCTTGTTAGCGGGTCGATCTTGGAAGTAGCAGTCCCAAAAAGTCAATAAGTGGCACTAGAGTTCTAGTTCTCTTCCTCTCTGAAAAGACATTTTGCATATTTAAATTTCACAAAGGAGCATTGCATGACAGAAAAAAAGAAAAAAAAAAAAAAAGGGGGACTAACCCTGGCATGTGAGGTTTGACATGTCACTCTCCGAAAGGAGAAACGTTAACCCTTGGATCCTTATTCAGAAAATAAACCTTAAAACGTTTTCAAAGCGTTTGGTCGCCAAATTCTAAACCATACGCCTAAAGTTTTATAGGTGAGCGATAAGGGAACAATTTTCGCACCTTTTCACCTACATCCAAACCTGGACTAGACAGCAAAGGATAAATAATACAAGGGCTGTGGTGTCGGGAGTCCATTTTGGTGAAGTCGGTTTGGCTTACCGACTCCACAGCCCTGAATAATACCCCACCATCCTTACAGCAGAGTACAAAACAAAGTCTGACTATAGAAATACAAGCTTTAAATATACATACAGTGGAAATATTCAGCCAACACCAGCTCTTCTATATCGTTCTTTCGCCAACACGATGAGATCAAATGCAGCAATTATAATTGGATAATAACTATACCGATGAGCAATTACTGTCTGCTAAGTGGGGATGTAAAGCTTATAATTGCAAAGTTATTTCTTTTACAGCAAGCTACACAGAACGGAGCTGAGACGAGCAATTAATTTCACACATATTAGTATTTCATGATCCTATTAAACCCAGTCCGATTCTCTGTATTTAAAGCTTGGATTTCTATAGTCAGCCATTTTTTGTACCCTGCCATCAGATTCGTGGGGCATTGTTCATCAAGGTCTAGATGGAGGTGGGAAGGTGATCAAATTGTTCCTTTATGCCTAATCTTTCTATAAGGTTTTAAAGGGAACCTGTCACCCCCAAAATCGAAGGTGAGCTAAGCCCACCGGCATCAGGGGCTTATCTACAGCATTCTGTAATGCTGTAGATAAGCCCCCGATGTATCCTGAAAGATGAGAAAAAGAGGTTAGATTATACTCACGCAGGGGCAGTCCCTCTGCGATCCGGTACGGGGCCTCCCATCTTCTTACGATGACGTCCCCTTCTTGTTTTCACGCTCCGGCGCAGACGTACTTCATCTGCCCTGTCGAGGGCAGAGCAAAGTACTGCAGTGCACAGGCGCCGGGAAAGGTAGGAGAGGCCCAGCGCCTGCGCACTGCAGTACTTTGCTCTTATCTCAACAGGGCAGACAAAGTACGCCTGCGCCGGAGCATGAAGACAAGAAGAGGACGTCATCATAAGAAGATGGGAGGCCCCGAACCGGATTGCAGAGGGACCGCCCCTGCGTGAGTATAATCTAACCTCTTTTTCTCATCTTTCAGGATACATCGGGGGCTTATCTACAGCAATAGGCCGGGGTCACACTAGACCGTAATACGGACAAGTGCTATGCGATTAAAAAAAAAAAAAAAAAAAAAAAATCGCATAGCACTCGGCCCAATGTTAATTTATGGTGCAGCTCCCATCATCCGATATTTTCTCTGCCGTATTCAGGATCCGAGTGAAATCGCAGCATGCTGCGATTGTCAGCGTATCTCGGCCGAGACTCGCCAATGCAAGTCTATGGGTGCGAGAAAAAAACCGGATTACACACGGACCATGCGTGTGCATTGCGAGAAATACGCAGCGGTGTTCTCTAGAAAAGCCGGTAATTCAATTGCCGGCTTTTCATTTCTCCTGCCTAAACCCGACATGATATGAGACATGGTTTACATACAGTAAACCATGTCATATCCCCCTTTTTTTTGCATATTCCACACTACTAATGTTAGTAGTGTGTATGTGCAAAATTTCGGCGCTGTAGCTATTAAATTTAAGGGTTAAATCGCGGAAAAAATTGGCGTGGGCTCCCACGCAATTTTCTCCGCCAGAGTGGTAAAGCCAGTGACTGAGGGCAGATATTAATAGCCAGGAGAGGGTCCATGGTTATTGCCCCCCCGTGGCTACAAACATCTGCCCCCAGCCACCCCAGAAAAGGCACATCTGGAAGATGCGCCTATTCTGGCACTTGGCCACTCTCTTCCCACTCCCGTGTAGCGGTGGGATATGGGGTAATGAAGGGTTAATGCCACCTTGCTATTGTAAGGTGACATTAAGCCAGATTAATAATGGAGAGGCGTCAATTATGACACCTATCCATTATTAATCCAATAGTACGAAATGGTTAATAAAACACACACACACACACACACACACACACACACACACACACACACACACACACACACACAATTAAAAAGTATTTTAATGAAAGAAACAAACAGGTTGTTTTAGTATTTTATTGCTCTCTCAATCCATCCGGAACACCCTCGCTTGGCAGAATAAACCAACAATATACATCCCCTCTGATGAACTGTCAGGTCCCACGAGGTAATCCATCTGAAGGGGTTAATTATTTTACAGGCAGGAGCTGCGCTAAAGCACTCGCTCGTGCCTGTAACCCCCGGGGAATGAATGAAAGCTGAGTGATCTGTACTTACATTGAGTTGCGGTGAGGCGCCCTCTGGTGGATGTTCTCATGAACTGGAGCCTTGGAAAAGTTCCCACGCTCGAGTTCATATGAGTTCATCCACCAGAGGGCGCCTCACCGCAACTCAATGTAAGTAAAGATCACTCAGCTTTCATTCATTCCCCGGGGGTTACAGGCACGAGCAAGTGCTTTAGCGCAGCTCCTGCCTGTAAAATAATTAAACCCTTCAGATGGATTACCTCGTGGGACCTGACAGTTCATCAGAGAGGGTATGTATATTGTGGGTTTATTATTTTGCCAAGCGAGTGTGTTCCGGATGGATTGAAAGAACAATAAAATACTAAAACAACCTGTTTGTTTATTTCATTAAAATACCTTTTAATAATGTGTGTGTTTTTTAACCCTTTCATACAATTGGATTAATAATGGATAGGTGACATAATTGACATAATTAATCTGGCTTAATGTCACGTTACAATAGCAAGGTGGCATTAACCCTTCATTACCCCATATCCCACCGCTACAAGGGAGTGGGAAGAGAGTGGCCAAGTGCCAGAATAGGCGCATCTTCCAGATGTGCCTTTTCTGGGGTGGTTGGGGGCAGATGTTTGTAGCCGGGGAAGGGGGGGGGGCCAATAACCATGGACCCTCTCTAGGCTATTTAAGGGAACCTGTCACCTGAATTTGGCGGGACCAGTTTTGGGTCATATGGGCGGGGTTTTCGGGTGTTTGATTCACCCTTTCCTTACCCGCTGGCTGCATGCTGGCCGCAATATTGGATTGAAGTTCATTCTCTGTCCTCCGGAGTACACGCCTGCGCAAGGCAATATTGGCTTGCGCTGGCGTGTACTCCGGAGGACAGAGAATGAACTTCAATCCAATATTGCGGCCAGCATGCAGCCAGCGGGTAAGGAAAGGGTGAATCAAACACCCGAAAACCCCGCCCATATGACCCAAAACTGGTCCCGCGAAATTCAGGTGACAGGTTCCCTTTAATATCTGCCCTCAGTCACTGGCTTTACCGCTCTGGCGGAGAAAATTGCGCGGGAGCCCACGCCAATTTTTTCAGCGATTTAACCCTTTATTTTACACGCTACAGCGCCCACATTTTGCACATACACACTACTAACATTAGTAGTGTGGAATATGCAAAAAAAAGGGGGATATGAGATGGTTTACTGTATGTAAACCATGTCTCATATCATGTCGGGTTTGGGAAGGAGAAGGAAAAAGCCGGCAATTGAATTACCAGCTTTTCACAAATATCACGCTGAATTAAATATAAATACAGAATATATATATATATATATATATATATACACATACACACACACATACATACATACATACATATATATATATACATACACACACACACACACACACTGTATATATGTTTTAACGAACATTTGAGCACATAAATCCATTAGATGTCGGTTTTGCAAGCCTGCGAGAAAATCTCGGCATACGGATGCCATACGGATGTCACACGGATGTCAAAGGGATCATTTGATGCGAGGAAATCGCATCCTCGCACTGCACACGGATCACTGTTTTGGAAACATTTGTGCGATTCTCGTCCGTGAAAAATTGACCGTTTTTTTTATACGTTGTGTGTGTCCCGGCCTTACAGTATAGTAGATAGTATACAGCACACCCAATAGTAGGCTGCATCACTAGATGGGGTGTGGCCTCACTCCATACAGGTATATAGAGAGGCCACGCCCACTGTCTTGGAGTATGTGCAGCGCATACACACCCTCCGGTCCCGGGGTACAAGACCAAATGGCACCATGCACGTACATGCATTTATAAACTGTACTTGCAGATATTGCTGGAGCGGCTGCAGTCGGCTCCTGCCCCGGCATTCTGCAGCATATTGGTCATTTCACAGAAGGAACAACTTTCATGATGGGAAGGGGGTGGGGGGCACACATCATAATTTGCAAAAATAAAGAAATGTGTTTGTTCTATAGTATAGATTGCAAAATTGGGAACCTTGCGACCACGTGGCGTTATACTGTATATTGTTTCAGGCCATTTCAAATGGAATATTGTGATCTCCCACTACTCAATTTGGAGCATAGTAAACAAACTTGGGTGTTAAAAAGAATTTAACCCCTTTCACGACCTTGCAATTTTCCACCCTTTCATCCCAAAGGTATAGCTTATTTTTCCATCAACATAGGCTTATGATAGCTTGATTTTTGCAGGACAAATTGCACTTTTGAATGACACCATTCATTTTACCATATTGTGTTCTGGAAAATGGGGAAAAAAATCCAAGCGCAGTGAAATGGCGAAAAAGTGCAAACTTTTTTTTTTTTAATTCACCATGCTTTGCGTTCATAGGAGGCTCACAATGACAGGCACGGGGTCTTCTGCAGACCCACGACTGTCATGACAACCCATTGGAGCCTCCCCGGTAACGTCACAGGGGCACCGATGGGCGGGACTTGTGATGTGCAGGGAAAAATGTGGGCTCAGCTTCGGAACCCGCATCAAAGGCAGGGACACAACCTTTGACATACCTATATGTCAAAGATCGTGAAGGGGTTAAAAGAAATGCCATTTGACTGCAGATACAGCTGTAGCAGCTACATTCAAAAGGAAGTATTTATCCTCAGCTCCTGTCAGATAGGAGATGTATGAGCTGCAAATATCACGGGAGACTGTCAGGTGTGTTGGAAGCCCAGTTTGCACTGACAAGGAGCAATACCCAGAAAGTCTGAAAATTGAGATTCTGGTTTGGCTTTAATCCCAAGTGATACTGCAAGGCTCGTTATAGGGTCAATAGTGACTTTAAGGCTATGTGCACACGTTCAGGATTTCTTGCAGAAATTTCCTGAGCAAAACAGGACATTTTCTGCAAGAAATCCACATGCATTTTTCTCGCGGTTTTACCGTGTTTTTTTGCGGAGGTTCCCAATGCAATAAAATAATGAGAAATCCGCAAAATTAATGAACATGCTGCGTTTACCGCGATGCGTTATTTTCGTGGAAAAAAACATATCATGTGCACAAAAATTGCAGAATGCATTCTAAATGATGGGATGCATAATGTATGCGTGCGTTTTTTTTGCATTTTTATAGCGAAAATGCGAAAAATCTGCAATGTGTCCACACAGCCTTAGGATCGCTGCTTCCAACAAGTGGCGCTACACAGTTCTAGTCCTTACTCTTCCTCTCGAAAGAGGCAATTTGCATATTGGTTAGGAGAGAATCTACTTTTTCTGTGGGGAGGGACGAGGAAGAATAGTCTAATACTATGAGACTTCAGACAAGATTAACATTTTTTTTCCCTTTTTGTTTCTATCTGTAGCAATTTGGCAGATTCGGGCACAACTCGCCAGGCTCATGTACTACAGATATTAAAGGGAACCTGTCACCCCCAAAAGTCACCCCGAAGGTGAGCTAAGCCCACCGGCATCAGGGGTTTATCTACAGCATTCTGTAATGCTGTAGATAAGCCCCCGATGTATCCTGAAAGATGAGAAAAAGAGGTTAGATTATACTCACCCAGGGGCGGTCCGGGTCCGATGGGCGTCGCGGTCCGGTCCGGGGCCTCCCATCTTCTTAAGATGACGTCCTCTTCTTGTCTTCACGCTGCGGCTCCGGCGCAGGCGTACTTTGTCTGTCCTGTTGAGGGCAGAGCAAAGTATTGCAGTGCGCAGGTGCTGGAAAAGGTCAGAGAGGCCCAGCGCCTGCATTTTAAAATGCGCGCGTGTCCTGCCTCCCATGACGTCCCGGCTTGTGATTGGTCGCGTCGCCCATGTGACCGCGACGCAACCAATCACAAGCCAGAACGTAATTTTAAAATCCTGAAGGACCTGAAATTACGTCACGGCTTGCTGTGATTGGTCGCGTCGCGGCCACATGGGCGGCACGCGACCAATCACAAGCCGGGACTTCACGGAAGGAAGTAAACGCGCGAATTTTAAGCAAAGAACGCTGCCGGTTCCCTCCGTGAGGTCCAGGCTGCGTCGGAGAGGTGAGTATAGCAATATTTTTTATTTTAATTCTTTCTTTTACACATTATTACATTAATATTGTTTCGATACCGATACCCGATACCACAAAAGTATCGGATCTCGGTATCGGAATTCCGATACCCGCAAGTATCGGCCGATACCCGATACTTGCGGTATCGGAATGCTCAACAGTAGTCAGCAGTCTTCCCCATGATTGTGGAGCCTACTGAAATAGACCAAGGGACCTTTATAAACACTTAGGAAGCCTTTGCAGTTGTTTTTTTGTTAATTTTTCAAATTTACTGAGATAATGACTTTTGGGTTTTCATTGGCTGTAAGCCATAATCATCAACATTAACAGAGATAAACACTTGAAATAGATCACTCGGTTTGTAATTACTATATAATATAGGAGTTTCACTTTTTGCAATGAAGAACTGAAATAAATTAACTTTTTGATGAGGGAAAGATGCGGGCTCAGCTTTGTGAGAACAAAATTGGTTGTGCTGTTTTCAGGTTAAATGTTAGTTTATGTGTTCACTGACCATGTGCTCCATGCAACGAGCTGCTGAATGGTTCACTATGAAGAGGATTTCATGGTGCTGGAAACTCAGGACCTAACATTATTATGGACAGTTATGTGTGTACAACTGATTAGCGCTTTGCCAATGTGACCTCCTCCTTCATCAATTCTAAATGAGGAAAGAACTAAAGTGTAAGGGTATGTGCCCACGTTCAGGATTGTTCGCAGAATTTCCCTAAGCAAACCGGACTCCTTTCGCAGGAAATCTGCACGCTTTTTTTTTCTCGTTTTTTGCGCGGATTTTTATAGTTTTTTTCAGGAGTTTCTCAATGCAATAATATAGCGGCAAAAACGCAAAAAATTAATGAACATGCTGCATTTTTTTCCCGCGGAAAAAAAAAAAGCTGCATGGGCACAAAAATTGCAGAATGCATTAAAATGATGGGATGCTTAATGTAAGCACTTTTGCAGCGGAAAACAGCCGAAAAAACACGGAAAAAAAACGCAAAAAAATCCTGAACGTGGGCACACAGCCTAAGTGTAAATGACTCAAGTGAAGGCAGAATCCAGCACCTACCCGTAGTGACACCAATGTGACCTCTCTCTATTGTCTCAATTGTCAAAATCATAAATATATAAAAGCAGTGTTTCCTGTAATCAGATCAAAAGTGGGCAGTCTTATTTCAGTCCCCTCTGACGATCAGTGGGGGTCCCACACCAATCTAGAGGTAGTCACATGTCCTGTGAATTTTTCATTGTACAACCCCTGTAGCAGGTATGACTGCAGATACTGCAGTATATGGATTTTGCTTCTATTCAGCTTATCAATATTTTTCAATGCCTGCAGAATTAGCTGAATGCTTCTCCATATAAAGTTGTCAGATCCAATTTCACCATTAAAGTGATTGTGGCAGTAACTAGTTTGTGCTCAGCCTCTCTCATACACATGGCAACTTGTTTGAATAAGATGCCAACTATAAAGGGAATCTGGCAGGATCAACCCTCCTATCCAGTCTACATGGACATGTAGGTCATACGCAGCTGAGTAAAATAATACCTTGATACCTGCGATCCACTGTCTTATTCCAGAGAAATCCATGTTTTGTTTTGTTTTTTTTTTGTTTTTAACTCAAATAAATTTTAAAGAATAACATTACAATTGACATGTTACATTCTTGTTTTCAGTACAAAGTTTTCCCCCCAAACAAACCCCGCAATCCCAACTTATCCCGCCCCCCCAATAAGACAGCCCACCTTGTTTAATAGCTCCACACTCAAATCTATAGGATGACTATCCCCTCAGTTAGGACCATAGACCATGTGTTATGTTTTCACCAATTCAGGATCTTGATTCGTCCATACTCTATAACAAACCTATCCCATGGCAAGCCACGGAGACCACAGCTTATCGAACATTTCAATTTTCCCTCTTTTCTGATAAAACCCCTTTTCCAGCTTCAGGCCCTGCTTCACATATTGGAGGAATTCTCTTCTTGAAGGCGGCTCGTCCTTAATCCAATTTCGCACTATTACCTTCCGGGCCATATACAGCAATCTGGCAATAGCTGTCTTCAGGTTGTTATCCACTCCAATCTCATCCACGCACCCCAACAAGCACACCATCGGGTCCCTTGGCACCGTGCATCTGTATGCTCCTTCCACACGACTCAAAATTACCAACCAAAAAGCAGACAGTCTCGGACACGTCCACATCATATGAAATATATCAGCATCTGTAGATTTACACCTCGGGCACTCAGAATCATCACGCAAGCCTGCCTTATATAACACCTGCGGAGATTTGTAAACTCTATTACATAAAGCTGTGACAGCCTATACGGTTCGCTCACAGACAGCCGTGGAACCCACTCCAGCACCGACTCCCAAGTTTCATTCTCCATTGGGCCCAGATCCCTCTCCCACTTAGCTCTCGCCAGTATTGGAAACCTTAACAGGAAAGTGTGCAGCAAGTCTTTATAAAGAGTGGAAATAACCCCCCAGTAGTCCCTTCACCACACACATACTCTAACACTATATCCCTTTGAATTCTGATGCCTCCGTCCCTATTCTGAGCTCCAAATGTGTGTCTCATCCGCAAATATTGATACATGTTTTTCTTAATATGTAAATGAGCTGCTAAGATCTATGGGCCAGTCACTGATCTGCATGAGAATCTGCCTCCAAAGATTATTAGAAATAAAAGGGCAGTTACCAGTGTGAGACATGTAACTAAACACCGAACTGAACTTTGTCTCAAACAGATTTGCTGCAGCTCTCACAGCTCTGCTGTATTGCAACCCTGTCTGCCTGTGAGAGGAACCTGCAGATGTGTCAAGTATAATCACACACAGCTCTGCAGTGTGATCAGTAGAGCGGCCATTACTCATCACACTGGTAACTCCCCCTTCTATTTAATATAAGCTCTGGGGGCAGATTCCGGCCTACAGATCTTAACAGCTCATTTACATATTAAGAAAACATGGATTTCTCTGGAATAAGACATTGGATCACATATCAAGGTATCATGGTATTCCATTTCCTATGACTTGCATGCCCATATAGACGGCTTAGGAAGGTTGAGCCACATATATATTGAAGGAAACCTAGAGACATACAAAACCATGTAAACATTTATGGAGGCTTAAAAGGGTTCTCCAGTTTGGATAATTTCTATTGTTAAAGTGCCCCTTGACAATAAGATTATCATAAAGTCTCCTGGAGGGAGTACGAGGAATTGGCAGTAATCTGTGTAGAATTCTGGCAGTAAAGGTTCAATTTCCCTTGTAGTGCCACCAAAGGGCTAATGAGGTATTACAGTTCTTTTTTAGATCAATGGTTTATATGAGCAATGCAATTATATAATCATTCGCCTTTAATAAATGAAGAAAGGGAAACATGCTTCCTTATCCATCCCAATTTATTTCAGAAGTGTACACGTACCGGTACATCTCCAAAAGGCTCTCTGTTATGGGGTCCATGATCTAAAGACCCTTTAACTCAATCAACCAGCTATTCATGGTACACCAGTCAGAAAGTATGTGGTGTGAAACCCGCTTAAGCTTTGTATGCCGTTATACTCGGCTACATTTCCCTTTAAAGTTGAACAGTTTCCCCCGAGGGATAGAATAAACTGCCGCGTTATACTGGATGATCTCAAATCTGAGGCTTTCAGATGAACTATTCCGAGCATCACTAATGTTGCATAATTTTTAATATTCTGTCTCTGTCTGAGGACACAGCCCGAGGACACTTCTGCATTCTCATTCCTGCACACTGGATCCATGGCTAACCGCTGCTACCCACATGCTCCGTGCATATTGCACAAATTATGGAAAATACTTCAGATATTGATAAACTACAAAATCCAACTGACCTTCCCCATCAATAGCCTTGAAGGACAAAGAAGGGGGCAGAGTCTATACTAGATGTAAAGCGCCTAAAAAAAAGAAAAATATATAATATAATATACATACTGTACATACATACACACACATCCACTTCACCTTCGTGGATAAAAGTTTATAATGGAAATGTGTTGTACAGTCCATTTCCAGAAGTGTGGTGGCACTAAATCAAGGTAATGAGGACAAAAGTCAAATTCAGAAGAATTACAACACATACACGACAATAAAAAAGGCTTATTAAAACATTTTATGGCAACCACTTGGATTTGCAATAACACAACCTCCAACTGTGATGTAGCGGGTAACAATGGAGGATTGGGGAACATAACACTGCGATTAGCCCAGGATCAATGTTTTCCCAATCTTGCAGTCTAAAACAAGCTGCCAATCCCCCGTCGAGAGAATGTATGTTTTCAATAAGTTTAAGTTTTTGTGCAGAAAAAAAAAATATATATATAAAACGCTTTTTATTCACAATGGTTTTTTTTCTTTAATTTAAATTCTATAAGGGAATTTGACACTAGGTTTTTGCTACCCCATCTCAGTGTAGCATGATGGAGGGTCAGAGACTCTGATTCCAGTGGTGTCAATTGCTTTGTGATTGTATCAAAATTGAAGCAACCAGCAGTTCTCAGCTGCAGTTCTAGCAGTTCTCGGAATGCTGAGCCCTATATAACCCCGCCCACACCACTGATTAGCCGCTTTCTGGCTATGCACAGTGTACACAGCTTAAAATCAGTGGTGGGAGCGGTGTTATTCAGAGGTCATGAAGATGGACGACTGAGTGGGAAGGTTTACCAGTAGTGACAAAAATCACAATTTTAAATCAGGAGATTATGAAAACTACAACAAGCAGTCCAGTAAGTGACATATCACTGGAAGCAGAGTTTCTGTCTCTACATTATGCTGCTCTCAGATTGGTAGAAAAGAAGTGACGGGTTCCCCTTGGATGTTTTTTTACTTGTTTTTCCCCAATTGAGATCAAAATGTGTTAGCAACAAAAACGCACCTAAAATGTGCATAATGTTCAGTAGTGTTTTCGGCACACAATGCACTATTTCCATACAGGGGAAAAAAAAAAAAAACCTTCAGGCGACGACATGTGAAGATAACCTTAGGCTAGGCCAAATCCAATAGAAGCGACAGCCACAAGTGTGAACATTTTAGAAGAGGTTCACAATAGATTCATGGTCTCAGGAGCAGACTACAGAAACTCTCCGCACGATGACGCATGTCTTATACAACAGCTGGGAAGGCAAACACGGTTATATGACAGAATCTTTCATCGATTGCTGTCAGAGCCAGTCAGGCGCGTTAATCTGCAAACTGCTGGGATTACAAAAGGAACAACTCATACACCGACAACCAGCACTGAAACAGGAATACAGGGAGGGTGAGACACCAGCGAGGCTGCGCACATGGAGGCTGGAAGGCCGGCACAAACAGCGAGCTGTCTAGTAGACACTGCTCCTCATGGAGGTTTTGGTTTCTGGATCTGGTTTTGAAGCATTTTTTTTGCAAGTTTTTTTTATTGGACAGCTCCAAAAACATCCATGAACTGTGTGCACATATACTAAGGGGGAATAGTTAAGAGGGGTTTTCCAGCTGTTAAGTGGGCAGAAATGTTTATAACAGATTCTTACAAGTAATACAGAATCATCTGCTCAAATTTCCATCATAAAATGTATCAAACATGATCCATCATGTATGTATCATTAATGTTATAGTAAAAACGCTACTGCACGGCAATCTTCAGACAAGAAACCCATGTCAATGACTAGACCTAATTATGTGTTGGAGGGGGCACAGTGTGTAACATATCCATATATGTGACACCCTCCCTAAAGAAAAAAAAAAAAAAAAAAAAAAACCTTTCTTAATTAAAGTTGACACTAATTAAAACAGATCTGTGCCATTTACAAAGTCTTATTGATCTCTTAACAATATATGGCTCCTGTCTACATGTGAATATTGGGAGGCATGGGATACTTACATAATTTACAAAAAATTTTACAGTTGACTTAAAAAGTGATGTACTCTGGTTTAAAACTTATCCCATATCCATAGTAACTATAGGGGATAACTTCAGGACACTGGGGTTCGACCACTATGGCCCCCCACCGATCCCAAAGATGGAGGTCGATCATGTACACTGCCTCTCCACTCACTCTAAGGTCGGGGGTCACACTTGCAAGTGCAATGCAAGAAACTCACACATCAATACCCAGCACCGCCACCGGCACTTGGGACTGGAGCGTTCACCTACATAGAAATACATGCAGCCGCACACTCCGGTCCCAAGTGCCGGCGGCAGTGCCGGGTATTGATGCAAGCTTCTCTCATGGCACTCACAAGTGTGACCCCGGCCTAAGAGGAAGGCTGTAGATCAGCCGAGAGGTAGTGCACATGATCAACCTCTGCTCCGTTCAGCCGCGGCTCTTCTGAGTCCCAGTTCTCGGGATCTGAGGGGTACGGCAGTCAGACCAACGGCAATCGGAAAGTCATCCCCTACACCGTGGATAGGGAGCAACTTTTAAACTTGATATCACCCCTTTAACTCATTGACTTACATCAGCGATACTTTCATAGTGACTATGATGGATTTTGCAGCATTACCCATTCAAGTAAATGAGATCTTACCACCGAAAGCGGAGGCCACCTTCCCAAGTAGTGTTAATGCGACTTCTTTCCCCCAGATATCTACACAAAAATACTCAATTCTAATCTGTTCTCATTTTTGCTTTTTTATATGCCTCTGGTGCAGATTTTAAACAGCTTTTTAAATTCATGTTTTCAGTGCAAAAATGCTGGGATTCTGCTCTTCAGATACACAACTGCATGTTTTACCAGGTCCACACTAATCTAGTATTGATGATGCAATCTAAAAGGATAGGAAATCCATTTTAAAAGGATAACCTCGGTAATTTTTGTAGTCTATAGCCCTATCAGCGTTAAAAAAAATATATATATATTATTTTAAAAAAACCTGTAGACGTTCTCAGATGCAAGAGACTTTACAACTTGCACAGCAGTTACACCAAACCCACAGGTCACCCCACACATCCATACTCATCAGGTTGAATAACACTATCAAACCCCAAACCCTCGTGTGAGTAACCTATGCAAATATCACATCTACAGGGACATTTTATCTGAGTTTTGGGGAATTAGTCATAGTACAAGTGAAGCTCAGATTATTCACATCTGCCACACTTGTGGGTTTCTGTCAGTCTGCTCCACCCCGGCTATTTCCTCTGCTGAAACTAGCTTTGTCCCATAAACTCATTTTTTAGAGGCTTTACATTTTACATGTAACCTACATTATGTGAATTACAATATGAAAAAACATTTACTGAAATATATATATATATATATATATATATATATATATATATATATATATATATATATATATATATATATATATATATATATATATATATATATATATATATATATATATATATATATATACACACATATACACACTTATACATACATATATGTATACACATACATACACACACATACATATACACACATACATACACACTGTACCCATCTATAGATCATGTGACAACCTATGTCATGCCCATGTAAATTTAGGGAATATTCACGGTTGTGTTGCAAGTCAAAATAACATCAAGGGTTATTTTTTTTTCCCGTGACAGTATGAAAAATATATTATATACATATGTACACACACACACACACACACACACACACACACACACACACACACACACACACACACACACACACACACACACCTACCTCTTTTGTCATTTTTACACCTTAGACATGTAATTATTTGTAAATGTGACAAAGCACAATCATAAGGGTAAATTCACATGCAGCAGATTTGATGCAGAAGTTTCTGAGACTATAGGACATCAGTTCCATTCATCTAGATTGAATTCCTGTTGCAGCACGTGGCTTTCAGCAAGCTCCATGTTATTAATAGACAGTCACATAAATCTCTGCACCAATCTATCATTGGCAAATACACCTGAAAGGTTAAAGGGGTTGTCCAGGACTTTATCATTGATGGCCTACCCTTAGGGTACTGTCACACAGTACCATTTTGATCGCTACGACGGTACGATTCGTGACGTTCTAGCGATATCGTTACGATATCGCAGTGTCTGACACGCAGCAGCGATCAGGGATCCTGCTGAGAATCGTACGTCGTAGCAGATCGTGTGGAACTTTCTTTCGTCGCTTGATCACCCGCTGACATCGCTGGATCGTTGTGTGTGACAGCGATCCAGCGATGTGTTCGCTTGTAACCAGGGTAAACATCGGGTAACTAAGCGCAGGGCCGCGCTTAGTAACCCGATGTTTACCGTGGTTACCAGCGTAAACGTAAAAAAACAAACAGTACATACTTACATTCCGGTGTCTGTCCTCCAGCGTCTCAGCTTCTCTCCACTGTGTGAGCGCCTGCCGGCCGGAAAGCGAGCACAGCGGTGACGTCTGACGTCACCGCTGTGCTTTCCGGCTATGGCGCTTACACAGTGGAGAGAAGCAGAACGCCGGGGACAGACACCGGAATGTAAGTATGTACTGTTTGTTTTTTTTACGTTTACGCTGGTAACCACGGTAAACATTGGGTTACTAAGCGCGGCCCTGCGCTTAGTTACCCGATGTTTACCCTGGTTACCGGGGACTTCGGCATAGCTCCAGCGCCGTGATTGCAACGTGTGACCGCAGTCTACGACGCTGGAGCGATAATCATACGATCGCTGCGACGTCACGGATCGTGCCGTCGTAGCGATCAAAATGGTACTGTGTGACAGTACTAAGGGCTCATTTCCACATGCGAGGCACACGTCCGTATCTCGCATGTGGAAACCAAGCTCTGGCGCCGGCACTTTGGAGCGGAGCGTGCGGCCGCATAGGAACACATGGAGCTGCACAGCTCCGCTCCTGAGTGCCGGCTCCACAGCTTGGTTTCCACATGCGAGATACGGACGTGTGCCTCGCATGTGGAAATGAGCCCTTATTCTAAGGATAGGCCAAAAATGTTGTAGTCACTGACAACCCCTTTAAGAGAGTAGTCACCACTTTATGGCTACATAATAGGATGGCTCCTAGATCAGCTAGACATTACAGTACCAATGAAAGGTCAATCAAAGGTCAAGGTAAATTGTCAAATCAAGACTATTTATTTCACAGAGGGGCTTTTAACTGGGGGCTCTCCTCCCTAGAAGCACCTCTACAAAAAACAGACAGCTCCTTTAAATTGGTATCTGTTTGGATACTAATAAATTTGACATTTACATTGTAGGAACAGACTAAAATTTGTGATATCTGATACAGAAAATTATATATATATATATATTTATATACACTATATATATATATATATATATATATATATATATATATATATATATATATATATATATATATATATATATATATATATATATATATATATATATATATATATATATATATATATATATATATATATACACGGTATATCACACACACATATACACATACACACACATAGGAAGTTAAATTCCATGCTTTGTCATCTACAGTGCAGCCCAACTTCACACATTGTGGTCTGAATAAGGCCTTTATCTTAATGTTTCAGGGCCATAAAAACAAATGCCAGAAATAACATAAAGGTATGGCAGCCTACAGGGTATGAGAGTTAATGCACAGTCTGATGATAGACCCTGGTGGTATCGTTCAGGATCCATGCCCAGGGCTTTACCTTGTACACAGAGAACTCAGTTTTAGATTTTTTTTCCCTACCCCGTCCTGTGACCACCACCAAGTACGATCCCTAAAAACAAGACCCAAGAGTCCTGAATGTAGAATATGAGAAACATCCATATCATACAGAATATTTACACCACTGACCATACGCTCTCATCAATGGAACTCCAAGGATATCCCAAACATGCAGCCAGTCACATACCTATTTCTACACTCACAAGCTAATTGTTTTCCATTTAGTACCTCATTACTTTTACAACGTATTTGTCGTCAGGAGCATTTGTAACCCATTGTTATAAAACAGCAGCGTAAGCCTCAAGCTTCATTTATAGACGAGGCTTTAAGATGCGAATCTTCGTGTCATTACAGGTAGGGAAGGCTGACGAGGTGTGCTAATTATTCACAATTCTGCCAGCTCAGAAAAATTTAATTACTCTACTAAATACTGTTGAGAAAAAAAAAAAAAAAAAAAACAGACACAATCTGCCTTTGTTTCTCGGATGGCGTGCGAAGTGTAATCCCTGCAGGAATTTAGGAGAACCTTCTGTATTGAGGACTGGACCTTTGGGTGAACTTTGAGCAGGAAGCGTTCCTTGTAGGAAGGGGCACCAAGTACGATAGATATTCCACCGTACACAATCAGGAGTCATTTTCTGTTAAACAGGACTGCTTGGCCCTAACCATTGCTGGTAAAAATCCACAGTATACTCATTGACAAGGGAGCCACACTGAAGGTACAGGGCATAACCTGAAAATCATTGACGTGTCACCTAACTCCCAGAGATACTTCCTGAAGATCACAGGTCACCTCACCAACATCTGCAAGTATTAGAAGCTGCAGATGATGGGATATAATACATAGTGGAAGGTGATGGGCGGCTGAAGATCAGCATAGACTCTAACCACTATGATTTATAGAGGATTACTCACACATTTGCATTGTGTCACACCAGGTCCTGCACCACAGATAGTCCAGATAGGAGGTGAGAAAAATACTCCTACACCTGTCTAATCAGAAAGTAGTCATAACCTAAATTTCTTCTGAAACCCATTAATAGACGGTGACAGTCAAATTTGAACGGGAAGTCCAGGTTCAATAGAATATAAAATTAGGACTGCCGAGCATCGTTTTGCTAATACTTTTCTTAATTGTAGCACTGGGAACCAACCTTCCATAATTTCTGCTTTTTCCATATTATAATCAACAACAACCCAAATAAACCACTCAAAACAATATGTGAATACATCCCTTATGTAACAAACAAACAAACAAAAAATCTCTAAAGCAGTTGCAAACTCTTCAGAAAGCAAAAGGAGCCGTTTCCACTAAGAAAGTACCGAGTGTCCCAGATTTCAGTTGAGGAGTCAATTCCATTTTGGTGCAAATATATTTTTTACAAACCTCTAGGGAGACAGAATATAACTAATACAAATGGTGAGAATGTAAATAAATAAATGTTTGAGACACAAAGTGAACACACGTGTAAGTAAAGGATGCAGTATAACTGCGGCATTATAGACAGTCCTAGTGGAGCATTACACACGAGCCCACGGTACAGCCTGTACCGAGAGCAGCAATGTGACACCATGGGGCAGAGCCTCTCCTGTTTACATCGGGGTCTCCTCCAACCTGTGGCTCTACAGCGGTTGCGAAATTACGACTCCCATCAGGTCCAGAGAGAGGGATAGTTTGGAGCCGCTAGTCTAAAAGGGAACATTTCTAAGAAAAGACTATCAATAATTGGGCTCCCTGAGGGACAGGATAAACAGGCCAGTGAAGACCTGTGTAAGGGTATGTGCACACGTTCAGGATTTCTTGCAGAAATTTCCTGAAGAAAACCGGAAATTTTCTGCAAGAAATCCGCATTTTTTTTTTTGCGTTTTTTTTTCCGTTTTTTTCGCGTTTTTTTAGCATTCTGCAAGCGTAATTAGCTTGCAGAATGCTAAAGTTTTCCAAGCGATCTGTAGCATCGCTTGGAAAACTGACTGACAGGTTGGTCACACTTGTCAAACATATTGTTTGACAAGTGTGACCAACTTTTTACTATAGATGCAGCCTATGCAGCATCTATAGTAAAAGATAGAATGTTTAAAAATAATAAAAAAAATAAAAAAATGCTTATACTCACCCAGACATCTCCTCACCGGCGTCCGGCTCATCTTCCTATAGCTGGTCTGTGCGCACAGGACCTTCCGTGACGTCACGGTCACGTGAGCGGTCACATGACCGCTCACGACCAATCACAGGACAGTGACGTCATCGGCAGGTCTTTCGCCGCACACCAGCTACAGGAACCGAACGGCAGCGTGCAGTGGAGGCGGGAAGACATCGAGGGTGAGTATAGGACTGTTTTTTATTTTAATTCTTATTTTTTGACCACTTATATGGTGCCCAGTGCGTGGAGGAGAGTCTCCTCTCCTCCACCCTGGGTACCAACCGCACATAATCTGCTTACTTCCCGCATGGTGTGCACAGCCCCGTGCGGGAAGTAAGCAGATCAATGGACCCCTAGGTGTGCGGAATCCCCTGCAATTCCGCATTTTAATGAACATGTTGCTTTTTTTTCCGCGATGCGATTTTTTCGCGGAAAAAAAGGCTACATTTGCACAAAAAATGCGGAATACACTTAAAATAATAGGAGGCATATGTAAGCGTTTTTTTTCGCGTTTTTATCACGTTTTTATAGCGAAAAAACACGAAAAAAACGCGAAAAATACTGAACGTGTGCACATGGCCTAACAGTCAGCAAAAAGCAAAGTCAACTCTGAGGGAGACATCACTTCTCTCTGCAGAGTCTCAAAGCATTACTGGGTTGATAATTAATTGGAGTTCATGTATAATCATCACCGGCTTTCTCAGAAAAGAGTAACCTGACAATAAGCTCTTCCTCAGGATGCAGTCCTGCGGAAATGGACAGAGGAGAGAATGTGTCACTACACAATGTAGAAGTGTGGGGGGGGATCAGAAAGTGGAGCTTCTATGGGTGCAGCTCACATACAGACCATGGTAAATACTAATGAAAGCACGTGCCATACATACAACCCAAGGGGCAACCACAAGAGAGTGTGCCATACATACAACCCAAGGGGCAACCATACAAGAGAGCACGTGCCATACATACAACCCAAGGGGCAACCATACAAGAGAAAGCGTGCCATACATACAGCCAAAGGGGCAACCATACAAGAGAAAGCGTGCCATACATACAACCCAAGGGGCAACCATACAAGAGAGAGCGTGCCAAACATACAACCCAAGGGGCAACCATACAAGAGAGAGCGTGCCAAACATACAACCATAGCAGAGACCATGCCGCACATATAACAACCATAACCACAACATAACTAACCATACTGGAAAGAGTGCCGCATATACAACCCACTAGAAGCACAATGATGCAGAGTGCGTGCTATACATACAACCCAAGGGGCAACCATACAAGAGAGCGTGCCATACATACAACCCAAGGGGCAACCATACAAGAGAGAGCGTGCCATACATACAACCCAAGGGGCAACCATACAAGAGAGCGTGCCATACATACAACCCAAGGGGCAACCATACAAGAGAGAGCGTGCCATACATACAACCCAAGGGGCAACCATACAAGAGAGAGCGTGCCAAACATACAACCCAAGGGGCAACCATACAAGAGAGCGTGCCATACATACAACCCAAGGGGCAACCATACAAGAGAGCGTGCCAAACATACAACCATAGCAGAGACCATGCCGCACATATAACAACCATAACCACAACATAACTAACCATACTGGAAAGAGTGCCGCATATACAACCCACTAGAAGCACAATGATGCAGAGTGCGTGCTATACATACAACCCACTAAGAAGTACCATCATCGCAATGTGTGCACCATAATTACAACCCACAACAAGTACTAATCATAGCAGAGGCCATATGCCACATACACAGCCCACCATTAGTACTAGCCATAGAAAATGAGCGATACATACGTCCCACTAGAAGTCCCACCACAGCAGAGCGAGCACACATACAACCAACCGTAAGTACAATTAAAAGCAGAGACAGCCAAACATACAACCCACAAGCAGTAATGTCACAGCAGAAGTCATGGTGCTTATATAGGAAGCAAGCCACACATACAGCCCACAAGAAGTAATGTCCAGAGAGCACATGATGCACATATGGATTACAGCAGAGAGAGACCCTCATACAACCCTTCATACCTTCCCTCTGTGCCAGCATTTTTGAACTCCAGTGCTCAAGTACCCCCACAAATCATTATCTTAAGCAGGGTTATGGAGTCTGTCGATTTTGGTGGAGTCGGAGTCTGTAAAAAATGGACCTGAAAGTTTTATTCAGAATAATTTGGGAAAGTAATGAAATGCCTGTTCTGCTCCTGATCTAAAGATCTGGGCTTTTGGTGGAGATGAATCTGTGCTGCACTTTATGTGCATGCTCAGTAGTGACCAGTGCTGTGGGGTCGGAGTCATGGAAATTGAGGAGTCAGAGGTTTAGTTACAGACTAAACAGCAATGATTTTAAGGTTAGCCAGTCCAGATCATAACTATGGAGATTTCTGAGGACTCGACAATTCTTACATCACCTATGTGATACTAAGGATATCCTGAAAACATGACGTTACCTGTGGAGGTACTCAAGGAGTGGAGTTGAGAAACACTGATCTACAGAAGTCACAGCACATCACATACATGTACTCTGTGAATGCACAGGATACACGCCAGCCACCACAAGCCATCTATAGTCACAGCACATCACATACATGTACTCTGTGAATGCACAGGATACATGCCAGCCACCACAAGCCATCTATAGTCACAGCACATCACATACATGTACTCTGTGAATGCACAGGATACATGCCAGCCACCACAAGCCATCTATAGTCACAGCACATCACATACATGTACTCTGTGAATGCACAGGATACACGCCAGCCACCACAAGCCATCTATAGTCACAGCACATCACATACATGTACTCTGTGAATGCACAGGATACACGCCAGCCACCACAAGCTGTCTATAGTCACAGCACATCACATACATGTACTCTGTGAATGCACAGGATACACGCCAGCCACCACAAGCCATCTATAGTCACAGCACATCACATACATGTACTCTGTGAATGCACAGGATACACGCCAGCCACCACAAGCCATCTATAGTCACAGCACATCACATACATGTACTCTGTGAATGCACAGGATACACGCCAGCCACCACAAGCCATCTATAGTCACAGCACATCACATACATGTACTCTGTGAATGCACAGGATACACGCCAGCCACCACAAGCCGTCTATAGTCTGAGTGCGGCAGGCAGAGACTCCTCAGAGCCCTATTATAGTAAATTCAGGCTCATCATGGGGATAGCTCCTGTAATCAGCCCTGAGCCTTGGAGCCGGGGTAATCGCTGCACAGTCCCAGACGTGGTCCCCAGGGCCCCATCCAATGCAGACAATCCCCTCGGCACAGCTCATCCCTTTGTCAGGCAGCAGCGGTGCGGGTACTACCAGGAGTTGGGTTACCTGATGGCGCTGACACCTGGCAGCAGGTTATCACCAGGGAACATCACACAGTAATCTGACACTCAAGTGCTGTTTATACATCAGGTATTGTGTCAAGTGTCAGTGCTGCAGGCAATCAATGGTCTCCAGCAGCCGCTACATTCAGGAGCCCTGATTTATCGTCTACAAGGACAGTTCCTCCATAACTTTACACCGGGCTGAGATTCTGCGATCAATGATCAACCTGAGAAATTCTGTACTTGTGACCCCACATGACTGTAACAGAAGTAAATGGCAAGTGACAAACCGCACATGGTACAGAGATCACCGCCGCACAGTGTGACCGCCGCACAGTGTGACCGCCGCTGCAGATCTCAGCCTGCAATCTGGTTACATTACAACTATCGGTCATGGAGACAGTAGATGAGCCGGGTGACTGCACCGATCCCCCTGTCACCGCACCCCGACAATCCCGCGCTCACCTTCCAGCCGGCGGAGCTGTTGCTGTCCCCCTTGTCCTTGAAGTAGGGCACGCTCTTGACCATCCAGTCGTAGATCTGGGACAGGGTGAGCCTCTTCTCCGGGGCGCTCTCTATGGCCTGGCTGATCAGGTCGGCGTATGACAGGTTGCCCCAGGCGTTGCGGCGGGAGGAGCTGCTCTTGCGGGGCTGCTGGGCTCCCAGGGGGGACGGGGAGGACGCCGGGGACAGGGCCGGCACACTGGGGGGCGCATGCAGGGCTCCGGGCTGGGGGTGCTGCTGCTGCGGGTGGGGGTGCTGCTGCAGCTGCAGGAAGTCCCCGCAGACCCCCGGCTCGTAGTCCTCGCTCTCCTCCAGCAGGCTCATGAAGTCCACATTGCCGGCGGCGGGCTCGGGCTGCAGGGAGGGCGCCGGGGACGAGGTGGCGGAATTGCTGGGGTTAAACTCAGGACGGGGCAGGGGCCAAGTGCAAGACCTGGGCCGGGATAGAGGCTCGAAGTCCGGGTCTATCTCCACCACCGGGGGCGCAGCGGCTTCAGCCATGACTCCCGGGACTACGCACTAACTTTGCGGCAAAAGTTTCAGTCACTTCATGAGGCAGAGCTCCGCAGGGAAAGAAGTCTGCGTCACTCGCTCGCTGCGTCAGTCCGGAGCTCTGCGTCACTCCACAGAGACTGTGCGTCACCACGCCGCACACACTGCGCCCGCACTCCCGCTCCTCACTCCTCGGCAGCCGCCTGTTGAATGTCTGACCTGCCCCCCGGCAACAGGCTGCAGTTACTGGAAACCACCGTCACGAGCCGGACCTGCCCTCTTCTACAAAGAAGGAAAGGGGGAGGGGGCGGAGTCTCTCTGACAGAACAGTGTCCAATCCCGGCGTCCCATCGCTGTCTCCTCCCCCTCTCCACCCTCCTAACTTTTCCGTGTTCTCCTGCGTTCACCTAGTAATGCCGCTGAGTGGGCGGAGATTGGAATGTGACGTCACTAGCTTAACCACGTCTTTGCCTTTCCTCGCTTGATAATGGACGTCTGTGATTGGTTAGGTTATCTCACAGCCGGCGTAAGAGGGGTTAAGAGCCAGTGCCGGCCGATCCCGTGTTATTGTTATGTTTCTGTGTGGAGCAGTGTGCGGTTTGTTTATGTTCCTTGTGCGCAACGTGTCTGCCGCGCTCGCCACAAACAGCCAGAGCGATCCAAAGAGCAGGGAGGGGAATGACCGGAGCAGATAACGCGGCCCTGCTGTGCACTCCGAGCACGCGTGATAATAACAGCAGCCGGCTCCAGCATTGTGCAGCTCAAGAAACACCCGTGACGGCACGAGGAGTAAACACTGAGGAGAGACCTGACTGTGACTTGGCCACAGCATGCACATATACCACCACATAGTGACCGATAATCCCCCCTCACCACATATTATCACCATATAGTGACTAGATAATCCCCCCACACCACATAGTTACTGGATAATCCACCCACACCACGTTACCACCACATAGTGACCGGATAATCCCCCACACCACATATCACTGTATAGTGACCGGATAATACCCCCTCACCACATATCACCATATAGTGACCGGATATTGCCCACACAACACATAGTGACCGATAATTCCCCCACACCACATGTTACCACCATATAGGGACCGGATATTCCTCCCTCACCACATATCACCATATAGTGACCAGATATTCCCCCCACACAACATAGTTGCTGGATAATTCACCCACACCACGTTACCACCATATAGTGACCTGATATTCCTTCCTCACCATATAGTGACCGGATATTCCCCCCACACCACATAGTTACTGGATAATCCACCCACACCACGTTACCACCAGATAGTGACTGGATAATGCCCCACACCATATATTACCACTATATAGTGACTGGATAATGCCCCCACACAACCACATAGTTACCAGATAATGCCCCTCACACTACACAGTTACATGATAATCCCCCCACACCACATGTTACCACCAGATAGTGACCAGATAATTTCCCCACACCACATATTACCACCATATAGTGACCAGATATTCCCCCCACACCACATAGCTACTGGATAATCCACCCACATCACGTTACCACCAGATAGTCACCGGATAATGCCCCCACACCATATATTACCACTATATAGTGACTGGATAATGCCCCACACCACATAGTGACCGGATAATACCCCCACACCGCCACATAGTTACCAGATAATGCCCCCCACACTACATAGTTCCCGGATAATCCCCCACACCACATGTTACCACCAGATAGTGACCAGATAATTTCCCCACACCACATATTACCACCATATAGTGTACCTGATAATGCCCCCACACCACATATTACCACCATGTAGTGTACCTGATAATGCCCCCACACCACATATTACCACCATATAGTGACCGGATAATGCCCCCTCACCACATATTATCACCACATAGTGACCGGATATTCCCCCCACACCAAATAGTTACTGGATAATCCACCCACACCACGTTACCACCAGATAGTGACCGGATAATGCCCTCACACCATGTATTACCTCTATATAAAAAAAAAAAAGGGAGCAGCCAGCGCTGCTTGTGGTCAGAGCACAAAACATAAAGTGCACATGCACATACTGATTTCTAACTGTTTCAAAAATGAGACATTTAGCAAACAATTGATCAATTCTTTGAGCCACCCCACCACTTCACTTCACTTCCACTTTCTCATTTTGATATACAGTTAGAAATTAATATGTGCATGAGCACTTTTTGTATTGCGTTCTGACTACAAGCAGCACTGGCTTCTCCCCTTTTGTTTTGATGTTGGTTTGTGGCTGACCACCACTGTTGCCGTGCGCGCTGGGTCATTCACGCCGTTCTTTCTGTTTTCATTGTGATTGATCTAGGCTGCTGTACACACATACAGCAGCCCTGACCCGCCCCAGGCTCTGTTTTGATTAGTGCACCTGTGCCTGGGCCTGTCTCTCTCTTTATCTATGGTGCTGGTCAGGCAATGTGGAGGTCAGATCTGAAATGTCTATGTTTGGACCTGGTCGACCTTTATCTGCGCATGCCCTTTCTGGCGCCATGGGAGTGATTCAGAAACGCTACAGGTACAGTTTGCATTAAATATTTCCCGCTTTTAACACATTTAGGAGGCCGTAATGGCACATTGAATATAATGAAAAAAACGTAGAGTGGGATTAATGTGGTCTGTTGTGAAATTGGATTTTGGGCTCCCCCGGTGGCCACTGGTGGAATTGAACTTGTGTGCATCATCCCCTCTGTTCACCTGTTCCCATCAGGATGTGGGAGTCGCTATTTAACCTTGCTCCTCTGTCACTTCCATGCCGGTCAACATTGTAATCAGAAGCCTTTCTGTGCATGTTCCTGCTACCAGACAACTTCCAGCTAAGTCGGACTTTTGTCCTTGTTTGTTTTTTGCATTTTGTTCCAGTTCACAGCTGCAGTTTCGTTTCTGTGTCTGGAAAGCTCTTGTGATCTGAAATTGCCACTCTGATGTTATGAGTTAATACTAGAGTCTTAAAGTAATTTCAGGATGGTATTTTGATAGGGTTTTCAGCTGACCATGAAAGTGTCCTTTCTGTCTTCCTGCTATCTAGTAAGCGGACCTCGATTTTGCTAAACCTATTTTCATACTACGTTTGTCATTTTCATCTTAAATCACCGCCAATATATGTGGGGGCCTCTGTCTGCCTTTCGGGGAAATTTCTCTAGAGGTGAGCCAGGACTATATTTTCCTCTGCCAGGATTAGTTAGTCCTCCGGCCGGCGCTGGGCGTCTAGGGATAAAACGCAGGCTACGCTACCCGGCTACTGTTAGTTGTGCGGCAGGTTTAGTTCATGGTCAGTTTAAGTTTCCATCCTTCCAAGAGCTAGTTCCTATGTATGCTGGGCTATGTTCTCTTGCCATTGAGAACCATAACAGTGGTCTTGCTTTTAACATATTAAAGAGGCCGTAATGACACAGCGAATATAAAAATCGTAGAGTAGGACTGCCCCAAGAGAATGCCGTGACGTGGCGGGGTGGCTCAAAGAATTCATCAATTGTTTGCTAAATTTCTCATTTTGATATACAGTTAGAAATTAATATGTGCATGAGCACTTTTTATATTGCGTTCTGACCACAAGCAGCGCTGGCTTCTCCCCTTTTGTTATTACCTCTATATAGTGACTGGATAATGCCCCACACCACCACATAGTTACCAGATAATGCCCCCGACACCACATAGTGACCGGATAATCCCCCCTCACCACATGTTACCACCAGATAAGTGACCAGATAATTTCCCCACGCCACATACTACCACCATATAGTGTACCTGATAATGCCCCCACACCACACAGTTACCGGATAATGTCCCCACACCATATAGAGACCAGATAACCCCCCCACACAACACATATTACCACCACATAGTGACTGGATAATGCCCTCACACCACGTATTGCCACCAGATAGTTACCAGATAATCCAGCCACACCACATAGTGACCGGATATTCCCCCCACACCACATAGTGAACAGATAATGTCCCCACACCATATAGAGACCAGATAATCCCCCCCACACCACATATTACCACCACATAGTGACTGGATAATGCCCTCACACCACGTATTGCCACCATATAGTGACCCGATAATCCCCCACACACCACATGTTACCACCAGATAGTGACCAGGTAATCCCCCACACCACATAGAGACCAGATAATCCCTCCACACCACATATTACCACCATATAGTGACCAGATAATCCCTCCATACCATATAGTTATTGGATAATCCCCCCACACCACATAGTTATTGAATAATCCCCCCACACCACATAGTACCACAATATAGTGACCAGATAATCCCCCCATACCACATAGTTACCGGATAATCCCACCACACCACATATTAGCACCAGATAGTAACCAGATAATCACCCCACACCACATGTTACCACCAGATAGTGACTGGATAACTTCCCCACACCACATGTTACCACCATATAGTGACCTGATAATCCCCACACACCACCAGGTAGTGACCGAATAATCCCCCCACACTACATAGTGACCAGATAATCCCCCCACACCACATATTACCACCAGATAGTGACCAGATAATCCCCTCACACCACATATTACCACCACATATTAACCGAATAATCCCTGCACACCACATAGAGACCAGATAATCCCTCCACACCACATATTACCACCTTATAGTGACCGGATAATCCCCCACCACCACCACCAGATAGTGACTGGATAGTTTCCACACACCACATATTACCACCATATAGTGACCATATAATCCCCCCATACCACCAGATCGTGACCAGATAATCCCCCCACACCACATATTACCACCATATATTGACCGGATAATCCCGCCACCCACATAGTTACCGGATAATCCCCCACACAACATATTACCACCAGATAGTGACCATATAATCCCCCCACACCACTTAGAGACCAGATAATCCCTCCACACCACATTTTACCACCATATAGTGACCGAATAATCCCCCCACACCACATAGTTACCGGATAATCCCCCCACATCACATAGATATTGGATAAACCACTCACACCGTACCACCATATAGTGACCAGATAATCCCCCCATACCATATAGTTATTGGATAATCCCCCCACACCACATAGTTATTGAATAATCCCCCCACACCACATAGTACCACAATATAGTGACCAGATAATCCCCCCATACCACATAGTTACCGGATAATCCCACCACACCACATATTAGCACCAGATAGTAACCAGATAATCACCCCACACCACATGTTACCACCAGATAGTGACTGGATAACTTCCCCACACCACATGTTACCACCATATAGTGACCTGATAATCCCCACACACCACCAGGTAGTGACCGAATAATCCCCCCACACTACATAGTGACCAGATAATCCCCCCACACCACATATTACCACCAGATAGTGACCAGATAATCCCCTCACACCACATATTACCACCACATATTAACCGAATAATCCCTGCACACCACATAGAGACCAGATAATCCCTCCACACCACATATTACCACCTTATAGTGACCGGATAATCCCCCACCACCACCACCAGATAGTGACTGGATAGTTTCCCCACACCACATATTACCACCATATAGTGACCATATAATCCCCCCATACCACCAGATCGTGACCAGATAGTCCCCCCACACCACATATTACCACCATATATTGACCGGATAATCCTGCCACCCACATAGTTACCGGATAATCCCCCACACAACATATTACCACCAGATAGTGACCATATAATCCCCCCACACCACTTAGAGACCAGATAATCCCTCCACACCACATTTTACCACCATATAGTGACCGAATAATCCCCCCACACCACATAGTTACCGGATAATCCCCCCACATCACATAGATATTGGATAAACCACTCACACCGTACCACCATATAGTGACCAGATAATCCCCCCATACCACAGTTACCGGATAATCCCACCACACCACATATTAGCACCAGATATTAACCGGATAATCCCCCCACACCACATATTACCACCAGATAGTGACTGGATAATTCCCCCACACCACATATTACCACCATATAGTGACCAGATAATCCTACCACACCGACAGATACTGACCAGATTATCCCCCCCATACCACCAGATAGTGACCGGATAATCCACCCACACCACACAGTACCACCATATAGTGACCAGATAATCACACCACATATTACCACCATATATTGACCGGATAATCCCCCCACCCACATAGTTACCGGATAATCCCCCCACACCACATATTACCACCAGATAGTGACCATATAATCCCCCCACACCACTTAGAGACCAGATAATCCCTCCACACCACATTTTACCACTATATAGTGACTGGATAATCCCCCCACACCACATAGTTACCGGATAATGCCCCCATATCACATAGATATTGGATAATCCACCCACACCACACAGTACCACCATATAGTGACCAGATAATCCCCCCATACCAGTTACCAGATAATCCCACCACACCACATGTCAGCACCAGATATTAACCGGATAATCCCCCCACACCACATATTACCACCAGATAGTGACTGGATAATACCCCCACACCACATATTACCACCATATAGTGACCAGATAATCCTACCACACCGCCAGATATTGACCAGATAATCCCCCCCATACCACCAGATAGTGACCGGATAATCCACCATCACCACACAGTACCACCACATAGTGACGAGATAATCACACCACATATTACCACCATATATTGACCGGATAATCCCCCCACCCACATAGTTACCGGATAATCCCCCCACACCACATATTACCCCCAGATAGTGACCATATAATCCCCCCACACCACTTAGAGACCAGATAATCCCTCCACACCATATTTTACCACTATATAGTGACTTGATAATCCCCCCACACCACATAGTTACTGGATAATCCCCCCACATCACATAGATATTGGATAATCCACCCACACCACACAGTACCACCATATAGTGACCAGATAATCCCCCAATACCTCAGTTACCGGATAATCCCACCACACCACATATTAGCACCAGATGGTGACCAGATAATCCCCCCACACCACATATTACCACCATATAGTGACCAGATAATCCTACCACACCGCCAGATACTGGCCGGATAATCCCCCCCATACCACTAGATAGTGACCAGATGATCCCCCCACACCACATAGTGACTGGATAATCCCCCCACATCACATGTTACCACCAGATAGTGACCAGAAAATCCCCCCACACCACATAGTGAACATATAATCCCCCTACACCACATATTACAACCAGATCGTGACCTGATAATCCCCCCATACCACATATTACCACCAGATAGTGACCGAATTATCCAGGGGCTCCTTTCCTGGCTCTAACACTAGGTGGCGCCCTAGCTCGCCCTTTTCCCAGGATACTTCACATGGCAAAGATGCCGGGGCCTCCGCCCTTGCCTTATCTCTTAAATTAGCCCTCCGTCTGTTCTCTTTCTCCACCCAGGGAAGAGGGGGCTCTTCTGTGCACCGCAGTACACCAACCCAACAAACAGGGCAACAAAGACAAGGGGAAACAGAAAACTCCACCCACAAAAAATATTCACTCACATATAACAGAGGAATCCACCAGGGTGTGTAGGAAGGGGAAGAGACCAAAATAGGGAAAAATAACGAATTATCAAGTGTACAAACCAAATAAGAGTCGATTATAACTTCTCCAGCTCTCCTTCTCATACCAACTCCTCTTCCTCCGTTAGCCATGCAGCAAAAAGCTAACTCTGACAAGGATTAGTAATAGAGGCCATATTATATAGGGAAAAAGAGTGGCTAACCGAGCACAGCTGAGAACAAGGATTTCCAACATGGCCGATTAACCCCTGTTCTGCCGGAAGAGATAAATGCATTTAATAAGACGGAAAAGTGCTTCTTCTCAGCATCGGAGTAGGAGCAACCAGATGCTGCGGTCTCGTAACCCCGTGATATCAGGATCCTCTACAGAACGGTTACTGACACGGAGTCTCAGACAGGGCTGATTCGGAGACTGGTTGTAGCAATTCAGAAATATGGGATACTCAGGTAACGTTCACATTAGCGTTCTGCGCCGCAGCGTCGGGCGCCGCAGCGTCGCCGCATGCGTCATGCGCCCCTATATTTAACATGGGGGCGCATGGACATGCGTTGCACTTGCGTTTTGCGACGCATGCGTCACTGCGGCGCATGCGTCATGGCGCAGAGGACGCAGCAAGTTGCATTTTTGGTGCGTCCAAAATCAAGCCAAAAAAGGACGCATGCGTCGCAAAACGCAGCGTTGTGCATGCGTTGTTCCTGCGTTGTGTCGCCGACGCTGCGGCACACAACGCAAATGTGAACGTAGCCATAGACATGTGTTCAGACACACAGGTCTCAGTTACAGATTCAGGGACTAGCTGCACATGGACCGAAGGAAGGGCTTTAAGCACTGGTCGCACTAAGACCAGGTACTTCAGGTTCAGGACTGGCTTCACAAGGACCAGGGACTTCAGGTTCAGGACTCTGGCCACACCAGGACCAGGGGACCTCACAACTTCTCTCGGAGACTACCATACTACCTAATAATTTCCTATGTTGCATAGCACCTCCCTATAGGGGAGGGTGCCTTATATACTTTATGGCTCCCAACTATTGGCTGGGTATTTTACTATATCAGCTTTGCCCCTTTAACCCCTTTCTGACCTCGGACGGGATAGTACATCCGAGGTCAGAAGCCCCGCTTTGATGCGGGCTCCGGTGGTGAGCCCGCATCAAAGCCGGGACATGTCAGCTGTTTTGAACAGCTGACATGTGCCCGCAATAGCGGCGGGTGAAATCGCGATTCACCCGCCCCTATTAACTAGTTAAATGCCGCTGTCAGACGCAGACAGCGGCATTTAACCGCGCTTCCGGCCATTGGGCCGGAAATGAGCGCATCGCCGACCCCGTCACATGATCGGGGGTCAGTGATGCTTTTCCAAAGTAACCATAGAGGTCCTTGAGACCTCCATGGTTACTGATGTCGGCCTGCTGTGAGCGCCACCCTGTGGTCGGAGCTCATAGCAAGCCTGCAATTCAGCAATGTAGCTAAGCCGATCGAGTTGTATCAGCTTCTAGCCTCCCATGGAGGCTATTGAAGCATGGCAAAAGTTAAAAAAAGGTAAAAAAATGTGAAAAAAATTAAAAAAAATAAGTTTAAATCACCCCCCTTTCGTCCCATTCAAAATAAAACAATAAAAAAATCAAACCTACAAATATTTGGTATCGCCGTGTTCAGAATCGCCCGATCTATCAATAAAAAAAAAGCATTAACCTGATCGCTGAACAGCGTAGCGAAAAAAAATTTGAAACGCCAGAATTACGTTTTTTTGGTCGCCGCAACATTGCATTAAAATGCAATAATGGGCGATCAAAGGAACGTATCTGCACAAAAGTGGTATCAATAAAAACGTCAGCTTGGAGTGCAAAAAATAAGCTCTCAACCGACCGCAGATCACGAAAAATGGAGACGCTACGGGCATTGAAAAATGGCGCAATTTTTTTTTTTATTTATTTATTTTTTTAGCAAAGTTTGGAATTTTTTTTCACCACTTAGATAAAAGAGAACCTAGATATGTTTGGTGTCTATGAACTCGTAATGACCTGGAGAATCATAAAATCAGGTCAGTTTTAACATTTAGTGAACCTAGCAAAAAAGCCAAACAAAAAACAAGTGTGGGATTGCACTTTTTTTGCAATTTCACCGCACTTGGAATTTTTTTCCCGTTTTCTAGTACACAACATGGTAAAACCAATGATGTCGTTCAAAAGTACAACTCGTCCTGCAAAAGATAAGCCCTCACATGGCCATATTGATGGAAAAATAAAAAAAGTTTTGGCTCTGGGAAGGAGGGGAGTGAAAAACGAACACGGAAAAACGGAAAATCCCAAGGTCGTGAAGGGGTTAAGAGCAGGGGAGCCACAGGAAACTGCTTTGCGCACATTATCAGTAGGCGGGAACCACGCCGCGCGGCCAGGGTGGTGGGTATGCTGGCTTCTCTCTATGGAGGGGGAGGGGAATCATGCAGGGTTGCCGGCAATAGCCTTACAATATTGGAGCAGTATAGAAGGGTACAACTACTATGGTTAATATTAAAAATCATTTTTCAATTTCCAGATAGTCTCCTATAGCAGACTGGTGCCGATGCCCTGTAAACCCATCAGAAATACATCCTTGCTTAGGGGTTAGCATGCAAGCTTTCTAAAAATAACCCCTACCTGCAGGTGACCACATTCCACGTCCAGATATCTGTGTCTTTTTAGTGAGGACTTATGTCAGGAATGCAGACCTGTGACATCTAAAATATCAGAATCATGTCATCAATGTCTGCACATACAGTAGGTGGATGCTAGGTGCCTAGAGCTTACAGACGATTCCCAGCACCAAAAATTACTCATCTGTGATTTTTGTCCAGAAAAATTCAAGTTGGCAACCTCAGCGACAATCATAAAATGTGTTTTTGAGTCCACAGAACTCTAGTGTCTGCCATTCATTGGACAGTCACCATAACTTATCCGCTAAATTGATTGTGCGGGTGTTTTTTTTGTTGTTGCCAGCCCCAGGTAGACACTCCATGATGAATGTAGCTTTTTGGGGACCAATCAAAAATAAAATGTATCCCAAGTTCAGTGATGCCCGAGACATACATTTGAAGATCTAGGTAGGAAGGGGTTAAAAATATTAAAAGCTCATAGACCCAAGTCTGAGGCTAAGGCTGAAGTAACACTAAACGTATAAAAAAATCGGCCGAGTCTCCCTGCCAAGAGTCGCACGAGTGTAATGCGAGTACAATCCGATCTTTCACAGCATCCGATTTACATCCGAATGCAGTGCGATTGCTATCAGATTGCAATTAGTGATGAGTGAGCCTTAAAATGCTCGGGTGCTCGTTGCTCGGGTCCAGTAGATTGGAATACTCGGGTACTGGGCCAGAACAACGAGCCCAATGTAAGTCTATGGGAGACCCGAGTATGTTTACCGCGATCCCCCGGGGGTGCTTTTAAGGTCTAAAAACGTTTGAAAATTATGAAAACACTTCTCAAATGACACAGGGACCTCATGGGGATTGCCCCTGGGAGCATTCCTGACTCCTAGTTCACAGCCTTAATCATTTTTTTCCGAGATTCATGCCATTTTTCCACTCAAACGAAACCAAAACGGATTTTGCTGGGAAATACAATATGTCAAGGTACATCCTTTGCAGGTTAATGACTTGCCTGTAAGGCCAAATATTTCACCCCAGACCGAAAATTTCCTCCCCTACTTAAGCTTAGTTCAGACGCTGCATTTTTTAACCTTTTTTCAACTTTAACATTGCTTTCAACCACTACAAATGCATTCACTGGGAAATGTCATTGTAACATTTAACACCCCTAGCTGGCCATGTGGTGTGTGACACATAAGCAGACCCATCTTGTTTCATTTACGAAGGAGGAACTCTTAGGGTATGTGCACACGTTCAGGATTTCTTGCAGAAATTTCCTGAAGAAAACCGGAAATTTTCTGCAAGAAATCCGCATTTTTTTTTTTTGCGTTTTTTTTTTCCGGTTTTTTCGCGTTTTTTTAGCATTCTGCAAGCGTAATTAGCTTGCAGAATGCTAAAGTTTTCCAAGCGATCTGTAGCATCGCTTGGAAAACTGACTGACAGGTTGGTCACACTTGTCAAACATAGCGTTTGACAAGTGTGACCAACTTTTTACTATAGATGCAGCTTTTGCAGCATCTATAGTAAAAGATAGAATGTTTAAAAAAAATAAAAAAATGCTTATACTCACCCAGACATCTCCTCAGCGGCGTCCGTTCCTCTTCCTATAGCTGGTGTGTGCGCACAGGACCTTCCGTGACGTCACGGTCACGTGAGCGGTCACATGACCGCTCACGACCAATCACAGGACAGTGACGTCATCGGCAGGTCTTTCACCGCACACCAGCTACAGGAACCGAAGCGACAGCATGCAGTGGAGGCGGGAAGACATCGAGGGTGAGTATAGGACTGTTTTTTATTTTAATTCTTATTTTTTGACCAATTGTATGGTGCCCAGTCTGTGGAGGAGAGTCTCCTCTCCTCCACCCTGGGTACCAACCGCACATAATCTGCTTACTTCCCGCATGGTGTGCACAGCCCCGTGCGGGAAGTAAGCAGATCAATGGACCCCTAGGTGTGCGGAATCCCCTGCAATTCTGCATTTTAATGAACATGTTGCTTTTTTTTCCGCGATGCGATTTTTTTGCGGAAAAAAAGGCTACATTTGCACAAAAAATGCGGAATACACTTAAAATAATAGGAGGCATATGTAAGCGTTTTTTTCGCGTTTTTATCACGTTTTTATAGCGAAAAAACGCGAAAAAAACGCGAAAAATACTTAACGTGTGCACATGGCCTTAAAGTCACAGAGCCTATTTATACTGGTGCATCAGGTGGCATTAATCTTTTTAAAGGGCCATTGTGAAACATTGGGTCTCCTAAGCTGTTGTAGCCTATGCTGTGAGTGGATGGGCTGCCAAGAATTACGACACACCACAATACCCCTTTCATAAGATGTCCAGGAGGGCCTCCTGAAAAAGTGTTGCATTGAATGCAAGGTCTGCCCTGCTACCAATTCATATGCACCCTAATAAGCCTTTGAACCCACATACTGGATGGGCCCATGCAAATCCACTTAACAATATGCATTTTGTACTCCTGTACTCCTTGGTTTTACACATTGGCAGCAAGGCCAGCCCTGCTGCATAGTCAGTCATATGCACCCCATTACGCCTTGGAACCCACATACTGGACGGGCCCATGAAAATCGTCTTGTATTTTTTAATGGTATGATGGCTCCCTCTTTGCAGAATTATTTACAGGAGAATTTGGCAATTTTATTTGCTATGTTTTTAACACTAAGGTTCAGATATGGCTTTAAATAAGGCTAGTACTTGCAATAGCATTGTTTGTCACATCTGTAAATGTTTTACAAGAAATGCAGCTATGTGATTGTCTGAATGCATTCGGTATACAGTATTTTAATCTGGATTTCAAATCGCCATTTCTAAATTCGCCATTTGTACATTTGAGGCAGCCAACGTTATGTCTCTCAAGGAGAGAAACTAATATACTCGACAAAGAAATATTTGTAATGAACTACTGAGCCAAACTAACAGCATTGCTTTATCAAATTTATACGAAGTGTCTTCTGTCCAATGTGAGCAACCAGGCAACACAAAAAGGAGCTTTTCAAGTGAGCTCTTTAAGGTACACAAATGTTATGAAGTCTTTGCCAACAAGGAAGTGATTTCACCAATGGCGGTACCTTTTTTAAAAATATACTATTGCCATCACAGCTGTTATGATCTGGTGACCTTGCAGCCGCATGAAAACTTTCTCTGGAGTCGGTGGAACCTGTACTGACCGCAAATCCTGAACTAACACCGCAACTAGAAGTAGCCGTGGGGTGTGCCTAACAAACCCTAGACACCTCGACACAGCCAGAGGACTAAATACCCCTATAGATGGAAATAGGAATGCTATCTTGCCTCAGAGCAGACCCCCAAAGGATAGGCACCCCCCACGAATAATGACTGTGAGTAGGAGAAGAATAGACACACGCAGGTAGAAAACAGGATTTAGCAAAAGAGGCCACTCTAGCTAAATAGGAAAGGATAGGACAGATTACTAGGCGGTCAGTATTAAAACCCTTCCAAAAATATCCACAACAGATAATACAAAAAGTTCCACAATCTAACTAAAGACATGGAATGTATATCTGCCACTCCAGAGAATCCAACAAGACTGAGAAAATACTGACAACATCTAAGCTGGACAAGAAAACACAAAGAATAGCACTGAATTGTGAAGCACACAGCATGTGTGCACAGGAAAAAAAAACCAGACACTTATCTTTGCTGATTTGGCAGAAAGGCAGGAGGAACCAGGCAGAGGTCCTACACCTCCCAACAACAATTGACAACTGGCAAGGACTAATGAATCCTGCACACCTAAATACCCCAGTCAGAACTGCAATCAGCAGACACACCTGACCAGGACTGCAACCCAGGGACAACTGCATTACCACCTACTACCACCGGAGGGAACCCAAAAGCAGAATTCACAACAGTACCCTCCCCTTGAGGAGGGGTTATCGAACCCTCGCCAGCGCCCCCAGGCCGATCAGGACGAGCCAGATGAAAGGCACGGACCAGATCAGCAGCATGGACATCAGAAGCAAAAACCCAAGAATTATCCTCCTGGCCATAACCCTTCCATTTGACAAGATACTGAAGCCTCCGCCTCGAAAAATGAGAATCCAAAATCTCCTCAACCACATACTCCAACTCCCCATCAACCAAAACAGGGGCTGGAGGATCAACAGAGGGAACAACGGGCACCACATATTTCCGCAATAAAGATCTATGGAAGACATTATGGATAGCAAAAGAGGCCGGAAGCGCCAATCGAAAAGACACCGGATTAATAATCTGAGAAATCCTATAAGGGCCAATAAACTGAGGCTTAAACTTACGGGAAGAGACCTTCATAGGAACATGACGGGAAGACAACCAAACCAAATCCCCAACCCGAAGCCGGGAACCAACACACCGACGACGGTTAGCAAAACGTTGAGCCTCCTCCTGAGACAACACCAAATTGTCCACCACATGAGCCCAAATCTGCTGCAACCTGTCAACCACAGAATCCACACCAGGACAGTCAGAAGGCTCAACCTGCCCAGAAGAAAAACGAGGATGAAAACCAAAATTACAAAAAAAAGGCGAAACCAAAGTAGCCGAACTAGCCCGATTATTAAGGGCAAACTCGGCCATCCTGATCGGCAGACACAAAGCATCTCAAATAAGTCTCCAAAGTCTGATTAGTTCGCTCGGTCTGGCCATTTGTCTGAGGATGAAATGCAGAAGAAAAAGACAAATCAATGCCCAGCCTAGCACAAAAGGCCCGCCAAAACCTAGAAACAAACTGGGAACCTCTGTCGGACACAATATTCTCCGGAATACCATGCAAACGAACCACATGCTGAAAAAACAATGGAACCAACTCTGAAGAGGAAGGCAATTTAGGCAAAGGCACCAAATGAACCATCTTAGAAAACCGGCCACAAACAACCCAGATAACCGACATCCTCTGGGAAACCGGAAGATCAGAAATAAAATCCATAGAAATATGCGTCCAGGGCCTCTCAGGGACCGGCAATGGCAAAAGTAACCCACTAGCACGGGAACAACAAGGCTTGGCCCACGCACAAGTCCCACAGGACTGCACAAAAGAACGCACATCACGTGACAATGAAGGCCACCAAAAGGACCTACCAACCAAATCTCTGGTGCCAAAAATACCAGGATGACCAGCCAACACAGAACAGTGAACCTCAGAAATCACTGTACTAGTCCATCTGTCAGGAACAAACAATTTCCCCATAGGACAGCGATCAGGTCTATCAGCCTGAAATTCCTGAAGAACCCGCCGTAAATCAGGGGAAATGGCAGAAAGGACCACCCCTTCTTTCAGAATGCTGACCGGTTCAAGGACCTCAGGAGAATCAGGCAAAAACTCCTAGAAAGGGCATCAGCCTTAATATTCTTAGAACCCGGAAGATACGAAACCACAAAATCAAAATGGGAAAAAAACAAGGACCATCGAGCCTTTCTAGGACTCAGCCGTTTGGCAGACTCGAGGTAAATCAAATTCTTATGATCGGTCAGGACCACAATACGGTGCTTAGCTCCCTCAAGCCAATGTCGCCACTCCTCAAACGCCCACTTCATAGCCAACAACTCCCGATTGCCGACATCATAATTGCGTTCAGCAGGCGAAAACTTGCGGGAGAAGAAGGCACACGGTTTCATCAAAGAACCAACAGAATCCCTCTGAGACAAAACGGCCCCTGCCCCAATCTCAGAAGCATCAATCTCAACCTGAAACGGAAGAGAAACATCTGGTTGGCGCAACACCGGAGCAGAAGTAAATCGGCGTTTAAGCTCCTGAAAGGCAGAGACAGCGCAGAGAACCAATTTGCCACATCAGCGCCTTTTTTCGTCAAATCAGTCAAGGGTTTAACCACGCTGGAGAAGTTAGCAATGAACCGGCAAAACCCAAAAATTTCTGAAGGCTCTTCACGGATGTGTGTTGAATCCAATCATGAATGGCCTGAACCTTAACCGGATCCATCTCCATAGATGAGGGAGAAAAAATAAAGCCCAAAAAAGAAACCTTCTGCACCCCAAAGAGACACTTAGACCCCTTCACAAACAAAGCATTGTCACGAAAGATCTGAAATACCATCCTGACCTGTTCCACATGAGACTTCCAATCATCGGAAAAAATCAAAATATCGTCCAAATATACAATCAAAAATTTATCAATATAAGTCCGGAAGATATCATGCATGAAGGATTGAAAAACAGATGGAGCGTTACTGAGCCCAAATGGCATCACAAGGTATTCAAAATGGCCTTCGGGCGTATTAAACGCAGTTTTCCATTCATCACCCTGCTTAATACGAACAAGATTATATGCCCCCCGAAGGTCAATCTTCGTAAACCAACTAGCCCCCTTAATCCTAGCAAACAAATTGGAAAGCAAAGGTAAAGGGTATTGAAACTTGACCTTGATCTTATTCAAGAGGCGATAATCAATACAAGGTCTCAAGGAGCCATCCTTCTTAGCAACAAAAAAAAAACCTGCTCCCAATGGTGAAGAAGATGGCCGAATGTGCCCTTTCTCCAAAGACTCCTTAACATAACTCCGCATGGCGGTATGTTCAGGCACAGACAGGTTGAAAAGTCGGCCTTTAGGAAACTTACTGCCTGGAATCAAGTCAATCGCACAGTCACAGTCCCTGTGCGGTGGAAGGGAACTGGACTTGGGCTCATCGAATACATCCTGAAAATCAGACAAAAACTCTGGGATTTCAGAAGAGGAAGAAGAGGAGATTGACATCAAAGGAACATCATTATGAACCCCCTGACAACCCCAACTAGTCACAGACATAGATTTCCAATCCAACACAGGATTATGTACCTGCAACCACGGGAAACCAGCACGATAACATCATGCAAATTATGCAACACCAGAAATCAACAATCTTCCTGATGGGCTGGCGCCATGTGCATGGTCACCTGTGTCCAAAACTGAGGCTTATTTTTAGCCAAAGGTGTAGCATCAATCCCCCTTAAAGGAATAGGGTTCTGCAAAGGCTGCAAGGGAGAACCACAACGCCTGGCAAACTCAAAATGCGATGAGCAGATCAAGGACACCGATAACAGAAATTTAGGTTGTACAGTACTGATAGTAAATGAACTAGCGATCTGTTATGACCCCAATGGCGAGGGTCTCAGAGATATCAGCAAGTCTGCGAAGTACAAAAATCCAGCTCATAGGGCAGTGGTAACTGGGTTGACCATATATCTACTCCTAACGCCAACCCTAGAAGTAGCCGGGGAACATGCCTACGTTGGTCGCTAGATGTCTCGCGCCAGCCGGAGAGCTAACTACCCCTAGAAGAGGAAAACAAAGACCTCTCTTGCCTCCAGGGAAAAGACCCCAAAAGTAGGATACAAGCCCCCCACAAATAATAACGGTGAGGTAAGAGGAAATGACAAAACACAGAGATGAACTAGGTTTAGCAAAGAGAGGCCCACTTACTAATAGCAGAATATAGTAAGATAACTTATATGGTCAACAAAAACCCTATCAAAAAATCCACGCTGGAGATTCAAGAACCCCCGAACCGTCTAACGGCCCGGGGGGAGAACACCAGCCGCCCTAGAGCTTCCAGCAAGGTCAGGATACAGATTATATACAAGCTGGACAAAAATAGCAAACAAAAACAAATTGCAAAAAGCAAAAAAGCAGACTTAGCTTAATGAAGCAGGAACCAGGATCAGTAGACAAGAGCACTACAGATTAGCTCTGATATCAACGTTGCCAGGCATTGAACTGAAGGTCCAGGGAGCTTATATAGCAACACCCCTGACCTAACGACCCAGGTGAGCATAAAAGGAATGACAGACATACCCAGAGTCAAATCCCTAGTAGCCACTAGAGGGAGCCAAAAAGTAAATTCACAACAGTACCCCCCCTTAGTGAGGGGTCACCGAACCCTCACCAAGACCACCAGGGCGATCAGGATGAGCGGCGTGAAAGGCACGAACTAAATCGGCCGCATGCACATCAGAGGCGACCACCCAGGAATTATCCTCCTGACCATAGCCCTTCCACTTGACCAGGTACTGAAGCCTCCGCCTGGAGAGACGAGAGTCTAAGATCTTCTCCACCACGTACTCCAACTCGCCCTCAACCAACACCGGAGCAGGAGGCTCAGCAGAAGGAACCACAGGCACAACGTACCGCCGCAACAAGGACCTATGAAATACGTTGTGAATGGCAAACGACACCGGAAGATCCAGGCGAAAAGATACAGGATTAAGGATCTCCAATATCTTGTAAGGACCAATAAATCGAGGCTTAAATTTGGGAGAGGAGACCTTCATAGGAACAAATCGAGAAGACAGCCATACCAAATCCCCAACGCGAAGTCGGGGACCCACACCGCGGCGGCGGTTGGCAAAACGCTGAGCCTTCTCCTGTGACAACTTCAAGTTGTCAACCACATGATTCCAGATCCGCTGCAACCTATCCACCACAGAATCCACCCCAGGACAGTCAGAAGGCTCCACATGTCCCGAGGAAAAACGAGGGTGGAAACCAGAGTTGCAGAAAAATGGCGAAACCAAGGTGGCAGAACTAGCCCGATTATTAAGGGCAAATTCAGCCAACGGCAAGAAGGTCACCCAATCATCCTGATCAGAAGAGACAAAACACCTCAAATACGCCTCCAGAGTCTGATTAGTTCGTTCCGTTTGACCGTTAGTCTGTGGATGAAAAGCGGACGAAAACGACAAATCTATGCCCATCCTACCACAAAAGGATCGCCAGAACCTGGAAACAAACTGGGATCCTCTGTCCGACACAATATTCTCAGGAATGCCGTGCAAACGAACCACGTTCTGGAAGAACACAGGAACCAGATCAGAAGAGGAAGGCAGTTTGGGCAAAGGAACCAGATGGACCATCTTGGAGAAACGATCACATATCACCCAGATGACAGACATGCCCTGAGACACCGGAAGATCCGAAATGAAATCCATAGAGATGTGTGTCCAAGGTCTCTTCGGGACAGGCAAGGGCAAGAGCAACCCGCTGGCACGAGAACAGCAAGGCTTAGCTCGAGCACAAGTACCACAGGACTGCACAAATGACCGCACATCTCTTGACAAGGAAGGCCACCAAAAGGACCTGGCCACCAGATCTCTAGTGCCAAAAATTCCCGGGTGCCCTGCCAACACTGAGGAATGAACCTCGGAAATGACTCTGCTGGTCCATTTAGCAGGCACAAACAATCTGTCAGGTGGACAAGAGTCAGGCCTACCAGCCTGAAATCTCTGCAACACACGTCGCAGATCTGGAGAAATAGCTGACAGGATAACTCCTTCCTTAAGAATACCCACAGGTTCAGCGACTCCAGGAGCATCAGGCACAAAGCTCCTAGACAGAGCATCGGCCTTCACATTCTTAGAACCTGGTAAATATGAAACCACAAAGTCAAAACGGGAGAAAAACAATGACCAGCGGGCCTGTCTAGGATTCAGGCGTTTAGCAGACTCGAGGTACATCAGATTTTTGTGATCAGTCAAGACCAACACACGATGCTTAGCACCCTCGAGCCAATGACGCCACTCCTCAAATGCCCACTTCATGGCCAACAACTCCCGATTGCCCACATCATAATTTCGCTCAGCCGGCGAAAACTTCCTAGAGAAAAAGGCACAAGGTCTCATAGTAGCACAACCAGGGCTTCTCTGCGACAAAACGGCCCCTGCCCCAATCTCCGAAGCATCCACTTCAACCTGAAAGGGAAGTGAGACATCAGGCTGGCACAAAACAGGCGCTGAAGTAAACCGGCGCTTCAACTCCTGGAAAGCCTCCACGGCAGCAGGAGCCCAGTTAGCCACATCAGAGCCTTTCTTGGTCATATCCGTCAACGGTTTAACAACGCTAGAAAAATTAGCGATAAAACGACGGTAGAAGTTAGCAAAACCCAAGAACTTCTGAAGACTCTTAACTGACGAGGGTTGAGTCCAATCATGAATAGCTCGAACCTTGACTGGGTCCATCTCCACAGCAGAAGGGGAAAAAATGAACCCTAAAAAGGGAACCTTCTGTACACCAAAGAGACACTTTGAGCCTTTAACAAACAAAGAATTTTCACGCAAAATCTTGAAAACCATCCTGACCTGCTCCACATGCGAGTCCCAATCATCAGAAAAAAACAGAATATCATCCAGATAAACGATCAAAAATTTATCCAGATACTTCCGGAAAATGTCATGCATAAAGGACTGAAAAACTGAAGGTGCATTAGAGAGCCCAAATGGCATCACCAAGTACTCAAAATGACCTTCGGGCGTATTGAATGCGGTTTTCCATTCATCTCCTTGCTTAATGCGCACAAGGTTGTACGCACCGCGAAGGTCTATCTTGGTGAACCACTTGGCACCTTTAATCCGGGCAAACAAGTCTGACAACAACGGCAAAGGATACTGAAATTTGACAGTGATCTTATTTAAAAGCCGATAGTCAATACAAGGCCTCAAAGATCCGTCTTTTTTAGCCACAAAAAAGAATCCCGCACCAAGAGGGGAAGAAGAAGGACGGATATGCCCCTTCTCCAGAGACTCCTTGATATATGAACGCATCGCGGTATGTTCAGGTACCGACAGATTAAACAGTCTTCCCTTAGGAAACTTACTGCCTGGAATCAAATCTATTGCACAGTCACATTCCCTATGAGGAGGCAATGCACTTGACCTAGACTCGCTGAAGACATCCTGATAATCAGACAAATACGCCGGAACTTCCGAAGGCGTAGAAGTAGCAATAGACACGGGCAGGGAATCTCCATGAATTCCATGACAGCCCCAACTTGACACTGACATTGCCTTCCAGTCCAAGACTGGATTATGGGTCTGTAACCATGGCAACCCCAAAACAACCAAATCATGCATTTTATGCAGAACAAGAAAACGTATCACCTCCCGATGTTCAGGAGTCATGCACATGGTAACCTGTGTCCAAAACTGCGGTTTATTTTCTGCCAATGGCGTAGCATCAATACCCCTAAGAGGGATAGGATTTTCTAATGGCTCAAGAACAAAACCGCAGCGCTTGGCAAATGACAGATCCATAAGACTCAGGGCAGCACCTGAATCTACAAACGCCATGACAGGATACGATGACAGTGAGCAAATCAAAGTTACAGATAGAATGAACTTAGGTTGCAAATTACCAATAGCGACAGGACTAACAACCTTAGTAAGACGCTTAGAGCATGCTGAGATAACATGTGCAGAATCACCACAGTAGTAACACAAGCCATTCTGGCGTCTATGAATTTTCCGCTCATTTCTAGTCAGGATTCTATCACATTGCATTAAATCAGGTGCCTGTTCAGATAACACCATGAGGGAATTTGCGGTTTTGCGCTCCCGCAACCGCCGGTCAATTTGAATTGCCAGGGCCATGGAATCATTCAGACCTGTGGGAATGGGAAAACCCACCATCACATTCTTAATGGCTTCAGAAAGGCCATTTCTAAAATTTGCAGCCAATGCACACTCGTTCCACTGGGTCAGCACGGACCATTTCCGAAATTTTTGGCAATACACCTCAGCCTCGTCCTGGCCCTGAGACATAGCCAGCAAGGCTTTTTCTGCCTGAATCTCAAGATTGGGCTCCTCATAAAGCAAACCGAGCGCCAGAAAAAACGCATCAATATCAGCCAATGCCGGATCTCCTGGCGCCAGCGAGAAAGCCCAATCCTGAGGGTCGCCCCGTAAAAAAGAAATAACAATTTTCACTTGCTGAGCGGAGTCTCCAGAGGAACAGGGTCTCAGGGACAAAAACAGTTTACAATTATTCCTGAAATTTCTAAACTTAAATCGATCTCCGGAAAACAGTTCAGGAATCGGTATCTTAGGTTCTAACATAGGATTTCTGGTAACATAATCTTGTATGCCCTGCACACGAGCAGCAAGCTGGTCCACACTTGTAATCAAGGTCTGGACATTCATGTCTGCAGCAATCACAAGCCACTCAGAGGTAAAGGGGAAAAGAAAAAAAAATGAGAGAGAGAAAAAAACCTCAGAGCTTTCTTTCTTATAATCCCACTTCTGCAATGCATTTAACATTTAATACAGGCCTGGCAAACTGTTATGACCCCAATGGCGAGGGTCTCAGAGATATCAGCAAGTCTGCGAAGTACAAAAATCCAGCTCATAGGGCAGTGGTAACTGGGTTGACCATATATCTACTCCTAACGCCAACCCTAGAAGTAGCCGGGGAACATGCCTACGTTGGTCGCTAGATGTCTCGCGCCAGCCGGAGAGCTAACTACCCCTAGAAGAGGAAAACAAAGACCTCTCTTGCCTCCAGGGAAAAGACCCCAAAAGTAGGATACAAGCCCCCCACAAATAATAACGGTGAGGAAATGACAAAACACAGAGATGAACTAGGTTTAGCAAAGAGAGGCCCACTTACTAATAGCAGAATATAGTAAGATAACTTATATGGTCAACAAAAACCCTATCAAAAAATCCACGCTGGAGATTCAAGAACCCCCGAACCGTCTAACGGCCCGGGGGGAGAACACTAGCCGCCCTAGAGCTTCCAGCAAGGTCAGGATACAGATTATATACAAGCTGGACAAAAATAGCAAACAAAAACAAATTGCAAAAAGCAAAAAAGCAGACTTAGCTTAATGAAGCAGGAACCAGGATCAGTGGACAAGAGCACTACAGATTAGCTCTGATATCAACGTTGCCAGGCATTGAACTGAAGGTCCAGGGAGCTTATATAGCAACACCCCTGACCTAACGACCCAGGTGAGCATAAAAGGAATGACAGACATACCCAGAGTCAAATCCCTAGTAGCCACTAGAGGGAGCCAAAAAGTAAATTCACAACAGCGATCCTTTTTGTCCGCTTAGGGCAGACTGAAATGACATGAGAAGCGTCGCCACAATAATAACACAACCTATTCTGACGTCTGAATCCTTGTCGTTCCGTTCTAGACAAAATCCTATCACACTGCATTGGCTCAGGACTTTGCTCTAAGGGCGACGCCACAGCGCGCACAGTTTGACGCTCCCGCAAGCGCCGATCAATCTGAATGGCCAGAGACATAGAATCACTCAGACCGGAAGGCATGGGAAACCCCACCATAACATCTTTAATGGATTCAGAAAGACCCTTTCTGAAAATTGCCGCCAAAGCATCATTATTCCATTTAGTCAACACAGACCATTTTCTAAATTTCTGACAATACAATTCTGCCGCCTCTTGACCCTGAGACAGGGCCAACAAGGTTTTCTCCGCTTGATCCACAGAATTAGGTTCATCATATAATAATCCTAAAGCCTGAAAAAAGGAATCTACATTAAGCAAGGCCGGATTCCCAGATTCCAGGGAAAATGCCCAATCCTGTGGATCGCCACGCAGCAGGGAGATGACAATTTTAACCTGCTGAATGGAATCACCAGAGGATCGCGGTCTCAGAGCAAAAAACAGTTTACAATTGTTTTTAAAACCCAAAAATTTGGACCTATCACCAAAAAACAAATCAGGAGTAGGAATCTTCGGCTCTAAATCATTAGTCTGAACAATATAATCAGAAATACCCTGTACCCTAGCAGCAAGCTGGTCTACACGAGAAGCTAATTCCTGAACATCCATGCTGGCACAAGACTCCTCAGCCACCCATAAATAAAGAGGGAAGAAAAGACAGAACAGACTGCAGAAAAAAAAATGGCTCAACACCTTTCTTCCCTTCTTCTGAGATGCATTTAACTCATTATGGGCCACTTGTACTGTTATGATCTGGTGACCTTGGAGCCACGTGAAAACTTTCTCTGGAGTCGGTGGAACCTGTACTGACCGCAAATCCTGAACTAACACCGCAACTAGAAGTAGCCGTGGGGTGTGCCTAACAAACCCTAGACACCTCGACACAGCCGGAGGACTAAATACCCCTATAGATGGAAATACGAATGCTATCTTGCCTCAGAGCAGACCCCCAAAGGATAGGCAGCCCCCCATGAATAATGACTGTGAGTAGGAGAAGAATAGACACACGCAGGTAGAAAACAGGATTTAGCAAAAGAGGCCACTCTAGCTAAATGGGAAAGGATAGGACAGATTACTAGGCGGTCAGTATTAAAACCCTTCCAAAAATATCCACAACAGATAATACAAAAAGTTCCACAATCTAACTAAAGACATGGAATGTATATCTGCCACTCCAGAGAATCCAACAAGACTGAGAAAATACTGACAAAATCTAAGCTGGACAAGAAAACACAAAGAATAGCACTGAATTGTGAAGCACACAGCATGTGTGCCACAGGAAAAAAAAACCAGACACTTATCTTTGCTGATTTGGCAGAAAGGCAGGAGGAACCAGGCAGAGGTCCTACACCTCCCAACAACAATTGACAACTGGCAAGGACTAATGAATTCTGCACACCTAAATACCCCAGTCAGAACTGCAATCAGCAGACACACCTGACCAGGACTGCAACCCAGGGACAACTGCATTACCACCTACTACCACCGGAGGGAACCCAAAAGCAGAATTCACAACACACAGCCCCCCTTGCTCAAAATTCTGTGGTCTATAAAAGTACAGAACACTTTCACCCAGGTAATGTCGTTGGAGATAAGGAAGAGACATTGCAGGAAACAGAGTTAAGGAGTAGGCCCAATGTAGGGGTGTGGGTCTCTGAGACTTGTAATGGAGGGCATGAGTTGACAAACAATTCCCCAGGGAGCGTCAGAGGGTGAGTATATCAATATTTTTTATTTTTATTCTTTATTTTACACATTAATATGGATCCCAGGGCCTGAAGGGGAGTTTCCTCTCCTTCAGACCCTGGGAACCATCAGGATACCTTCCGATACTTGGTGTCCCATTGACTTGTATTGGTATCGGGTATCGGTATCGGCGATATCCGATACTTTTCGGGTATCGGCCGATACTATCCGATACCGATACTTTCAAGTATCGGATGGTATCGCTCAACGCTAGTCACGATAGGAGGGTCTGAGAAAACTGTCCCAGAACTTTGCCATTGTTCTCCTGCCTGAGCTGGATTGTACTTCTGTCTCTCTTGCTTGGACTCCTTGGTTGTACAACAAACTCTAACATCTGCTGCCAGTCTTCTCACATGGGAATTTTCTAAGTAATTCCGCTAAGAGGGCCCTCTGGTACTGCAACATTTTAGTACACCTCTCTGCCTCTAGCAGAAGAGATTGAAAGTTCTCCTTGTAGCGTGGGTCTAGAAGTATCACCAACCAGTAATGAGTGTCACCTAAAATTTTTATAATGTGAGGTGTCATGGTTCCCAATGGCAGGGACTCAGGCAAAAACGGACTAGCTCTAGGAATGATGGAATCTCAGATGACCGCGACGCTGAACCTAACACGCAACTAATAGTAGCCAGGGGGTGTGCCTACAATTATCCCTAGACACCTCGCACCAGCCGGAGATCTAGTTACCCCCTAGTAGAGGAATACCCAGACCTGGCTTGCCTCCAGGGAAACCCCAAAAGTGATAGTAGCCCCCCACATATAATAACGGTTAGGTAAGAGGAAAACACGTACGCAGTATGAATATAGATTCAGCAAAGAGAGGCCCTCTGACTAGATAGCAGAAAATACAAAAGAGGACTTTGCGGTCACCTCAAAACCCTAAACAGCCATCCTGAAATTACTTTAACTCCGTTATCAACTCATGACACCGGAGTAGTAATTTCAGATCACTAGAGCTTCCAGCAGCAAGAGAAATATAAATGCATGCTGGACAAACAAACACAAAAAATGCCAAAGATCCAACTTAGCTGAATTGCAGACTTGGAGCAGGTAGCAAGCAACAGAGGTGCTCTGATAACATTGATTGCCGGCACTAGAATGACTGAGAAGCCAGACTAAATAGGAAACTCCCAGTTTCCTGATGGGAACAGGTGCAAGACAAAAGTCAGCCAGTACCACCAGTAACCACCAGAGGGAGCCCAAAAACAGAATTCACAACAGTACCCCCCCCTTAAGGAGGGGGCACCGAACCCTCATGAGAACCACCAGGGCGATCTGGATGCGCCCTATGAAAGGCGCGAACCAAATCAGAGGCATGAACATCGGAGGCAGTCACCCAAGAATTATCCTCCTGACCGTATCCCTTCCATTTAACCAAATATTGAAGTCTCCGTCTGGAAACGCGAGAGTCCAAAATCTTCACAACATACTCCAATTCACCCTCCACCAGCACAGGAGCAGGAGGCTCAACAGAAGGAACAACCGGTACCTCGTACCTCCGCAACAACGACCGATGGAAGACATTATGAATGGTGAAAGATGCTGGTAGGTCCAAACGAAAAGATACAGGATTAAGAATCTCCAAAATCTTATAAGGACCTATGAACCGAGGTTTAAACTTAGGAGAAGAGACCTTCATAGGGACAAAATGAGAAGATAACCACACCAAGTCCCCAACGCGGAGATGATGACCCACACGATGATGACGATTAGCAAACTGCTGAGTCTTCTCCTGAGACAACTTCAAATTGTCCACCACATGACTCCAAATCCGGTGCAGTCTATCCACCACCGTGTCCACTCCAGGGCAATCCGAAGATTCCACCTGGCCAGATGAAAAACGAGGGTGAAACCCTGAATTGCAAAAGAAAGGAGAAACCAGAGTGGCAGAACTGGCCCGATTATTGAGGGCAAACTCTGCCAACGGCAAAATGGCAACCCAATCATCCTGATCAGCAGACACAAAACACCTCAAATAAGTCTCCAAGGTCTGATTAGTTCGCTCCGTCTGGCCATTAGTCTGAGGATAGAATGCAGACGAAAAAGACAAATCAATGCCCATCCTGGCACAGAACGCTCGCCAGAACCTAGACACAAATTGAGACCCCCTGTCAGAAACGATGTTTTCCGGGATACCATGTAAACGAACCACATTCTGAAAAAATAAAGGAACCAACTCAGATAAAGAAGGCAATTTAGGCAAGGGTACCAAATGAACCATCTTAGAAAAACGGTCACACACCACCCAAATGACGGACATTTTCTGAGAAACCGGGAGGTCCGAGATAAAGTCCATAGAGATGTGCGTCCACGGCCTCTTCGGAATAGGCAAGGACAACAACAATCCACTAGCCCGAGAACAGCAAGGCTTGGCCTGAGCACAAACATCACAAGACTGTACAAAGGCACGCACATCCCGAGACAGGGAAGGCCACCAGAAGGACCTGGCCACCAAATCTCTGGTACCAAAAATTCCAGGGTGACCTGCCAACACAGAAGAATGAACCTCCGAGATGACTCTACTGGTCCATTCATCTGGAACAAACAGTCTCCCAGGCGGACAACGATCAGGCCTATCAGTCTGAAACTCCTGCAAAGCACGTCGCAAGTCTGGGGAGACAGCAGACAAAATCACCCCATCCTTAAGGATACCCGTAGGCTCAGAATCACCAGAGGAGTCAGGCTCAAAACTCCTAGAAAGGGCATCTGCCTTCACATTTTTTGAACCCGGCAAGTATGAAACCACAAAATTAAACCGGGAGAAAAACAACGACCAGCGCGCCTGTCTAGGATTCAGACGCCTGGCAGACTCAAGGTAAATCAGATTCTTGTGATCAGTCAAGACCACCACCTGATGTCTAGCACCCTCAAGCCAATGACGCCACTCCTCAAATGCCCACTTCATAGCCAAGAGCTCCCGATTACCGACATCATAATTTCGCTCGGCGGGCGAAAACTTTCGAGAGAAGAATGCACATGGTCTCATCACTGAGCAATCGGGACTTCTCTGCGACAAAACCGCCCCCGCTCCAATCTCGGAAGCATCAACCTCGACCTGAAAAGGGAGCGAAACATCAGGCTGGCGCAACACAGGGGCGGAAGAAAAGCGGCGCTTAAGCTCCCGAAAGGCCTCCACAGCCGCAGAGGACCAATTGGCAACATCAGCACCCTTCTTAGTCAAATCAGTCAGAGGTTTAGCAACACTTGAAAACCCAGTTATAAATCGACGATAGAAATTAGCAAAGCCCAAGAACTTCTGAAGACTCTTCAGGGAAGTAGGCTGCGTCCAATCACAAATAGCCCGAACCTTGACAGGATCCATCTCAACAGAAGAAGGGGAAAAAATATACCCCAAAAAGGAGATCTTCTGAACCCCAAAAATACACTTTGAACCCTTTACAAACAAAGAATTGGCCCGCAAAACCTGAAAAACCTTCCTAACCTGTTGAACATGCGACTCCCAGTCATCCGAAAAAATCAAAATATCATCCAAATACACAATCATAAATTTATCCAGGTATTTACGGAAAATATCGTGCATAAAGGACTGAAAGACTGAAGGAGCATTAGAAAGACCAAAAGGCATTACCAAATACTCAAAATGGCCCTCGGGCGTATTAAATGCAGTTTTCCACTCATCTCCCTGCTTAATCCGCACCAAATTATACGCACCCCGAAGATCAATCTTAGAGAACCACTTTGCCCCTTTAATACGAGCAAATAAATCAGTCAATAGTGGCAAAGGATACTGGTATTTGACTGTAATCTTATTCAACAGGCGATAATCAATACAGGGCCTTAGGGAGCCATCTTTTTTACCCACGAAAAAAAAAACCTGCTCCTAAAGGGGATGAGGATGGACGGATATGTCCCTTTTCCAAGGACTCCTTAATATACTCCCACATAGCAGCATGCTCAGGCACAGACAGATTAAACAAACGACCCTTGGGAAACTTGCTGCCCGGAATCAAGTCTATAGCACAATCACAATCCCTGTGAGGGGGGAGAGAACTAAGTTTGGGCTCCTCAAAAACATCACAATAGTCAGACAAAAATGCCGGAATTTCAGAGGGAGTAGATGAAGCAATGGAAACCAAAGGTACTTCCCCATGAGCCCCCTGACATCCCCAGCTTAACACAGACATTGTTTTCCAGTCAAGGACTGGATTATGAGTTTGCAACCATGGCAATCCAAGCACTAAGACATCATGCAAGTTATGCAACACAAGGAAGCGAATCACCTCCCGATGGTCAGGAGTCATACACATAGTCACTTGTGTCCAGTATTGTGGTTTATTCCTAGCCAATGGTGTGGAGTCGATACCCTTCAGAGGGAAAGGAACTTCCAAAGGCTCTAGGCTAAACCCACAGCGTCTGGCAAAGGACAAATCCATAAGACTCAAGGAAGCGCCAGAATCCACATAGGCATCCACAGTAATAGATGATAATGAACAGATCAAAGTTACAGACAAAATAAACTTAGACTGTAAAGTGCCAATTGCAAAAGACTTATCAACCTTTTTTGTGCGTTTAGAGCATGCTGATATAACATGAGCAGAATCACCACAGTAGAAGCACAACCCATTTTTACGCCTATAATTCTGCCGTTCACTTCTGGACAGAATTCTATCACATTGCATAATCTCCGGTGTCTGCTCAGAAGACACCGCCAAATGGTGCACAGGTTTGCGCTCCCGTAAACGCCGATCAATCTGAATAGCCATAGTCATGGATTCATTCAGACCTGTGGACGTAGGAAACCCCACCATGACATCTTTAACGGCGTCAGAGAGACCTTCTCTGAAATTCGCCGCCAGGGCGCACTCATTCCACTGAGTAAGCACAGACCATTTTCGAAATTTTTGACAATATATTTCAGCTTCATCATGCCCTTGAGAGAGGGCTATCAAGGCCTTTTCAGCCTGAATCTCCAAATTAGGTTCCTCATAGAGCAACCCCAGTGCCAGAAAAAACGCATCCACATTGAGCAGCGCAGGATCCCCTGGTGCCAATGCAAATGCCCAATTCTGGGGGTCACCCCGCAACAAGGAAATCACAATTTTAACCTGCTGAGCGGAGTCTCCAGCGGAGCGAGATCTCAGAGAAAGATACAATTTACAATTGTGCTTAAAATTCAAAAAACGAGATCTATCTCCAGAAAAGAACTCAGGTATAGGAATCTTGGGTTCTGACATAGGAGCATGTATAACATAGTCTTGGATATTTTGAACCTTAGAAGCAAGAGCACTCAGGCCTGTAGCTAAACTCTGGATATCCATTTCTCAACAGCTGAGATCTGAGCCATTCAGAGGTTAAGAGGAGAGAAAAAAGCAGCAGATTGCAATTATGGCTAGACAGAACTTCTGAGTAAAAAATAAAAAAAAAAGGTGTCAGAAACTTCTTCTTTTCTCTCTTTCTTCAGCCAATACCTTTAATACATTTGCGGCCGGCAATACTGTCATGGTTCCCAATGGCAGGGACTCAGGCAAAAATGGACTAGCTCTAGGAATGATGGAATCTCAGATGACCGCGACGCTGAACCTAACACGCAACTAATAGTAGCCAGGGGGTGTGCCTACAATTATCCCTAGACACCTCGCACCAGCCGGAGATCTAGTTACCCCCTAGTAGAGGAATACACAGACCTGGCTTGCCTCCAGGGAAACCCCAAAAGTGATAGTAGCCCCCCACATATAATAACGGTTAGGTAAGAGGAAAACACGTACGCAGTATGAATATAGATTCAGCAAAGAGAGGCCCTCTGACTAGATAGCAGAAAATACAAAAGAGGACTTTGCGGTCACCTCAAAACCCTAAACAGCCATCCTGAAATTACTTTAACTCCGTTATCAACTCATGACACCAGAGTAGTAATTTCAGATCACTAGAGCTTCCAGCAGCAAGAGAAATATAAATGCATGCTGGACAAACAAACACAAAAAATGCCAAAGATCCAACTTAGCTGAATTGCAGACTTGGAGCAGGTAGCAAGCAACAGAGGTGCTCTGGTAACATTGATTGCCGGCACTAGAATGACTGAGAAGCCAGACTAAATAGAAAACTCCCAGTTTCCTGATGGGAACAGGTGCAAGACAAAAGTCAGCCAGTACCACCAGTAACCACCAGAGGGAGCCCAAAAACAGAATTCACAACAGTGAGGGTCACGTGAAACACAGCGCAACATAAAGTCAGCCATGCGTGCCAGACTGCTAAGAGGCAAGACTTCCGTGTCCTCACCAACAGGACGACTTCCGTGTCCTCCTCCTCATCCTCCTCCTCCCTGTCTTCAGGCCTTCCTCACTGAACAGACGGTATGACAGCTGTGCTTGTAGTACTGTCTATAGCGCATGAAAGTAGCACCTGTTCTTCCTCCTCCTCATTGCCTACCAATCCACATTGAGAAGACATGAGGCTGTGCTCAGTGTAATCCCCCTGTATGGTTCCTTTCTCCATGTCCTTGTGCTCTGCCTGCAATGCATCCCCTTTAATTGTGAGCAGAGAGGTTTTGAGAGTGTTGAGGAGCGGGATGATGAAGCTAATTATGGCGTCATCGACGCTCACCATCTTGGTGCAGTTCTCAAAGATTTGGAGGATGGTACATATGTCTGACATCCATGTCCACTCTGAGGTCTTATATGTGGAGTCTGAACTGAATATCGACAGCCTTGTTGATGTTGGTAGTCAACAACTGCCCTCTTCTGCTCACAAATCCTTTCCAACATATGCAGTGTAGAGTTCCAGCGTGTGGGGACATCACACACCAGTCGGTGAGCTGGAAGCTGCAAACACAACTGAAGTACGGCAAGGGCGGTTGAAGCTGTAGCTGACTTTCTAAAATGGGCAGACAGACGGCGTACTTTCACTAGCAGATCCGGCAGCTCCAGGTAGCTTTTAAGAAAATGTTGAAACACGAGGTTAAGCACATGGGCCAAGCAAGGTATGTGTGTAAGCTCACCTTGCCTCAGAGCTGCCACCAGGTTACAGCCATTGTCACACACAACCATGCCTGGCTGTAGGTTCAGCGGTGTCATCCAAATATCTGACTGCTCTTTCAGCGCTGTCCACAACTCTTCTGCATTGTGCGGTTTGTCACCTATGCAAATTAGCTTCAGCACAGCCTGTTGCCTCTTGGCTGAGGCAATGCTGCAGTGCTCCCAGCTTCAGACTGATGTGTTGATTTCAGAGATGGAGGATGAAGAGGAGGAGGTGCACAAGCTGTAGACTGTGGGGGCAACCTGTTGTGAATTTACTTTTTGGCTCCCTCTAGTGGCTACTAGTGATTTGACTCTGGGTTTGTCAGTCATTCCTTTTATGCTCACCTGGGTCGTTAGGTCAGGGGTGTTGCTATATAAGCTCCCTGGACCTTCAGTTCAATGCCTGGCAACGTTGATATCAGAGCTAATCTGTAGTGCTCTTGTCTACTGATCCTGGTTCCTGCTTGATTAAGCTAAGTCTGCTTTTTTGCTTTTTGCAATTTGTTATTGTTTGCATTTTTTGTCCAGCTTGTATATTATCTGTATCCTGACCTTGCTGGAAGCTCTAGGGCGGCTGGTGTTCTCCCCCCGGGCCATTAGACGGTTCGGGGGTTCTTGAATCTCCAGCGTGGATTTTTGATAGGGTTTTTGTTGACCATATAAGTTATCTTACTATATTCTGCTATTAGTAAGTGGGCCTCTCTGTGCTAAACCTAGTTCATCTCTGTGTTTGTCATTTCCTCTTACCTCACCGTTATTATTTGTGGGGGGCTTGTATCCTACTTTTGGGGTCCTTTCTCTGGAGGCAAGAGAGGTCTTTGTTTTCCTCTTCTAGGGGTAGTTAGCTCTCCGGCTGGCGCGAGACATCTAGCGACCAACGTAGGCATGTTCCCCGGCTACTTCTAGGGTTGGCGTTAGGAGTAGATATATGGTCAACCCAGTTACCACTGCCCTATGAGCTGGATTTTTGTACTTTGCAGACTTGCTGATATCTCTGAGACCCTCACCATTGGGGTCATAACAGTGAATCCTAGACAGGCCCGCTGGTCATTGTTTTTCTCCCGTTTTGACTTTGTGGTTTCGTATTTACCAGGTTCTAAGAATGTGAAGGCCGATGCTCTGTCTAGGAGCTTTGTGCCTGATGCTCCTGGAGTCGCTGAACCTGTGGGTATTCTTAAGGAAGGAGTTATCCTGTCAGCTATTTCTCCAGATCTGCGACGTGTGTTGCAGAGATTTCAGGCTGGTAGGCCTGACTCTTGTCCACCTGACAGATTGTTTGTGCCTGCTAAATGGACCAGCAGAGTCATTTCCGAGGTTCATTCCTCAGTGTTGGCAGGGCACCCGGGAATTTTTGGCACCAGAGATCTGGTGGCCAGGTCCTTTTGGTGGCCTTCCTTGTCAAGAGATGTGCGGTCATTTGTGCAGTCCTGTGGTACTTGTGCTCGAGCTAAGCCTTGCTGTTCTCGTGCCAGCGGGTTGCTCTTGCCCTTGCCTGTCCCGAAGAGACCTTGGACACACATCTCTATGGATTTCATTTCGGATCTTCCGGTGTCTCAGGGCATGTCTGTCATCTGGGTGATATGTGATCGTTTCTCCAAGATGGTCCATCTGGTTCCTTTGCCCAAACTGCCTTCCTCTTCTGATCTGGTTCCTGTGTTCTTCCAGAACGTGGTTCGTTTGCACGGCATTCCTGAGAATATTGTGTCGGACAGAGGATCCCAGTTTGTTTCCAGGTTCTGGCGATCCTTTTGTGGTAGGATGGGCATAGATTTGTCGTTTTCGTCCGCTTTTCATCCACAGACTAACGGACAAACGGAACGAACTAATCAGACTCTGGAGGCGTATTTGAGGTGTTTTGTCTCTTCTGATCAGGATGATTGGGTGACCTTCTTGCCGTTGGCTGAATTTGCCCTTAATAATCGGGCTAGTTCTGCCACCTTGGTTTCGCCATTTTTCTGCTACTCTGGTTTCCACCCTCGTTTTTCCTCGGGACATGTGGAGCCTTCTGACTGTCCTGGGGTGGATTCTGTGGTGGATAGGTTGCAGCGGATCTGGAATCATGTGGTGGACAACTTGAAGTTGTCACAGGAGAAGGCTCAGCGTTTTGCCAACCGCCGCCGCGGTGTGGGTCCCCGACTTCGTGTTGGGGATTTGGTATGGCTGTCTTCTCGATTTGTTCCTATGAAGGTCTCCTCTCCCAAATTTAAGCCTCGATTCATTGGTCCTTACAAGATATTGGAGATCCTTAATCCTGTATCCTTTCGCCTGGATCTTCCGGTGTCGTTTGCCATTCACAACGTATTTCATAGGTCCTTGTTGCGGCGGTACGTTGTGCCTGTGGTTCCTTCTGCTGAGCCTCCTGCTCCGGTGTTGGTTGAGGGCGAGTTGGAGTACATGGTGGAGAAGATCTTAGATTCTCGTCTCTCCAGGCGGAGGCTTCAGTACCTGGTCAAGTGGAAGGGCTATGGTCAGGAGGATAATTCCTGGGTGGTCGCCTCTGATGTGCATGCGGCCGATTTAGTTCGTGCCTTTCACGCCGCTCATCCTGATCGCCCTGGTGGTCTTGGTGAGGGTTCGGTGACCCCTCACTAAGGGGGGGGTACTGTTGTGAATTTACTTTTTGGCTCCCTCTAGTGGCTACTAGTGATTTGACTCTGGGTTTGTCAGTCATTCCTTTTATGCTCACCTGGGTCGTTAGGTCAGGGGTGTTGCTATATAAGCTCCCTGGACCTTCAGTTCAATGCCTGGCAACGTTGATATCAGAGCTAATCTGTAGTGCTCTTGTCTACTGATCCTGGTTCCTGCTTGATTAAGCTAAGTCTGCTTTTTTGCTTTTTGCAATTTGTTATTGTTTGCATTTTTTGTCCAGCTTGTATATTATCTGTATCCTGACCTTGCTGGAAGCTCTAGGGCGGCTGGTGTTCTCCCCCCGGGCCATTAGACGGTTCGGGGGTTCTTGAATCTCCAGCGTGGATTTTTGATAGGGTTTTTGTTGACCATATAAGTTATCTTACTATATTCTGCTATTAGTAAGTGGGCCTCTCTGTGCTAAACCTAGTTCATCTCTGTGTTTGTCATTTCCTCTTACCTCACCGTTATTATTTGTGGGGGGCTTGTATCCTACTTTTGGGGTCCTTTCTCTGGAGGCAAGAGAGGTCTTTGTTTTCCTCTTCTAGGGGTAGTTAGCTCTCCGGCTGGCGCGAGACATCTAGCGACCAACGTAGGCATGTTCCCCGGCTACTTCTAGGGTTGGCGTTAGGAGTAGATATATGGTCAACCCAGTTACCACTGCCCTATGAGCTGTATTTTTGTACTTTGCAGACTTGCTGATATCTCTGAGACCCTCGCCATTGGGGTCATAACAGCAACCCTGATTAACGTAGGGCCAGCAATCATCAGCGTGGGGAGGATGTGTTCCATCCTAAGGTCCGACTGGGTCCTCGCTTCCACTATGTTAACCCAGTGTGCCATCAGTGAGATGTACCATCCCTGTCTACAAGCACTTGTCCACGTGTCCGTGGTTAGGTGGACTTTCCCTGTAACAGCATTGCTGAGGGCACCGGTAATGTTGTGGGACACATGCTGGTGTAATGCTGGTAGGGCACACCGGGAGAAATAGTGGCGACTGGGGACTGAGTATCTTGGGACGGCCGCCACCATCAGGTTGCGGACAGCTTTCATCTCAACGAGCCTAAAAGGCAACATTTCTTGCGCAAGTAGAAGAGAAATGTTAGAATTTAGGATTGTGGCCTGTGGGGCGTTGGCTGGGTATTTCCGCTTGCGTTCCAAAGACTGGGGTATAGACAACTGAAGGCTGTGCTGGGACAAGGATGTGGACGGGATTGATGATGGTGCTGCTTGACTGTGCTGGCATGTGCTGCAAATGGCTTGTTTGGGGTTATCGGCAGAGTCTTAAAAAATATCCAGACTCGGGAAGATCTAACAGTTGGAATGGCAACTTCATCATGTTGGTGTTATGGGGAACGGATGCACGCCTTCTGTCTGTGGCCACCACATTGCTTCTTCCAGCCTGTTGGGGTGATATGCCTCCTTCCCCATGTGTGCTGCTGCCCTCGCTCTGCATGTCCTCCTGCCAGATTGGGTCAATCACATAATCAACCACCACCTCATCTTCCACATCCGCACCCTGCTCCTCCTCCTGACTTTCTGGCAATTGTGCCAGAACCACAAATAACAAGAAGACAGCGCCACAATGGATGGTGAAAAAATAGAAACTTACATTTTATTCTGCCTCCTGTATCGACGTTTCGGTCAACAGACCTTGATAAAGGTCTGTTGACCGAAATGTCGCTACAGGAGGCAGAATAAAATGTAAGCTTCTATTTCTCTAGTCACCTTCCACGACAGCATAGGAGGATGTCTCCATTCCCTAATGGGGGACAGGAAGCACAAAGAGGTGAAAAGGCCCCTCCTACCTCCAAATCACCAGTGTCTTTTCTGTACCCCATGGGGCATGGAGAGGTTGTTCTATGCTGTGTGGCCGGTGACCGTGGCATACCTGCATTTTAACCGGGCAGTGGTGGTCGTGGGCTCTGCCTTCCTCCACATGTTGCGCTGCTCCTGTCTCCTCCAGACTCGGGACCTGTCCCGGCCCACCCGCGCCTCATTGAGGTAAAGCGGGCCATTTTCCTCATCCTCCTGCAGCTCGGCGTCCCGGAAGTGAAACTATGTCAGGCCTGCACGGACAAAATGGTTAGAGCCGAGCAACCTTCCCTGCTAGAAGAAATCCATTCCCTTGTCAGGAGTGAAGTACAATCTTCCTTAGCTGCCTTCAATCCTCCTATGCCTCCTCCTCCGCAAAATCCTTCTTCCAAAAAAACGAGGATTCAAACTGAGGATTCTGACTCTGATTCTAACCATTCCTATTCTTCCTCCTCGGAAAAATGGGGTGAAACCTCAAGTTATAAAATTTCCGAAGCAAGAAAATATTTTTTCTCCTCGGATTACATGGATGAATTAGTGATGGCAGTGCGCAGCACTATGGGGCTGCAGGAGGAACCTATATCTCAAACTATTCAAGATGAAATGTTTGGAGGAATGAAGTCAGAAAAGCGAACGGGGGTTCCCAGTACACCAAAACATCATAGACATGATATCTCAGGAGTGGGAATGCCCGGAGAAGCGGCTAGTCACACCATCGGAAATGAGACACAGGTTTCCCTTAGAGGCAGGTTCCCCTTCCTGGGATGTGCCAAGGGTTGACATACAGGTGGCAAGAGTGGCTAAGAAAACTTCACTCCCCTTTGAAGACTCCTCCCAGCTAAGGGATCCATTGGATAGAAAAATGGAGAGTCTATTAAAAAATCCTGGGAAACGTCCACCTCTGGATTAAAGTCTAACATTGTGGCTACCTGTGTCGCTAGAGCCCTTTCTCGCTGGATAGATGAGCTTCAGAAGCATATTTCTCAGGGCACATCAAGGGGAGAACTGCTGGATTCTCTACCCATGCTTCAAAAGGCTTCGGCCTTCCTCTCAGACGCCTCCATGGAGTCTATTAGGATTGCGGCTAGGTCCCTAGTCCAGTCCAATTCTGCACAAAGAGCCCTCTGGCTTAAGATGTGGAGTGGTGACGTAACCTCCAAAATTAAGCTGTGCTCAATACTCTTTAAAGGTGACTACCTATTTTGCCCCTCTCTAGATGAAATTCTAGAAAAGGCCACAGATAGGAAAAAGGCCCTTCCAGAGCAAAAGCCTATCAGGAAGCGTTTTTTTTTCGTGCCCCCCAGTCAAGTACCCCTCAAACAAGAGGTAAAGGTAAAACTTGGAGATGGAGCTGGAGCGCCCCCAGATGCAGGGCAAAGGGGTACTCGGTACCGGGTCCCTCGGTCTCGGTTCTGGGGATGTCACGGTGGCTAGACCCGGTCCGTGACCCTGCTAAGGGGCGCCAAATTAAAGGTGAAGAGTTTGTCAAGTGTTCGTGACACCACCTGTGGTATTCGGTCAGGGTGACCGACGCTGCTAGGGGTCCGCTGGGGTGATGGAATGGCAGCTAGATGGTATACCTTCCCACAGGTGAAGTATGTCCCCAGGGCTTCCCTTGATGGAAAGGTGATGATGGTGGGTGTTGTAAGGCGTGATGAATAACGAGGACACAAAGGGTGCAGTCTCTTTACCTTTTACTGAAGACTCCCTCGGTGTTCCGGCCACCGACTACGCGCCTCAGAAGGATGTTGCCACGATCTTAAGGCAGGACTCCTCCTGGTATTATCTCCTTGTGCTGTGATCTCGTTTCTCACTTCTCCACAATATACTTCGCTTCTTGTCCTTTCTTAGGATGCCCCGCAATGAGGTGCAGGCGAGGCTCCATAACGATCTGTCTCGTGCTAGGCCACTGCCAGGATCCCACTCCTGACAGGGACCTCCCTGGGTCTTCCCAGTCAACTCTCTGTCTAGATGTTCCCTCAGCAAAACCCAGTCAGCTTCTCTCTAACTTCCTATCCGACTCCCAGTTTTACCAGAGTGTGAGGAGTGGCCTAATAGCTCCCCCTTTGCTCCCCCTGGTGGCCAGAGTGTGAAGTGTAGTGTGTGACTGTGATACCTGGTCAGGTGAACTCCTTTAGTACAATCAGACGTAACTTCACTCCCCTTAGTGGCAGAGCGACATTACTGCAACAACCAGGACTCTGGGGCGCTGCAGAGCTATGCCAAAGGGAGGGGAAAAAATATCCTCATTCCCCAGCAACAGCAGCAACAGCAGCAGGAGAAATGACTCCGTTCCGGTGGGGGGGGAGGCTCGCAAAATTCGTCCATCACTGGCATGCCATCTCCGAATCTCAGTGGGTCCTTAATATAATACAAGAGGGCCTTCTGATAGAATTCTTATCCCCCCCCCCCCTTGGAATCTGCGGATTACCTCCCCGTCATCTCAGAGAGACTTTTCAATGATGATGACAGGCCTGAGGGACCTGCTAAAATCAAACGCAATTTCCCAGATACCCCCAGAAGAATGGGGTGTAGGACATTATTCCCGATTATTCCTGGTAAAAAAAACAACAGGGGAACCAAGAGTCATAATAAACCTGAAAGAGCTGAATCGTCATATTGTATACCACAGATTCAAGATGGAATCCTTGAAGTCTGCCATTCCCCTAATAGGTCCAGGGTTCTTTATGGTAACAATAGACCTAAAAGACGCTTACTTTCATGTGCCCATTCACCCCCGTCACAGGAAATTTCTCAGGTTTGCAATTCAGTTCAATCAGCAAGTGACTCACTTTCAGTTCAACGTTCTCCCTTTTGGAATCTCTTCTGCCCCAAGAGTTTTCTCAAGGATAATGGCAGAGACAGTGTCTCATATCCGCAAACAGGGAATCTGTATCATCCCTTACCTGGACGATCTGCTTCTGATAGCCCCCTCAGCTCAGGCTCTTACCAATCATGTTGCGAGAACCCTGGACATTCTCAAAACATTAGGGTGGCTCCCGAATTTAAAAAAATCCCAATTACAACCTTCCAAGACAAGAAGGTTCCTGGGAGTTCTGCTGGACTCAGTGAAGACCATCTTCGGGCCTTAACAAAAAAGGTGATAGATTTCAGAGAAAGCAGATCTCTGACCATACGGGAAAGTATGTCGGTCCTGGGCCCCATGACAGCATGTATCCAGTCAGTGTCATGGGCTCAGGCCCAATCCAGAGTCCTCCAGGCCCACATTCTTGCAAACTGGGATTGAAATCTGGGTTCCCTAAACAGAAGAGTGTTTACCCCAGGTCGCGTGAAGGCATCACTTGCATGGTGGTTGAACCCCAGAAATATTCACAGGGGGGTAAGCTGGTCACAATCTCCCCTTGTGACAATCATGACAGATGCCAGTAAGCGGGGTTGGGGAGCAGTAATCCTGCATACTCCGTTTCAGGGCCTCTGGAGTCAGACAATAAGTGCCAGATCCTCCAATTTCAGGGAACTGAAAGCAGTGGAGGAAGCCCTCAAAGCAGCAAGCAGCTTAATTTCAGGAAGAGATGTCCAGATTTACTCAGACAACACAACTACTGTCGCCCATCTCAAACATCAGGGGAGCTCAAAATTCAACAGCTTGGCAGGCGTCTCGAGTCGAATTTATTGCTGGGCAGAAAATAACCTTCTCTCCCTCACAGCAGTCCATCTGAAGGGGTCATCAAACTTCCAGGCAGATTTCCTGAGTCGTCGGGACATTCAACCTGGGGAGTGGAGCCTGAACAGAAGAACTTTCAGGATGCTGGTGGACAAATGGGGCCTTCCGGAGGTAGATCTCTTTGCCTCAGGTCAGAATGCCCAAGTAAAAACCTTTTTTTCCCTAAATCCCAGGGACAATCCTAGAGGGATAGATGCCATGGTCCAGACTTGGAACTTTTGACTGGCATACGCTTTCCCACCAATTCCTCTGTTGGCGAAAGTCCTGCGGAAGATACGAGAGGAACAGGTACCTACCATACTGATAGCCCCAGCATGGTCGAAGAGGAGTTTGTACAACCTCATTGTCGAACTGCATATAGACGGGCCAATCCTCTTACCAGTGGATGCCGATCTTCTCATCCAAGGGTCCTTTCAACATTGCAACCCCCAGAAATGGAACCTAGCAGCCTGGTTGCTGAAACCCAGGTCCTAAAGGCGGGGGGACTATCGGATGCAGTGATTTCAACCTTACAAAGATCCAGGAAACCTGTCACAAATGCAATCTACAGTAAGGTGTGGAAACCCTTCTCCACCTTTTGTCTTCCTAGTACTCCTGATCCTCTCCGTCCAAATATATCAAGAATATTAGATTTTCTTCAGCGCGGTTTAGAGTTAGGGCTTAAACCTAGCACATTGAAGGTTCAAGTCTCTGCTCTCAGTGCTGTTTTCGATCAGGAGCTTGCCAACCATCATTGGATCAAAAGATTTATGGTATCAGCTCTCAGATTGCAACCTGGGAAACAACCAGTTGTTCCCTCTTGGGATTTAAACCTGGTCCTCAAGGGTCTCACTCAAGCACCGTTTGAGCCCCTGTTTTCTTGCTCTCCTCAATTTCTATCGTACAAAGCTGCCTTTCTAGTGGCAATAACCAATGCAAGAAGAGTAGGAGAGCTTCAATCCCTATCAGTAAGAGAACCCTACTTGACAATAACAGATGACTCCATAAATCTCCGTCTGGATCCCTTTTTTCTACCTAAAGTGGTGTCTGATTTTCACCGATCTCAAAACATCATCCTTCCCTCCTTCTGTCAGAATCCGGCAAACTCTAGAGAGGAAGAATTCCATACTCTTGATGTTAGACGTATCATCATACACTACCTTGAACAAACTAACTCTTTCAGAATTGACCAAAACCTGTTTGTCCATATGTCAGGTCAGAAAAAAGGGAAGAAGGTGGCAAAAAGCACCATCTCTAGCTGGATTAAGTGGGCTATTCAAGAATCTTATCTAGCCCAAAAGCTAACACCACTAACTGGAGTCAGGGCTCACTCTACAAGATCTACATCAACTTCATGGGCTGAACGAGTGGGCGCTTCCATCGAGCAGATCTGCAGGGCCGCAACTTGGTCTTCACCACATACATTTACCAAACACTATAGATTGGACTTATTGTCCAACCGGGATCTAGTCTTTGGCCGGAAAGTTCTCCAGGCTATTGTCCCCCCCTAGTGCAGAATTGGTTGGTACTCCTCCTATGCTGTCGTGGAAGGTGACTAGAGAAAATAGAATTAGACTTACCGGTAATTCGGTTTCTAGGAACCTTCCACGACAGCAATAATTCCCTCCCTTCCTTTGGATTTATCCTGGGTTTTTTAAGGTAGCTAGTGCTATGGTATCCATTATAAGTCACTGGTGATTTGGAAGTAGAAGGGGCCTTTTAACCTCTTTCTGCTTCCTGTCCCCCATTAGGGAATGGAGACATCCTCCTATGCTGTCGTGGAAGGCTCCTAGAAACCAAATTACCGGTAAGTGTAATTCTATTTTTTTCACCATCCATTGTGGCGCTGTCTTCTTGTTCTTTGTGGTTCTGGTACGTTTTCCGGGATGGACTCCCTGGTTTTGAATGTGCGCCCCTGTGTCCGTTGAGACCTTCTGCTTACAAAGTAAAGGGTGTGGTTTTGATTTTTTTGCTATTTGTTTGCTATTTTTTGCTGTTTTCTGGCAATTGTGTCTCATCATCGTCCACCTCTTCTGACACTTTCCCACCATCTCCTTTGTGTGAACGGGGCTGGTGAAAGCTTTGGGCATCTCTACATGCGATCTTAGCTTTCACCACTTCAAGTTGACTGGCCAAGAGTCCGGAATCTTGAAATGGAAAACTGAACAGCTCTTCACAGTTCTCAGGGCACTCGGCATGGTGGGAGGAAAGAGGATCAGGGTGAGGAATATCCGGGCCACACTCACGGCTACTCTGACTTGACCATGTGGAAATGTAAATATAATTTGGCCTGCACTCTAAATTTAGATTGGGGTGCTGGTGAGACAGACCGTAAGGTCTAGTATCAGTATTATTGAAATCCACCGCACTCCCTGTGTGGAATATCTTAGAAACAAAAGGATTTTTTGAAACTTGCTAATTTATTCAAGTGAAAAACAGAAAATCAAATGTGACAGATCAAATAGTAGGCAGTACAAGCGACTCAGTGATTTGACGTTTCGACCCTCCCGGGTCTTACTCTAAAGTCGCACTTAATCCAGGATTTATGAGTGGCTCTTACGGTAACGAGGATGTTATCCCTGTAGTGTCAAGGGGCAGGTACAGTCTTTTTGATACCAAGTATGGCCTAATAGTTGATTTTTCTCTGAGTATGACCTTGCTGAGGAATAGCAGCAGTGTATCAGCGTCTTGCTGCTGTTTGCATATGTGATTCAAATAGAAAGTTGGTATGTCACTGGAGACAACCTTTTTTGCAGGTGCCAATGTATCAGCCTTAAATTGCTGGTAAGTTGTATGTGGTTTAATGGATTTGCCAGTTCTGGATAGAGCCTTGTAGAGGGGTAACAGCGGCGCCTCTGCGTCTTGCTGGTGGACATGTAGGCTTAATACCCTTAGTGGATGGGGGATAGCGCTCCTGCGTCCTGTGTCCCACAAATGTATTTATTAGGAGCAAAATAATATCTGATCAGTATGCCTGCAAATCTACGATTTTTCAAACACAAACACCAGGCAGGCCTCAACCTGACACAACAGACTGTATTCAATTTTTGGGGGCTTTTTTGTGAATTTAATTTATGCAAAATAGTGCTGTATATAAGTAGAGTACCGGACAGCAAAAACAGTGGCAAAACGGCCTACAATGCCCAAACTTGCAGCACGCAGATATAGGAGGCCTGTCACGGAAATATCACACTGCCAAATATGTGGCCTGTATTTTTATTTTAATGCAAAATAGTGCTGTATATCAGTTGAGTAACAGACAGGAAAAAAGTGGGAAACCGGCCTACAATGCCCAAACTTGGAGCACACAGATATATGAGGCCTGTTATGGAAATATCACACTGTCCTATAGGTGGCCTGTTTTTTTAAATGCAAAATTTTACTGTATATAATTAGAGTAACAGACAGCAAAAAAAGTGGTAAACCGGCCTTCAACGCCCAAACTTGGAGCTCGCAGATATATGAAGCCTGTCAGAGAAATACCACACTGCCAAATATGTGGCCTGCATTTTTAGTTTAATGCAAAATAGTGCTGTATATAAGGGAAAAAAAGTGGTAAACCGGCCTACAATGCCCAAACTTGGAGCACGCAGATATATGAGGCCTGTCACAGAAATGCCACACTGACATATATGTGGCCTGTTTTTTTTTTAAATGCAAAATAGTGCTGTATATAATTAGAGTAACATACAGCTAAAACAGTGGCAAAACGGCCTAAAATGCCCACACTTGGAGCACGAAGATATATGAGGCCTCTCACTGAAATACCACACTGCCAAATGCGTGGCCTCTTTTTTAAAAAAATGCAAAATAGCGCCGTATATAATTAGAGTAACAGACAGCTAAAACAGTGGCAAAACGGCCTAAAATGCCCAAACTTGGAGCACGCAGATATATGAGGCATTTTTTGGTGAATTTAAAACACACAAAAAAAACAGTGGTACAAGGCTAGCACATACAACAATGCTACGTATGCCTGACAAACTATGATTTTTAAACAGGCCTCAGTCTGACAGAACAGACTGTATATTTTTTTTGGGGGGTCGTGAATTTTTGAGAAAAAAAATGCAACTAGGTATATAGTAAAGAAGCTGCAGCAGCTATAGGCAGTTATGGAGCTTTGGGAGGGATGCAGTGGGAGCAATATACACATATATAGTGCCTGCAGGCTTTGCACTGATGTGGATATGCTGTGCCCTGCCTACCTAGTGCTACAATATCGGGACCCACGAATTAGCCCTAAAACGGACTGTTGGTTTCTCAGGAGTTGTTGATTTAACAGTTGCAGACCTACACTTACAATGAAAAGCATGATTCTGACCTTATCTCGGCAGCAGCTCTCCCTACTCTCGCTGAATCCAGAGCTGAATGCGGTGAGCAGGGCGGCGCTAGGTCTCTTATACTCGGGATGATGCTGTGCGGCCAAGCCAATCACTGCACGACCACAACAAAGATGGCTGCGGCATTTCATGGCCTGGCAGACAATTCCTGCAGCGTGATTGGGTCTCTAAAGTCCGCCAAAAATGCTGGGTGGAGACAACAGTTACCGCCGAATAATCCCGGAAATGCTCGATGCTCGCCAAGTACACTGTGCTTAGTGATACTCTGGTGAGTAACGAATGGTGGCGAACACGTTCGCTCATCACTAATTGCAATGCGATTTTAACATGAGATTTTACATAGAGCAATTCTCTGTCATTTACACATCGTTTTCAAAGGAAATATTTGTCAAAACACACACATATATAAATGATAGATATATAGATAGAATAAAAGCCGGCAATTCATGTGCTGCATACAGTAAAATCACAGAGTGACAGGTTAGAATAGAATAGATACAATAGATATTTCCACATACAGTAGAATACATAGATATATAGATGTCAATGACACACGCATACAGGTGCAACTCACAAAATTAGAATATCATTAAAAAGTTAATTTATTTCAGTTCTTAAATACAAATAGTGAAACTCATGTATTATATAGAGTAATTACAGAGTGATCTATTTCAAGTGTTTATTTCTGTTAATGTTGATGATTATGGCTTATAGCTAATGAAAACCCAGAAGTCATTTTCTCAGTAAATTAGAATACTTTATAACACCAGCATGAAAAAATTATTTTAAATTCCAAAAAGTTGGCCTACTGAAAAGTATGTTCAGTAAATGCACTGAATACTTGGTTGGGGCTCCTTTTGCATCAATTACTACATCAATATTGCGTGGCATGGGGGCAATCAGCCTGTGGCATTGCTGAGGTGTTATGGAAGCCCAGGCTACTTTGATAGCAGCCTTTAGCTCGTCTGCATTGTTGGGTCTGGTGTCTCTCATCTTCCTCTTGATGATACTCCATAGATTCTCTATGGGGATAAGGTCAGACGAGTTTGCTGGCCAATCAAGAACAGTGATACTGTTGTTTTTAAACCAGGTATTGGTACTTTTGGCAGAGTGGACAGGTGCCCAGTCCTGCTGGAGAATGAAATTTCCATCTCCAAAAAGCTTATCGGCAGAGGGAAGCATGAAGCGCTCTACAATTTCCTGGTAAACGGCTGTACTGACTTTGGTGTTGATAAAACACAGTGAACCTACACCAGCAGATGACATGGCTCCCCAAACCATCATTGTTTGTGGATACTTCACAATAGACCTTGGAAATCAAGGTCACAGAGTCTGGAGGAAGAGTGGAGAGACAGACAATCCAAGCTGCTTGAGGTGTAGTGTGAAGTTTCCACAATCAGTTATTGGGGATCCATGTCATCTGCTGGTGTAGGTGCACTGTGTTTTATCAAGACCAAAATATGTATAGAGCTGGTGTTATAAAGTATTCTAATTGAAACTATAAACTGAGAAAGTGACTTCTGGGTTTTCATTAGCTATAGGCCATAATCATCAACATTAACAGAAATAAACACTCAAAATAGATCACTCTGTAATGACTCTATATAATACAGTTATATGAAAATGTTTGGGCACCCCTATTAATCTTAAGCTTAATGTTTTATAAAAATTGTTTTTTTTGCAACAGCTATTTCAGTTTCATATATCTAATAACTGTTGGATACAGTAATGTTTCTGCCTTGAAATGAGGTTTATTGTACTAACAGAAAATGTGCAATCTGCATTCAAACAAAATTTGACAGGTGCATAAGTATGGGCACCCTTATCATTTTCTTGTTTTAAATACTCCTACCTACTTTTTACTGACTTTCTAAAGCACTTTTTTTGGTTTTGTAACCTCATTGAGCCTTGAACTTCATAGCCAGGTGTATGCAATCATGAGAAAAGCTACTTAAAGTGGCCACTTGCAAGTTGTTCTGCGGTTTGAATCTCCTCTGAAGAGTGGCATCATGGGCTCCTCAAAACAACTGTCAAATGATCTGAAAACAAAGATTATTCAACATAGTTGTTCAGGGGAAGGATACAAAAAGCTGTCTCAGAGATTTAACCTGTCAATTTCCACTGTGAGGAACATAGTAAGGAAATGGAAGAACACAGGTACAGTTCTTGTTAAGGCCAGAAGTGGCAGGCCAAGAAAAACATCAGAAAGGCAGAGAAGAAGAATGGTGAGATCAGTCAAGGACAATCCTCAGGCCACCTCCAGAGATCTGCAGCATCAACTTGCTGCAGATTGTGTCACTGTGCATCGGTCAACTATACAACGCACTTTGCACAAGGAGAAGCTGTATGGGAGAGTGATGCGAAAGAAGCCGTTTCTGCAAGCACGCCACAAACCGAGTCGGCTGAGGTATGCAAAAGCACATTTGGAGAAGCCAATTTCTTTTTGGAAGAAGGTCCTGTGGACTGATGAAACCAAGATTGAGTTGTTTGGTCATACAAAAAGGCGTTATGCATGGCGGCAAAAAAACACAGCATTCCAAGAAAAACACTTGCTACCTACAGTAAAATTTGGTGGAGGTTCCATCGTGCTTTGGGGCTGTGTGGCCAATGCCGGCACCGGGAATCTTGTTAAAGTTGAGGGACGCATGGATTCCTCTCAGTATCAGCAGATTCTTGACAATAATGTTCATGAATCAGTGACAAAGTTGAAGTTACGCAGGGGATGGATCTTTCAGCAAGACAATGATCCAAAACACCGTTCGAAATCTACTCAGGCATTCATGCAGAGGAACAATTACCCTGTTCTGGAATGGCCATCCCAGTCCCCAGACCTGAATATCATTGAACATCTGTGGGATCATTTGAAGAGGGCTGTCCATGCTCGGCGACCATCAAACTTAACTGAACTGGAATTGTTTTGTAAAGAGGAATGGTCAAAAATACCTTCATCCAGGATCCAGGAACTCATTAAAAGCTACAGGAAGCGACTAGAGGCTGTTATTTTTGCAAAAGGAGGATCTACTAAATATTAATGTTACTTTTCTGGTGAGGTGCCCATACTTATGCACCTGTCAAATTTTGTTTGAATTCAGATTGCACATTTTCTGTTAGTACAATAAACCTCATTTCAAGGCAGAAACATTACTGTGTCCAACAGTTATTAGATATATGAAACTGAAATAGCTGTTGCAAAAAAAAACATTTTTTATAAAACATTAAGCTTAAGATTAATAGGGGTGCCCAAACTTTTTCATATAACTGTATATGAGTTTCACTTTTTGTGTTAAAGAACTGAAATAAATTAACTTTTTGATGATATTCTAATTTTGTGAGACGCAACTGTATGTGTGTGTCACTGACATCTATATATCTATGTATTCTATATGTATATACCTATTCTAGCTATTCTATTCTAACCTGCCACTCTGTGATATTACTGTATGTGTCACATGAATTGCCGGCTTTTCAAAGGACACCGGTCCGTAAAAATCAGATGACACACGCATTGTCCGAATGCTGTACGATTTTTTAGCCACGGGTCATCATAACTCCAGGGTATCTTTGTGACACCAATACGGTTCTGCGAGTGTTCGAATTCTTTGTTTGGCAATCTGATTGTTTTTGCATTTGATGTAACTAATCATTCTTTATTCTTCCATTCCCCATGTTCTTGCCAGAATTACCGTTCAACACCACATTAATTATTACAGCAATTATACTCATGTTCGACAGACAATTTTATATACAGGTACTAGGAGCCCCGATGGGCTCAAAATTTTCACCTACTCTTGCTATTGTATTCAAGTCATGGTGGGAAGAAACACATATCTTTACAATTGATAATCCTTTTTCCACAATATTGTTTGGTATGGTCGTTACGTTGACGACCTCCGACTGGTATGGAGGGGGAACACACAATCAATACCCATTTTTTTTTGTTTAAACAATAAACTTTATAATTTAAACTTTACTCTCAACCAAGCAGCTAAACAGGTTAGTTTTTTGGTTGTCTTGTTGCACAGCAATTCTACCTCACAAAGGGTTGATAATTCTATGTTCAGAAGAGAAAATGCAGGCAATACCACTCTCTTAGCCTCCAGTTCACACCCACTGCACACCTTCAAAGCGATTCCGCATGGTGAATTTATTTGAGCTAGATGCATATGCTCTAATGGTCAATCCTTTCTATTAGAAAGCTCCATTATTAAAGAAAGACTAAGGGAGAGAGGTTATATGATTTCAAACATAAATCCAGCCTTTCACAAGGTTTATAATAAAACACAGAAAACAGTCTTTCATGACAAATGAATAAAATCTTTGACAGCAAATGTCAAAACAATTAAACCTGCTATCAGCTTTTCGACTCCTTTTAGCACCCAGTTTAATGAAATTAAAAAAACTGTACCTTCTCATTTAAAGATTTTTCTGTATTTTCATGACTATGAAAATTGTACATTCACACTGAAGGCATCAAAACTATGAATTAACACATGTGGAATTATATACTTAACAAAAAAGTGTGAAACATCTGAAATTATGTCTTGTATTCTAGGTTCTTCAAAGTAGCCACCTTTTGCTTTGATGACTGTTTTGCACACTCTTGGCATTCTCTTGATGAGCTTCAAGAGGTAGTCACCGGGAATGGTCTTCCAACAATCTTGAAGGAGTTCCCAGAGATGCTTAGCACTTGTTGGCCCTTTTGCCTTCACTCTGCAGTCCAGCTCACCCCAAACCATCTCGATTGGGTTCAGGTCTGGTGACTGTGGAGGCCAGGTCATCTGGCATAGCACCCCATCACTCTACTTCTTGGTCAAAGAGCCATTACATAGCCTGGAGGTGTGTTTGGGGTCAGTGTCCTGTTGAAAAATAAATGATGGTCAAGTAAATGCAAACCGGATGGAATAGCATGCCGCTGCAAGATGCTGTGGTAGCCATGCTGGTTCAGTATGCCTTCAATTTTGAATAAATCTCCAATAGTGTCACCAGCAAAGCACAGTTGTTGTAGAGATGTGTCTGCTGCTAGAACTCTGTGTGGCATTGACCTGGTCTCTGATCTGAGCTGCTGTTAACCTGCGATTTCTGAGGCTGGTGACTTGGATAAACTTATCCTCAGAAGCAGAGGTGACTCTTGGTCTTCATTTCCTGGGGCGGTCCTCATGTGAGCCAGTTTCTTTGTAGCGCTTAATGGTTTTTGCCACTGCACTTGGGGACACTTTCAAAGTTTTCCCAATTTTTCGGACTGACTGACCTTCATTTCTTAAAGTAATGATGGACACTCGTTTTTCTTTACTTAGCTGCTTTTTTCTTGCCATAATACAAATTCTAACGGTCTATTCAGTAGGACTATCAGCTGTGTATCCACCAGACTTCTGCACAACACAACTGATGGTCCCAACACCATTTATAAGGCAAGAAATCCCACTTATTAAACCTGACAGGACACACCTGTGAAGTGAAAACCATTCCTGGTGACTACCTCTTGAAGCTCATCAAGAGAATGCCAAGAGTGTACAAAGCAGTCATCAAAGCAAAAGGTGGCTACTTTGAAGAACCAAGAATATAAGACATAATTTCAGTTGTTTCACACTTTTTTGTTAAGTATATAATTCCGCATGTGTTAATTCATTGTTTTGATGCCTTCAGTGTGAATGTACAATTTTCATAGTCATGAAAATACAGAAAAATCTTTAAATGAGAAGGTGTGTCCAACCTTTGGTCTGTACTGTACTTACCAATAGTGAATCAGGACAACGCTCTACGACAGATCCTTAATAATGGTGTCACGTGCATGGCTAGGAGAGGTACGTCGCTTGGCAAAATACTTTCTCCTAGTCATTCTGGCACATGGTTATCATGAAAAAGCTTTTTCAGATGTGCATGGGATCGTTGCAATGTATGTGAATACGCACAAAATAAGAAAAATCTGTCACTCCCCCCCAGGGCTCCTCATGTACTATAAACTCTTTTATTAATTGTGATACAGATCATACTGTTAACATGACGTACATAAGTTGTACAAAAAGAAAATTAAAAAAAAGAATTGCAGAGCACATTGCCAATATTAGAAGCATGAACAGCACTTATTCAGGGGCAGTCAAACATTATTACATCAAGGTGATCTTTCTAGTTTTTATTTTTAGGGGGTTGAAAAAGTTATCAAGGGGAGGGGGGGATAATAATTGGCAAAAATAATTAACTCTGCGGGAAGCATTCTGGATTTTTTATTTGGATACAAAATACCCAAATGGTATGAACTACAAAAGTGATCTCTTTTATATTTACAAGAACAAAATTACAATAACTATACTTCATATTAAATTTATTTAATTTACATCGCACCAATAAAGTTATTCTAAAACATTTGATAAAAAAACTCATATCAATTCGAAACTTGTAGTTTAATACATCCAATCATGTACCATTCTACACACCCTGACACCCTGTCATGCTCATTTACGTTAATTCCCAACTACTGTCATGTTCGCTGGTCATTCTTTATATAAAAATAAAAAATATATTTTTTTAACAATCCCTAAATAAATATTTATCCAATTTTGCATTGAAAAAGTCAAATGGCACTCCTTCCCTTCCAAGCCCTGCCATACACCCAAACAGTAGTATTCTCCCACATATGGGCTATCGGCATACTCAGGAGAAATTGCACAACAAATTTTATGGTGCAATTTCTCTTGTTACCCTTATGAAAATGCAAAACTTATGGCTAAAAAAGATTTATCAAGGAAAAATGTGATTTTTTTTATTTTCATGGCTTAACGTTATAAACTTCTGTGAAGCACCTGTGGGTTCAAGGTGCTCAATCACATCTACATAAGTTCCCTAAGGGGTCTAGTTTCCAAAGTGGTGTCACTTGTGGGGTGTTTCCACTGTTTAGGCACATCAGGGGCTCTCTAAACATGACATGGCATCCGCTAATTACCGTATGCCAGCAAATTTTATATTTAAATAGTGAAATCACGCTCCTTCCCTTCCAAGCCCTGCCGTGTGCCCAAACAGTAGATTTTACCCACATACTCAGGATAAGTTGCACAGCAAAATGTATGGTCCATTTTCTCCTGTTACCCTTGCAAAAGTTAAAAAAAAATTAGATCTAAAGGAAAATTTTTGTGAAAGAAAAGTAAAGTTTATTTTTTTCTTCCACAGTCTAAAAATTCCTGTGAAGCACCTGAAGGGTTAATAAAATTCTTGAATGTGGTTTTGAGTACCTAGAGGGGCGCAGTTTTTAGAATGGTGTCATTTTGGGGTATTTTCTGCCATATAGGCCCCTCAAAGTCACTTCGAATATGAGGTGGTCCCCAAAAAAAATGGTTTTGCTAATTTTGTTGTAAAAATGAAAAATCGCTGGTTAACTTTTAACCCTTATAACTTCCTAACAAAAAAATTATGTTTCCAAAATTGTGTTGATGTAAGGTAGACATGTCAGAAATGTTATTTATTAACTATTTTGTGCAATATGACTCTCTGATTTAAGCGCATAAAAATTAAAAGTTTGAAAATTGGGAAATTTTCACAATTTTTGACAACTTTATTTTTTTCACAAATAAACGCAAGTCATATCAAAGAAATTTTACCACTATCATAAAATACAATATGTCCCGAGAAAACTGTCTCAAAGTCGATGGTATCTGTTGAATTATTCCAAAGTTATGACCTCATAAAATGACAATGGTCAGAATTGTAAAAATTGGTCTGGTCAGCAAGGTGAAAACAGGATTTGCGGCGAAGGGGTTAATAACAGCTCACAGCTGTCTGCATAGCCTGGTATATAATACCGGGTATTAGATTGGTGGGACAAAAAAAATTACAAGGGTTCCCCCTATTTTTAGTAACAAGCAAAGGCTAAACAGACAGCTGCTGTCTGATCTCAATGGGCTGGGAAGGGGGCATGGATATTGGCCCCCTCCCAGACTAATAACAACAGCCCTCAGCTGCCCCAGAAATGGCGCATCCATTAGATGAGCCAATTTTGGCGATTGCCTCGGCTCTTCCCGATTACCCTGGTGCATGGTTTCAGGGTTGATGTCAGCTGTATAATGTCCGCTCATATCAACCCAAAGGATTGTAATGGAGAAGTGTCTTTCTGACACCCCTATTACTGACCCTACAGTCAAAAGTAGTAAACACACACATAGAAAAGTCTTTGAATTGTAAAAATGACTCCCCGACAATTACCCTCCTTTACCCATTTATTACTATAAAAATAAAAGTAATCCTCAAAGTTAGGTCGTAAATCCTTAATCTAGAGGTCCCACAGTTATCCCTACAGCTGGCTTATCTATGTTTGTGTGTTTATTACTTTTGACTACAGGGTTAGTAATGAGGATGTCTCATAGACACCTCTCCATTACAATTCTCTGGGCTTTATGTTATACAGCTGTCATCAACTCCAAAACCTTTACCCTGATTGCCAATGCACCTTGGCCATTGTGAAGAGCCGACACTAAGCCCCAGAATTGGGGCATCTAGTGGATGCACCATTTATGGGGCGGCTGAGGGCTGGTGTTATTATTCTGGGAGAGGAACAATATCCATGGCCCCTTCACAACCCTTTAAGCTCATTCCGCTGCTGTCTATTTAGCCTTTTTTGGTTATTAAAACCACTATTATGAAGCGTACAATCCACCTCCACTGCCATATTTGTCGCACCAGAACTGATTGACCTTGGGATGAGCTGACTTTTTGACTGAAAATTTTGCCTGGATGTCCACCTTTTGACTTCTGAATGGATGGACCAACTTCATTTCGTAGTCTTCCAAGTGTCATGGCACTCACATGATGCATTTTGGCAATTTTCTTGGCCAAGAGACCGCTATCGATGAGCTGGATGATGCTGTTTCTCTTTTCTTTGTTTTCTATTCTATTTTGATGGGTGATGCTGTGATTTTACTGTATGAGGCTGCTGAAATATCAGGTTTTCAAGGAAATGGGTGGGTAAAAATGGGACGGCACTTGTATGGTGCATCTCGTCTGATATACGAAAACAATCACAGCATGCTGCAATTTTTTCTCAGTCCAATTTCGGCTGAGAAAAAAATGCAGATGAGCAGTGACTCATAGATTAACATTGGCCTGAGTGCAATCTGATTTTATATCGGATTGCACTCATCCGTTTTTCTCGAATATGAGTAAGAGCCGTTAGTCATATACTTTGTGAAAGTAAGTCCATCTGTGTGCAATATAAGTGTCACATGATCTGTCAATATATACACACCTTTTCTGAAAGGCCACACAGGCTGCAACACCATTAGCAAAAGGCACAACTAACGAAACAACACCATGAAGATCAAAGAGATCTCCAAACCAGTCAGGGACAAAGTTGGTGAGAAGTACAAATCAGGGCTGGGTCATAAAAAAATTCCAATCTCTGATGATCCCCTGGAGCACCATCATATCCATTGTCATCTAATGGAAAGAACATGGTACCACAACAAAGCTGCCAATAGAGGGCCGTGCGCTAGAAGTCTCAGCCCAGGCAAGGGGTGCATTAATCAGAGTGGCAGCACAGAGACCAAAAATAACCATGAAGGAGCTGTAGAGTTCCCAAGCAGAGACTGGAGTATCTGTCCATATTGCCACAATAAGCCGTACACCCGATAGAGGTGGCCTTTATGGAAGAGTGGGCAGAAAAAAGCCATTATTTACACACAAAAATTGTAAACCTTGTTTAGAGTTTGCCAAACGATATGTGGGATACTCCCCTAATGTATGGAGGAAGGTGCTCTTTTCAGATGAGACTAAAGTTGAAATTTTGGCCATCAAGGTAAACGCTATTTTTGGCACCAAATCAAAACAACTCATCACCTCAAGAACACCATCCTCAAAGTGAAACATGGTGGTGGCAGTATCATGTTGTGAGGATGTTTTCCAGCAGCAGAGACAGGGAAAATGGTTAGGGTCGAGAGCAAGATGGAAGATGCAAAATACAGGGATATTCTTGAGCAAAACCCATGTCAGTCTGCAGTTATTTGAGACTGGGACGAAGGATCACCTTCTAACAAGACAATGACCAAAATCATACTGCTAAAACAACACTCGAGTGGTTTAAGGAGAGCATGTAAATGTTTTGAAGTGGCTTCGTCAAAGCCCAGACCTTAATCCAAATGAGTATCTGTGGACTTGAGATTGCTGTTCATCAGAGGAAACCATCTAACTTGAAGGAGCTGGAGCAGTTTTGCATTGAGGAATGGGCAAAATACCGGTGCCAAGATGTGAAAAGCTCATAGAGACTTATCTAAAGTGACTTGCAGCTGTAATTGCCGCAAATCAAGGCTCTACAAAGTACTTACTTTAAGGGGGTGACTAGTTATGCACACTGAAGTTTTCAGTTATTCTGCCCTATTTGTTGTTTGCTTCACAAAAGAAAAGAAAACCAAGTGTTCACAGAAATTTCCACTATAGAATGTATTGGATATGGTAAATCTGCATTGTTCAGTGAACATATGCGGATTTACCTACGTGATTAGAATGCAGCGCTTTGGAAGCAGCATCCAAAAAGCGCTTCTACTTTCTGATCGTGGGAACGTAACCTAAGTAATGATGCCTTGGGTCTTTTGTATGCATATGTCCATATTAAAAGTATATTCAATCATCCCATGGCAGGAAGTGGCACAAAGGGAAGTGTTACCACCCTCTCCTAAGCTATTGAGAGCCTACAGTTTAGCCAACCAAGCCTCAATTGAGTTTAATATCTTTTGACAAATGGATAGGCCGATAAATGTAGAAATACTGCTGGTGCTGGTCCAGAAGAGCCCAGAGCTATAGGACCCCAGAGACTCGGGATATGCCGACAAAATGAAGAAGGAAAGGCCAGGACATACATTTGTTGACAATTATATCCACAATATGAGGATAGTACACGTGATGTACAAATGTGGATTAATAAGTATTTTTCTATTTTTGTTTTTGGTTATTTTTCCTTACCTTTTTACCTATTGCCCCATGCAGCATAATGCTTCAGTTATGTATTCAAAACTTAATTTTTCCTTTTTTTATTTATTAAATTATATTTTAAACTAAAATTTATCCCCATTGCAGTGATGTCACAAGCAGATCGCACAGCTGCCAAGATCAGCAGAGAAAGGAGCCCAGTAGCAAGGAAAAAGGGAGATGAGGCCCCCAAAAAGAGACCCTATCTGTACATGGATCACTTTAATTTCCCTGCTCCCATCATGGATTCAAGACTGTAAGTTCAAGGCTCTGCCAATTTACAAGGTAAAAAGTGTTTTTGTTGCCTTTCTTTTTTTATAATAATTTTTTCTTTAATTTTCCACAGCCATCAGCGGAACCTCAACAAAGCACTAGCAAGAGGAGCAGGATGGGAGTAGTAGCCCCACCTTGTATCTTGACACATCCCCCCAAGCATCACCCATACCCATAATCCACAGACTCAAGCGAAGGAGGGAGGCCTTCACCAATATCACATGGCGCAAAGTAGATAGTCGAGTAATCTACTATCTATCTTGCACCACCAACATCAGCACCACCACCAGCAGCCCCAACAGCAGCAGCAGCACCAACACCACCAACCACACCATCTTATGGACTGTGTGGTTACCATGCTGCCCAGTCTGAGCAGCAACATTTTTCTGGCTCTGTGAAAGGATGGCTTCATGGAACCCTCCACCCATACCAACAATGTGGGACATAGAAGCCAAGGATGACCCAGGGAACCACACCAGGATCCTACCTTTGGACTTAATGGTCATGGAATCTATTCCTCCTGCCAACACCATACCATCCCCCTTTCAACCCACACCCATCTATGTTGCCATACGTAGGCTTCTCTCATCATTCTACCCAACCTAACTTTTCTGCCAGTTCTCCCCCTCCCCATCACCTCCCTCATGTTATCATTTGTAAAAGTAGTGTACATAACATTCGGAAAAACAATTTTTTTGTGAGTTAGCAAGCATTTTAACTGAGTTAAGGCTTATTTTAAGTTAAAATGTTGTAGGGTAATTCTAAATAAAGATAATTTCCTTTGTTTTTTAGATATGGCACCAAAATAAAACATACACACATGTTCACACATTTTGGCTTTTATCGAACAAACAAAATAAACATATAGTGCAAACATCACACCACAAAATGACCTTGCCATGGTGTGGACCCTTCAGGCTTCAGAAAATAATCTGTGAGGACTCTGAGGCAAGAAGGATCCCGGCGTCTGCCCAAAACCTACTGGACCAGGATTGTTGGCCAATCCTCCCTCAGCATCCACAGACACAATCGAATCATGGATATGGGTAAAATTGTGTAGTATTACACAGGTCTTAATGACACCATTGACATTTTGTTTGCTTAATTGGAGGAAACTAAGCAATACCCTCCATTTAGCTGTCAAAATGCAACTGCGCATTTGACTAGACGCCGTGCCCTAGTAAACCTGTAATTGAAAATATGATGTCCCCTGTATAGCCCATGGGATAAGGCCTCATCAAATGGTGTGTGAGTGAAAAGACCTCATCAACCACGATGACAAATGGGACCGATTCACCAGTAGAGCCAAGAAGGTTCCTTGGTGGTGGAACACCCATTTCACTGTTCATAATTAGTGATGAGCCACCTCCTTAGTGTTCGGGTTCGGTTTGGTTCGTCAAACAGGGAGATGTTCGACGAACTGTTCGACGAACTGTTCGACGAACACCGTCGAACCCCATTGAAACCAATGGCAGGCAAACACAAACACATACAAACACATGGAAAACACATAGAAAACACCTTAAAAGGTGTCCAAAAGCTGACAAACTGCTCAGAAGACACAACAAACACATGGAAAACTCATAACTACATATAGTCATGCGAAAAGAAAAGAGGTGGAGGAGTAAAAGGAGGAGGAGACACAGATATAGGCATGTCATGCCCTTCTAAAATCAAGAAAGGCTGGAGTAAAAATCTAAACTCACTCTACCAACACCCAGATATCTTGACAAAAAAATAAATATCTTTAGGTAGGATGGCAGCGGGTCCATTCAGAACACTTTCCTTAGAAGACGTAGTGGTACCCCCGTTGGGAGTTGTGCCAAAAAATGAACCCAATACATTCAGACTAATCCACCATTTGTCATATCCAAGGGGCAGGCCAGCAAACGACAACATCGACGAGGAACCAAGTACAGTACTATGTACTGTACCTCCTTTGACGAGGCAATCAGGCGGGTCAAGAAGTTGGTGAGGGGCACCCTAATGGCCAAAACAGACATTGAGGGGGCGTTACAGTTACTACCTGTGCCTCCGAATAGTGTCCTCCCATTGGGCTGCTTCTGTGAAGGAGCATACTACATAGATCGCTGTTTGCTCATGGGGTGCTCCATATCCTGCTCACTATTTGAGGCGTTCAGTTGCTTCCTTGAATGTGTCGTCATGGACATTTGTAAGGCGGCACATATTATTCATTACCTCGATGACTTCTTATGCCTGAGCCCAAAAGATTCGCCACAGTGTGAAAACATGCGGTAGTCCACCTGTGAGAAGGAGAGAGCTGGAGGGAGAGTGGACACCCCAGAGCCGAGGGGTTAGATTGAGAAAGAAAGAAGGCGGTGTAGCTTGCTTCATGGGTGGGGTATGCTGCTGAGTAGCACCAAATTCTACTAGGCCCAAAAGGATTTCCTGGGCTAGATGCCATTACAAAATAGTATGTAGGTGAACAGGCGGTGTAGCTTGCTTCATGGGTGAAGTACGCTGCTGAGTAGCACCAAATTCTACTAGGCCCAAAAGGATTTCCTGGGCCAGATGCCGTTACAAAATAGTACTTAGGTAAACAGGCGGTGGGTGGCTGGGCTACTCTGCTGACTAGCAGACACTGAAGCTTTGGAGCAGACCTCTGAATCCCAGGCCATAGTATGAGTAAACAACTCTGCAGACGACCCCACCTGTTGTGAATTATACTTTTTTGGCTCCCTCTTGTGGTTACTAGTGATATGACTCTGGGATTTCCTTCCCTCAGTTTGCACCCAACTGGGTCGTTACTTCAGGGGAGTTGCTATATAAACCTCCTGGAACCTTAGTCCAGTGCCTGGCATCGGTGTTATCAGACACATTCTGTTTGCTCCTGTTTGCTGGTCCTGGTTCGTGCTAAATTAAGCTAAGTCTTGCTTCTTTGTTTTTTGGGTTATTTGTTTGCTATCATTTTTGTCCAGCTTGTACTAAATGTGATTCCTGACCTTGCTGGAAGCTCTAGGGGGCTGGTGTTCTCCCCCCGGGCCGTTAGACGGTTCGGGGGTTCTTGAATTTCCAGTGTGGATATTTTTGATAGGATTTTTGCTGACCATATAAGTTATCTTTCTATATTCTGCTATTAGCTAGTGGGCCTCACTTTGCTAAAAACCTAGCTCATTCTTATGTTTGTCTTTTCCTCTTACCTCACCGTTATTATTTGTGGGGGGCTTCTATCCAACTTTTGGGGTATTTCCTCTGGAGGCAAGAAAGGTCTTTCTTTTCCCTTCTAGGGGTAGTTAGCTCTCCGGCTGGCGCGAGATGTCTAGGACCAACGTAGGAACGTTCCCCGGCTGCTGGTATTTGTGGTGCTAGGATTAGTTATATGGTCAGCCCAGTTACCACTGCCCTATGAGCTGGTTTTCTGTATTTACAGACAGCATCATTCCTGAGACCCTCTGCCATTGGGGTCATAACAGTATGCCAGGCCAACATTGAATGTTTAAAGCATTGCAGAAGTGGGATAATAAGAAAGGAAATTCTGAGTTGGTTTTTTTTTTTTCTTTCCTTCTCTTCCTCCCCTTTACCTTTGAGTGGCTTGTGCTTGCTGCAGACATGAATGTCCAGACCTTGATTACAAGTGTTGACCAGCTGGCAGCTCGTGTGCAGGGTATACAAGATTTTGTTACCAGTAGTCCTATGTCTGAACCTAAAATACCTATTCCGAAATTGTTTTCTGGAGACCGATTTAGGTTTAGGAATTTCCAGAATAATTGTAAATTGTTTCTTTCTCTGAGACCCCGTTCATCTGGAGATTCAGCTCAGCAAGTTAAATTGTTATTTCTTTTTTGCAGGGCGACCCTCAGGATTGGGCTTTCTTGCTAGCGCCAGGAGATCCGGCATTGGCGAATATTGATGCGTTTTTTCTGGCGCTCGGATTGCTTTACGAGGAACCCAATCTTGAAATTCAGGCAGAAAAAGCCTTGCTGGCTATTTCTCAGGGTCAGGATGAAGCTGAAGTGTATAGCCAAAAAAGTATAATTCACAACAGTATGCATCGTGTGGTGGTCTTGACTGATCACAAAAATTTGATGTATCTCGAGTCTGCTAAACGCTTGAATCCTAGACAGGCCCGCTTTTCATTGTTTTTCTCCCGTTTTGACTTTGTGATCTCGTATTTACCAGGTTCAAAGAATGTGAAAGCTGATGCTCTTTCAAGGAGCTTTGTGCCTAACTCTCCTGGAGTCACAGAACCTGTTGGTATTCTTAAAGAAGGAGTTATTTTGTCAGCCATTTCTCCTGATTTGCGACGTGTGTTGCAGAGATTTCAAGCTGGTAGACCTGACTCTTGTCCACCTGACAGACTGCTTGTTCCTGATAAGTGGACCAGCAGAGTCATTTCCGAGGTTCATTCCTCGGTGTTGGCAGGTCATCCGGGAATTTTTGGCACCAGAGATCTGGTGGCTAGGTCATTTTGGTGGCCTTCCTTGTCACGGGATGTACGGTCATTTGTGCAGTCCTGTGGGACTTGTGCTCGAGCTAAGCCTTGCTGTTCCCGTGCCAGCGGGTTGCTCTTGCCCTTGCCTGTCCCGAAGAGGCCTTGGACACATATTTCCATGGATTTCATTTCTGATCTCCCGGTGTCTTGGGGTATGTCTGTCATCTGGGTGGTATGTGATCGCTTTTCAAAAATGGTCCATTTGGTGCCTTTGCCTAAGCTGCCTTCCTCTTCCGATCTGGTTCCTGTGTTCCTTCAGAATGTGGTTTGTTTACACGGCATTCCTGAGAATATTGTGTCTGACAGAGGATCCCAGTTTGTTTCCAGGTTCTGGCGATCCTTTTGTGCTAGGATGGGCATTGATTTATCGTTCTCGTCTGCCTTTCATCCTCAGACTAATGGACAAACTGAGCGAACTAATCAGACTCTGGAGGCTTACTTGAGGTGTTTTGTTTCGGCAGATCAGGATGATTGGGTGACCTTCTTGCCGTTGGCTGAGTTTGCCCTAAATAATCGGGCTAGTTCCGCTACTTTGGTTTCGCCATTTTTCTGCAACTCTGGTTTCCATCCTCGTTTTTCCTCGGGACACGTGGAGCCTTCTGACTGTCCTGGAGTGGATTCTGTGGTGGATAGGTTGCAGCAGATCTGGAATCATGTGGTGGACAACTTAAAATTGTCACAGGAGAAGGCTCAGCGTTTTGCCAACCGCCGCCGCGGTGTGGGTCCCCGACTTCGTGTTGGGGATTTGGTGTGGCTGTCTTCTCGATTTGTTCCTATGAAGGTCTCCTCTCCTAAATTTAAGCCTCGCTTCATCGGTCCTTACAAGATATTGGAAATCCTTAATCCAGTGTCCTTTCGCTTGGATCTTCCGGTTTCGTTTGCCATTCACAACGTGTTCGATAGGTCTTTGTTACGACGCTACGTTGTGCCTGTGGTTCCTTCTGCTGAGCCTCCTGCTCCGGTGTTGGTTGAGGGTGAGTTGGAGTACATGGTGGAGAAGATCTTGGATTCTCGTCTCTCCAGGCGGAGGCTTCAGTATTTGGTCAAGTGGAAGGGTTATGGTCAGGAGGATAATTCCTGGGTGGTTGCCTCTGATGTGCATGCGGCCGATTTAGTTCGTGCCTTTCACGCTGCTCATCCTGATCGCCCTGGTGGTCTTGGTGAGGGTTCGGTGACCCCTCCTTTAGGGGGGGGTACTGTTGTGAATTATACTTTTTTGGCTCCCTCTTGTGGTTACTAGTGATATGACTCTGGGATTTCCTTCCCTCAGTTTGCACCCAACTGGGTCGTTACTTCAGGGGAGTTGCTATATAAACCTCCTGGAACCTTAGTCCAGTGCCTGGCATCGGTGTTATCAGACACATTCTGTTTGCTCCTGTTTGCTGGTCCTGGTTCGTGCTAGATTAAGCTAAGTCTTGCTTCTTTGTTTTTTGGGTTATTTGTTTGCTATCATTTTTGTCCAGCTTGTACTAAATGTGATTCCTGACCTTGCTGGAAGCTCTAGGGGGCTGGTGTTCTCCCCCCAGGCCGTTAGACGGTTCGGGGGTTCTTGAATTTCCAGTGTGGATATTTTTGATAGGATTTTTGCTGACCATATAAGTTATCTTTCTATATTCTGCTATTAGCTAGTGGGCCTCACTTTGCTAAAAACCTAGCTCATTCTTATGTTTGTCTTTTCCTCTTACCTCACCGTTATTATTTGTGGGGGGCTTCTATCCAACTTTTTGGGGTATTTCCTCTGGAGGCAAGAAAGGTCTTTCTTTTCCCTTCTAGGGGTAGTTAGCTCTCCGGCTGGCGCGAGACGTCTAGGACCAACGTAGGAACGTTCCCCGGCTGCTGGTATTTGTGGTGCTAGGATTAGTTATATGGTCAGCCCAGTTACCACTGCCCTATGAGCTGGTTTTCTGTATTTACAGACTTAGCATCATTCCTGAGACCCTCTGCCATTGGGGTCATAACACCCACCCACCTGGAATTGACGATGGCAACGTCATGTAAAACTCAGCAAGGGGACTAAATAAAAGAGTCTTCATTTTTTTAAAAAATTCGGCCACAGACACCACTTAAGTGGCATCAATCAAATCAAAGTGATTTTTAAAAATCCTCAAGCTTTTAGTCTCCCCAAGATGACACAGGGGTAGAAAAGTCCTTGCGGATCCAGGATTTGTTCATCTTGATGAACGTTAGTCTGTCTACATTGTCACTGGACAGCCACGTGCGCTTATCTGTCAGCACACCACCAGCAGCGCTGAACACATGTTCAGAGAGAACGCTGGCTGCGGGGCACGACAACATTTCCAAGGCATGAGTGGCGAGCTCAGGCCATTTTCCAAGATTGGAAGCCCAAAATGAGTAAGGGTCCAGTTCCGCGGTCATGGCATCGATGTTAACTTGGAGATACTCTTGTACCATCCTCTCTAGGCGTTGGCTGTGCGTCAGACTTCTTGTCACCTGTGGCCTTGCAAAGGATGGTCTAAAAAAATCTTGAAACGATTGGAAAAAATTGCTGTTGCCACCAGATACGATGTTACTGTTACGGTTAGAGTGATGACTCGATAGTCCCATGGTTGGCAAGTTAGAACTCAGAGATTGACTACATGCACCACTGGTGTTTTGTGGAAAAGCAGATGTTAGATTCTGTAACAGTCTCTGCTGATACTCCTGCATGCGTGAATCCCTTTCTATGGCAGGAATTATTTCGCCAAATTTGCTTTTGTACCGGGGATCTAAGAGTATGGCAACCCAGTAGTCGGCATTACTTCAGATTCTGACAATCCGAGGGTCATGTTGCAGGTAGTGCTGCAAGAAGGCACTCATGTGTCTTGCGCATCCAGGAGGACCAAGTCCTTGTTGTCTTGGTGGTGGCGAGGTGAGAATCATGCTTCCTTCGTCTGCCCTCTCCCCCCAACCTCGCACAACAGAAATATGATCAAGGTCTCCCTCATCTGATGAGTCTTCCATGCCCAGCGCCAGTTCGTCCTCCACTTCTTCCTCGCCTCCTGCACCTTCCTCAACAGTTTGGCTGCTACCATGCGCCCTCGGTTATCCCTCTCCCCCAGCCTCCAATGCCAGCCACCTTGGTGCTGCCAACCTTCTTGACCTTGGAGATATGATCCCTTCTGCATACGACTCCTCCTGTTCCTCCTCCTCCTCTTGTTCCACCACCTGACTCCGGACACTGTGTAAGGTGTGCTCCAGCATGTAAATCACCGGAATGGTCATGCTGATAATGGCATCGTCAGCACTAAACATCTTCGTTGCTATTTCAAAACTGTGCAGAAGGGTGCATAGGTCCCTGATCTGAGGCCACTCCTGCAGCGTGATTTGCCCCACCTCTTGATCTCGTTGGCCCAGGCTATACGTCATAACGTATTGCACCAGGGCTCGTCGGTGCTGCCACAGTCGCTGCAACATGTGCAGAGCTGAATTCCATCGTGTGGGCACATCGCATTTCAGCCGGTGAACTGGCAGGCCGAACGACTTCTGTAGAGATGCAAGTCATCGAGCTGCGGGATGCGAACAGCAGAAGTGAGCACATAGCGAACGTGCCCTCTGCAGAAGCCCATCTAGTCCGGGATAGTGGGATAAAAATTGCTGGACAACCAGGTTCAAAACGTGAGCCATACAAGGCACGTGTGTGACATTGCCCCGGCGAAGGGCCGCACCCAGGTTTGCAGCATTGTCGCATACAGCCTTCCCTGGCTGCAGGTTGAGTGGAGACAACCATTGATGGAACTCGGTCTCCAGAGCTGACCACAACTCCTCAGCTGTGTGACTCACATTTCCCAGACATTTCAATGTAAACACTGCCTGATGCCGTTGAGCCCTGGTGACAGCATAGTGAGGAGGTGTGCAGGATTCCTTCTGCGCAATTACAACGCAGGTGGCATTACCAGACAGGCTTTGGGTGCAGGTGGAGGACCTAGAGGAGGTTGAGGAGGCAGAAGCAGTGGAGGAACTTCTAGATGCAGAGGGTCGACGAGCAACTCGTGGGTACGGCAAGACTTGGACAGCAGACCCTTCTCCTGATGTTGCCGTAGTTACCCAGTGCCCAGTCACCGACATGTAACGCCCCTGTCCATGTCTACTCGTCCAAGTGTCTGTGGTGAAATGCACCGTCATACACAGAGTTTCTCAAGGAAGCGGTGATGTTGTGTGCAACATGCTGGTGTAGAGCAGGCACAGCTTTCTTTGAGAAGTAGTGGCGACTGGGCATCTGGTACTGGGGCACTGCGACAGACATAAGGTCTCAAAAATCCTCTGTGTCCACCAGGTGGAAAAGCAGCATTTCTGTAGCCAACAGCTTGCAGATGGAGAAATTCAAATTCTTGGCTTTGTCATGGCTAGGAGGAAATGGTCTTTTACTTGTCCACATCTGAGGGACTGAGGGCTGGCTGCCGTGCTTAGATGGAGTTGAGTAGGGTGTCCCCGGAAAACTGCTGGTCTGTGAGGAAGGTGCAGGCGGAGATGTTATGTTGCCTTGATCAAAATGTGGTGACGATGTCAGAGAGCGCTCAACACCAGCAGGTGTTTCCACTTGTAAATGTCCTGACGACCTGCCAATCACACTGGCTGTTGCGGGTAAAGAGGTGGAAGGTCTGCATCCAAAACCAAGTGCGACTGCTGTCCCCACAGTCACAGAGGATGAAGAGGACGCGGATGCACTTGATGGGGCAGACGGTGGTTGACCCGGCCCACAAGGCCGCACTGTAGCACAGTGAGCTTCCCACTGCAACTTATGCCTCATATCCATGTGAAGGTTCATGCATGAAGTACTCAAGCTAGTGATTTTTTGGCCTCTACTGAGATTTTGTTGACAAATCTTACAGACAACATGAGTTGGGTCATCCTTTGCGATGTCAAAAAATGCCCAGGCTATGCAAGGCTTAGAGCCCGTGCAACCTGAAGAGCCACCACGACTTCTGGTCTGAGGCACAGTTGGGGTTGAGGATGCAGTTGTTGACGTGCTTCCAGTACTCCTTCTCTGTCCAGGAAGGCGCACCGTTACCTCGTCGTCAGACTCGTCACTAGCATCCTCCTCCACCTCCTCTGCTGACCTCATGGACTGGCAGACTGGGGATGGACAGTAAGTGGGGTCTACAACCTCGTCATCATCATCCTGTGTTTTCTCACACCCGTCGTCCTCAGAGCCAACCTCTTCCTGCCCTGACCGAAAAGTCAAGTTTTCGTTCCAATCAGGTATCTCAGTCTCATCATCATCTTCCTCATTGTCTCCACCAACAGGAGTTACAGTTTGGGAACAAGGGTCCACATTATGCTCAGAACCTTCTTCATCTGGGCCTGGATCCGACTCACAAAGATTCTGGACATCAGTACAGATCATTTCCTCGTCTGGATTCACAGAAGCTCTGGAGCAGACCTCTGATTCCCAGGCTATAGTATGCGTAAACAGCTCTACAGACTCAACCATGTGTGTTACCCCATGCTCAGACGGGCAGCTGGAGACTTGGGAGCTGTGAGGAAGCAAGTGAGATTGGGGTGACAACTCTGAGGACTGGCGTAGTTGTGATGTTGAAGTTGACATGGAGGAGAGCCCACTTGAACGAGCACTTGATATCTGTTCAAGCACCTGCTGCTTTTGTGCCTCATCTGGAATTTTTGGCGATGCTCGTAGCGATGGTCGTAAGAAAGGGATCATATCAGATTGTCCACGAAAAGAAGTAGACATCTTACTTTGGCTGGAAGATGGTCTTTCTTCTGCAGATGTTACTGTTGCTTTACCACCTACCCCACGGACACAACCTTTTTTTTCCTTTCCAGCACGCCTATTCCCCTTTCCACCAGCAGCAGGCCTTGTGCCACTCATTTTGGTGCTTAACTAATTGGCAACTCTGTATCTGTAGTTGTTGGCACAAAAAACGAAGGATGAAAACCGAGCAGAGCTGAATGGCCAAACTGTGGTACTAGGCCCAAAAGGATTTACTGGGTTAGATACAGTAAAAATTGAGATACACAATCGGTGTAGCTAGCTTCACAGGCGGGCTTCTCTGCTGACGTGCAGACACTGCTCCTAGGCCCAAAACCCCCAAACTATTAACTGGATTAGATGCAGTAAAAATTGAGATACACAGGCGGTGTAGCTAGCTTCACAGGCGGGCTACTCTGCTGACGTGCAGACACTGCTCCTAGGCCCAAAACCCCAAAACTATTAACTGGATTAGATGCAGTAAAAATTGAGATACACAGGCGGTGTAGCTAGCTTCACAGGCAGGCTACTCTGCTGACGTGCAGACACTGCTAGTAAGCCCAAAACCCCAAACCGATTTACTGGGTTAGATGCAGTAAAAATTGAGATACACAGGCGGTGTAGCTAGCTTCACAGGCGGGCTACTCAGATGACTATCAGACAATGCTACTGGCCCAAAAGGATTGGCTGAGCTAGATTACACCAAATGCTGTGACTAACACTTGCACAGCACTGGCTGAGACCTGCCTGGCAAACAGTGCTATGAACTGCTGTAACCTACCCTGAAAAGGGCTGATATTACAACTAGTCCCGACTCCTCTCGACTCCCTAAACCTATCTCTCTGAGAATTCGCTAAAAAAAAACACTCTTAGTCTGTATAGCGCCCACAGCAGCAGCGGTGCCGTCTAACACTAAGCTGCAGCATTGAGGAAATGGTGGCGATGGGGCAAATGGCTGGTTCTTATAGGGCAAGGACATATGACATACACAGCCAATGACACATGCCCTTGCTCGTGTGCATCACATGCACATTGCTGTGTGTGTGCGCACTGCTGATAGGCTGAGAGACTGCACCGCCCCTCTGTAAATGCGAGAAAGAAAAAAAAAATGGAGATCGGCATTTTTTCAGCACAGATCTATCCCCCCCCCCCGCCCACTATACACTGAAACAGTCAATTAACAATGATAAACAGTTTTAATGTGCAAATCAAGCTAGGCTTTTGGTGAACGAACAGTTATCGAACAGAAACTCGAACAGCCGAATTTTAAGTAAATTGTTCGGGTTCGTCGAACGATTCGAACTCGAATTTGAAATTGGCGAACAATTCGACTCGAACACCGCTCATCTCTATTCATAACCCACCGACCAAACATTTGTGATTAATTACACAATAGGCATGATGTGAGTTACAAAAGAAGTTTACCTAATTAATTATATTCTGGATTACATTTTTTAAACAATAATAAAATAATAAAACAACATGACTTGGTCTATAACCTTACCTCAGGGTAAGCAGCTGCCGTTCTTTTGTAGAAGTACATTGGTGAAAAAGGGTGTTTCATAAAGTAATGCCTGGCCGAAGCTCCTGCAGTAGCCAGTCAAAGGTGTTCAGAGTCATTCTTCAGTAACCAGATACATACGGGCAACATGCTGTTTTATAGAATGTTTGCAGACGACTCGACGAGTGGATGAACCCTATATCTGCGATGCCTACTTGGAACATCAACGGGTGGATACCTAGTCCAAAATTCCCTTGATAAGATCCAGTTAAGCAGAACCTGTTCAGAAGTTTTGAACACTAAGTTTAGACTGGCCATAGCTGCAGGTTGGATGTACCAAAAATTATAGGAAAAATAGATGGTATTGGTATCCCCAGGAAAATATGGATGTGCTCAGAATCTGACCTTTTCCTTAAGGGTTTATATAAGGTTAGCAATCTAAAATGCTCTACAATGATAGGCTCTTTCTAAATTAGCAAAAGATGTTAAAAACACATTGCGTACGGAGTGCATACTAATGCTATGCCAGAAAAAAAAACGCAGGATCGCATTGCGCACGCATGACATACGGTATACCATAAGGAATTCACTCATTTGACTTTTCAGGAACAACATCGGAACTATTTTTTTTGCAGATGGGAGCGAGTCCTAATAGTTGTCCTGTTGACAAGTTCTCCTATCTGAGCTGTGGATCTCTGTAGCTCCTCCAGCTTGACTATAGGCCTCTTGGCTGCTTCTCTAATTAGGGCTTTTCTTGCTTTGGATGTAAGTTTAGGTGGACAGCCATGCCTTGGTAGGTTTGCAGTTTTGCCATACTCCTTCCATTTTTGATGAAGTATTGAACAGTGCTCCTCTGTCTGATGTTCAGAGCTTGGCCTATTTACAATAACCAAACCCTGGTTTACTCCTCTCCACAACTTTATTCCTGACCTGTCTGGTGTGTTTCTTAGTTTCCATGATGCTGTTTCATTCCTAATCTTCTCAAACATACTTCTGAGGCCATAACAGAACAGCTGTAGTTATAATGAGAATAAATTACATACAAGTGGACTCAATATACTAATTTTTCACTTTTGGTCACTTAGGATTTTATTTAGGGGTATAAGACCACAGGGGGCTAAATACAAATGCAAGTTACAATTTTCAGATTTACAGTTTTAAAAAAATATTAGAAAACCATGTAGCACTTCCTTTACTCAGCACAAATACTTGCTAATTTGTGTTGGTAAATCACATAAAATTCTAATAAAATACATTTAAGATTGTGGGTGTAACGTGAAAAAATGTGGAAACGTTAATGGCTTGTGAATACTTTTTCAAGGCACTGCATGTTAATATGAAATGCCCTCCAATCATTTAGTGATCACTCATGGAACAAAAATAGAAATGTGGTGTATTTTATTGATTTTATTGATTCTAGCACCCTTTTTGGTGACTGGTGCCTTCTCTGATCTATTGTTCCTGGTGAGTTTCTGTTTTCAGATGAATAGGCTTGTATTTCAGTTTACTGTTGGCTAAACAGTGGTTTAAGAATCCAGCAGTACCTGAATTACCTACAAATGCTCATTCAGAGTATTTTGGTTACAAACAACCTTTTCAGGTTAGTTAAATACTTAGTTGACTGTAGTTGCATTTTTTAAAGAGGGTCCCCTACTATTTTTCTCGTCTGATCACAGGTTTATTCTCATCATCATAAATGGTTAAATATATAAAGTGTTTCTAAAAAATAAGCAAGTTTGCTATTTACTTGTCATTAAAATTCCTCCCTGTTCTTCAGAATGGAGGGATTTTTAATTTTACTGTCTACTGTTCGTTCCTTAGCATTGCTCCAAAGCTACCGTAGTCGGATTGCCAGCTTTAATTCACCAGTGGTGCACCAATTCTGCAGTGTAAGAGGTTTGTACTGGACTGTCACGTTTCTGCCCCTGAAGACAATTGCATTGTAATGTGTATTATGTTGTGTGTCTATTCTATATATTGTGTCTTGTGATGTTTGTCCATGTATTGTGATATGGTAATGTATAATATAGGACATCGTGTACAGTATAGGATAAGTGTAGGGTAAGACATAGTTTAGGACTTAGGACATAAGATAGGTAGGATAGGATATCGACTGTAGGTAGATAGTGATGTTATGGTATGAGAAGAGTTAATGTTCGGGACTAGCCCAAAGTGGGAGGGGCTTAGTATAAGGTCAAGTGACTGCTTCCTGGATATAGTTAGATATGGACAAGTTCAAGTTGAAGTAGGAAGTGTTTGTGAGCAGTGCTGACATTTGGGTGACCTACAACAAGGAAACTAAGGGAAAAGGGAGTAGTGTGACCTTAAAGGGACCGAAGGGACAGAGTAGCCTTCCAAGGAAAAGGGGTCATTGTATAGGACAACGTATCACAAGAAGCTCTGAGCTTGGAGAACACCGAAAATAACAGGACTGAGTTTGGGGAAGAGCCATAGATTTGGGGCGCCAGTAGTGGAAGAAATAAAGAGCAGGTAGAAATACTTGCTAATCAGGCTGTAGTGACAAGCTAGGCTGTGAAGAAGTAGGGCGAAACAGTGTGCTCCACTGGCCCTGGAATAGACTACAGTGGAAGTAAACTCTGTGAAAATTCTGCACACTGTGAAGGAAGCATCCATAAGACTTTGTACCTTCTACCTCTTGTACATAACCCTTACAAATTAAACATTCAGTAAAGACTGTGTGTTAGAACGGGAGTCTGCTTTCTTGAACCCTAAAACCTATGGTCCTGGCTGGCCAACACCATTGGCTACAGGCGGTCTATACTGACGCAATACTCTCACAGCACCAACACCCAGCCAGTACCCACTCTTTCATGTAGCGCAACAGGGTGTTACAGGAGAAGAAAAGTGCCTCGCCTGCGGTTACCATCTCACACCACGCTTCAGCAGCATTGCAGATCGCTCAGTTCAGGCGAGCAGTGTGATGATGCTGCTGGTCTGAACTGTCATCAAGCAGGAGTGCACCACCCTCAGTTATACTCCTGCAGAAGATGTTGAGTGCCCATACTTATGAGATCGCATTTAGCCAACAGCCATCTCTTCCACATGCATGCTTCACTTTGTGAGTGTTTTTGTGCTTTCAATGAGTAGAGGAGAGAATGTCACTGATGGACGTCTCTGGCAGCTGCTTTTCTTCCCTGAAATAGAAGGATCTGGCATACAAAGGGAGCTAAATACCAACAGAAAAAGTAGTTCTATAAAGTCTCATAAAATCTATATTTGTATTGCTGTATATGATAAATACACAACAAGACAGAGTGCCCCAAGAAAAGAGACCACATTTAATTATAAATATAGAACACATGATTTTATGGTATAAAAATCCCAATGTCTATAATGTTTATCCCTAGAGTGCGAAAAAGGACCAGGTCTACCAAGTTAAGAAGACTGTGCTTACATCCAGTGATGTGACCAATGGGGGATATGTGTGGTTTGGTCAAAAGACCGCTACGTGAGTTTTACCATAAGCTTCGTCAGAGGGCTTAAAGGGAGCTAGCCACTCTATCCTGGCTGCCTAAACCATGAGCAGCATGAATCAGAGTCTAGCTGCGATCATGCAAAGAAAACCTATTTGATGAGCCTGGAAAAGACAAGACTAATTTGAATCTGACCCAGGTCTTCTCTCCACACTGCTTTAGTTGATTAACAGGTCTCTCCTGGTGTATACATTCTTGGGGCCCACTATGTAGCTACATAGAAATAAATAAAAGACCACCAATTGTGTGGTAAAACATGCTATTATCAGGGTATAATATAAGATAGTACACATCTTAATGATATAGCAGGGGTTGGGGTAGCCCCCTCAAAGAATATAATGCAGCCCCCATAGAATATAATGTAGCCCACTCATAGGGTATAATTCAGCCCCCTCATAGAGTATAATGCAGCCCCCTCATAGGGTATAATTCAGCCCCCTCATAGGGTATAATGCAGCCCCCTCATATAGTATAATACAGGTCTTCATAGAATATAATGCAGCCCCCTCATATAATATAATTCAGCCCCCCTCATTGAATATAATGCTGCCCCTTCATAGAGTATAATACTGCCCACTCTGTTGTGAATTCCGTTCTCGGGCTCCCTCCTGTGGTCATGAGTGGTACTTTGTGAGTTCTGTTCATGGGCTCCCTCTGGTGGCTTTTAGTGTTACGGCTGGTCTGTAGCTGGACTCCAGCTGCCTCGTTTCCTGCTAGGCTGCTGCCTATTTAACTCCATCTGGACCTTTACTTGTTGCCTGCTGTCGTTGTATTCAGTACTGGTTCAGATCTCTCTGGGACTTCCCTTGTGACCTGTCTCCTCGTGGAGAAGCTAAGTTCATGCTAGTCCATTTTTGCTCATTGCTATTTGAAAATGTTTCTCAGTATGTTATGAGTTCAGTCCAGCTTGCTTATATGCTATTTGATTGCTAGCTGGAAGCTCTGGGGTGCCCCTCACATCGTGAGTCGGTGTGGGGGTCTTTTTGTATTCTCTGCGTGGATACTTTTGTAGTATTTTATACTGACCGCACAGATTCCTTGCTATCTTCTGACTATTTAGTTATTAGCGGGCCTCATTTGCTAAAACCTATTTTCATTTCTATGTTTGTGTTTTCCCCTTAAACTCACCATTATTATTTGTGGGGGGCTGCTTACACTTTGGGGAAAATTTCTCTGAGGCAAGTGAGGCTTTGTTTCTCTCTAGGGGTAGCTAGTTTCTCAGGCTGTGAACGAGGCGTCTAGGCCGAGTTAGGAACGCTCCACGGCTGCCTATAGTGTGTGTTGATAGGATCAGGATTGCGGTCAGTAAATTTCCCACATTCCCAGAGCTTGTCCTTATTTTTGGGTTTACTTATCAGGTCAGTTCATGTGTTCTAACCACCAGGATCATAACACCACTCATAGGGTATAACGCAGCCCCCATAGAATATAATGTAGCCCACTCATATAGTATAATGCAGCCCCCCCATAGAATCTAATGTAGCCCACTCATAGGGTATAATGCAGCCACCTCATAGGTATATTGCACCCCCATAGAATATAATGTAGCCCTCTCACAGTATAATGCAGCCCCCACATAGGGTGCAATGCAGCCTCTTGATAGGGTATAATGCAGACCCTCATGGAATACAATTAGCCCCCTTACAGTATAATGCAGCCCCCACATAGGATATAATGCAGCCCACACATAGAATATAATGCGGCTCCCTCATAGGGTATAATGCAGCCCCCCATAGAACACAATGTAGCCCCCTCAGAGTATAATGCAGCCCCCTCATAGGGTATTATGCAGCCCCCACAGAATATAATGTATCCCCCTCATAGGGTATAATGCAGCCCCCATAGAATATAATGTAGCCCCTTCATAGTATAATGCAGCCCCCCATAGAATATAATGTAGCCCCTCATATAGTATTATGCAGCCCCCTCATAGTATCATGCAGCCCCACATAGAGTATAATGCAGCCTCTTCCATAGAATGTTATCCAGCCCCACAATCCTACAGTATTATGACCACCAATACTCACTTATTGAGATATATATATATGAATTGATATAAATACAAACAAACACAATAGTCACCTCTCCTCCGCATTCCATCACTGATTCCTGCTCTGCTCCAGTCTCAGCAGCTGCACTGTCGTCTGCCCGGCACACAGCAAGGTGCACGATGAAGTGACATCATGTGTCAGGGGTAGAGGGGACTGATGGGAGAGGCAGCATCATTTGACGCTCTCACCTCCATTATTGCTCTCAACTGTATCGGCATCTATGATACAGTTGAATGTGGCGCACGCTGGGGGGCGGCACTAACGCCGGGCAGGCCCCCCTGACTCACATGCTCCATAGCGACGTCATGGTGTGCCGCTATTTGCAGCCTTCCACTGACTGGGGGCCAGTGGAGGAGTGGGGGCCCTAGTAAGCCTGCTACTAACTCCAGCTACTAAAAGGAATGAACATAGACTGCTCTCCACTCCCATGTATGTGGAGATCAGTGAATATTCATTGTCTTTAGTAGACGGCACACATGATCTCTCAGCTACTGCAGGAACCGGCGGCTGCGGCTAACACTGCCCACTATAAAAGTGAAATTAATATTCTCTGCTCTCCACACTAATGGAAAGATAGATACATTTACAAAAGTACAGTGTTTGATTTGTATTATTGCTAATAAGGAAGTCAATGATGCTTGAGCCAGTCACCTAGCCCGTACATTTTAAGTGTATGTGGTTGCAGGGAGAGCAAGAGAAGCAGGAGTGGTAGCATACCTTTGAACATTTGCTTTCCCATTCTTGGGACACTTTAAGCCTAGCCTCCAATCAGCCCACAAAGCATCCAGTGAATTGCCATTTTTAGTGCATATTTGCATAAGCTCTGCTCACTTGTATCCTGCAGTATAGCGTCTTGAAAAACTGGATGAGTGAGATATATGTGATAAATATAACTCTCAATGGTGCAAAAAAGGGATGTTCTCCAGCAGAAAAGAAAAGTAGTTAAAACTAAGCCTTTAATCATATAAAATAGAAAAAGTTAGCAAAATGTGCACATATTAAAGGAAACCTGTCACCAGGTTTGCCCTATATGACCACCACTTTTCAGCCCTCATATACAGCATTTTAATATGCTGTATATATACTGTATTACCGATCCTGCCTGCAACAAAAGAAAAATACCTTTTATGATACTCACTTACTGGGCGGTCTGGTCCGGTGGGTGTCGCTGGTCTTGGTTCGGCGCCTTCCTTCTTCTTTTGATGCCATCCTCCGTCTGTGCTTCATGTGGATGATGCGTCCTATGTAATCCACACAATGTTCCCCGGCATCGTGGTCCTGCGCAGGTGCACTTCTCTGCCCTGACTGGGGCAGAGTAAAGTACTGCTGTGCTCATACGCCAGGGCTCTTTGACCGTTCCTGGCGTATGCACACTGCAGTACTTTGCTCTGAACAGGCACTCCTAGCTCATGCTGTTCTCCACGAGACCCGGCAACTGTGAAGAGCAGTAATGTTACTGACGTTACTGCTTTTTGCAGACGCTGGGTCTTTTGGAGCACAGCGTGAACCGGAAGTGACTGCTGCTCAAAGTGGCTTTGAACGATGGAATCAGGGAACGTCGGGGGGAAGTGATGGACTGTGTGTGGGACGGTTCTGGCTGTGAACTTTGTTTGCTTGTCTGAAGCAATTTTCTGGCTTCTTTGAGATGTGTGCGCAAAAATGGGACCCAATACGGTGGTCCGTACGCTGTTTTTTTTTCACACCCATAGACTTGCATTGATGAGTTTTATCCAATATACTTGGCCCTACGCAACATGCTGCAATATTTATACGCAGATGTGCGCAAACCCTAATCATGAGAATTGCAGTTGTAGTTCTCCTAGCTTTTGCAGGTTATCCTAGTTCTATAGAGAATGACTGAAAATAATGTTTTATTTTGTATTAATTTAATGTTGCATTTTCTCACTTGCTATATTTGTGACCGGCGACCGCATTTTAGGACAGCTACAATAGCACGTGGCACATCTTCCTTCTTGCAAAATCAATGTTAGCAGTTACACAAAGATTAAATATATGCATAGTCATGGATTTAGGCTGAAAGCAGAGGCTGTTTTTTTAAAGCTTTTTTCTGCATGAGTTTCATATTGCCAGTCATGACGAGAACGACTTCAGAGAATCTGGCTTTGACGGTCAGCCACAGCAAGCTGCTTCAGCCAGGACGGAGCCAGAAGAGAGAGGACCTCCTATGAAAGCCCTCTCTGTACAAACTAGTGCTGCGATTGTGCCAGCTGGCACTTGTGTCCTGTTCACGGATTGTCCCTGACTTTCTGGTAAAAAAAAATGTCACATGCAGTTCTCTCTTTCGACATAGGAATGTTGGTTTACAACACATCATGGAAGTCCTTTATTTCACTTGAAAACTACAAAATGTATATAATAAGGACTTTTTTCCATTAGAAAGGTATGCAAAAGAGAATAAAAAAAACAAGCAGAATTACAAATACGTATAATAAAAGAAATCCGAATCTGTTGTCCACTGATCAGTAAAGGTACCGTCACATTAAGCGACGCTGCAGCGATATCGACAATGATGCCGATCGCTGCAGCGTCGCTGTGTGGTCGCTGGAGAGCTGTCACACAGACAGCTCTCCAGCGACCAACGATGCCAAGTCCCCGGGTAACCAGGGTAAACATCGGGTTACTAAGCGCAGGGCCGCGCTTAGTAACCCGATGTTTACCCTAATTACCATTGTAAATGTAAAAAAAACAGTACATACTCACCCTCTGATGTCCGTCAGGTCCCTGGCCGTCTGCTTCCCGCACTGACTGTGAGCGCCGGCCGGCCGTAAAGCACAGCACAGCGGTGATGTCACCGCTGTGCTCTGCTTTTACTTTACGGCCGGCCGGAGCTCACAGTCAGTGCGGGAAGCAGATGGCCAGGGACCTGACGGACATCAGAGGGTGAGTATGTACTGTTTTTTTTTTTACATTTACAATGGTAACCAGGGTAAATATCGGGTTACTAAGCGAGGCCCTACGCTTAGTAACCCGATATTTACCCTGGTTACCATTGTAAAACATTGCTGGCATTGTTGCTTTTGCTGTCAAACACGACGATACACGCCGATCTGACGACCAAATAAAGTTCTGGACTTTCAGCAACGACCAGCGATATCACAGCAGGATCCAGATTGCTGCTGCATGTCAAACACAACGATATCGCTATCCAGGACGCTGCAACATCACGGATTGCTATTGTTATCGTTGCAAAGTCGTTTAGTGTGAAGGTACCTTAAGTAACGGCAAACCTTTGTGATATGAATCTAGCAGAACAATTACATCATTACCTCCCTAATGGTGCCCTTTTACTTGTGCACTACTTGACATATAACATCTTCTTTTATAATGTTCCCCAGAACCAGCAATAGTTTTATTTATCCAATAAAATAGAAAAAGTGTTAATACAGTTCACCACTCCTTTGTTAGAGATAAGTATCCCAGGATGCTTTCAGGATAGACAGTCTGTGGTCTGGGTTTGGTGCACGGAATATGCAATGGTCTGTCTTCCAGGTGTCACACTGGGTGAGGGAGGAGTAATGTGCACAACAACAAGGAGAGAGAGGGGAAGCCCAAAGACTAGGGAAGGGTGGAGTGAATACCCCCGGGCAGATTTAATACCTTGTCTAACCTAAACATCCCTAAATAAGTTCCACACCTATTGCTGAGCAGGAACCTAACCCCTGGCTGACCCTAGCGATAGGCCATGGATAGGGAGGGGACGAAGTGAGCGCTACTCAGCCCCTAACACAACTAAAGACAGAGCCGGTGGACAAACAGGGGATACACTTAGCTTGAGAATACCACCGAGATATCATGCCAGCAATAATCCAAGAGGCCCCAAGAAGACACTAGCTGACTGCTAGTACTTCCTCCAAGTCAGAGGGAAAATGAGCTAATACCAGCAACCTGCTGCAGAAACTAAATGTATTTAAACCTTCAGCAATGGTGTGTTAATTAGCAGCAGAAGGTTGAGGTAACTGCTGAGTCCTAGAGGGAGAAGGATATGACTCCATAACAGAAATGCAAAGGAAACAGGTGTTTGTGTAAGGAGGTGACAGAGACCGTCATATGCCTCCCCCTCTTTGGACAGTAATCATATTAAATGTGTGCAGTTCCACAGTGTTGATAACTGTTAATATATTCATGTAATGTTGCTGTAATGTGCATGTACTTGTAATGTGTTGTGTATAGGATTAGGGATAGCATAAGACAACAGTGGGACTAGACTAGTGGGGCACCAAAGAGATAGGAAATGAGAGTGTTAGAATAGGCTTAGTTATCATAAGGGGTTTTCCAGGCTGGGATGAGTTACAGATGGGTGTAGTACAGATATAGATAAAGGGATATAGAGCAGGGACTTCCTGGTTAGTGAGCAGAGCCCGGGCCACCAAGTAGTAATGCAGCAGTGAAAGCAGTCATGTAACCATGGGGGGTGAAGTTGATGAGGCAAGAAGGGACCCCAGGCTGAGTGGCGTGCAAGTGGTCACCATCTTAAACGGTAACCATTCCAAGGAGGATTCGGGGCCTATGGCCGGGACTAGGTGAAGCTGAGATGGCGAGCTTTTTACCTTTTCCTACTGAAACCGGACAAGGGAATGGGAGGAAGTTGGTGGGCCTAAAAGCAAGGACACTGCAGAAGGGACAGAGATTGTCCAGCGAGGAAGGGAATGCTAGTACGAGGTAAAGATTGCAGGAAAAACAGGGAAAGCTCCAGGAAAGTCATTGCATGAGAACCGTGCTATATCTGTGTTAAGAAACCTGTTATTAAGAAAAGTTGAACTGTTAAGCATGGACATAGATTCAGGAGTCGGCAATCGGGAGCCGGGATGGTTGAAGCAGAAGGAACCCTTTGTGGGGTGCTAGGGTATGGGAATTCAACAACACCCCCCATGACTACCACCCTGACCGCCTTACTTTTGTAGAGCTAATCACAAAGACTTTCTACAGCCGGATCCAGGTTGACTGTGTCACACTTGGCACACCCGTGACGCCAGGTCAAATTTCTCTCACTGGTCCAAAAGAGGATGTTCCCAAACTACAGTCCTCACGGCATCCTACAGATTTGGTTTTCAGGGTTTCCTTAGTATTGCACAGGTGAGAGAACCTGTGGCAATTTCAGATACATTGATAGTAATTCCATCACCTGTGCAATGTAAAAGAAATCCTAAAAATGTGATGTTTTGGGGGCCGTGAGGACTGGATACTGATACAGGATAAAAAAGTGGCACAATGTTCACATGTCAAAAAGGAAAAAAAACATAATGCTGACAGTTGTGCTCAAAAGTTTTCATACCCCGGCAGAATTTTTACTTTCTTGGCCTTTTTTCAGAGAATATGAATGATAACACCAAAACTTTTTCTCCACTCATGGTTACTGGTTGGGTGAAGCCATTTATTGTCAAACTACTATGTTTTCTCTTTTTAAATCATAATGACAACCCAAAACATCCAAATGACCCTGATCAAAAGTTTACATACCTCATTGCTTAATACTGTGTATTGCCCCCTTTAACATCAATGACAGCTTGAAGTCTTGTCGTAGTTGTGGATGAGGTTCTTTATTTTCTCAGATAGTAAAGCTGCCCACTCTTCTTGGCAAAAAGCCTCCAGTTCCTGTAAATTCCTGGGCTGTCTAGCTTGAACTGCGCGTTGAGATCTCCCCAGAGTGGCTCAATAATATTGAGGTCAGGAGACTGAGTTGGCCACTCCAGAATCTTCATTTTGTTCTACTGTAGCCAATGACAGGTCGACTTGGCCTTGTGTTTTGGATCATTGTCATGTTGGAACGTCCAAGTCTGGTCCATGCACAGCTTCCGGGCTGATGATTGCAAATTTGCCTTCAGTATTTGCTGATAACGTGCTGCATTCATCTTTCCTTCAACTTTGACCAAGTTTCAAGAGCCTTTGTAGCTCACACCCCCCCAAAACATCAGCGATCCATCTCTATGCTTTATGGTGGGAATGGTGTTCCTTTCATCGTAGGCCTTGTTGATCTCTCTCCAAATGTAACGTTTATGGTTCTGACTAGTGTTGAGCGATACCGTCCGATACTTGAAAGTATCGGTATCGGAAAGTATCGGCCGATACCGGCAAAGTATCGATCTAATCCGATACCGATACCCGATACCCATACAAGTCAATGGGACACCAAGTATCGGACGGTATCCTGTATAGTTCCCAGGGTCTGAAGGAGAGTAAACTCTCCTTCAGGCCCTGGGATCCATATCAATGTGTAAAAGAAAGAATTAAAATAAAAAATAGGGATATACTCACCCTCCGACGCAGCCTGGACTTTACCGCCGTAACCGTGAGCCGTTGTACCTAAGAATGCGCGCTTGAAGGGCCTTAGATGAGGTCACTGCGCTCTGATTGGTCCGTAGCGGTCGCGTGACCGCTACGCGACCAATCACAAAGCAGTGACGTCACCTAAGGTCTTTCAAGCGCTTGAAATACCTTAGAAGACGTCCGCAGCTTCTGATTGGTCGCGTAGCGGTCGCGTGACCCCCAAAGTCGGATTTTCTCTGGGGTCTCGGTTACCGGGGGTAGCCGAGACCCCAGAGAACATGATTCGGGGGGTTTTTACCGACCCCCGAGTTGCGATCGCCGGTAATTAACCGTTTACCGGCGGTCGCAAAAAACCCCCCGCGATTTCTCCTTTAATTTCTCTGTCCTCCGATGTGATCGCACATCAGAGGAAAGAGAAATGGGGTCCCAGATCGCCCCCGATGGCCCCCCGATACTCACCTGTCTCCCCCGGTGCTCCCCGTGGCTCCCGATGGGCGCCGCCATCTTCTTCCGGCAAAAAAATGGCGGGCGCATGCGCAGCCGGCACCAGGGAGATCTTTGGGGTCTCGGCTGCTGAGACCCCAAAGAACATGATCGGGGTCGGTTTTTACCGATCCCTGTTTTGCGATCGCCGGTAATTAACTGTTTACCGGCGACCGCAAAAAAAAAAAAGCGATGTGTAATTCTCTGTCCTCTGATGTGATCGCACATCAGAGGACAGAGAAATAGGGGGATTCGGGGACCCTATCATACTTACCGGTGTCCCTGGGTCCTCCTGCGTCCTCTCCTGCTGGCCGGCTTCTTCCTATGGAAAGAAAATGGCGGGCGCATGCGCAGTGCGCCCGCTCTCTGCTGCCATCTGCCGGCCAGCAGGAGAGAGGAGTTGGGGCTAAAATTAGGGTTAGGGTTAGGGTTAGGGCTAGGGTTAGGGCTAGGGTTAGGGTTAGGGCTAGGGTTAGGGTTGGGGCTAAATTTAGGGTTAGGGTTAGGGCTAAATTTAGGGTTAGGGTTGGGGCTAAATTTAGGGTTAGGGCTAGGGTTAGGGTTGGGGCTTAAAAATATTTTTTGTGGAAAAAAAAAATATTTTTTATTTTCACGACTCTGCATTATAAACTTCTGTGAAGCAGTTGGGCATTCAAAGTTCTCACCACACATCTGGATAAGTTCCTTGGGGGGTCTAGTTTCCAAAATGGGGTCACTTGTGGGGGGTTTCTACTGTTTAGGAACATCAGGGGCTCTGCAAACGCAACATAACGCCCGCAGACCATTCTATCAAAGTCTGCATTCCAAAACGGCGCTCCTTCCCTTCCGAGCTCTGCCATGCACCCAAACAGTGGTTTACCCCAACATATGGGGTATCAGCCTACTCAGCATAAATTGCACAATAAATTTTGGGGTCCAATTTCTCCTGTTACCCTTGAGAAAAAAAATTGCAGGCTAAAAAATCATTTTTGAGGGGAAAAAAAAGGATTTTTTATTTTCACGGCTCTACTTTATAAATTTCTGTGAAGCAGTTGGGCATTCAAAGTTCTCACCACACATCTAGATAAGTTCCTTAAGTGGTCTAGTTTCCAAAATGGGGTCACTTGTGGGGGGTTTCTACTGTTTAGGCACATCAGGGGCTCTCCAAATGCGACATGGTGTCCGATCTCAATTCCAGCCAATTCTACATTGAAAAAGAAAAGCGGCACTCCTTCTCTTCCAAGCTCTGCAGTGCGCCCAAACAGTGGTTTACTCCCACATATGGGGTATCGACGTACTCAGGAGAAATTGCACAACAACTTTTGTGGTCTAGTTTCTCCTGTTTCCCTTGTCAAAATAAAAATTTGGGGGCAAAAAGATCATTTCTGTATAACAAATCCGACTTTTTATTTTTTACGGCTCTATGCTATAAACTTCCGTGAAGCACCTGGGGGTTTAAAGTGCTCATCACACATCTAGATACGTTCCTTAAGGGGTCTAGTTTCCAAAATGGTGTCACTTGTGGGGGGATTCCACTGTTTAGGCACATCAGGGGCTCTCCAAACGCGACATGGCGTCCGATCTCAATTCCAGCCAATTATACATCGAAAAAGTAAAACGGCACTCCTTCTCTTCCAAGCTCTGCAGTGCGCCCAAACAGTGGTTTACCCCCACATATGGGGTATCGATGTACTCAGGAGAAATTGCACAACAACTTTTGTGGTCTAATTTCTCCTGTTACCCTTGTGAAAATGTGAAAATAAAAATTTGTGGGCGAAAAGATCATTTTTGTAGAAAAAATGCAATTTTTTTATTTTCACGGCTCTACGTTATAAACTTCTGTGAAGCACTTGGGGGCTCAAAGTGCTCACCACACATCTAGATAAGTTCCTTAAGGGGTCTAGTTTCCAAAATGGTGTCACTTGTGGTGGGTTTCCACTGTTTAGGCACATCAGGGGCTCTCTAATCGTGACATGGCATCCGATCTCAATTCCAGCCAATTCTACATTGAAAAAGTCAAACGGCGCTCCTTCTCTTCCAAGCTCTATGGTGCGCCCAAACAGTGGTTTACCCCCATATATGGGGTATCGGCATATTCAGGAGAAATTGCACAACAATATTTATAGTTAAATTTCTGTTTTTACACTTGGGAAAATAAAAAAAATGGTTCTGAAGTAAAATGTTTGCAAAAAAAAGTTAAATGTTCAGTTTTGCCTTCCACATTGTTTCTGTTCCTGTGAAGCACGTAAAGGGTTAATAAACTTCTTGAATGTGGTTTTAAGCACCTTGAGGGGTGCAGTTTTTAGAATGCTGTCACACTTGGTTATTTTCTATCATATAGACCCCTCAAAATGACTTCAAATGTGATGTGGTCCCTAAAAAAAAATGGTGTTGTAAAAATGAGAAATTGCTGGTCAACTTTTAACCCTTATAACTCCCTAACAAAAAAAAATTTTGTTTCCAAAATTGTGCTGATGTAAAGTAGACATGTGGGAAATGTTATTTATTAACTATTTTTTGTGACATATCTCTCTGATTTAAGGGCATAAAAATACAAAGTTTGAAAATTGCAAAATTTTAATTTTTTTTGCCATATTTCCATTTTTTTCATAAATAATCGCAAGTAATATCAAAGAAATGTTACCAATAACATTAAGTACAATATGTCACAAAAAAACAATCTCAGAATCAGCAGGATCCGTTGAAGCGTTCCAGAGTTATAACCTCATAAAGTGACAGTGGTCAGAATTGTAAAAATTGGCCTGGTCATTAAGTACCAAATTGGCTCTGTCACTAAGGGGTTAAACAAGCCTAAAAAGCTGGACAATTAATTGGTCATGAAAGGCACTAAAAGATGAAAGTAAATTTTGCATTTCATTTGGAAACCAAGGTTCCAGAGTTGGGAAGAAGAGTGGAGAGGCAAACAATCCAAGCTGTTTGAGGTCTAGTGTGAGGTTTACACAATCAGTGATGCTGGTGTAGGTCCACTGTGTTTTATCAAGACCAAAATCTGAGCAGCCATCTACCAGGAAAGTTTAGAACACTTCATGCTTCCCACTGCCAACAAGCTTTTTAGAGATGGAAATTCCATTCTCCAGCAGGACTTGGCACCTGTCCACATTGCCAAAAGTACCAATACCTGGTTTAAAAACGACAGTATCACTGTGCTTGATTGGTCAGCAAATTCACCTGACCAGAAAAAATATGGGGTATTGTCAAAAGGAAGATGAGCGACACCAGACCCAATAATGCAGACGAGCTGAAGGCTGCTATCAAAGCAACCAGGACTTCCACAAAATCTCAGCAGTGCCACAGACTGATCGCCTCCAATGCCACACCGCATTGATGCAGTAATTGATGTAAAAGGAGCCCCTACCAACTATTGAGTGCATTTATTGAACATACATTTCAGTAGGCCAACATTTCGGATTTTAAAATCATTTTTCAAGCTGGCATTATAAAGTATTCTAATTTAATGAGTTAATGACTTTTGTGTTTTCATTGGCTGTAAGCCAAAATCGTCAACATTAACAGAAATAAACACTTGAAATAGATCACTCTGTTTGGATTCTACTTGTCCCATTTTTCAGGATGAGAATGGGAACGATTTTTATACGCAAGTGTGAGCAAACCCTTACTGGTTTGGTGAATGCTATAAGACAGGATAGAAGGACGCCAAGCATTGTTCATGGCTTTGTTTAGCTGACTAAAGGTAATAAAATTCGGGTTTACCTTTGATCAATTTAACATGAAGCTATTCTATATGGCAACATGAGCAAATCTTTCAAATATAAATCACTCTGATGGCATATTGTTTCTAACATCTATTAGTCCTCTGTGCTTTAGTAGAAAAAAAATGCTGGAAGCCAAAATGACATTCTTCTGACCTTCATCCAGAAAACAGAATATTTATCTTTTGACATTTGAATGTATGATCACAGGAGGACCAGCCTCTGAGAATAGCGGTCCCGAACTATTTGTGAAAATAGCGCAGCAGTGAGCATTTGTGTGACCACCACTTCATTCACATTTTATGGGGTGCTGGAGATAGCTGTTACATCTGTCTTAAATAAGTAAATTGAATGGAGCTCATGTCCATACACTACTTCTCCCTTCACACAGGATATTTTGACCCCTTTTTTAAGATCTCTCATATTCCCAGCGATCATACCTGTCATCTGCCCTGTGGAAAGATGAATGTATTGGTGAGAAAACCCCTTCAATAAACATTACATAGACAAAAGTAGTCCATCTAGTAGTACACATACAGGACCTTTTATGATATCTCATTCTAAATCCATAGGTATTAATATGGAGTTCGTGTAATTTTGCAGCCATAACAGCTTTCGTTCTTCTACTCATCTTGAAAAGCTTTCTACAAGATTTTGGACTCTGTGCGAATTTTTCCCCTTTTATCCAGAACAGTATTTGTGAGATCAGACGTTGATGTTGGACAAGAGGACCTGGGTCGCAATCTCTGTTTTAACTAATCCCAAAAGTGTTCGATTGTGTTGAGGTCAGGGCTCTGTTCGCCCATCAAGTTTTTTCATTCCACCATGCCTTTATGTACCTAGCTGTGTACAATGGCACTGAGTCACACTGGAATAGAAAAGGGCCTTCCACAATCTGATTCCACAAAGGTGCTAGCTGCAATTGTCCAAAACGCCTTGGTATGCTGAAGCATTAAGATTTTCCTTAATAATAATAACAATCTTTATTTATATAACGCCAACGTATTGCGCAGCGCTTTTCAATTCAACATTTCATATACAACAGTCATAAGTAACAAAGTTAACTAATTAATGCAAAGATAATGACGACCCTGCCCGTAAGAGCTTTCAATCTGCAATGAGGTGGGGGTGATAAAATATAGGTTCTTATTTACAATGATGGTCCAGCCATCTTGAGGGAATGGGGGTTAGATAAAGACTGCATGAGCTAGTCGCCAGCAAATATTTGTGGTGCATTTGGGAGCGATGGAGTTTGATGAAGGGATATGATCAGAGAAGTAAAGAATGGACTATATATGAAATGATTTCAATTAGGAAAAGTGACAGGCTGCCCTAAACAGATGTTTTTATATGTGTATGGAAATTGTCCAGGAGAACCATAGATATTGGAGGTGAATATTGTAATAAAGAAATGTACTTATTGTTACAAAAAGGTTCAAGTTCATGAGAAGTTTCCAGGTTTTTTCATAGTAAGGCCTACTGAGAATATTTACATATTTGGGGAATCTTTCCATTTGAGCTGGTTAGCATCTGTATATTGTGGTTACCCATACTCATCTGGCAATAACATTTATATAGTTGAAGTACTTGTACCAGTAATTATATTCATTACCCTTTGGGCTGTAGACTTGCTTGAGCAAAGCTCTTGTTACTATAGCATCCTATTAAACTGTTTTATGATGTAATTATAATTACTTTGTATTAAGCCATCCTGACTCACATGATTGCCTGGCAGTATTATATAAATCTGTATCATGTGAAGATGTATCTCAGGACACCGCAGTAAGACGTTGGCTGTTGCTACACAGTAACTTTGGCCATGACACAAGTCTCCCAGAGAAAATGGGATCAAATTGTGTCTCTGGGATTGCTGTGACTGTTATAAGGAAGTTGCAAAAATTCCAACTTGACTTATATTGCGCTGTGATGTAGCAGTGACACTACATCACTACATATTAGACTAATGTAGATTTAATCTCACGATAATGGCAGTAATATCCCACAAGTAATAGGAATGAAAAAATAACTTTTATCCATGTCAAAGGAGTTGAAAAGAAAAGTCTTGAGTGAGGAACAGAAGGGCCCAATTCTGGCTTTACTAGCAGAGGGACACAGTGAGCATCATGTTGCCTCCATCCTTAAAATTTCTAAGACTGCAGTTAATTACAACAAGGTCAAGCAGCAGACATTGAGGACAACAAAGCTGCAGACCAGCAGAGGGCGAAAACGACTCTACACTGACCGGTATGACTGTCATCTTATTCAAATGTCACTCAGCAACCGCAGGATGACATCAAGGGACCTACAAAAGGAATGGAAAATGGCAGCTGGGGTGAAGTGCATGGCAAGAACAGTTTGTAACAGGCTCCTAGAGGCAGGACTCAAGTCATGTAAAGCTAGAAAAAAGCCATTCATCAATGAGATACCAAGGAGACCCAGACCATAAAGATTGGACCATAGAGGTCTGGAGTAAAGTAATCTCCTCTGATGAGTGTAATTTTCAGCTTTGCCAAACACCTGGTCATCTAATGGTTAGACGGAGACCTGGTGAGGCATACAAGTTACAGTGTCTTGCACTCAATGTGAAATTTGGTGGAGGATCGGTGATGATCTGGGGATGCTTCAGCAAGGCTGGATTTGGGCAGGTTAATCTTTACGAAGGATGTATGAATCAAGCCGCATACAAGGTTATCCTGTAAAAACAGTTGATTCCTTCTGCTCAGGCAATGCTACCCAACTCTGAGGACTGTTTTTTTCAGCAGGACAATGCACCATGCCACACAGCTAGGTCAATCAAGGTGTGGATGAAGGACCACCACATCAAATCCCTGACATGGCCAGCCCAATCTCCATGCCTGAACCCCATTGAAAACCTCTGGAATGTAATCAAGAGGAAGATGGGTAGTCACAAGCCATCAAAGAACTGCTTACATTTTTGTACCAGGAGTGGCATAAGGTCACCCAAAAGCAGTGTGAAAGAATGGTGGAAAGCATGCCAAGACACATGAAAGCTGTGATTAAAAATCATGGTTATTCCACAAAATATTAATTTCTGAACTCTTCATTAGGGTTGAGCGAAACGGGTCGATCATTTTCAAAAGTCGCCGACTTTTGGCTAAGTCGGCGTCTCATGAAACCCGATCCGACCCCTGTGCTTGTCGGCCATGCGGTACGCGACTTTCGCGCCAAAGTCGCGTTTCAATGACGCGAAAAGCGCCATTTCTCAGCCAATGAAGGTGAACGCAGAGTGTGGGCAGCGTGATGACATAGATCCTGGTCCCCACCATCTTAGAGAAGGGCATTGCAGTGATTGGCTTGCTGTCTGCGGCGTCACAGGGGCTATAAAGGGGCGTTCCCGCCGACCGCCATCTTACTGCTGCTGATCTGAGCTTAGGGACAGGTTGCTGCCGCTTCGTCAGAAGCAGGGAGAGCGTTAGGCAGGGTCCACTAACCACCAAACCGCTTGTGCTGCAGCGATTTCCACTGTCCAACACCACCTTCGGTGTGCAGGGACTGTGGAAGCTATTTTTTTTTTTTTTTCCCCTCAGCGCTGTAGCTCATTGGGCTGCCCTAGAAGGCTCCGTGATAGCTGTATTGCTGTGTGTACGCCACTGTGGAAACCAACTGCTTTTTTCAAAGCACATATCCTCTTGTTCCTTCCTTTCTGCACAGCTATCTTTTTTGTTTGTCCACACTTTTTATTTAATTTGTGCATCAGTCCACTCCTATTGCTGCCTGCCATACCTGGCTTACATTACTGCAGGGAGATAGTAATTGTAGGACAGTTTTTTTTTTTTTTTTGTTTTTTTTTTGTGGGAGATTAAGATTGGCATTTCTGCTACAGTGCCATCCCTGTGTGTGCCATCTCTCACTGAGTGGGCCATAGAAAGCCTATTTATTTTTTCCGTGATTTGTGTTCTAAAATCTACCTCAACACAAAAACACTACATCAATCAGTGGGAGAAAAATATTGGCCTCAGTCAGGGCTTGTGTGCCACTGCTGTGTGTGCTATCTCTCATTCAGTGGGCTATAGCAAGCCTATTTTTTTTTTTTTTTTTTAATATTATTTGGTTTCTAAAGTCTCCCTGAAAAAAAAAAAAAACCTAAAAAAACAGTGGGAGAGTAATATTGCCCTTTCAGCTTGTGTGCCAGTCTTGACTCCTGGGTGTGCCACCTCTCTCCCTCTCATTCAGTGGGCCATAGAAAGCCTATTTATTTATTTTTTTAAATATTATTGGGTTTCTAAAGTCTCCCTGAAAAAACAAAAAATACATAAAAAAACAGTGGGAGAGTAATATTGCCCTTTCAGCTTGTGTGCCAGTCTTGACTCCTGGGTGTGCCACCTCTCTCCCTTTCATTCAGTGGGCCATAGAAAGCCTATTTATTTTTTCCGTGATTTGTGTTCTAAATTCTACCTCAACACAAAAACACTACATCAATCAGTGGGAGAAAAATATTGGCCTCAGTCAGGGCTTGTGTGCCACTGCTGTGTGTGCTATCTCTCATTCAGTGGGCTATAGCAAGCCTATTTTTTTTTTTTTTTTTTTTTTTTTTAATATTATTTGGTTTCTAAAGTCTCCCTGAAAAAAAAAAAAAAACCTAAAAAAACAGTGGGAGAGTAATATTGCCCTTTCAGCTTGTGTGCCAGTCTTGACTCCTGGGTGTGCCACCTCTCTCCCTCTCATTCAGTGGGCCATAGAAAGCCTATTTATTTATTTTTTTTAATATTATTTGGTTTCTAATTCTCCCTGAAAAAAAAAAAAAAAACCTAAAAAAACAGTGGGAGAATAATATTGCCCTTTCAGCTTGTGTGCCAGTCTTGACTCCTGGGTGTGCCACCTCTCTCCCTCTCATTCAGTGGGCCATAGAAAGCCTATTTATTTATTTTTTTAAATATTATTGGGTTTCTAAAGTCTCCCTGAAAAAACAAAAAATACATAAAAAAACAGTGGGAGAGTAATATTGCCCTTTCAGCTTGTGTGCCAGTCTTGACTCCTGGGTGTGCCACCTCTCTCCCTTTCATTCAGTGGGCCATAGAAAGCCTATTTATTTTTTCCGTGATTTGTGTTCTAAATTCTACCTCAACACAAAAACACTACATCAATCAGTGGGAGAAAAATATTGGCCTCAGTCAGGGCTTGTGTGCCACTGCTGTGTGTGCTATCTCTCATTCAGTGGGCTATAGCAAGCCTATTTTTTTTTTTTTTTTTTTTTTTTAATATTATTTGGTTTCTAAAGTCTCCCTGAAAAAAAAAAAAAAACCTAAAAAAACAGTGGGAGAGTAATATTGCCCTTTCAGCTTGTGTGCCAGTCTTGACTCCTGGGTGTGCCACCTCTCTCCCTCTCATTCAGTGGGCCATAGAAAGCCTTTTTTTTTTTTGGTTTTTTTAATATTATTTGGTTTCTAAAGTCTCCCTGAAAAAAACAAAAAAAACATAAAAAACAGTGGGAGAGTAATATTGCCCTTTCAGCTTGTGCGCCAGTCTTGACTCCTGGTTGTGCCACCTCTCTCTCTCTAATTGTGGGCCATAGAAAGCCTTTTTTTTTTTTTTTTTTTAATATTATTTGGTTTCTAAAGTCTCCCTGAGAAAAAAAAATAAATAAATTAGGTGGGAGATTAATATTGACATTAGTGCTTGAGTGACAGTCCTGCGTGTGTGTCATCTCTGTGATTTTGTGCCACAGAAAACAGAGTGTGTAACATTGTGCCTGATTTTCCTTGTGGTCTCACCAACCTGTTAAGGGATATTGAAATCATACTGAAGTTATAGCTCACCGTGTAAGTTGTTTGACAGCAACAAATAAAGTTACTTTGGTTAAGATTTTAAAACAATGAGGAAGTCTGGTGCAAGAGGTCGTCGTGGGCGTTCATTGTCAGCTGGTAATGATGGTAGTGGTAGTGGAGCATCAGGTGGTCGTGGGGATAAAAATATTCCACCTAAGTCTGGAGCTGTGGAGCCAGTTTCGTCGTCAGGCTACACAAGGCCTCGAACGCTCTCTTTTCTGGGAGTAGGAAAACCGCTTTTAAAGGCGGAGCAGCAACAGCAAGTTTTGGCTTACATTGCAGACTCAGCCTCTAGCTCTTTTGCCTCCTCTTCCGAAACTGGTAAATGTAAAAGCAGCGCGTCGCTTGTGGATGTTCACGGTCAGGGACAAGTCGCTTCCTTGTCCTCCTCAGCAAAAACTACAACAAGAGAGAAGGATGCAGCAGGCGACACAACGGGTCACTCCATGGAGCTCTTTACACATACCGTCCCTGGCTTAGAAAGTGAAACATTTAACAGGCCATGCCCATTACAAGTATATTCTGACATGGAGTGCACTGATGCACAGCCACAGCCAGAGTACTATGCTGCTCCTTTGACTCAGACCACCACATTGCCCTCTCAGGGTACAGATCCACAATCAGACCCTGATGAGACTATGTTGCCCCGCCACGAACGCTATACCACCGACCGACACAGTGACACAGACGAAGTTGCACACGAGCTCGAAGAGGAGGTAATAGATGACCCAGTTATTGACCCCGATTGGCAGCCATTGGGGGAACAGGGTGCAGGCGGCAGTAGTTCAGAAGCGGAGGTGGAGGAGGGGCCGCAGCAGGCATCAACATCGCAACAGGTTCCATCTGCCGGGCCCGTATCTGGACCAAAACGCGTGTCAAAGCCAAAACCTGTTGGAGCACAGCGTTGCCATCCGGTTAAAGCTCAGTCTGCAATCCCTGAAAAGGGATCCGAGTCTAGGAAGAGTGCAGTCTGGCATTTTTTTAAACAACATCCAACTGATCAGCGCAAAGTCATCTGTCAAAAATGTTCAACTAGCTTAAGCAGAGGTCAGAATCTGAAAAGTCTAAATACTAGTTGCATGCATAGACACTTAACCACCATGCATTTTCAAGCCTGGACTAACTACCAAACGTCCCTCAAGGTTGTAGCACCCTCGGCCAATGAAGCTAGTCAGCAACGCAACATCCCTTCCGTCACTGTAAGGCCACCATTTTCCGCACCACCGGCAGTATCTGTGCAGGTTTCTTTGCCAGCCAAAAGCAGTCAGGGTCAGGGAATCACCAGTTTTGTAGGAGGAAATATTGCATCTAGGGCACCGGCGGAAACAATACCGTCTCCAACCGTCTCTCAGTCTGCCATGTACACCGGCACACCCGAAAGTTCCACGATCTCCAGCTCTCCAGTCCAGCTCACCCTACATGAGACTCTGGTTAGAAAAAGGAAGTACTTATCCTCGCATCCGCGTACACAGGGTTTTAACGCCCACATAGCTAGACTAATCTCGTTAGAGATGATGCCCTACCGGTTAGTTGAAAGCGAAGCTTTCAAAGCCCTGATGGAGTACGCTGAACCACGATACGAGCTACCCAGTCGACACTTTTTTTCCAGAAAAGCCATCCCAGCCCTGCACCAGCATGTTAAACAGCGCATCGTCCATGCACTCAGGCAATCTGTGAGTACAAAGGTGCACCTGACTACAGATGCATGGACCAGTAGGCATGGCCAGGGACGTTATGTGTCCATCACGGCACACTGGGTGAATGTGGTGGATGCAGGGTCCACAGGCGACATCAATTTAGGGACAGTTGTGCCTAGCCCACGGTCTAGGAAACAGTTGGCTGTAGGCGTTCGCACCCCCTCCTCCTCCTCCTCCTCGTCCTCCTGCAGAAGCTACAGCTCTTCCACAGAACGCAGTCTGCCAACCACTCCATCGGCAGATGACACTGTTGCACACCAGTTGTCCCATTATGGGCCAGCTACTGCCAAGCGTCAGCAGGCTGTATTGGCTATGAAGTGCTTGGGCGACAATAGACACACCGCGGAAGTTCTGTCCGAGTTCTTGCAACAAGAAACGCAGTCGTGGCTGGGCACAGTAGATCTTGAGGCAGGCAAGGTAGTGAGTGATAACGGAAGGAATTTCATGGCTGCCATCTCCCTTTCCCAACTGAAACACATTCCTTGCCTGGCTCACACCTTAAACCTGGTGGTGCAGTGCTTATTGAAAACTTATCCTGGGTTCTCCGACCTGCTCCTCAAAGTGCGTGCACTTTGCTCACATATCCGACGTTCGCCTGTACACGCCAGCCGTATGCAGACCTATCAGCGGTCTTTGAACCTTCCCCAGCATCGCCTAATCATAGACGTTGCAACAAGGTGGAACTCAACACTGCACATGCTTCAGAGACTGTGCGAACAGAGGCGTGCTGTTATTTATTTGTGGGAGGATACACGGGCAGGCAGTAGGATGGCAGACATGGAGTTGTCAGGTGTGCAGTGGTCTAAGATACAAGACATGTGTCAAGTCCTTCAGTGCTTTGAGGAATGCACACGGCTGGTTAGTGCAGACAACGCCGTAATAAGCATGAGCATCCCCCTAATGCGTCTGCTGATGCAAAGTTTGACGCACATAAAGGAGCAGGCGTCTGCACCAGAGGAAGAGGAAAGCCTTGATGACAGTCAGCCATTGTCTGGTCAGGGCAGTGTACAGGACGAGGTAGCGGGCGAAGAGGAGGTGGAGGACGAGGAGGATGATGGGGATGAGTATATTTTTAATGCCGAACCTTTCCCGGGGGCACAGGAATTTGGTTGCGTGTCACTGCCGGGTTCTGGTTTTTTGAGGGACACAAGTGACGTAGATTTGCCTGCAACTGCCCCTCAACCAATCACAACCGGAGATTTGACAACTGGAACTTTGGCCCACATGGCGGATTATGCCTTACGTATCCTAAAAAGGGACACACGCATTACGAAAATGATGAACGATGACGATTACTGGTTGGCCTGCCTCCTTGATCCACGCTATAAAGGCAAATTGCAAAATATTATGCCACATGAGAACTTGGAACTAATATTAGCAACCAAACAATCAACTCTTGTTGACCGTTTGCTTCAGGCATTCCCAGCACACAGCGCACGTGATCGTTCTCACACGAGCTCCAGGGGGCAGCAGACTAGGAGTGTTAGGGGTGCACACATCAGAAGTGGCGTTGGACAGAGGGGTTTTCTGACCAGGTTGTGGAGTGATTTTGCTATGACCGCAGACAGGACAGGTACTGCTGCATCAATTGAAAGTGACAGGAGACAACATTTGTCCAGTATGGTTACTAACTATTTTTCATCCCTTATCGATGTTCTCCCTCAACCGTCATTCCCATTTGATTACTGGGCCTCCAAATTAGACACCTGGCCAGAATTGGCAGAATATGCATTGCAGGAGCTTGCTTGCCCGGCAGCAAGTGTCCTATCAGAAAGAGTATTCAGTGCTGCAGGTTCAATATTAACCGAAAAAAGGACTCGTCTGGCTACCCAAAATGTTGACGATCTAACATTCATTAAAATGAACCACAACTGGATTTCGAAATCTTTTGCCCCACCTTGCCCGGCCGACACCTAGCTTTCCTATGAAAAGCTCTTGCCTGTGAATTACTTTTCTAATGTCTAATTTGCTGCAGCTGATTGTACAGCATACGACATGTTTACACCTCCCTAAATGGCAAAACTCCCCACACGGGGCCGTGGTATCGCGACTTGGCGCAAGCACCCGTGAGACTGCTGTTTGTCTGAAGAGGTGGGTGTGCTCGCTTTTGGTTGACGGCATTGCTACTGGGTCCCTCATAGTACAATGTAGTGTCTCTGGCGGTGGTGGTGCGCACCCAACGTCAGACACACCGTTGTAACATGAGGGGCCCTGGGGCGGTCCCGCCGGCCTCAAGAGAGTTCCCCCCTACCCCAGCTCAAAATGTGCTCTACCACGTGCAAAATTATGTCGCACAGCTCCACCAATCTTTAGTCTATTCGCTGACATCATTCAATGTCTGGCACTGACAATACAAATTTGTAGACATCTATGATGCAACTTAAAGTAGTCTGTGTCTGTGTCCTATATTGGCACCATTAAATAGTTACTGCCAAATTACTATGTCAGAAACTCAGTAGATGAGCCCACCCCTGTACCTAAGTATGCCACCTTTTTTTTTTGTTTTGGTTGTTTTGCGAGACATTAACATCTATTTATATTTTGGGAGTACTGGGACAGACACTCCTTGCACTACTCCTCCACTCACCACCAAGCTGCCTGTGTATCCATGTAACCGCTGTAAAACTGCCATGAGCCTATTGTTTGTTATTTTAGGCCTTTGATAGCCTGTCTGCGGCCCCTACTTGCAATACTCCTCCACTGACCACCAAGCTGCCTGCCCGTGTATCCATGTAACCGCTGTAAAACTGCCATGAGCCTATTGTTTGTTATTTTAGGCCTTTGATAGCCTGTCTGCGGTCCCTACTTTAAATACTCCTCCACTGACCACCAAGCTGCCTGCCCGTGTATCCATGTAACCGCTGTGAAACTGCCATGAGCCTATTGTTTGTTATGTTAGGCCTTTGATAGCCTGTCTGCGGTCCCTACTTTAAATACTCCTCCACTGACCAGACCACTGCTGCCCGTGTACCCCTGGAACCAATTATAAAGTGCCTACAGCCAGCCCATTTTCTTATGTTAGGCCTTTGAAGCCTGTCTGCGGTCCCTACTTTAAATACTCCTCCACTGACCAGACCACTGCTGCCCGTGTACCCCTGGAACCAATTATAAAGTGCCTACAGCCAGCCCATTTTCTTATGTTAGGCCTTTGAAGCCTGTCTGCGGTCCCTACTTTAAATACTCCTCCACTCACCACCACCAAGCTGCCTGCCCGTGTATCCATGTAACCGCTGTGAAACTGCCATGAGCCTATTGTTTGTTATGTTAGGCCTTTGATAGCCTGTCTGCGGTCCCTACTTTAAATACTCCTCCACTGACCAGACCACTGCTGCCCGTGTACCCCTGGAACCAATTATAAAGTGCCTACAGCCAGCCCATTTTCTTATGTTAGGCCTTTGAAGCCTGTCTGCGGTCCCTACTTTAAATACTCCTCCACTGACCAGACCACTGCTGCCCGTGTACCCCTGGAACCAATTATAAAGTGCCTACAGCCAGCCCATTTTCTTATGTTAGGCCTTTGAAGCCTGTCTGCGGTCCCTACTTTAAATACTCCTCCACTCACCACCACCAAGCTGCCTGCCCGTGTATCCATGTAACCGCTGTGAAACTGCCATGAGCCTATTGTTTGTTATGTTAGGCCTTTGATAGCCTGTCTGCGGTCCCTACTTTAAATACTCCTCCACTGACCAGACCACTGCTGCCCGTGTACCCCTGGAACCAATTATAAAGTGCCTACAGCCAGCCCATTTTCTTATGTTAGGCCTTTGAAGCCTGTCTGCGGTCCCTACTTTAAATACTCCTCCACTGACCACCAAGCTGCCTGCCCGTGTATCCATGTAACCGCTGTAAAACTGCCATGAGCCTATTGTTTGTTATTTTAGGCCTTTGATAGCCTGTCTGCGGTCCCTACTTTAAATACTCCTCCACTGACCACCAAGCTGCCTGCCCGTGTATCCATGTAACCGCTGTAAAACTGCCATGAGCCTATTGTTTGTTATTTTAGGCCTTTGATAGCCTGTCTGCGGCCCCTACTTGCAATACTCCTCCACTGACCACCAAGCTGCCTGCCCGTGTATCCATGTAACCGCTGTAAAACTGCCATGAGCCTATTGTTTGTTATTTTAGGCCTTTGATAGCCTGTCTGCGGTCCCTACTTTAAATACTCCTCCACTGACCACCAAGCTGCCTGCCCGTGTATCCATGTAACCGCTGTGAAACTGCCATGAGCCTATTGTTTGTTATGTTAGGCCTTTGATAGCCTGTCTGCGGTCCCTACTTTAAATACTCCTCCACTGACCAGACCACTGCTGCCCGTGTACCCCTGGAACCAATTATAAAGTGCCTACAGCCAGCCCATTTTCTTATGTTAGGCCTTTGAAGCCTGTCTGCGGTCCCTACTTTAAATACTCCTCCACTGACCAGACCACTGCTGCCCGTGTACCCCTGGAACCAATTATAAAGTGCCTACAGCCAGCCCATTTTCTTATGTTAGGCCTTTGAAGCCTGTCTGCGGTCCCTACTTTAAATACTCCTCCACTGACCACCAAGCTGCCTGCCCGTGTATCCATGTAACCGCTGTAAAACTGCCATGAGCCTATTGTTTGTTATTTTAGGCCTTTGATAGCCTGTCTGCGGTCCCTACTTTAAATACTCCTCCACTGACCACCAAGCTGCCTGCCCGTGTATCCATGTAACCGCTGTAAAACTGCCATGAGCCTATTGTTTGTTATTTTAGGCCTTTGATAGCCTGTCTGCGGCCCCTACTTGCAATACTCCTCCACTGACCACAATGCTGCCTGGAGTGCCTGCCTGTGTATCCATGTAACCGATGTAAAACTGCCATGACTGCCTACTGTTTGTTATTTTAGGCCTTTGATAGCCTGTCTGCAGCCCCTACTTGCAATACTCCTCCACTGACCACACCAATGCTGCCCGTGTACCCCTGGAACCTATTTAAAAGTTCATAGAGCCTAGTTATATATTTTATTTACTATTAATAAGGCCATGATGGACTACGCTGTACCACGCTACAAGCTAACCAGTCGACACTTCTTTTGCGAGAAAAGCCATCCCAACCCTCCACCAGCATGTAGAAGACCGCATTGTCCATGCACTCTGGCAATCTGTGAGTACAAAGGTGCACCTGACAACAGACGCATGGACCTGTAGGCATGGCCACGGAAGATTACGTGTCCATTACGGCGCAATGGGTTAATGGGTTAATGTGGTGGATGCATGGTCCACAGGGGACAGCCTACTAAGTCTGTCTGCAGTCCCTAATTCAAATTGTCCTCCACTGTCTAAATCGGAACTTCCACCTTCTGGCTTTCGGCCTATAGTATCAGAAATTAAACTGCATTTGGCCTTCAACTTTGGTTAGGGCCTACTAACGGCTTCTGCCCCTCCCTGGTGTTGCCCTCAACTAAATAAAGCTGAGCTTCAACCTTCTGCTCCAAATTACCATTTTGAAAAATGCAATAGGCTTTTCAGGCCTACTAAAGGTGTCTGTCTGTGTGCCCCTGCCTGGTGTTGTCCTCAACTAAATAAAGCTGAGCTTCAACCTTCCGGCTCTCATTAAGTGGTTTTAAAAAAAAAAAATGGTGGTTAGGGCCTACTAACGGCTTCTGCCCCTCCCTGGTGTTGCCCTCAACTAAATAAAGCTGAGCTTCAACCTTCTGCTCCAAATTACCATTTTGAAAAATGCAATAGGCTTTTCAGGCCTACTAAAGGTGTCTGTCTGTGTGCCCCTCCCTGGTGTTGTCCTCAACTAAATAAAGCTGAGCTTCAACCTTCCGGCTCTCATTATGTGGTTTTAAAAAAAAAAATGGTGGTTAGGGCCTACTAACGGCTTCTGCCCCTCCCTGGTGTTGCCCTCAACTAAATAAAGCTGAGCTTCAACCTTCTGCTCCAAATTACCATTTTGAAAAATGCAATAGGCTTTTCAGGCCTACTAAAGGTGTCTGTCTGTGTGCCCCTGCCTGGTGTTGTCCTCAACTAAATAAAGCTGAGCTTCAACCTTCCGGCTCTCATTAAGTGGTTTTAAAAAAAAAAAATGGTGGTTAGGGCCTACTAACGGCTTCTGCCCCTCCCTGGTGTTGCCCTCAACTAAATAAAGCTGAGCTTCAACCTTCTGCTCCAAATTACCATTTTGAAAAATGCAATAGGCTTTTCCGGCCTACTAAAGGTGTCTGTCTGTGTGCCCCTCCCTGGTGTTGTCCTCAACTAAATAAAGCTGAGCTTCAACCTTCCGGCTCTCATTATGTGGTTTTAAAAAAAAAAATGGTGGTTAGGGCCTACTAACGGCTTCTGCCCCTCCCTGGTGTTGTCCTCAACTAAATAAAGCTGAGCTTCAACCTTCCGGCTCTCATTAAGTGGTTTTAAAAAAAAAAAATGGTGGTTAGGGCCTACTAACGGCTTCTGCCCCTCCCTGGTGTTGTCCTCAACTAAATAAAGCTGAGCTTCAACCTTCCGGCTCTCATTATGTGGTTTTAAAAAAAAAAATGGTGGTTAGGGCCTACTAACGGCTTCTGCCCCTCCCTGGTGTTGCCCTCAACTAAATAAAGCTGAGCTTCAACCTTCTGCTCCAAATTACCATTTTGAAAAATGCAATAGGCTTTTCAGGCCTACAAAAGGTGTCTGTCTGTGTGCCCCTCCCTGGTGTTGTCCTCAACTAAATAAAGCTGAGCTTCAACCTTCCGGCTCTCATTATGTGGTTTTAAAAAAAAAAATGGTGGTTAGGGCCTACTAACGGCTTCTGCCCCTCCCTGGTGTTGTCCTCAACTAAATAAAGCTGAGCTTCAACCTTCCGGCTCTCATTATGTGGTTTTAAAAAAAAAAATGGTGGTTAGGGCCTACTAACGGCTTCTGCCCCTCCCTGGTGTTGCCCTCAACTAAATAAAGCTGAGCTTCAACCTTCTGCTCCAAATTACCATTTTGAAAAATGCAATAGGCTTTTCAGGCCTACTAAAGGTGTCTGTCTGTGTGCCCCTCCCTGGTGTTGTCCTCAACTAAATAAAGCTGAGCTTCAACCTTCCGGCTCTCATTATGTGGTTTTAAAAAAAAAAATGGTGGTTAGGGCCTACTAACGGCTTCTGCCCCTCCCTGGTGTTGTCCTCAACTAAATAAAGCTGAGCTTCAACCTTCCGGCTCTCATTAAGTGGTTTTAAAAAAAAAAAATGGTGGTTAGGGCCTACTAACGGCTTCTGCCCCTCCCTGGTGTTGTCCTCAACTAAATAAAGCTGAGCTTCAACCTTCCGGCTCTCATTATGTGGTTTTAAAAAAAAAAATGGTGGTTAGGGCCTACTAACGGCTTCTGCCCCTCCCTGGTGTTGCCCTCAACTAAATAAAGCTGAGCTTCAACCTTCTGCTCCAAATTACCATTTTGAAAAATGCAATAGGCTTTTCAGGCCTACAAAAGGTGTCTGTCTGTGTGCCCCTCCCTGGTGTTGTCCTCAACTAAATAAAGCTGAGCTTCAACCTTCCGGCTCTCATTATGTGGTTTTAAAAAAAAAAATGGTGGTTAGGGCCTACTAACGGCTTCTGCCCCTCCCTGGTGTTGTCCTCAACTAAATAAAGCTGAGCTTCAACCTTCCGGCTCTCATTATGTGGTTTTAAAAAAAAAAATGGTGGTTAGGGCCTACTAACGGCTTCTGCCCCTCCCTGGTGTTGCCCTCAACTAAATAAAGCTGAGCTTCAACCTTCTGCTCCAAATTACCATTTTGAAAAATGCAATAGGCTTTTCAGGCCTACTAAAGGTGTCTGTCTGTGTGCCCCTCCCTGGTGTTGTCCTCAACTAAATAAAGCTGAGCTTCAACCTTCCGGCTCTCATTATGTGGTTTTAAAAAAAAAAATGGTGGTTAGGGCCTACTAACGGCTTCTGCCCCTCCCTGGTGTTGCCCTCAACTAAATAAAGCTGAGCTTCAACCTTCTGCTCCAAATTACCATTTTGAAAAATGCAATAGGCTTTTCAGGCCTACAAAAGGTGTCTGTCTGTGTGCCCCTCCCTGGTGTTGTCCTCAACTAAATAAAGCTGAGCTTCAACCTTCCGGCTCTCATTATGTGGTTTTAAAAAAAAAAATGGTGGTTAGGGCCTACTAACGGCTTCTGCCCCTCCCTGGTGTTGTCCTCAACTAAATAAAGCTGAGCTTCAACCTTCCGGCTCTCATTATGTGGTTTTAAAAAAAAAAATGGTGGTTAGGGCCTACTAACGGCTTCTGCCCCTCCCTGGTGTTGTCCTCAACTAAATAAAGCTGAGCTTCAACCTTCCGGCTCTCATTATGTGGTTTTAAAAAAAAAAATGGTGGTTAGGGCCTACTAACGGCTTCTGCCCCTCCCTGGTGTTGCCCTCAACTAAATAAAGCTGAGCTTCAACCTTCTGCTCCAAATTACCATTTTGAAAAATGCAATAGGCTTTTCAGGCCTACTAAAGGTGTCTGTCTGTGTACCCCTGCCTGGTGTTGTCCTCAACTAAATAAAGCTGAGCTTCAACCTTCCGGCTCTCATTAAGTGGTTTTAAAAAAAAAAAATGGTGGTTAGGGCCTACTAACGGCTTCTGCCCCTCCCTGGTGTTGCCCTCAACTAAATAAAGCTGAGCTTCAACCTTCTGCTCCAAATTACCATTTTGAAAAATGCAATAGGCTTTTCAGGCCTACAAAAGGTGTCTGTCTGTGTGCCCCTCCCTGGTGTTGTCCTCAACTAAATAAAGCTGAGCTTCAACCTTCCGGCTCTCATTATGTGGTTTTAAAAAAAAAAATGGTGGTTAGGGCCTACTAACGGCTTCTGCCCCTCCCTGGTGTTGTCCTCAACTAAATAAAGCTGAGCTTCAACCTTCCGGCTCTCATTATGTGGTTTTAAAAAAAAAAATGGTGGTTAGGGCCTACTAACGGCTTCTGCCCCTCCCTGGTGTTGCCCTCAACTAAATAAAGCTGAGCTTCAACCTTCTGCTCCAAATTACCATTTTGAAAAATGCAATAGGCTTTTCAGGCCTACTAAAGGTGTCTGTCTGTGTGCCCCTCCCTGGTGTTGTCCTCAACTAAATAAAGCTGAGCTTCAACCTTCCGGCTCTCATTATGTGGTTTTAAAAAAAAAAATGGTGGTTAGGGCCTACTAACGGCTTCTGCCCCTCCCTGGTGTTGCCCTCAACTAAATAAAGCTGAGCTTCAACCTTCTGCTCCAAATTACCATTTTGAAAAATGCAATAGGCTTTTCAGGCCTACAAAAGGTGTCTGTCTGTGTGCCCCTCCCTGGTGTTGTCCTCAACTAAATAAAGCTGAGCTTCAACCTTCCGGCTCTCATTATGTGGTTTTAAAAAAAAAAATGGTGGTTAGGGCCTACTAACGGCTTCTGCCCCTCCCTGGTGTTGCCCTCAACTAAATAAAGCTGAGCTTCAACCTTCTGCTCCAAATTACCATTTTGAAAAATGCAATAGGCTTTTCAGGCCTACAAAAGGTGTCTGTCTGTGTGCCCCTCCCTGGTGTTGTCCTCAACTAAATAAAGCTGAGCTTCAACCTTCCGGCTCTCATTATGTGGTTTTAAAAAAAAAAATGGTGGTTAGGGCCTACTAACGGCTTCTGCCCCTCCCTGGTGTTGTCCTCAACTAAATAAAGCTGAGCTTCAACCTTCCGGCTCTCATTATGTGGTTTTAAAAAAAAAAATGGTGGTTAGGGCCTACTAACGGCTTCTGCCCCTCCCTGGTGTTGTGTTGTGAATTTGGATTCTGGGCTCCCCCGGTGGCCGCTTGTGGAATTGGACTTGTCATCCTCTTTCCTGTTTCACCTGATTCCATCAGTAGTGGGTGTCGCTATTTAAGCTCATTTCTCTGGTGGTTTCTTGCCGGTCAACAATGTTATCTGATGCCTCTCAGTGCTTGTTCCTGCTTCTAGACAACTACTGATAAGTTGGACTTTTGTCCATGTTTTGTTTTGCCTATTTGTTCCAGTTCGCAGCTGAAGTTTTGTTACTGTGTCTGGAAAGCTCTCGTCGATCAGGGATTGCTACTCTGGCGTTATGAGTTAATGCCAGAGTTTAAGGTAATCTCTGGATGGTGTTTTGTTAGTATTTTTCTGCTGGCCATGAAAGTATACTATCTGTCTTCTGCTATCTAGTAAGCGGACCTCAAATTTGCTAAGACTATTTTCCTGCTGCGTTTGTTGTTTCATCTGAACTCACCGTCATTATATGTGGGGGGCTACTGTCTTCTTTGGAATATTTCTCTAGAGGTGAGCCAGGTCTTATATTTCCCTCTGCTAGCTATTTAGGTCTTAGGCCAGAGCTGGGCATCTAGCGATTAATAGGAAATGCTACCTGGCTATTTCTAGTTGCGCGGCAGGCTTAGTTCATGGTCAGTATAGTTCCATCTTCCGAGAGCTTGTCCTTCTATAGGCTTGCTATGATCTCTGCTTGCAGAGATCATGACAGTTTGACCGGCCCAACAAAGTGTTAAAGACCCAGGTTGAGAAAGGAGAGTTATAAGAAGTCTGCTGGAATTTTTTTTTTTTTTTTTTTTTTTTCCTCCAGTCTGCCTTGCTGCAGTCTTTTTTCTCTCTCTCCTCCTAATCTCTGTATGCTCTGTGTGCACCTGACAATAATGGATCTCCAGAGTGTAACTGCGGGTTTGAATAATCTCATCACGAAAGTACAAAATTTACAAGATTTTGTAGTACATGCTCCGGTATCTGAGCCGAGAATTCCTTTGCCGGAGTTCTTCACAGGGAATAGAGCTAGCTTCCAGAATTTCCGAAATAATTGTAAGCTTTATTTGTCCCTGAAGTCTCGTTCAGCTGGAGACCCTGCTCAGCAGGTTAGGATTGTGATTTCCTTGCTCAGGGGTGACCCTCAAGATTGGGCCTTCTCATTGCCAGCAGGGGATCCTGCGTTACGCGATGTGGATGCGTTTTTTCTGGCCTTGGGCTTGCTTTATGAGGAACCTCATTTGGAACTTCAGGCAGAAAAAACTTTGATGGCACTATCTCAGGGGCAAGACGAAGCTGAAGTTTTCTGCCAAAAATTCCGTAAATGGTCTGTGCTTACTCAGTGGAATGAGTGCGCCTTGGCGGCAACTTTCAGAGAAGGTCTCTCTGATGCCGTTAAGGATGTTATGGTGGGGTTCCCTTTGCCTGCAGGTCTGAATGAGTCCATGACAATGGCTATTCAGATTGATAGGCGTCTGCGGGAGCGCAAACCGATGCACCATCTGGCGGTGTCTATGGAAAAGACGCCAGAAAGTATGCAGTGTGATAGAATTCTGTCCAGGAGCGAGCGACAGAATTTTAGACGGAAGAATGGATTGTGTTTCTATTGTGGGGATTCTACTCATGTTATATCGGCATGCTCTAGGCGTACAAAGAAGCTTGATAAGTCTGTTTCCATTGGCACCATTCAGTCTAAGTTTATTTTGTCTGTAACCCTGATTTGCTCTTTGTCATCCATTGCCACGGACGCCTATGTTGACTCTGGCGCCGCTCTGAGTCTTATGGATTGGTCCTTTGCCAATCGTTGTGGTTTTGATTTAGAGCCTTTGGAGACTCTTATTCCTCTGAAGGGGATTGACTCCACCCCATTAGCTAATAATAAACCACAATACTGGACACAAGTAACCATGCGTATCAATCCGGATCACCAGGAGATTATTCGTTTCCTGGTGCTGTATAATTTACATGACGATTTGGTACTGGGATTGCCATGGTTGCAGTCTCACAACCCAGTCTTGGACTGGAGAGCTATTTCTGTGTTGAGCTGGGGATGTAAGGGTATTCATGGGGACGTACCTTTGGTTTCTATTTCGTCGTCCATTCCCTCTGAAGTCCCTGAGTTCCTCTCTGATTATCAAGACGTCTTTGACGAACCCAAGCTTGGGTCGTTACCTCCGCACCGTGAGTGCGATTGTGCCATAGATTTGATACCGGGTTGTAAATATCCAAAGGGTCGTTTGTTTAATTTGTCTGTGCCGGAACATGCTGCTATGCGGGAATATATAAAGGAGTCTTTGGAAAAGGGACATATTCGTCCATCTTCTTCTCCCTTGGGAGCTGGGTTTTTCTTTGTCTCAAAAAAAGACGGCTCTTTGAGACCATGTATTGATTATCGGCTTCTGAATAAGATCACTGTTAAGTATCAATACCCATTGCCATTGCTTACTGATTTGTTTGCTCGTATAGAGGGTGCTAAGTGGTTCTCTAAAATTGATCTTCGTGGGGCGTATAATTTGGTGCGGATCAGGCAGGGGGATGAGTGGAAGACCGCATTTAATACGCCCGAGGGCCACTTTGAGTATTTGGTCATGCCTTTTGGTCTTTCTAATGCCCCTTCAGTTTTCCAGTCTTTTATGCATGATATTTTCCGCGATTTTCTGGATAAATTTATGATAATATATCTGGATGATATTCTGATTTTTTCTGATGACTGGGACTCTCATGTCCAGCAGGTCAGGAGAGTTTTTCAGGTTCTGCGGTCTAATTCTTTATGTGTGAAGGGGTCTAAGTGCGTTTTTGGGGTCCAGAAAATTTCCTTTTTGGGGTATATTTTTTCTCCCTCTTCCATTGAGATGGATCCCGTCAAGGTGCAAGCTATTTGTGACTGGACTCAGCCCTCCTCTCTTAAGGGTCTTCAGAGATTTTTGGGCTTTGCCAACTTTTACCGCCGATTTATTGTTGGTTTTTCGGATGTCGTTAAACCACTGACTGATTTGACCAGACAAGGCGCTGATGTTGCTAATTGGTCCCCTCATGCTGTAGAGGCCTTTCAGGAGCTTAAGCGCCGTTTTGCCTCTGCCCCTGTGTTGCGTCAGCCTGATGTGAATCTGCCTTTTCAGGTTGAGGTTGACGCTTCGGAGATCGGTGCTGGGGCAGTGTTGTCGCAGAAAGGTTCCGACTGCTCCGTCATTAGGCCTTGTGCCTTCTTTTCTCGCAAATTTTCGCCCGCAGAGCGGAATTATGATGTTGGGAATCGGGAGCTTTTGGCCATGAAGTGGGCGTTTGAGGAGTGGCGCCATTGGCTCGAGGGGGCTAGGCATCAGGTGGTGGTATTGACTGACCACAAAAATTTGATTTATCTTGAGACTGCCAGACGCCTGAATCCTAGACAGGCGCGCTGGTCTTTATTTTTTTCTCGCTTTAATTTTGTGGTGTCATACCTACCGGGTTCTAAGAATGTTAAGGCAGATGCCCTTTCTAGGAGTTTCGACCCGGACTCTCCTGGTAATTCTGAACCCACAGGTATCCTTAGGGAGGGAGTAATTTTGTCGGCCGTTTCTCCTGATCTGCGGCGGTCCTTGCAAGAGTTTCAGGCGGATAGACCGGATCGTTGTCCGCCTGATAGACTGTTTGTTCCGGATGATTGGACCAGCAGAGTCATCTCTGAGGTACATTCTTCTGCGTTGGCAGGTCATCCCGGAATTTTTGGTACCAGGGATTTGGTGGCAAGATCCTTCTGGTGGCCTTCTCTGTCACGAGATGTGCGAGTCTTTGTGCAGTCATGTGACGTTTGTGCTCGGGCCAAGTCTTGTAGTTCTCGGGCTAGCGGACTGCTGTTGCCCTTGCCTATTCCTAAGAGGCCTTGGACACACATCTCGATGGATTTTATTTCAGATCTGCCTGTTTCCCAGAAGATGTCTGTCATCTGGGTGGTCTGTGACCGTTTCTCTAAAATGGTCCATTTGGTTCCTCTGCCCAAGTTGCCTTCTTCTTCTGAGTTGGTTCCTCTGTTTTTTCAGAATGTTGTCCGATTGCACGGTATTCCTGAGAATATTGTTTCTGACAGAGGTACCCAATTTGTGTCTAGATTTTGGCGGGCATTCTGTGCTAGGATGGGCATAGATTTGTCTTTTTCGTCTGCTTTTCACCCTCAGACTAATGGCCAGACCGAGCGGACTAATCAGACCCTTGAGACATATCTGAGGTGTTTTGTCTCTGCTGACCAGGATGATTGGGTTGCTTTTTTGCCATTGGCAGAGTTCGCCCTCAATAATCGGGCCAGTTCTTCCACCTTGGTGTCCCCGTTTTTCTGTAATTCGGGGTTTCACCCTCGATTTTCCTCCGGTCAGGTGGAATCCTCGGATTGTCCTGGAGTGGATGCGGTGGTGGAGAGATTGCATCACATCTGGGGGCAGGTTATGGACAATTTGAAGTTGTCACAGGAGAAGACTCAGCGTTTTGCCAACCGTCATCGTCGTGTTGGTTCTCGGCTTTGTGTTGGAGATTTAGTGTGGCTGTCTTCTCGTTTTGTCCCTATGAGGGTCTCTTCTCCTAAGTTTAAACCTCGGTTCATCGGCCCTTATGGAATATTGGAGATTCTTAATCCTGTTTCTTTCCGTTTGGACCTCCCTGCGTCCTTTTCCATTCATAACGTTTTTCATCGGTCGTTGTTGCGCAGGTATGAGGTGCCTGTTGTACCTTCTGTTGAGCCTCCTGCTCCGGTGTTGGTTGAGGGTGAGTTGGAGTACGTTGTGGAGAAAATTTTGGACTCTCGTGTTTCCAGACGGAAACTCCAGTATCTGGTCAACTGGAAGGGTTACGGCCAGGAGGATAATTCTTGGGTCAATGCATCTGATGTTCATGCTTCTGATCTTGTTCGTGCCTTCCATAGGGCTCATCCTGGTCGCCCTGGTGGATCTGGTGAGGGTTCGGTGCCCCCTCCTTGAGGGGGGGGTACTGTTGTGAATTTGGATTCTGGGCTCCCCCGGTGGCCGCTTGTGGAATTGGACTTGTCATCCTCTTTCCTGTTTCACCTGATTCCATCAGTAGTGGGTGTCGCTATTTAAGCTCATTTCTCTGGTGGTTTCTTGCCGGTCAACAATGTTATCTGATGCCTCTCAGTGCTTGTTCCTGCTTCTAGACAACTACTGATAAGTTGGACTTTTGTCCATGTTTTGTTTTGCCTATTTGTTCCAGTTCGCAGCTGAAGTTTTGTTACTGTGTCTGGAAAGCTCTCGTCGATCAGGGATTGCTACTCTGGCGTTATGAGTTAATGCCAGAGTTTAAGGTAATCTCTGGATGGTGTTTTGTTAGTATTTTTCTGCTGGCCATGAAAGTATACTATCTGTCTTCTGCTATCTAGTAAGCGGACCTCAAATTTGCTAAGACTATTTTCCTGCTGCGTTTGTTGTTTCATCTGAACTCACCGTCATTATATGTGGGGGGCTACTGTCTTCTTTGGAATATTTCTCTAGAGGTGAGCCAGGTCTTATATTTCCCTCTGCTAGCTATTTAGGTCTTAGGCCAGAGCTGGGCATCTAGCGATTAATAGGAAATGCTACCTGGCTATTTCTAGTTGCGCGGCAGGCTTAGTTCATGGTCAGTATAGTTCCATCTTCCGAGAGCTTGTCCTTCTATAGGCTTGCTATGATCTCTGCTTGCAGAGATCATGACAGTGTTGTCCTCAACTAAATAAAGCTGAGCTTCAACCTTCCGGCTCTCATTATGTGGTTTTAAAAAAAAAAATGGTGGTTAGGGCCTACTAACGGCTTCTGCCCCTCCCTGGTGTTGCCCTCAACTAAATAAAGCTGAGCTTCAACCTTCTGCTCCAAATTACCATTTTGAAAAATGCAATAGGCTTTTCAGGCCTACTAAAGGTGTCTGTCTGTGTGCCCCTGCCTGGTGTTGTCCTCAACTAAATAAAGCTGAGCTTCAACCTTCCGGCTCTCATTAAGTGGTTTTAAAAAAAAAAAATGGTGGTTAGGGCCTACTAACGGCTTCTGCCCCTCCCTGGTGTTGTCCTCAACTAAATAAAGCTGAGCTTCAACCTTCTGCTCCAAATTACCATTTTGAAAAATGCAATAGGCTTTTCAGGCCTACTAAAGGTGTCTGTCTGTGTGCCCCTCCCTGGTGTTGTCCTCAACTAAATAAAGCTGAGCTTCAACCTTCCGGCTCTCATTATGTGGTTTTAAAAAAAAAAATGGTGGTTAGGGCCTACTAACGGCTTCTGCCCCTCCCTGGTGTTGTCCTCAACTAAATAAAGCTGAGCTTCAACCTTCCGGCTCTCATTATGTGGTTTTTAAAAAAAAAATGGTGGTTAGGGCCTACTAACGGCTTCTGCCCCTCCCTGGTGTTGCCCTCAACTAAATAAAGCTGAGCTTCAACCTTCTGCTCCAAATTACCATTTTGAAAAATGCAATAGGCTTTTCCGGCCTACTAAAGGTGTCTGTCTGTGTGCCTCTGCCTGGTGTTGCCCTCAACTAAATAAAGCTGAGCTTCAACCTTCTGCTCCAAATTACCATTTTAAAAAATGCAATAGGCTTTTCCGGCCTACTAAAGGTGTCTGCCCCTCCCTGGTGTTGTCCTCAACTGAACAAAGCTGAGCTTCCACATTCTGGCTTTCGCCCTATACTATCAGATATTAAACTGCATTTGGCCTACTAGTGTGGTTAGGCCCTTGAAACAGTGTCTGCTGCTCTTGGGTTTGCTACTCCACTGAACAAAGCAATGCCGCCTGTTTAGTCCTGTTACCAATTTTGAACTGCATGTAGCCTACTTTATTCTTTGGCCCTATATCTGTTTCCTCCTCATCCTGCCCATTGCCCAGCCACTGCTAAATGAGTCTGCTGGTACATTGACCTAGACCACTACATTCCCCTTGTACTCTACACAGCCAGAATCTGTCCCTGCTGAAAGTAAGGTTCCCCTTCCCGCATGTTATACCACCTTACACAGGGACAAAGAGGAAGGTGCAGATGAAAGTGCAGGTTCCTTCATCAGGTGGGGGGGCATACTCGTTGGCGACGTCACTGGCACAGGGCCCCTCAGAGTACGCAAAAGTGTCGCTGCTGGTGGGAGGCGCCCCCGCCATGCAAACACACCGCCGTACTTTGAGGGGCCCTGTGCCAGTGGCAATGCGAACGAGTGGGCCCCCCCCCTGCTTGCTCAGGATCACAGCACTTGCAACTTTTAAATACTTACCTTTCCCTGCAACACCGCCGTGACGTAGTCCGCATTTCCTGGGCCCAGGAAAAACTTGAGCCAGCCCTACTCCCCCCACAACTTTCCCCCAATTCCCTATGCCCAACTATTATTATACAGTTAATTAAGATTGGCAAGCTTCAGAAACAAGAATGGATGTTTTTGGCATTAAAATGGGCACTGTAGGTGTTTTCCTGGCCTCCACTCACTGCCGACTATGCTTCCCCATTGACTTGCATTGGGTTTCGTGTTTCGGTCGATCCCCGACTTTTAGCGATAATCGGCCGACTGCACTCGACTCGACTCTGGACAAAATCGGGTTTCCCAAAACCCTACTCGATCTTAAAAAAATGAAAGTCGCTCAACCCTACTCTTCATGAGTTAAAACATTAGTACTGTTGTTTCTAAATGATTATGAACTTGTTTTTTTTTTTGCATTATTTGAGGTGTGCAAGGAACGCATTTTTTTGTTATTTTGACCATTTTGACTCATTTTCAGAAAATAAATGCAAAATGTATTGCTTGGAACTTCGGAGACATGTTGTCAGTAGTTTATAGAATAAAAGAACAATTTACATTTTACTCAAAAATATACCTATGAAGAGATAAGTCAGGCAAACTGAAAATTTTGCAGTGGTCTCTTTTTTTGCCAGAGCTGTATTTATATCTTAAAGCACTCTCATCTATATTTTTTTATGAAATGTGTGTATATGTGCATGTAATATAGTGTGAGTGTATTAATATACTTACCTGCCACCCATATTCCCCATGTCCAGCACTGTTCTTCTCCTTTTCTGAGTGACATCACTACAATTGTGACTAGCCAGTTCACTCTACGCTCTATGTATGAGCCAGAAGTCTATTTTACAATGAATGCCTCATTCTGACGCTCCATAGACTTACACTGTGAAAACCACTTCCGGGTTACGCAGCATTCAGGGTGACCCTGAGTGGTGCAGACTGCAGAGCGGTGACATCACTAAAAGGAGACGACCTGTGCTGGATCCTGGAGAAATCGGTGGTTTGGCAAGTAGATTAATACACTTACAGTACATTACATGCTCATACACACATTTAATATTTTAAAAAAAGATAGATTAAATTGGTAATTCACAAGAGTATTGTATCATGTACCTTATTTTACTGTTATACAGTTTGATAGAGGTTTAACCCCTTCAAAAATCTATTGAGCCATATCATGCCACAGACTGATAATAGAAAAGGTCACTTTGGGAACTCACTTTATCTCTAAACTATGAATGCATATACTGTATATTGGGTGATAAGACAAAAAATGGCCCCCGAAGTGTTTTGCCTTTGTATTGTGTCACTAATAGTGACTCACTATACGAGTAGCAGACTGTGCAGCCAGGATATCATTGTGACTTCACCTGCAGAGAACAAGATACAACTTGACATGTCTTGTTTTTGCGTCATTAGAAGCACAGAGAGAGGGATTTATCAAAACTGGTTCTATTTAAAAAGTGGAGCAGTTGCCAAGAGTAACCAATCACATTTCAGTTCTCCTTTTTAGATGCTCTTTATACAAGTTCTTCTCACAAAATTAGAATATCATCAAAAAGTTAATTTATTTCAGTTTTTCAATACAAAGTGTGAAACTCATATATTATATAGAGTCATTACAAACAAAGTGATATATTCCAAGTGTTTATTTCTGTTAATGTTGATGATTATAGCTACAGCCAATGAAAACCCAAAAGTCATTATCTCAGTAAATTAACATAAAACACCTGCAAAAATACTGAAGAAAAACAGAAAACTGAGCCGGACTATGTTATTTAATGCACTTGCTTTTTTACTTATTTTCATTAGGCTATATGCACACATTGTCTTTTCTTTGGTTTTGCTTGTTTCTATGGCCAGTGTGAACATGCTTTTATATCATGCATGTTTTCAAGTTATACAACAGCTCAGTTTTCTGTTTTTCTTCAGTATTTTTGTATTCAGTACAAATAGAGTGTGGTCCCCTTTTCTTTTCACTGAGCTGGGCAGTTCATATATAGTCCCTCCAAATCTGGGTGTCTGGTTGGGACCCCGTGACTCTCTGTCACTGTTCACACTAGGTAGGTTTTAACATTGGAGAGTGTAGGTACTGTCCCAATTGGGTATACCTTGTCGCAGATCAAAAACAGTGTTTACTAAATACCCTATGTTATATAATGCACTTGCTTTTTTACTTATTTATTTTTATTAGGCTGTATGCACACATTGTCTTTTCTTTGGTTTTGTTTGTTTCCATGGCCAGTGTGAACACGCTTTTACATCATGCATGTTTTCAAGTTATACTCCGGCTCAGTTTTCTGTTTTTGTATCCAGGACATGGGCTACAAGTGTCACATTCCTTGTGTCAAGCCACTCATGACCAATAGACAATGCCAGAAGCGTCTTACCTGGGCCACGGAGAAAAAGAACTGGACTGTTGCTCAATGGTCCAAGGTGTTGTTTTCAGATTAAAATACATTTTGCATTTCATTTGGAAATCAAGGTCCCAGAGTCTGGAGGAAGAGTGGAGAGTCACACAATCCAAGCTGCTTGAGGTCTAGTGTGAAGTTTCCATGATCAGTGATGGTTTGGGGAGCCATGTCATCTGCTGGTGTAGGTCCACTGTGTTTTATCAAGACTAAAGTCAGTGCAGCCGCCTACCAGGACATTTTAGAGCACTTCATGCTTCCCACTGCCAACAAGCTTTTTGAAGGTGGAAATTTATTTCTCCAGCAGGACTTGGCACCTGTCCACACTGCCAAAAGTACAAATATCTGGTTTAAAAACAACAGTATCACTGTGCTTGATTGGCCAGCAAACTTGCCTGATCTTAACCCCCCTAGAGAATCTATGGGGTATTGTCAAAAGAACGATGAGAGACACCAGACCCAACAATGCAAATGAGCTGAAGGCTGCTATCAAAGCAACCTGGGCTTCCATAACACCTCAGCAGTGCCACAGGCTGATCACTCCATGCCACACTGCATTGATGCAGTAATTGATGCAAAAGGAGCCCCGACCAAGTATTGAGTGCATTTACTGAACATACATTTCAGTAGGCCAACATTTCAGATTTTAAAATCATTTTTCAAGCTGGCGTTATAAAGTATTCTAATTTACTGAGATAATGAGTTTTGGGTTTTCATTGGCTGTAAGCCATAATCATCAACATTAACAGAAATAAACACGTGAAATAGATCACTCAGTTTGTAATGACTCTATATAATATATGAGATTCACTTTTTTGTATTGAATAACTGAAATAAACTAACCTTTTGATGATATTCTAATTTAGTGAAAAGCACTTGTATATGATTCATTATACTGTAGTTGGGAAAGGCAAGCTTCTTTATTTAGTAACCTGGATAACCCAAAGAGTAAAAACTTATGTATAACTCACCATGCACAAGAGTCTGATCCATTAACTTAAATGGAACCTGTCGCATTGTACATGCAATCTGATCTGTGGGCAGCACGGTGCAGAGCAGGAGGAACTGAGACGATTGATATATATTTTTGTGGGAAAATATTCAGTATAACTTGGGTTTTATTCTTTGAAATTTTTTGTGTTTCTTTGCATAAGAGTCCAGTGGGTGGTCCTACTCAGTAATTGACGGTCATCTCTTCAGCAGCAGTCATACAGGGAAGACTACCAATCATTAGTAGGACATCTCACTGGACTCATATGCATACAAGCACCAGAGATTTCAGTGAATAAAATACAAAAATATACATCAACTTGATCAGCTCCTCCTGCTCTAAAACAACCTGCCTGCAGATCAGATACCAAAATCAATATCACAAGCTCCTTTTAAAGGGTTTTAATGACCAGTTACTTTTTTTGCAGACTCAAAGTGGCACAAAAAAATGAAATAGCAAATATTCACCTCTACAGATGTTCCACCTTTCCCTGGGTCCATGCTGGTTTGTTTCCTGGTCTTTTTTGACTTGCAGCAAATGCACGTCAAGTCACACTACCTGAGGCCGGACACTGCAATGGCCGATGATTGACTGAACAAGTGGTTTCTAGAATTTCTTATGTCAAGAAAGATCAGTAAGTAGAGAACAAGGGCAGTATCAGTACCAAACCATGGGGCATCAGCACAGTGAGTTGACTGTTGTTTTTGTGTTTTGTTTTTTTTGTTTCAGTCCTCAATTGCCCTTTGGTGGCCTTGCCGTAAAATTGTACACTTGTTGCAAAGTTCCCCCAAAAAATAAAGCTAATGGAAAGATGTGCAAATAGCAGGACATCTTGTGGTCAGCGCATTTTCATGTGTCCCTTCAAACAAAAAAAGATTACCCAAAGTAGACAACTTCCTTATAGGGAATTTATCATCAGAAAATGACCTATTGCTTAAATAAATTAGATTTTTATGTTTATGTTAATTTGTAATTTTTTTTATTTATAATGGGGTTTTTTTCCTTCAATTTTTCATCTCACATTCTATTAAAGAATATAAAAAACTGAAATCCAGCAGTTATTATCACACTAGCCACAAGGCTCCATACTAGACTCAAGTCTCTATACTAGACTCACACTTTCTCATGGTACAGATGACTTTTCAAAGAGAGGTGGCTTTCTGGGAAGTATTTTCCTTAGTAGAAGGTCATTTATCCCACATATTGGGCTTTTGTCCTGAGGAAGAGGTCCTGTGCGACCTTGAAACACATTGACTTTTAAACCTATCTGGAATAAACTACTTTTCAAACAAGCCGTCGGCATCCTGGATTTCTCAGCAGCACAGATTTAGACACGCATTCTCCTCTTCTGTTTGAGTATTATGTAAAGTTAGACAGAATTAAATCTAAATGTACCATTATAGAAAAAAGAGGATTCGAAACCATAAATCAGATGAGGTGGTAGAAAAAATGTAAGACTTCGCCTTCAGGCATTAGGAACATTATTTTAATGGAAAGCGAGTGCTAATAGTGTCAAAGATTACACAGTACATTAATATTAATTGGAAATATTGATGTTTTAATTTAGCTTAGAGAATTAAAATCGCCCTATAAGTGATATAATGTGAGTGGCAACATAGTGAGAAAATGTGGTTGTGTCCTGTTAGATATTCTGTAAAGGGGTTTTAAGAAATTGACCGCATTCTTTCATTGTTTTCCTCCATGCCATCTACTTAGCAGCAGCTACAGTTGCAATCAAAGATAGTCAATTCCCATTGCAAATTAGGTTTATTAACCCCTTCTCACTGAGGCCAATTTCCGTTGTTTCATTTTAATTTTTTTCTCTCCTTCTTCTAAGAGCCATAACGTTTTATTTATCAGTCCACATAGATGTATGAAAGTTTGGGGTTTTTTGCCGGATGAGTTGTACTTTTGAGTGACACCATTTAAGCAGCATTTAAGAGAAAACTTCCAAGTGCGGCAAAAATGCAAATAAAAAATTAAATTCCACAATTTTTTGTGTTTTCTTTTCAATTTAACATGTTAACTATTTAGTAAAATTGACCTGGCAATACAATTCTCTAGCTTTGTACGATTAAGCAGATACCAAACATGCATTTTTTTCATTATTTAAGTTGTGAAAAGAAAATTGGAAATTTTGTAAAAAAAAAAAAAAAGTTGCAGTTTCTATTGCCATTTTCTGAAACCTGTAACGTTTTAAATTTTTGGTCAATGGCGATATGTGAAGGCTTATTTTTTTGCGGCATGAACTAACATTTCAATTGATAGTACCATTGGATAGATACAATGTTTTGATTGCCTTTTATTGCATTTTATTGCCGAAAAAACATATTTCTTGCTTTTAGATTTTTTTTCTCATTATGCCGTTTACCGATTGGGTTAATTAAATTTTATATTCTGATAGATAATGATACCAAATATGTGTATTGTTTCATTTCTTTTTTCTTTATTTTTGATGCATGAAAATTGTGGTGATTTGAACATTTATATTTAAAAAAAAAAATGTTTTACCCTTTCAACTGTACTTATTAGTCCATTTGCTATGTATAATGAAAATTGCTGTCACCTATGAATGCCAGCTACAGGCTGGGTTTCACAGGAGTACCATTATGACAGACATGGGGGTCTTCATCAGACCCTTGACTGTCATGGCAACTCATTGAAATATCACGATTGTGAGCTCTAAAAAATAGCAAGGGGCATATGACAAACTGTACGGTAAGGGGTTAACAAAATTTAGAAACAGTCTGAGGTTTATGACAAACCCAACAAACAACAACACATTTAAATACATGAATTCAACTAATTTAATGAGCATGTTGGCACAGTGGTTAGCACAGTGCCTTGCAGCACTGGGGTCTTGGGTTTAAATCCCACCACGGACAGGATCTGCAAGGAGTTTGTTCTCCCAGTGTTTGCGTTGGTTTCCTCCGGATGCTCTGCTTTCCTCATCAAAAGACATATTGATAGGGATTTTAGATTGGCAGCCCCAATGATGTGGAAATATATTGTTGGAATAATGCCTATTACAACTGCCTGTCCATGAAAAACTGAAGTGGATTAATGCTGCTAATGAGGAAATGAGTTCCCTTCATCAACTTCAAACTTGGAAACTCACCAAACTACCACAAGGCAAGTAAGCAATCAAATGTAAATGGGTTTTTAAGACCAAAAATGACTCTGAAGGTTCACAGATTTAGCCCCTTAGTAACAGAGCCAATTTGGTACTTAATGACCAAGCCAATTTTTACAATTCTGACCACTGTCACTTTATGAAGTTATAGCTCTGGAACGCTTCAAAGTATCCCACTGATTCTGTTTTCTCGTGACATATTGTACTTCATTCAGGTACTGTCAGGGAGAGACTTGGTGAGCGAGAGCTAATAACCCGGGCTCCTGCAATTTCCCTAAGACTAGGGAAATCCTGACTGACCCTCTACCTGAAGTTTACACTGATGGTGTGCATGTTCAGGCCTCGAACCTCACCCTAACTCCTGAGCTCAGCCCTAGGCTGAAACCTCCACCCACCACCCAGTGAAGAGGTAATACTTAAATACCCACAGTTAGCACAGAACAAGGATAAAGGAAAATATACACCATGCCGCAGACACTCAGGAATACACTATAAATGTGCAGGGCAAAATAAACACAAATATAGGAAGGAGTAAATAAGACAAAGGAATATACACCACCAGCAACGAATCTCCAACCACCAGCTCTCCACTCCAGACCGAGATAACAACGCAAGACAGAAGCTATAATCGGCGACACCCAATGATCAGGAGAACTATTTAAAGGCCATGGAAATGGCCCAGCTTCCAATCCGAGGATCAGGTAAATTAACCCCAGAACAGCTAGACAAAATCTAGCAGACGCCAATGAGTAAATAGTGGTCAAAAGTGGAATTACCGCTGTCTGTCGGAAGACCTGGTCTGAACAGCGTCCGACATGACAGGTACGGACTGGGGCTGAAATTCAGCCCTGGCATTTGAAATCACACAGACCATGTTGTCCCAGCCCCCAAGCACCAGATGGGATATACAGTTGTGGCAAAAAGTATTGACACCCCTGCAATTCTGTCAGATAATACTCAGTTTCTTCCTGAAAATGATTGCAAACACAAATTCTTTGTTGTTATTATTATCTTCATTTAATTTGTCTTAAACGAAAAAACACAAAAAGAATTGTCCTAAAGCCAAATTGGATATAATTCCACACCAAACATAAAAAAGGGGGTGGACAAAAGTATTGGTACTGTTCGAAAAATCATGTGATGCTTCTCTAATTTGTGTAATTAACAGCACCTGTAACTTACCTGTGGCACCTAACAGGTGTTGGCAATAACTAAATCACACTTGCAGCCAGTTGACATGGATTAAAGTTGACTCAACCTCTGTCCTGTGTCCTTGTGTGTACCACATTGAGCATGGAGAAAAGAAAGAAGACCAAAGAACTGTCTGAGGACTTGAGAAACCAAATTGTGAGGAATCATGAGCAATCTCAAGGCTGCAAGTCCATCTCCAAAGACCTGAATGTTCCTGTGTCTACCGTGCGCAGTGTCATCAAGAAGTTTAAAGCCCATGGCACTGTGTCTAACCTCCTTAGATGTGGATGGAAAAGAAAAATTGACAAGAGATTTCAACGCAAGATTGTGCGGATGTTGGATAAAGAACCTCAACTAACATCCAAACAAGTTCAAGCTGCCCTGCAGTCCGAGGGTACAACAGTGTCAACCCGTACTATCCTTCGGTGTCTGAATGAAAAGGGACTGTATGGTAGGAGACCCAGGAAGACCCAACTTCTTACCCCGAGACATAAAAAAGCCAGGCTGGAGTTTGCCAAAACTTACCTGAAAAAGCCTAAGGGTATGTGCACACGCTGCGGATTTTGCTGCGGATCCGCAGTGGATTTGACGCTGCGGATCCGCAGCAGTTTTCCCTAAGTTTACAGTACCATGTAAACCTATGGGAAAAAAAACCCGCTGTGCACATGCTGCGGAAAAATCCGCACGGAAACGCAGCGGATTATTTTCCGCAGCATGTCAATTCTTTCTGCGGATTCCGCAGCGGTTTTCAACCTGCACCAATCGGAAAGTGCAGTTGAAAACCCGCAGAGAAATCCGCAGAAGAAACCGCGATAAAATCCACAGTGAAAACCGCAGTGGTTTTGCACTGCGGATTTTCCAAATCCGCTGCGGAAAAATCCGCAGCAGAATCCGCAACGTGTGCACATACCTTAAAACATTTTGGAAGAATGTTCTCTGATCAGATGAGACAAAAGTAGAGCTTTTTGGGCAAAGGCATCAACATAGAGTTTACAGGAGAAAAAAAGACGCATTCAAAGAAAAGAACACGGTCCCTACAGTCAAACATGGCGGAGGTTCCCTGATGTTTTGGGGTTGCTTTGCTGCCTTTGGCACTGGACTGCTTGACCGTGTGCATGGCATTATGAAGTCTGAAGACTACCAACAAATTTTGCAGCATAATGTAGGGCCCAGTGTGAGAAAGCTGGGTCTCCCTCAGAGGTCATGGGTCTTCCAGCAGGAAAATGACCCAAAACACACTTCAAAAAGCACTAGAAAATGGTTTGAGAGAAAGCGCTGGAGACTTCTAAGGTGGCCAGCAATGAGTCCAGACCTGAATCCCATGGAACACCTGTGGAGAGATCTAAAAATGGCAGTTTGGAGAAGGCACCCTTCAAATATCAGGGACCTGGAGCAGTTTGCCTAAGAAGAATGGGCTAAAATTCCAGCAGAGCATTGTAAGAAACTCATTGATGGTTACCGAAAGCGGTTGGTCGCAGTTATTTTGGCTAAAGGTTGTGCAACCATTGCCAAGTATTAGGCTGAGGGTGCCAATACTTTTGTCTGGCCCATTTTTGGAGTTTTGTGTGAAATGATCAATGTTTTGCCTTTTGCTTCATTCTCTTTTGTGTTTTTTTCATTTAAGACAAATTAAATGAATATAATAATACCAAAGAATTTGTGATTGAAATCATTTTCAGGAAGAAACTGAGTATTATCTGACAGAATTGCAGGGGTGTCAATACTTTTGGCCACAACTGTATTACTAATATTTCCCTGCATGGAGGAAAGCAAGATTTACTTCAAGACCAATATTTCTAATGATATCGGTGGCCTGCTGGGGTAAGTGACGGATCAGCAACTTTGTGCTCCATCACAACTCTTAACAGTATGGATGTCTTGAGAACACCAATTCTGCTAACAACGTAGCAGACAAGGCAGCCCACACCAGACAGGCCCTTCTGGCATTTGCCAGAATCACCAGATGGCCAGTCCAGCCCGGACATCATGTTAGTGGTAAAAAAATTTTGGCATAACTTGCGTTTATTTATGAAAAAAAGGAAATTTGGCAAAAATGATGAAAATTTAGCAATTTTCAAACTTTTAATTTTTGTACACTTAAATCAGAGTGGTGTTACACAAAATAGTTAATGAATAAACATTTCCCACATGTCTACTTTACATCAGCACAATTTTGGAAACATAATTTTTTTTGTCCTTTTTGTCCTTTTTAGTCCTACTAAATAGACTGTTAGAATTTGTTTTATGGCAAGAAAAAAGCAGCTAAGTAAAGAAAAACGAGTGGCCATCATTACTTTAAGAAATGAAGGTCAGTCAGTCCAAAAAATTGGGAAAACTTTGAAACTGTCCCCAAGTGCAGTTGCAAAAATCATCAAGCGCTACAAAGAAACTGGCTTACATGAGGACCGCCCCAGGAAAGGAAGACCTAGAGTCACCTCTGCTTCTGAGGATAAGTTTATCTGAGTCACCAGCTTCAGAAATCGCAGGTTAACAGCAGCTCAGATTAGAGACCAGGCCAATGCCACACAGAGTTCTAGCAGCAGGCAAATCTCTACAACAACTGTTAGGGCTCATACTCACCTGCGAGAAACTTGAATGAGTCTCGCATGTTAATATCCGTCACTGCACCCGGCACTCAGATCGCAGCGTGCCGCATAGGAATACGTGCAGCCGCACGCTCCACTCCTGAGTGCCGGCAGCAGTTCCGGGTATTAACATGCGAGACTCATCCGAGTTTCTCGCTGGTGGGTATGAGCCCTTAAGAGGAGACTTTATGCAGGAGGTCTTCATGGTAAAATAGCTGCTAGGAAACCAGTGCTAAGGACAGGCAACAAGCAGAAGAGACTTGTTTGGGCTAAAAAACACAAGGAATGGACATTAGACCAGTGGAAATCTGTGCTTTGGTCTGATGAGTCCAAATTTGAGATCTTTGGTTCCAACCACCGTGTCTTTGTGCGATGCCTAAAAGGTGAATGGATGGACTCTACATGACTGGTTCCCACCGTGAAGCATGGAGGAGGAGGTGTGATGGTGTGGGGTTGCTTTTCTGGTGACACTGTTGGGGATTTATTCAAAACTGAAGGCATACTGAACCAGCATGGCTACCACAGCATCTTGCAGCCGCTTGCTATTCTGTACGGTTTGCATTTAGTTGGACCATGATTTATTTTTCAACAGGACAATAACCCCAAACACACTTCCAGGCTGTGTAAGGGCTATTAGACCAGAAGGAGAGTGATGGGGTGCTACGCCAGATGACCTGGCCTCCACTGTCACCAGACCTGAACCCAATCGAGATGGTTTGGGGTGAGCTGGACCGCAGAGTGAAGGAAATAGGGCCAACAAGTGCTAAGCATCTCTGGGAACTCCTTCAAGATTGTTGGAAGACCATTTCCGGTGACTACCTCTTGAAGCTCATCAAGAGAATGCCAAGAGTGTGCAAAGCAGTCATCAAAGCAAAAGGTGGCTACTTTGAAGAACCTAGAATATAAGACATATTTTCAGTTGTTTCACACTTTTTTGTTAAGTATACAATTCCACATGTGTTAATTCATAGTTTTGATGCCTTCAGTGTGAATTTACAATTTTCATAGTCATGAAAATACAGAAAAATCTTTAAATGAGAAGGTGTGTCCAAACTTTTGGTCTGTACTGTACATTCAGGACTGTAATGGCTATAGCAGCTGTAGAAAAGATGTGTTTTTCAGACATTTGGACATCAGAACTGTCTTTTTAAATGGTGACATTGAAGAGGACTTGTACATGACAAATCCTGAAGGTTATATCAAAGAGGGTGAAGAGAATCTCATTTGCAAACTACATAAATCTCTCTATGGTCTTAAGCAATTGGAAAGAGCATGGAACACCAAAATGAGCAAAGTCTTATTGGAAGAAGGGTATGTTTCCACGGTCAGTAACCGCTGTGGATTGGATACTGCGTACAGCCGCAGCGTGTAATCCGCAGCGGCCAGATGTTACAGCATAGTGGATGGGATTTTATGAAATCCCATCTCCACTATGCATGCAGGGACGCCTCCAACTTCCCTGGGTAACCAGACATGCGGCGCATCTTTTTAGACTGCAGCATGTCAATTTATCTTGCGGAGACGCTCAGTCTCTGCAAGATAAATATCACAGTCCTTTGTATAGAACACGGTGATTCCGCATGGTTCAATGAACACATGCGTAAGTGTAATCACTTCGCGTGCAAAAGCCAGCAGCGCTTTGGACGGAGCTGCGTCCAAAGCGCTGCCGATACAGACCGTGGAAACATACCCGAAGGATTTAAAAGAGGTCAAGCAGATTAGTGTTTATACACAAAATATGCAGCCGTAAAGTGGAAGTATATTATTTTATATGCGTACGATATGATTATGGTTCATCAAGAGGAAACAGAAACTGCAAAGATGACTACAATTCTGAATCACCATTTTGAAACTAAGGACCAAAGAGAAGAGGATGGAAGCTTTCTTCTAAACCAAAGTGCAATAATCAACTCAATTCGGAATCAGTTCAGAATGTCCGAAGCAAAAGGTATGTCAACCCCAATGGAGCCATCCTACTTAACATTGGAAGGAGAAGGTGATCCGTTACCTAACAATGAAAAATACAGACAGGCAGTAGGGTCACTTCTATACATAGCAACTATGACTCGACCGGATAATATCGCAGCAACAATTTCAAATCTCTGCAGATATGTGGAAAAAACCCACCTAAAAGACTGGAATGTCATTGAGAGAGTTCTTCGATACTTGAAAGAGGCTCAAAACATTAATTTTAGGATATCTGCAACAGGAGATCTAAAACTCACACGCTATGTGGATGCAGACTGGGCTGATAACTTAAGTGATCCTAAATTGACAAGTGGATATTTGTTCAAGCTTGAAGACAGTTCAATTTCTTGGCAAGCAAAAACTGGTGTCTGTAGCCTTGTAATCTACAGAAGCAGACTGTGTCTGCAGCCTACGCATGCAAGAAGTCATTTGGTTAAACCTATTATTAGGCTATCTTGGTAAGCCATCAACTCAACCGACTGTGATTTATGAAGACAACCAAGGATGCATTACACTTGAATGCAAGGGGATTAATGTAAGGACCAAACACATTAACGTTAAACATCATTGCCTACATGATTTGATAGAACCTGGCATGATAGAGTTTGTTTATTGCTAGACTGACCATATGATAGCCGATATTATGACAAAGCCACCTCCAAGAGCCAAATTTGAAGAATTCAAGAAATCAGAATGTCTATGGGATTAACAGGATAAGAAGTTGTTGAGTGGGGTGCTGCAATACTGTAATGCCTATTATTGTTTATATTGCATCAACTACTATTTACTACTGTTTAATAGTGTATGTGTCACGACTCTGTTGTCAAGAGTCCTGAGACCAGGGGCTTTTTCCCAGTCCCGAAAGCTAGGGGCGCCCTAGCTTGCCCCGTTCCCCCAGTTACTTCTGATGGTGAAGACACCAGAGCCACATATCTTGCCTTAGCTCCTGAATCCACCCTCAGTTTGTACCCTTCCCAATCCAGGGAAGAGGGGAGTAGTAGTGTATCACAATACACCAGCCAGACTAAAAAGGTAATACAAACAGGGATAAAGAAAAATACCAGTCATACAAATATAGACACATAAACAACATAAACAACAGAGGTAAACACCTGGGAGTGGAGGATAGGGTTAAACCAAAGTAGGAGAAGCAAGGGAATTATCACACACTTAAAACCAAGTGTGATGAGAGAGCAGCCGCCATCTTGGATACAGGCATACTAACAGAGATTGGCGTGACTCCATTTTGTCCCCTATCTGTAAGCAGATACAGGTGCAACATCTGGTAGCCAGCCCGTATCACCCACAGAACAATGGCCTGTGTGAGCTGTTCAACGGCACCTTAAAGCAGATGCTTAAGATGTTGGTTGACTCCCACGGGAGAGACTGGGAGTGGTATCTCCCACACCTTCTATTTGCCTACCGGGAGGTTCCACAGGCCTCAACGGGGTTCTCCCCCTTTGAGCTCCTGTATGGGCGACGTGTATGGGGGCCCCTTGCCCTGGTGAAGCAAGCATGGGAAGGAGATTTGGCCACCCCTGGAGTCTCGGCCATTGAGTATGTTGTGCGCTTCCCGGACAGAATGACTTCCTTGACACGGCTGGTGCATGAAAATATGGCCCAGGCCCAAGCTGACCAGAAGCGGTGGTATGACCAGAATGCTTGTGAAAGGACCTACCAGGTGGGTCAAAAGGTGTGGGTACTGGTCCCCATCCCACAAAACAAGCTTCAGGCGGCCTGGGAGGGTACATACCTCGTGCACCAGCAGCTCAACGCCGTCACCTATCTGGTCACCCTGGACCACGCCCGTGGAAGGAGGAAGGTCTTCCACATGAACATGATGAGGGCACATCATGAGCGGGAGGCTTGTGCCCACCCAGTGTGCAACCTCCCCGAGGAAGGTGAGGTAGAAACCCTCCTGGATCTGCTCAACCAAGTCAAGGCGGGTGGATCCATCGAGGATGCGGGGGTTGGCCACCAGCTCTCGGAGGACCAGCATTCCCAGCTAGGGGTCACCCTACACCCCTGTTTAGCAGCCTGCCCGGAAGGACTGAAGCAGCCGTCCACGAGGTGGACACCGGCAATAACCCCCCGATCCGGCGTTCAGCATATCGGGTCTCTCTCGAGGTGCAGCAGCACATGCGCCAAGAGATAGATGAGATGCTGAAGCTGGGAGTGATTCAAGCATCCAACAGCGCGTGGGCTTCGCCTGTAGTCCTCGTCCCTAAAAAGGACTGAATTATGCTGTTCTGCGTGGACTACCGGGGGCTCAACGCTGTGACAGTCACCGATGCGTACCCAATGCCACGCATCGATGACCTGCTCGATCAGCTGGCCGGGGCCAAGTACCTGACCATCATGGATCTGAGCAGGGGATATTGGCAGATTCCCCTGACCCCTAAGGCACGGGAACGCTCTGCCTTTATCACCCCATTTGGACTGTACGAGTCCACGGTGATGCCCTTTGGCATGAAGAATGCCCCTGCCACTTTTCAGCGGATGGTCAACACGCTGCTCAAGGGACTGGAAGGGTATGCGGCCGCGTACCTGGATGACATTGCCATCTTCAGTCCCACCTGGAAGGATTACCTACAGCACCTGGCGCAGGTGTTAGGGCGGATCCAGAGAGCACGGTTGACCATTAAGCCGGAAAAGTTCCAGCTGGGTATGAGTGAGGTCCACTACCTGGGACACCGGGTAGGTGGGGGAGCTCAGAAGCCAGAGCCCAGGAAGGTGGATGCCATCACCTCCTGGCCCTCCCCCAGGGCCAAGAAGCAGGTGATGGCCTTCTTGGGGACTGTCCGGGTACTATAGGAGGTTTGTTCCACACTATAGCACCCTGGCCAAGCCCTTGACGGACCTCACCAAGAAGCTGCCTGTCACAGTCGACTGGACAGTCCCCTACGAGACAACTTTCCAGGTACTCAAAACCACCCTGTCTAGCTCTCCCATACTACAGGCAGCTGACTTCACGCGGCTGTTCGTAGTACAGACCGACGCCAGCAACTTTGGCCTCGGTGCTGTGCTCAGCAAGGTCGACACTATGGGACATGAACACCCCATTTTGTACCTGAGCCAGAAGCTCCTGCTGAGGGAAGTGGCCTATTCCACGATGGAGAAGGAATGTCTGGCAATTGTATGGGCCCTGCAGCATCTGCAGTCATACTTGTACGGACGCCACTTCACCGAGGAAACAGACCACAACCCCCTCAGCTGGTTACACTCGGTCTCTGGGACGAATGGGAGGTTGCTACGCTGGAGCCTTGCTCTCCAGCAGTATCACTTCACCATTCGCCACAGAAGCGGCAGAGACCATGGTAACGCTAATGGGTTGTCCCGGCAAGGAGAAGGTGCGGAAGGGCGTATGGGGGAACACAGGAATGTGATTTCCCCTAGCGCCCTCTAAAGCAGGGAGGTGTGATGAGGGAGCAGCCGCCATCTTGGATACGGGCATACTAACAGAGATTGGCGTGACTCCATTTTGTCCCCTATCAATCCACCTGGTCACACATCTGCAGGGACGAGCGCTCCTGGCCCCCAACTTTTCTCATGAATAAAGTTCCTTTTAGTATGGTAATGGGCTGAGCTCAGTGTAGCAGGCAGTAGGTACTTCAAAGCTCAATGAGGAAGCCACACGAGCAGGGGACAAGTAGGCACCTGGGGGCTCAATTGAAGCACGCGTGTCAAGTGGCCACAGGATACACGTCTATTGTGGCCTTCCAGTCAAACCGTCTCCAACATGGAATCACGAATTACGGACGCATCGTCTGAGGTACAGGCTCATAAAAAATATTCCTTTTACTCTGATCGCGGATCTTAGAATACCCAGCGTGGGTAACGGGGCAGTCTCCCCGGCGGCCATTTGCTCTAGGTGCAGTTCCCTTATTGACCTGAGAGACAAAGGGGGCGCCGGAGAGCTGTGCCTGTGTAGTCACGTCACGGATTGGTGACGTGGGAGGAACGGGTGTCCTTCACACCAAGCAACAAACACAGATAAATCCCCCAAATGTCTTCTCCAATAACAATCACCAAAAACCTCCAGCCATGCAGCACAAGCTTTCTCTGACAATGAATGCTAGCCAGGACCCAGTTTATATTGGAGATGGGAGTGGCAAACGGTGCACAGCTGAGAGCCTCAACGCGGGAAAGGTTCCAGGAATTCACAACTGAGCAGATCAAATCCTGTACTGCTAAAAAACACTTACACCATTTAATATGAAGGTGAAGTGCTTCTAATCAGTGCAGGAGTAGGAGAAGTCAGATGCTGCGGTCTTCTGGCTTCTCTCGGTCGCAGTAAACCTGTGACAGTACCCCCCTTCTACGAGGGACCTCTGGAACCTCAGACCTGGGTTTATAAGGGTGTGAGATGTGAAAAGAGCCGATCAACCATGGATGTCAGATGTTGGTACCCATATCCTCTCTTCAGGACTGTATCCATTCCAGTGTACCAGAAACTGAAAAATCAACAATATTGGCTATTTGAAATTCCAAATTTCCATCCACAATGACTGGAGATGGCGGTTGCAGAGATGGTACAGAGGACGCAACTTATTTTTTGAGTAGAGATTGATGAAACATATTATGATGAATGATAAAAGTGGGCAGCAAGGCACGGCGGAATTCTACGGGATTGACGGCGGTCACAATCTTATAAGGACTGATGAACCTGGGACCCAGCTTCCAAGACGGAACCTTCAACTTAATGTTCCTTGAGGACAACCACATCAAGTAATCAACACACAGGTCCGGACCCATCAAAGTCTCCGATCAGCCACACTCTTATATTTGGACTGCATCTTCCTCAAAAAATTATCAATAACCCCATGACACATAGACATAATTGATGAAAAATAGAGAGGATAGCAGCACACCACTGATGAAAAAATGAAAAAAACTTTATTCAGGCATAACAAGTCATATTAAAAACATGAAAAGCCTTACACGTTTCAGGTGCATGCAGCACCCTTAGTCATAGGATATACAATTAAAATCACATAAATAAATAAATAAATAAATAAGTGCAGCACCCCAGCCGGTTGCTGCAGTGATGTTGCCTTCCCTTTGGGAGGGTGATGTCATGCTTGGAACTATCAGGTAAAGCACTTACATTCAACACATCTGAATCTAGGCCAGGAGGGGGAGCTCTGAACCCGGATTCAGGGGAGCGTCCCTTAGCTATATGTATTCTGGTCTGGAGGAGGAGTTAGCCAGTTGTAGAGGAGTGAGGAGAGGTGAAGGACGTCAGGAGCAGACGTGGGGGCCGAGCAGCCACGAGGGAGCTGTTCCCCCTGGAAAGAGAGATATCATGAGGAGTTGAATTGTGAAGGAGCTTAGAGGGAAAAAGCACAGTGAAGTAAAGGGCTCAGGAGGGGAACAGCACCCTCAGATCAAGAGCGCAGAAGCCGGGTACTGGGAGCCCGAGGTCGTGTTGTTCACCAGGACGTGCGACAGAACCGGAGGGCATAGGACTATGTGTCAATTACCTGTAACAAATCTGAGGTGAAACAGTAACCCTAAGAGCCGGCTCATCTAAGAGATCCTATAAACAGGCTCGAACTGCCTATCGTACAGACATCTGTCTTAGGACAGGAGAGAGGGGACTCTGTCAGCAAGCTTTAAGCCGCAGGGACTTCGCCATCTGGTGCAAGTAGGAAAGGCTTACGGACCTCACCTGGGAGAAGGATCTCCTATTGCCTCCAAGCTGGCCGGACTACAGCTACCCTACACCTGGTACCCAGGACTGAGGACTGCTACCATCAGTAAACCAGGTAAAAGACTGCAAACTTGTGTCCCCGTTATTTGTGCAATCATCGGCTTACACCATCTTGCCATACACTTGGGAAGCCCTGGAGACCTCGCTTCACCTGTGGGAAGTGTCACCATCTTGCTGCATACCATCACCCCAGAGGACCCCTTTAAGCAGCGTCCGTCCCAACTGACCGAACACCACAGGTGGGGTCATGAACAATAGACTTTATTCATAAAACTCCTAAAAGACTTTCCCTTTAATTGTATGCCCAGGGCCACAGACCAGGTCGCAGCCACCGTGACATCCCCTTTAAGAGCGACCGGACTCGGTACCGAGTACCCCGGCCCTGGCGGGCGCTCCATAAAATAGATCGTTTCTTGAGTTCATGCCCTTCGGATATCCCGTGTCCAACTTTAGAATCCAGAATGCCTCCCTTGAAGTCAATAGTTTCTGTTTGTTTCCACCCCGAATGGGATTAAAAATCTTTTCAAATGCATAAAAAGCAAAATGTGTGACTCGTTGGTGAATGTTCTCAAAGTGTTTTGAGGCACCGGAGTAAGCCGCATTTTTGTTTTGAATATTCGCTAAATGTTCAGCTATGTGTTTCTTAATATTTTGTGTAGTGCAACCAACATATTGCATTTTGCACGACAAACAACAGATGCAGTAAATTACATATTGTGTGTCACAATTCATGAAAAACATAATCTTCTGGGAAAAAAACTGAAAAATAACTGATAGATTTAGTTTTATCAAGTGCGTAAATGCACACATTGCAACGATTACCAGCACATTTGTAAAAACCAGTTGTAGACAACCAGGATTTAGGAGTAGAATGATGTGTGAGAACACTAGGAGAAAGCGCATTGCCTAAACTAAAACCCTTTCTTGCTACATATCGGCAGCCATTCCTGGTAATTTGACGTAATTTGTCATCCTGATTAACTACATGTAAATATTTTTTCACTATATTTTTTATTAAAGGGAACCTGTCACCTCCCCCCCCCCAGGCATTTGTAACTAAAAGAGCCACCTTGTGCAGCAGTAATGCTGCATTCTGACAAGGTGGCTCTTTTAGTTCGGGCACTGCTGAAAGAATCGTTTTTGAAATTTGTTCCTTATACCATGAAATCGCCACGGGGGCAGGTCTTTCCCCCCGAATCCAGATGCCTCACAGCCGTCAATCATGGCCTCTGTGCGCTGGCTCCTCTTCCTTCATTAGCGTCCCCGATGCCTGCGCTGTAAGTTCGAAGGGCAGCGCAACTGCACATGCCCCCCAAAAAATAACAGCGCAGGCACAGGGAACGCTAATATCTTGATTAGAACATGAACGTTTGATTCTGTTAAACTCACCATAGGGGATCGCCTTAATAGTATGTTTCGAATGAGAGGAGGAAGAAAGAAGTAGAGAGTTTCCTGAATTGTCTTTTCTATATGCCGAAGTATGTATCTTATGTAAAATGGAATCACCTGTTTACAATGCATCCAAAAAACGAAGTTTTGTGCCTACACCACTGATAGTAAAAGATAAATTTAAATCATAGTTATTAAGATACATATGAAATTTTTCCAGATCTGCTGAGGAACCCTCCCATATAAAGATCAGATCGTCCACATATTTGCCAAACCAATGTATATCATCAGCAAACGGATTAGAATCATTGAAAAGAAAATGTTCCTCCTACTAAGCCATGTACAAAATTGCAAGTGAAGGGGAAAATTTCGAGCCCATAGGAGCACCAGCAATTTGTAAAAAAAATTTTTTTTCAAAAATAAATCAAAAATAAAAAAATTACGTTTGAGCAGATATTTGAGCGATCCTATAATGAAGTGCTTGAACTCTGCAGAATAATCGCTGTAACGATCCAAATGATAGCTGACAGCCTTAACAGCCAGAGACACTATGGACTATAGAAACAACAAGGTTATACCTGGAACAAAAACTAATTTCATGGTACTTTTAAAAAAAATTAATATTGAAAAATTCATCTTTTGATCGCCAGGTCGGATACAAACATAATAGATCTGTTGTTTTTTCATCATCTGAATTCACAGGGACAGGGACTTACCAATAGACTCATGACAATGATTATTTAGCGTAAATTCAGCTAGAGGTAATTAGGTCACCCAATTCTCGTGATTCTCAGACACAAAAGACCTAAGATAAGCCTTAAGATTCTAGTAACCTGTTCAGTTTGCTCATTAGACTGCGGGTGAAATGCTAAAGAGAACGACAGATGAAACCCCAAACGAATGCAAAATGCCCTCCAAAAATTTGAAATAAAGTGCACTTCCCAGTCAGAAACAATATTGGTAGGAATCCCATGCATTTTACAGTCTCACTGATGAAAACGTGCACCAAGGTCTTGGCATCAGGTAAAGAGGGTAGCACAATAAAATGTGACATTTTACTGAATCTGTCCACCACCACCAAAATTACAGTATTACCTGCCGACATGGGTAGATCAGTAATAAAATCGACTGATAAATGAGTCCAAGGTCTACTTTGAATCGCCAATGGTTGGAGAGACCCAGACTGATGAGTATGATAGGTTTTAGATCACACACAGACACTGCAAGTGGTTACATACTTCTGGACATTCAGATGTACCACTGACCACCAAAAATGTAGAGTAAGGAGATCTGTGGTGGCTTTAATACCAGGATGTCCGACCAAAACGAAATAATAATGTTCACTAAGAACTCTCAGATGGACATTCACAGATACAAACATTTCCCTAACGGACAGGCAGCAGTGGCGCCCCCCCCCCCCCCGAGTCTTAACCTCTTTCTCAAAATCGTAGCATATAAATGCAATAACCACACCTTTTTATAATATAGGAACCGGTTCACAATTATCTCCACCCCCATGAGAACAACGAGATAAGGCATCTGCCACGACCTATACAAGTGCTTCTACAGATGTCCAGAAGGCAGTCATTGACACACTCAACACGAAGGGTTAGCCACAAAGGGTCATTGCTAAAGAAGCTGGCTGTTCACAGAGTGCTGTATCCAAGTGTATTATTTGGAAAGTTGAGTGGAAGGAAAAAGTGTGGTAAAAAAGGTGCACAAGCAACCGGGATAACTGCAGCCTTGAAAGGATTGTTAAGAAAAAGCCATTCAAAAATTTGGGGGAGATTCACAAGGTGTGGACTGCTACTGGAGTCATTGTTTCAAGAGCAACCATACACAGACGTATCCAGGAGCCATATTATCTGCTGGTGTAGGTCCACTGTGTTTTATCAAGACCAAAGTCAATGCCACCATCTACCAGGAAATTTTAGATCACTTCATGCTTCCCTCTGCCGACAAGCTTTTTGAAGATGGAAATTTCATTCACCAGCAAGACTTGGCACCTGTCCACACTGCCAAAAGTACCAATACCTAGTTTAACAACAACAGTATCACTGTGCTTGATTGACCAGCAAACTTGCTTGACCTTAACCCCCGTAGAGAATCTATGGAGTATTGTCAAGAGGAAGATGAGAGACACCAGACTCAACAATGCAGACAAGCTAAAGGCTGCTATCAAAGCAACCTGGGCTTCCTTAACACCTCAGCAGTGCCAAAGGCTGATCGCCACCATGCCACACTGCATTGATGCAGTAATTGATTCAAAAGGAGCTCCATCCAAGTATTTTGTAGAGTGCATTTACTGAACATATATTTCAGTAGGCCAACATTTCGGATTTTAAAATAATTTTTCAAGCTGGTGTTATAAATAGTGTTGAGCGATACCGTCCGATACTTGAAAGTATCGGTATCGGAAAGTATCGGCCGATACCGGCAAAGTATCGGATCTGATCCGATACCGATACCCGATACCAATACAAGTCAATGGGACTCAAGTATCGGAAGGTATCCCTGATGGTTCCCAGGGTCTGAAGGAGAGGAAACTCTCCTTCAGGCCCTGGGATCCATATTAATGTGTAAAATAAAGAATTAAAATAAAAAATATTGATATACTCACCTCTCCGACGCAGCCTGGACCTTACCGCTGGTAACCGGCAGCCTTTTTTGCTTAAAATGAGCACGTTCAGGGCCTTCCATGACGTCACGGCTTCTGATTGGTCGCGGCCGCCCATGTGACCGCCACGCGACCAATCACAAGCCGTGACGTAATTCTCAGGTCCTAAATTCCTAATTCTAGGAATTTAGGACCTGAGAATTACGTCACGGCTTGTGATTGATCGCGTGGCGGTCACATGGGCGGCCGCGACCAATCACAAGCCGTGACGTCATCTAAGGCCCTGAACGCACTCATTCTTAGGAAGGAAGGCTGCCGGAAAGAAGCCGAGGGTGAGTATATTCCTATTAGGTATATACTCACCCTCGGACGCGCCCTGCTTCTTTCCGGCAGCCTTCCTTCTTAAAAATGAGCGCGTTCAGGGCCTTAGATGACGTCACGGCTTGTGATTGGTCGCGGCCGCCCATGTGACCGCTCACGCGACCAATCACAAGCCGTGACATCATCCCTCAGGTCCTAAATTCCTAGAAGGGAATTTAGGACCTGAGGGATGATGTCGCGGCTTGTGATTGGTCGCGTGGCGGTCACATGAGCGGCACGCGACCAATCAGAAGCCGTGACGTCATGGAAGGTGCTGAACGCGCTCATTTTAAACAAAGAAGGCTGCCGGTTACCAGCGGTGATGTCCAGGGGCCTCCGGACAGGTGAGTATATCAATATTTTTTATTTTAATTCTTTATTTTACACATTCATATGGATCCCAGGGCCTGAAGGAGAGTTTCCTCTCCTTCAGACCCTGGGAACCATACACTGGAAACTTCCAATTCCGATTCCCGATACCACAAAAGTATCGGATCTCGGTATCGGAATTCCGATACCGCAAGTATCGGCCGATACCCGATACTTGCGGTATCGGAATGCTCAACACTAGTTATAAAGTATTATAATTTACTGAGATAATGACTTTTGGGGTTTCATTGGCTATAAGCCATAATCATCAACATTAACAGAAATAAACACTTGAAAAAGATCACCCTATTTGTAATGATGCTATATTATATATGAGTTTCACTTTTCATATTGAAGAACGGAAATAAATTAACTTTTTGATGATATTCAAATTTAGTGAGAAGCACTTATACATAGCAAAAACGTTAAAACCTGGTGAAGAACATTGCCCATCTTACCTGTTGAGATGTTAGACATTTCGCAGACTCTAGATATATGATTCTTATGATCCGTGATTACCATAACCGTATGAACTGCCCCCTCAAAAAAAGACGCACTTTTCAAAGACCCACTTGATAGCCAAGAGCTCCCTGTTACCAATATCATAATTTTTCTTGGCAGATGACAGTTATTTATAAAAGTATGCACATGGACACCATTTACCAGGAGATTCACCCTTCAACAATACAGCCCCCAAAATCCACATCAGACGCATCAACTTCTACAATAAAAGGCTGAGTGAGAATCGGTGCAGATGCAAAATACTCCTTCAAGGTATCAAATACCTCACTGGCTGGACTGGACCACTTAGAAAAGCCTGTCCCTTTCCTGGTCATATACGTCAGAGGTTTGGTCACTACTGAAAAGTTTTTGATGAACTTACGTAGTAGTTGGAGAAATGTCTTCAAATCCTCAGGACGATCCCAATCTAGTACCGCCCTGACTTGCACTGGATCCATGGAAAAACCGGTGGACAATAAAACATATCATAGAAAAGGGATCTCCTCAAAAAAGAGCATACAATTCTCTGGTTTGACAAATAATTTATTGTCTCTGAGTATCTGTAAGACCTGCCTGACATGTACCTGATGTGACTCAAGGTCAGGTGAATAAATTAATATGTCATCAAAATAGATTACCAGAAATCTACAAGGTGCCTAAAAATGTTATTTACAAAGAGCTGAAAGATGGCGGGAGCATTAGTCAAACCAAATGGCATTACAAGGTTCTCATTGTGTCCATCAGGCTTATTGAAAGCTGATTTCCGTTCATCCCCTCTTTAATATGAATGAGATTATACGCCCCCTGAGATCCAGTTTAGCAAACCATTTTACTCCTACAATCTGATTAAAGAGGTCCAGGATGAGAGGCAGCTTGGCCCCAGGGACAAGATTAATGGTGCTGTCATAAGGAAAATGGGGAGGAAGTTCTTGACACCCCTGCTCTGAAAACACATCCCCAAAGTCAGACAGGTATTTAAGCACAGACTGAGTATCCACCCTTGCAAGCAGGGTGCTTAAGCAGTGTCCTTGACAGTACTTACTCCACTTTACCACCTCCCGAGTCTACCAATCTACCACAGGGTTGTGCAGAGTGAGCCAAGGAAGTCCAAGAACCAAAGGGGAGGACAGACCCTTTAGTACATAACAGTCAATACCCTCTGAGTGTATGGCCCCTACCGGTAGATGTAACCCTCGGACGACTTGAGTAAAATACCCCTGTCTCAAGGGTGCAGATTCAATGGAGATTATAGGTATAGGTCTGAACAGTGCATGTGGTTTGAGACCGTACATGGACGAACCTAGCGCTGATCAAGTTAAACCCCACAATACTGTCCTGAAATGCATACACTACCACCTTATTTTTGCCCAAATGGATCTCAGCAGGCAGAAAAAATTGTGTCCTACCCATGGAGAAGATATGTACACCCGGGTTACTAACCTTCTAGCAAACCGAGCTTCTTAGTTTTCCAGCTGCTGTTTGCACTGAGATAGGGAAGGACACATGCCCACAAAATGACCCTTTCTACCGTAGTAAAAGCATACTCCCCTTTGCACTGAACAGACTGCTTTGCAGAACAAGTTACCCTACCTAACTGCATAGGTTCCTCAGATGACTGAGACCAGGTTTCCCTTGGCCCTGGACCTCCCGCACATTGGGGTGTCTATGTCTGGTGAATACTGAGATCCACCTGGATAGCCGGAGACATGGCCACCTCAAGGGAAACTGGAGTCTCATACAGGGCTAAGGCATCCTTCTCGCTTACTGATAGCCCTTCACAGAACTGGCTACAGAGCGCGGAGTTGTTCCACTTAGTGTTAGTGTTCCATGTCTGAAAGTCAGAGCAGTACTCCTCCGCAAACCTGTCTCCTTGCTGAAGCTGACTTAGTGTGAACTCAGCCAGGGAGATGCAGTCGGGGTCATCGTATATATGACCCAGTGCCAGAAAAAACTCCTCCATCATCTGAAGCGATTATTATCCCCACCTGTTGCTGCTTTGTTCCTGAGGAACAAGGACGTAACATGAAGTATAACTTACAGGCCTCCCAGAAAACAACAAACATGTCACGTGTCCCAGAGAACCTGTCAGGCAAAGCAATCATGGTCTCCACTGACAGTTGCCTGGGAGTCACAGTCCCCAAACCTGATGTGTTAGGGTGCTCTAAAACTACAGAGCCTAGATCTGCCACCTCCAGGCTGAGCTGCTGCAGTTGTCCTGTCAGAGCAGTGATAGGATCCATAATGGATCAAAAAACAGTTTCATTCAAAGTCAATGTCACGACTCTGTTGTAGGTTGTTCCAAGACCAGGGGATTCTTCCCTGTCCCTAATGATAGGGGCGCCCTGGCTCACCTTGTTCCCCGAATCATTTCTGATGGTGAAGATGCCGAGGTCATGTACCTTGCCTTAGCTCCTGAATCCACCCTCAGTCTGTACCCTTCCGCAACCCAGGGAAGAGCGGAGCAGTATTGTACCATAATACAACAGCCAGACTAACAAGGTAATACGAACAGGGGTAAAGGAAAATACCAATCATACAAATATACACACATAGGCAACAAAGGTAAACATCGAGGTGTGGAGGATGGGGATAAAACAAAGTATCAGAAGCAAGGGAACTATCACACACTCAAAACCAAGCAACAATCACAGATAAATCCAGCAAACACCTTCTCCAATAACAGCCAACAACAACCTCCAGCCATGCAGCAAAAGCTACTCTGACAATAAGGCTAGGTTCAGATTGCGTTAGTGCAATCCGTTTAGCGCGAGCGCTAGCGGATTGCGCTAACGCAATGTCTTTTTCGGGGCCGCGTTCAGGGGTCGCGTTAACGTCCCCGCTCTCGCAGATCCCCGATCTGCGAGAGCGGGGAACGGACCTCTGGCGCGCCGCGGACGCTGCAAGCAGCGTCCGAGGCGCGCTACAAAAGACCGGCACATCGCTAGCGCGTGCCGAAAATGACACGCGCTAGCAATGCGCTCTAACATTGCCGGCAATGGGAGCGCTAACGGACGCGGTGCACGGCGTTAATTTCGCCGTGCAACGCTGTCCGTTAGCGCTATCCCATTAACGCAATGGGAACCTAGCCTAAGTGCTAGCCAGGACCCAGGTTATATAGGAGATGGGAGTGGCTAACACAGCTGAGAACCTTAACATAGGAAAGCTTCCAGGAGCTCTCAACTGAGCAGATTAACCCCTGCACTACTAAAATGAACTTACACCTTTTAATACGAAGGTGAAGTGCTTCTAATCAGTGGATGAGTAGGAGAAATCAGACGCCGCAGTCTTCTCGTTCCTCTCTGTCTCAGTAAACCCGTTAAAGCATGAATATCTGTCTCCAGCAATAGTGTTATATTGAGGCCATGTGCACACGTTCAGTATTTTTCGTGTTTTTTTCACATTTTTTCGCTATAAAAACGTGATAAAAACATGAAAAAAACGCTCACATATGCCACCCATTATTTTAAGTGTATTCCGCATTTCTTGTGCAAATGTTGCATTTTTTTCCGTGAAAAAAATCGCATTGCGGAAAAAAAAGCAACATGTTCATTAAATTTGCGGAATTGCGGGGATTCCGCACACCTAGGAATGCATTGATCTGCTTACTTCCCGCACGGGGCTATGCCCACCATGCGGGAAGTAAGCGGATCATGTGCGGTTGGTACCCAGGGTGGAGGAGAGGAGACTCTCCTCCACGGACTGGGCAACATGTAATTGGTAAAAAAAAAAGAATTAAATTAAAAAATAGTCATATACTCACCTTCGATGGCCCCCGGAGTCTTCCCGCCTCTCAGCGGTGCATGCTGCCGCTTCCGTTCATATAGATGGTGTGTGTGAAGGACCTGCGATGGCGTCGCGGTCACATGACCACGATGACGTCGCGGTCACGTGACCGCGACGTCATCGAAGGTCCTGCACACACCATCTATAGGAATGGACGCCGCTGAGGAGATCGGCTGTCTGCAGAGGGTGAGTATAACCATTTTTTAATTTTTTTATTAATTTTAACATGATATCTTTTTACTATTGATGCTGCATAAGCAGCATCTATAGTAAAAAGTTGGTCACAGTTGTCAAACAGTATGTTTGACAAGTGTTACCAACCTGTCAGTCAGTTTTCCAAGCGATGCTACAGATCGCTTGGAAAACTTTAGCATTCTGCAAGCTAATTTCGCTTGCAAAATGCTAAAAAAAAACGCAAAAAAAACGGGAAAAAACGCCAAAAAAAAATGCAGATTTCTTGCAGAAAATTTCCAGCTTTCTTCAGGAAATTTCTGCAAGAAATCCTGACGTGTGCACATATCCTGACAGTAAAACACTATTAAAAAGAAGAAAAAAGAAACTAGGAAGTTCCTGTTCAGTGTGTGTAGCTGGAGCACAATTTTACTTTATACTTTGCAAGTTGACAGACAAGATACTAAAATTCTAAGCTATAAGAAATATCAGTTGTAAGGTGTGTTATTGAATCGCCCCAGGCGCAGGGCAATGGGGTACTTAGCACCGGGTCCCTCGGTCTCGGTTCTGGGGATGACATGGTGGCCCGACCCGGTCCGTGGCCCTGCTGAGGGGCGTCCAATTAAAGGTGTAAGTTTGTCTGGTGTTCGTGACGCCACCTGTGGTATTCGGTCAGGGTGACCGACGCTGTTGGGGGTCCGCTGGGGTGATGGAATGGCAGCCAGATGGTATACCTTCCCACAGGTGAAGTATGTCCCCAGGGCTTGCCAAAGTGTGTGTATGATGATAGTGGTCGTTGTGAGGCGCGATGAATAACGAGGACACAAAGGTTGCAGTCTCTTTACCTTTTACTGTAGACTTCAGCGTCTGCAGTCCAGGGTACCGCTCACGGGGCTGGCTGAATCCGGCCGGTCCAAAGGCACATCCAGAGTTCTCTTAGCCAGGAGGAAATCAGTAGCCTTCCTACTAGTGCCTGTGTGTTGTAGTACGTCCCTGCTGAGCACCACGGGAAAGTCCTCACAACCTTTGTAGATATTTCTGATGTTCTCTCTCTGTCCCCCAGATGATATGGATAGGACAACCCGTATGACGGGGTAGGCCTGGCATTAATTTATAGGGACCCTAGAGACGCCCCTCTCCCACAGTTGCCTCCGTGTCTTCTTAGGTATTTAGGTTGGGCAACCAACTTGGAATTGACTGTCCTGCCTGGAGTAATGCGTAGTCAGTATTCCCTCGGTGTTCCGGCCACCGGCTACGCGCCTTGGAAGGAGGCTGCTGATCTCGGGGCAGGACTCCTCCCAGTATTATCTCCTTGTGCTGTGACTTCGGTTCTCACTCTCCACAATATACTTCGCTTCGTGTCCTTTCTTAGGATGCTGCCGCAATGATGTGCAGGTGCAGCTCAGTAACATTCTATCTCTTGCTAGGCCTCTGTCAGGATCCCACCCCTGACAGGACCTCTCTGGGTCAAACCCAGGCTGCTTCTCCCTCGATGTTATCTGGTCGAAGCCCAGTCTGCTTCTCTCCTAACTTCCTATCCAACCCACCAGTTTTACCCGTGTGTGAGGAGTGCCCTAGTAGATAGAAGCTTTGCTCACCCTTGTGGACTGGAGTGTAAAGTGTAGTGTGTGACTGTGATACCTGGCAAGGTGAACTCCTTTAGTACCATCAGACGTAACATCACTCCCCCTGGTGGAAGAGCAACATTACTGCAACGACCAGGACTCTGGGGCGCTGCACTCCCCCCCCCCCTCCATTAAATCCAGTACTCCCGGACTGGGAAAAGAAGAACAACAATACATGTTAGCAAAAGACATACAAAATTTTTGAAATGCTAGAAACAAACAAATATAACAGTGCTTCCCTTTATGGGAGGTAAGAGCACTTGAACGTTGCAAACAAGAACATATTTACATTGTGCATATGACTTTAAATAACGCCTATTAATTAACTAACTATAAATAACCATTATTACCCATACGGGTATGCTATCTACTATGTGTAAAGACAAAACAATATCTTTCTTTTAACGGCATGTACCCACTAAAGGTATACTATAAAACTTCAAAAGTGCAAATCAACATTCTCTTCATTTCTCTTTCACGTATGCAGGACTATCTGTCTACCCCTACGGGCCTACTGCATCTTCCTCTAGCTTTCTCTCATAAAATTCTAATAATCACTTTAACTTCAATTTTTATTCAAATAGCATCAATAAACATTTCTACTTCTAACTACATCCTATCTCTATGTAAGAACATTATTACTATCTAACTATTTAAAGCAACATTATCACTTTTAGGCGAAGTGCAACAACGAAACATTCCCTTTAAGAGGAAATCAAGTCTTTTCTGAGGTAGTGCAAACAATCAATTTGCAAGTCAGTTTAAAGCAAGAACTTTCACGCTGTAATCAGGAACAGTCTCTTCAAAAAGCTCTTCTTTGTAAAACCAGTAGAGAGCACCCTTAAGAAGGTGCAAACTATGTACAAGCAGTTTGTAATCATGCGCAGTCCATGATTCGAATGTTCTTTAGTAGAAAAATAGCAAAACTTGAAACAATAGGGATCCCGGGTAAACGAAGGGATCCCTTTAAGAATTAACCCTAGACGGGTTTAAAGCAGCAAAAAGCAGGAAAACAAACAGTTAACTATTTACATTTTCAGGTTTCCTAGGTTTAGTTGGATAGCTTCCAGGGTTTTACCTGGCACATAACCCTTCTTGGCCTGGGAAGGGTAGGATCCAGGGTTACACCCGGTGCCAGATAAACACCATTGGTCTGTCTTTCATGGATTGTCATGTCATGAGCAGCGATAGAAGTTTGCACAGCTTGGTTATGGGCATTTACTGCAGCAGAGGTAGCGGCTGCTGCAAGATCAGTCACTGGAACCGAGTCAGTAGCGGTGGCACGAGCAGTCGCTGGAGTGGTGTCGGTCATCAGGGCAGGGTCGCTCTTCATACCTGCTTCAGATGCGGTCCCTCTGGTGCCGGTCTGCTCCATCTCCGCTGGGGTCTGGAACGCTGGTTGCAGGGCCTTGTGCTGCGGCGTTGTCATCTCTGCTTGCAGCATCTCGCTTTCCGGCAGGGCCTTGCTTTCTGGCTTCGGAGCTCTGGAACTTCTTTCTTGCTCCGGACCAGATGAGGCTGCCGACAGGCATCTGGTGAGGCTCCCGATGAAGGTCTTCTTCCACCCGGCCTCAGTGCTCAGCTGCGTCCGCAGGAGTCGGTCGCTGAGCTTGTCCACTCCGGCCTGCAGGAAGACAGGGCCAACGGGTGATGCCTGGCCGCGATGTCTCTCCAGGTGGCTGGGGGAGTCCTCTCCTCCGACCCCACGCTCTGGTCCCGGGCGGCTGGCCATGGCGTCCTCCACGTGGCTGGCTTTTCCTCGTCCTTTTCCCGCTCTCTCCTTCGTGGGCGGTTTCGCTTTCTTTGTCTCCGCCCGCTATTGAGGATCAGGAGGCAGATCTCGGCTGCTGACGGACATGTCCTCAAGGTACAAAGATATTTAGACTGGGCGGCCATTATTTGTCGAGCTTCTCAGTTCGTTCACGCCCACAATTCCACGCCCTTCTTCTTCTCCTGCGCTCCTCATGGCGCTGCAATGGCGGCAGTTTTGGCGGGAGTTTTGGCGGCAAATGGCAATACACAGTCTTTGCAATAAATCACAGTTCAAGCACGATTCTGGCACAGTTCTAAGGCACACATGACCCGATTCTTCAGGCTTAAGTAGATCCTGTTCGTGACGCCAAAGTTGAATCACCCCCAGGTGCAGGGCAATGGGGTACTCGGCACCGGGTCCCTCGGTCTCGGTTCTGGGGATGTCACGGTGGCCCGACCCGGTCCGTGGCCCTGCTGAGGGGCATCCAATTAAAGGTGCAAGTTTGTCTGGTGTTCGTGACGCCACCTGTGGTATTCAGTCAGGGTGGCCGACGCTGCTGGGGGTCCGCTGGGGTGATGGAATGGCAGCCAGATGGTATACCTTCCCACAGGTGAAGTATGTCCCCAGGGCTTCCCAAAGTGTGTGGATGATAATAGTGGTTGTTGTGAGGTGCGATGAATAATGAGGACACAAAGGTTGCAGTCTCTTTACCTTTTACTGTAGACTTCAGCATCCACAGTCCAGAGTACCGCTCACGGGGCTGGCTGAATCCGGCCGGTCCGAAGGCACATCCAGAGTTCCCTTAGCTAGGACGAAATCAGTAGCCTTCCTATTAGCGCCTGTGTGTTGTAGTACGTCCCTGCTGAGCACCACGGGAAAGTCCTCACAACCTTTGTAGATATTTCTGATGTTCTCTCTCTCTGTCCCCCAGATGATATGGATAGGACAACCCGTATGATGGGGTAGGCCTGGAGTTAATTTATAGGGACCCTAGAGACGCCCCTCTCCCACAGTTGCCTCCATGTCTTCTTAGGTGTTTAGGTTAGGCAGCCAACTTGGAATTGACTGTCCTGCCGTTGTCTGGAGTAATGCGTAGAGTCAGTACTCCCTCGGTGTTCCGGCCACCGGCTACGAGCCTCGGAAGGAGGCTGCCGATCTCGGGGCAGGACTCCTCCCGGTATTATCTCCTTGTGCTGTGACTTCGGTTCTCACTCTCCACAATATACTTCGCTTTGTTTCCTTTCTTGGGATGCTGCCGCAATGATGTGCAGGCGCAGCTCCGTAACATTCTATCTCTTGCTAGGCCTCTGTCAGGATCCCTCCCCTGACAGGACCTCTCTGGGTCAAACCCAGGCTGCTTCTCCCTCGATGTTATCTGGTCGAAGCCCAGTCTGCTTCTCTCCTAACTTCCTATCCAACCCACCAGTTTTACCCATGTGTGAGGAGTGCCTTAGTAGATAAAAGCTTTGCTCACCCTTGTGGACTGGAGTGTAAAGTGTAGTGTGTGACTGTGATACCTGGCAAGGTGAACTCCTTTAGTACCATCAGACGTAACATCACTCCCCCTGGTGGAAGAGCGACATTACTGCAACGACCAGGACTCTGGGGCGCTGCATTATCATTGTTCCTGAATAAATATATATTCACTATTGAATAGCTGCACAATAGAGAGATTACGGTAATCTGTTGTCCACATATATAAAAGGAGTAAAATAAACAACCAAATGGTTTCTCCACATTCAACATAAAATGCAATGTTCAGGCTGGGGCTACAAGGTGACTTTGGCCTTAACACCTACTGCTGTGAGCAATGCTCGCTAGGTGTCACTGCTACTTACAAGTAAAGGGGTTCAATTGTGGCCCTAGAGGATACTAAGACAAGCAAGTGGAAAAACATTCAATGTAGTTGGACTTCTTGGAACATGTCACACTGAGACCCTATTCATTTATATTGCAATGCGATGTAGCAGTGTAACCTATCGAACATTAATCACACAACAGGTCGCGGCCAATGTTACCATGAACCCCAAGCCTTAATGACCCCCTCAACAGAATCCCTCTTAGAAGCACTCAAATACAAATTAGGTGTTGTCTCAAGTGCACCAAACCAAGCGCTTCATTAGCTGCATCAGGTGATTACTTACAATGAAGGTTTTATCACCAAGAAGTTATCAAAGCCCAGACTACCTGCCATACCCCTTCCTGTGATAAGCAGCTCACTGTATATAGACAATGTACATACAGAACCTGGGGTGGGCGAATTTACTTTCTCAGCTTTGCTACATACTACATCTAAGAACTCTGATTGTGTCACAACTGCTTCACCCAGTGATCTAAGTGATACATTATTGGAATCAGGATCTCTTAATGCTGATCTCAGAAGAGGTAGCAAAAACCTGTTGACAGACTCCCTTTAAGGATGCAGTCAATTTTCTTATTTGCGTTTTCATTCTTTCCTTTCTTTTGTTCAAATAGCCGTAACTTTTTTATTTTTGCTGACTGAGCACTCCTCTACCTCTTAGCCACAGGTGTTTTAATCGCAGCAGGTCTATTACCCCTCCACAGAGAGAGAGAAATTTAGTCTAAGAAGAGGTTTCACAGGCACCCATTCAGATGAAGACGTTTATTCTCAGCGAGGAAAGGAAAGTTTAGGACCTGGTATACGAGAGATGCCTTAATGTGGCTACCAGGTACACATGAATTGGCCAATTTATGCGCTAAACGCTCTCATTTTTTCATATTTCTAGTGCAGTAATGCAGTTCAACTTTCATGTTTCATGTTTGCATGTTTTAGTGCCGCAGTGTGCTGCCTTATTTATTTGAAGATTACTCTAGAGACTTTGTTTCTCACTACACTATATCCCCTGTTGTGAAATCCGTTCTCGGACTCCCTCCTGTGGTCATGAATGGTACTTTGGTTAGTTCTGCTCTTGGGCTCCCTCTGGTGGCTTCGAGCGGAACTGCTGATCACTAGGTTGGCTTTGTCAGCTGCTCTCGTTATGTTGCTATGCTGCTTCCCTATTTAACTCCACTCAGATCGTTACCTGATGCCAGCTGTCAATGTATCAGAATTGGTTCAGATCTCTCTTGGACTTCTCTGAGGACCTGTCTACTCCAGCAGAAGCTAAGTCCCTGCTAGTTCATTTGTTGTTACTGCTGCCTGAATATATTTTTTAGCACTGCTAAATTCTAGTCCAGTTTGCTATCATGATGATTCCTTGCTAGCTGGAAGCTCTGGGGTGCAGTGTTGCACCTCCACACCGTGAGTCGGTGCGGGGGTCTTTTTGCATACTCTGCGTGGTTTTGTAGTTTTTTTATGCTGACCGCATAGTATTCTTTTCTATCCTCTGACTATTTAGTAAGTCTGGCCTCCTATGCTAAAACCTGTTTCATTCCTGTGTTTGTGACTTTCCTCTTAACTCACAGTCAATATATGTGGGGGGCTGCCTTTACCTTTGGGGGAATTCTCTGAGGCAAGGTTAGGCTTCTATTTCTATCTCTAGGGGTAGTTAGCTCTTAGGCTGTGAAGAGGCGTCTAGGGAGAGTTAGGTACGCTCCACGGCTATTTCTAGTGTGTGCGATAGGAGTAGAGTTTGCGGTCAGCAGAGTTCCCACTTCCCCAGAGCTAGTTCCGTTTTTTGAGTTTACTCATCAGGTCATTCCAGGTGCTCCTAACCACCAGGTCAATAACAGTACAGCTGGCCAGTAAAGTGTTAATGCATCTCAAAAGAGGGATAAGAAAAGTTCTGAACCCATTTTTTTTTCTTTGCAGTGTGTTTTGTCTCTCTTTTCCCCTTAACCCCTGGGTGGTTCAGGACACAGGTGTAGATATGGATATTCAAGGTCTGTCCTCTTGTGTGGATCATCTCACTGCAAGGGTACAAAGCATTCAAGATTATGTAGTTCAGAATCCGATGTTAGAGCCTAGAATTCCAATTCCTGAGTTGTTTTCTGGGGATAGATCTAAGTTTCTGAATTTCAAAAATAATCGTAAACTGTTTCTTGCTTTGAAACCCCGCTCCTCTGGTGACCCCATTCAGCAAGTAAAAATTATTATTTCTTTGTTGCGTGGTGACCCTCAAGACTGGGCATTCTCCCTTACGCCAGGAGATCCTGCATTGCTTAATGTAGATGCGTTTTTTCTGGCGCTTGGATTGCTTTATGACGAACCGAATTCAGTGGATCAGGCAGATAAAATTTTGCTAGCTTTGTGTCAGGGTCAGGATGAAGCGGAGATATATTGTCAAAAGTTTAGAAAATGGTCTGTGCTTACTCAATGGAATGAGTGTGCCCTGGCAGCAATTTTTAGAAAGGGTCTTTCTGAAGCCCTTAAGGATGTTATGGTGGGATTCCCCACGCCTGCTGGTCTGAATGAATCAATGTCCTTGGCCATCCAAATTGATCGGCGTTTGCGCGAGCGCAAAATTGTGCACAGTTTGGCGGTGTCCTCTGAGCAGAGGCCTGAGCTTATGCAATGTGATAGAACTTTGACCAGAACTGAACGGCAAGAACACAGACGTCAGAATAGGCTGTGTTTTTACTGTGGTGACCCCACTCATGCTATCTCTGATTGTCCTAAGCGCACTAAGTGGTTCGCTAGGTCTGTCACCATTGGTACTGTACAGCCTAAATTTCTTTTGTCACGCCGTTGGCCAAGAATAAACCTCAGTACTGGACTCAGTTGACCATGTGCATGGCTCCTGCACATCGGGAAGATGTTCGCTTTTTGGTGTTGCATAATTTGCATGATGTGGTCGTGTTGGGTTTGCCATGGCTACAGGTTCATAATCCAGTATTGGATTGGAAATCAATGTCTGTGTCTAGTTGGGGTTGTCAAGGGGTACATGGCGATGTTCCATTGGTGTCAATTTCTGCTTCTACTCCTTCTGAAGTCCCTGAGTTTCTGTCGGATTACCAGGATGTATTTGATGAGCCCAAATCCAGTGTCCTACCCCCTCATAGGGATTGTGATTGTGCTATTAATTTGATTCCTGGTAGTAAGTTTCCTAAGGGCCGACTTTTCAATTTATCTGTGCCAGAGCACGCCGCTATGCGGACTTATGTGAAGGAGTCCTTGGAGAAAGGGCATATTCGCCCGTCTTCGTCACCGTTGGGAGCAGGGTTCTTTTTTGTGGCCAAGAAGGATGGTTCTCTGAGACCCTGTATAGATTACCGCCTTCTCAATAAAATCACGGTCAAATTTCAGTACCCTTTGCCTCTGCTGTCTGATTTGTTTGCTCGGTTTAAGGGGGCTAGTTGGTTTACCAAGATAGATCTTCGAGGGGCGTATAACCTTGTGCGTATTAAACAGGGCGATGAATGGAAAACAGCATTTAATACGCCCGAGGGCCATTTTGAATACCTGGTAATGCCATTCGGGCTTTCAAATGCTCCATCTGTGTTTCAGTCCTTTATGCATGACATCTTCCGAAAGTATCTGGATAGATTCATGATTGTATATTTGGAAGATATTTTGGTCTTTTCGGATGATTGGGAGTCTCATGTGAAACAGGTCAGAATGGTATTCCAGGTCCTTCGTGCTAATTCCTTGTTTGTGAAGGGGTCTAAATGTCTCTTCGGAGTTCAGAAGGTTTCCTTTTTGGGCTTCATTTTTTCCCCTTCTACTATCGAGATGGATCCTGTTAAGGTTCAGGCCATTTATGATTGGACTCAACCTACATCTGTGAAGAGCCTCCAGAAATTCCTGGGCTTTGCTAATTTTTACCGTCGCTTCATCGCTAATTTTTCTAGTGTGGTTAAACCTTTGACTGATTTGACAAAGAAAGGTGCTGATGTGGTGAATTGGTCCTCTGCGGCCGTTGAGGCTTTTCAGGAGCTGAAACGTCGTTTTTCTTCGGCCCCTGTGTTGATTCAGCCAGATGTTTCGCTCCCTTTTCAGGTCGAGGTTGATGCTTCTGAGATTGGAGCAGGGGCTGTTTTGTCTCAAAGAAGTTCTGATGGCTCTGTGATGAAGCCATGTGCCTTCTTTTCTAGAAAGTTTTCGCCTGCTGAGCGTAATTATGATGTTGGCAATCAGGAGCTGCTGGCTATGAAGTGGGCATTCGAGGAGTGGCGACATTGGCTTGAGGGAGCCAAGCACCGCGTGGTGGTCTTGACGGATCACAAAAATCTGACTTATCTCGAGTCTGCCAAGCGGTTGAATCCTAGACAAGCTCAATGGTCGCTGTTTTTCTCCCGTTTCGATTTTGTGGTCTCATACCTTCCAGGTTCTGAGAATGTGAAGGCGGATGCCCTTTCTAGGAGTTTTGTGCCTGATTCTCCGGGAGTCCCTGAGCCGGCTGGTATTCTCAAAGAGGGGGTAATTCTGTCTGCCATCTCCCCTGAGTTGCGGCGGGCGCTGCAGGAGTTTCAGGCTGATAGACCTGACCGTTGTCCAGCGGAGAAATTGTTCGTCCCTGATAGATGGACTAGCAGAGTTATTTCTGAGGTTCATTGCTCAGTGTTGGCTGGTCATCCTGGGATTTTTGGTACCAGAGATTTGGTGGCTAGGTCCTTTTGGTGGCCTTCCTTGTCACGGGATGTGCGTTCTTTTGTGCAGGCCTGTGGGACTTGTGCTCGGGCTAAGCCCTGCTGTTCTCGTGCCAGTGGGTTGCTTTTGCCCTTGCCAGTCCCGAAAAGGCCTTGGACGCATGTTTCAATGGATTTTATTTTAGATCTTCCTATCTCTCAAAGGATGTCTGTCATCTGGGTGGTTTGTGATCGCTTTTCTAAGATGGTCCATTTGGTACCCTTGCCTAAATTACCTTCTTCCTCTGATTTGGTGCCATTATTTTTTCAACATGTGGTTCGTTTGCATGGCATTCCGGAGAACATTGTGTCGGACAAAGGTTCCCAGTTTGTCTCTAGGTTTTGGCGGTCCTTTTGTGCTAAGATGGGCATTGATTTGTATTTTTCTTCGGCTTTCCATCCTCAAACAAATGGCCAAACCGAATGAACCAACCAGACTTTGGAAACCTATCTGAGATGCTTTGTTTCTGCTGATCAGGATGATTGGGTGACCTTCTTGCCATTGGCTGAGTTCGCCCTTAATAATCGGGCTAGTTTGGTTACTTTGGTTTCGCCTTTTTTTTTGCAATTCTGGTTTTCATCCTCGTTTTTCTTCGGGGCAGGTTGAGCCTTCTGACTGTCCTGGTGTGGATTCTGTGGTGGACAGGTTGCAGCAAATTTGGACTCACGTAGTGGACAATCTGACGTTGTCCCAGGAGAAGGCTCAACGTTTCGCTAACCGCCGTCGTTGTGTTGGTCCCCGACTTCGGGTTGGGGATTTGGTTTGGTTGTCTTCTCGTTATGTTCCTATGAAGGTTTCTTCTCCTAAGTTTAAGCCTCGTTTCATTGGTCCTTATAAGATTTCTGAAATTCTCAACCCTGTGTCATTTCGTTTGGTCCTTCCAGCTTCTTTTGCCATCCATAATGTGTTCCATAGGTCGTTGTTGCGGAGGTATGTGGCGCCTATGGTTCCCTCCGTTGATCCTCCTGCTCCGGTGTTGGTTGAGTGGGAGTTGGAGTATGTGGTGGAAAACATTTTGGATTCTCGTATTTCGAGACAGAAGCTTCAGTACCTGGTTAAGTGGAAGGGCTATGGTCAGGAGCATAATTCCTGGGTTGTTGCCTCCGATGTCCATGCTGCTGATTTAGTTCGTGCCTTTCATTTGGCTCGTCCTGATCGGCCTGGGGGCCCTGGTGAGGGTTCGGTGACCCCTCCACAAGGGGGGGTACTGTTGTGAATTCCGTTCTCGGACTCCCTCCTGTGGTCATGAATGGTACTTTGGTTAGTTCTGCTCTTGGGCTCCCTCTGGTGGCTTCGAGCGGAACTGCTGATCACTAGGTTGGCTTTGTCAGCTGCTCTCGTTATGTTGCTATGCTGCTTCCCTAATTAACTCCACTCAGATCGTTACCTGATGCCAGCTGTCAATGTATCAGAATTGGTTCAGATCTCTCTTGGACTTCTCTGAGGGCCTGTCTACTCCAGCAGAAGCTAAGTCCCTGCTAGTTCATTTGTTGTTACTGCTGCCTGAATATATTTTTTAGCACTGCTAAATTCTAGTCCAGTTTGCTATCATGATGTTTCCTTGCTAGCTGGAAGCTCTGGGGTGCAGTGTTGCACCTCCACACCGTGAGTCGGTGCGGGGGTCTTTTTGCATACTCTGCATGGTTTTGTAGTTTTTTTATGCTGACCGCATAGTATTCTTTTCTATCCTCTGACTATTTAGTAAGTCTGGCCTCCTATGCTAAAACCTGTTTCATTCCTGTGTTTGTGACTTTCCTCTTAACTCACAGTCAATATATGTGGGGGGCTGCCTTTACCTTTGGGGGATTTCTCTGAGGCAAGGTTAGGCTTCTATTTCTATCTTTAGGGGTAGTTAGCTCTTAGGCTGTGAAGAGGCGTCTAGGGAGAGTTAGGTACGCTCCACGGCTATTTCTAGTGTGTGCGATAGGAGTAGAGTTTGCAGTCAGCAGAGTTCCCACTTCCTCAGAGCTAGTTCCGTTTTTTGAGTTTACTCATCAGGTCATTCCAGGTGCTCCTAACCACCAGGTCCATAACAATCCCCTTTAATTGGCCGCCCAGGGCCACGGACCGGGTCACCACTTAAGTGACACATCCTTTAAGAACCGGCCCGGTTCCAAGTACGCCACGGTCCTAGCAGGCGCTCCACTATCATCGTACTGACCTGAAGAATAAAACTGCCTTAAGAATTTTACCACACATGGAACGGCATAACCCCCCAAAAAAACATACCTTAATTGCTGATTTTTGTCAATTCTGTCTCCCAAAAATCGGAATAGAAAGTGATCAAAAAATGTCATGTGCCTGAAAATAGTACTAATTAAAGCGTCAACTCGTCCCACAAAAAACAAGCCCTCACATGACTCTGTCGGACTATTTTTTGCAATAAAAAGCATCTTTCAGTGTGTGACAGAAGCTAAACATAAAAACCCGATATAAATCTGGTATCAGTGTAATCGCATTGACCCGAAGAATAAAGTGATCCAATACATTATGCAAAATGTTCCCAATAAAAGCTTCAACTCAATCCACAAAAAAAGCAAGCCTTCACTCAGGTCTGTCATCTGCTAACAAAATTATAAGGGGCTTCCACGTTACTGGTAGCACAAATACTCTGGAAAAACGAAATATCTCCTTACCCACCAAAAGAAATTCAGCAAATTCTTCGCTCCCATATCCAATTGCCCCTTCTCTTCTGAGCCCCACATTTTACCTAAATTACATATTGCAGCCACGTTTGGCATTTCTGAAGCGATGAGAGCCCGCCTAACTTATGGGTGCATGTCTTCAGGAGCACGGGCTGGGCATAATGTACTTATGACGGCAATGTACTGGTCACTACAGCGTACTGGTCACTACAACGGCAGTTTGCAATTTTCACTTGGCAACATTCATTGCTGCTTGCTTCCGGAAAATACCTATGGAGTCAAAATCGTCAAAATTGCAGACACTTAACACCAACAAAATAGTAGAAAATATCTAAAGGGATTATAAAGGGCTTAGTATTTATGTCCATAGTAAAAAAAAAAGTTTCTAACTACCTAATGTTGTGCCCGGAGGTCATTTACTGCTCCTGTTAGTGATTCAGCCTCTTCCGGACTGCACTATCGACACTGCATGTCTGCCAATGTCATAATGATTGACAGCTGGCTCCCCGCAGTTAGGCAGAAAGGATCTGGCTATCAATCAGCATGATGTAAGCAGTCACGCACCATCAGAAGAGCAGAGTGGAAGAGAAGCCATTGCTTTCTCAAAGTAATGTCAGCAGAAGCCACTCAATCGCTGGCAGGAGTGTTCTGTGTGACCTTTCTAAGCCAGCAGAGATCAGTGTTGGGCACAACAGGCAGGTTGGTTGCTCCCTGCCTGCTAGTTTTTAAACCCATAGTAAGAAAAATAGTCTTTTTTTTTCTTTAAGAAAATGTACAAAGTTGCTAAATTTTGCACTTAGGAGTCAATTGAATAGAAAAAAATCCATGTGAAGGTGTATACAGCAAATACTACATCCTAAGTACTTCCAAAAAGTTGTTTTGAATCACTCATCGGTCTCCGCTTTGGGAGGAAGACAGCGTAAAATCTGCAATAAAAAATTCCAGAAAAAAGGTTCAGGAAGAACACTGTTGTCGTTTTCCTGAAGCTTCTGCTTTCAAAACCATGTGAGTATTAAAAGACGCCTTGTGCACATACCCTAAGGTTACCAACTGCACAACCCATTACAAGGGTTTTTCTAATTATGCTACAGATGCTGCTTTGAAGGAGGCACACCAGTGAATCAATCAAGGCCAAGTGTACAAAATGAAGACAGATTTGTACGGATTTCTTTCAGCATCAATACTGGTTACATTGTGGTTCGGGTGCAACTTTCTCATAGAGGTTTTGTTCCATTTCCAAGCTCAGACCCTCCTATACTGAATGTAGGTAACAGGAGTTTTACTAGCGAAAGGACAGTATGTAGCCCAGAAAAGTACTTTTGTTTTAAGGGTATGTGCACACGTCAGGATTTCTTGCAGAAATTTCCTGAAGAAAACCGGAAATTTTCTGCAAGAAATCCGCATTTTTTTTTGCGTTTTTTTTCCATTTTTTTTGCGGTTTTTTTAGCATTCTGCAAGCGTAATTAGCTTGCAGAATGCTAAAGTTTTCCAAGCGATCTGTAGCATCGCTTGGAAAACTGACTGACAGGTTGGTCACACTTGTCAAACATAGTGTTTGACAAGTGTGACCAACTTTTTACTATAGATGCTGACTATGCAGCATCAATAGTAAAAGATAGAATGTTTAAAAATAATTTAAAAAAATGGTTATACTCACCCTCTGCAGACAGCCGATATCTTCAGCGGCGTCCGTTCCTATAGATGGTGTGGTTCAGGACCTTCGATGACGTCGCGGTCACGTGAGCGGTCACATGACCGGTCTCGCGACCAATCACAAGACAGCGACGTCATCGCAGGTCCTTCACCGCACACCAGCTATAGGAACCGAAGCGGCAGCATGCACCAGAGAGGCAGGAAGACTCCGGGGGCCATCGAAGGTGAGTATATCACTATTTTTTATTTTAATTCATTTTTTTTTTAACCAATTATATGGTGCCCAGTCCGTGGAGGAGAGTCTCCTCTCCTCCACCCTGGGTACCAACCGCACATAATCTGCTTACTTCCCGCATGGTGTGCACAGCCCCGTGCGGGAAGTAAGCAGATCAATGCACTCCTAGGTGTGCGGAATCCCCACAATTCCGCATTTTTAATGAACATGTTGCTTTTTTTTCCGCGATGCGATTTTTTCGCGGAAAAAAATGCAACATTTGCACAAAAAATGCGGAATACACTGTAAATAATAGGAGGCGTATGTTAGCATTTTTTTTCGCGTTTTTATAGCGAAAAAACACAAAAAAACCGCGAAAAATGCTGAATGTGTGCACATGGCCTAAAGGTGTAGCAGCAGTATACAAGTACTGCAATAGCAATTAAACACTTCCTATATGCCTGCTCTAATCTAAGCTCTCCCTCCTAGATCAACTCTCCCTGAATTGCTTCCAGATGACAGTGTGCATTAGGGTTGAGCGAAACGGGTCGGCCATTTTCAGAAGTCGCCGACTTTTTGCAAAGTTGGGTTTCATGAAACCCGACCCGACCCCTGTGTGGGGTCGGCCATGAGGTTGGCGATCTTCTGAATCTGGTATCGGAATTCCGATACCGAGTTCCGATATGTTTGCAATATTGGGAATCGGTATCGGAATCCATATTTAAGTGTTAAATAAAGAATCAAAATAAAAAATATTGATATACTCACCCTCGGACGCGCCCTGGTACTAACCGGCAGCCTTCCTTCCTAAGAATGAGTGCGTGAATGACCTGCGGTGACGTCGCGGCTTGTGATTGGTCGCGAGTGGTCACATGGGCGGTCACGCGACCAATCACAAGCCGCGACGTCATCTAAGGTCCTTCACGCGCTCATTCTTAGGGAGGAAGGCTGCCGGAAAGAAGCAGGGCGCGTCCGAGGGTGAGTATATACCTAATAGGAATATACTCACCCTTGGACGCGCCCTGCTTCTTTCCGTCAGCCTTCCTTCCTAAGAATGAGCGCGTGAAGGACCTTAGATGACGTCGCGGCTTGTGATTGGTCGCGTGACCGCCCATGTGACCGCTCGCGACCAATCACAAGCCGTGACGTCACCGCAGGTCATTCACGCGCTCATTCTTGGGAAGGAAGGCTGCCGGTTAGTACCAGGGCGCGTCCGAGGGTGAGTATATCAATATTTTTTATTTTGATTCTTTATTTTACACATTAATATGGATCCCAGGGCCTGAAGGAGAGTTTCCTCTCCTTCAGACCCTGGGAACCATAGTATCCCATTGCACTGCATTGGGTTTCGTGTTTCGGCCGACCCCGACCCCGACTTTTTTATAGGATCGGCCGAATTCACTCGACCCGACTTTTGAGAAAGTCGGGTTTTGTGAAACCCGACCCGATCCTATAAAAATAAAAGTCGCTCAACCCTAGTGTGCATAGCATCGCGTCACCGGGTCTTCTATAAGATGCGATGCTGCCACCCAATCACAGTAATGTCCGGCATTGCCGTGTATGGTAGGCAATCCCCGCATGTTCCCTGGCTGTCTAAAAACCGCAAAACATGCTGGTGTGGGCTCAAGCATGACTCTCGAGCGGGTGACAAGCGTACCCGAGCACCCCGATACTCAATACAGTGGCGAGCTCGCTCGCTCATCACTGCGCAAGACCCCTCAAGGTGAAAATTATGATAATTTATCTTGGTGGATCTCATAGTCACATTTTGTGATCAGGAACATTTTAGATATAATATACGTAATCATTTGCTCAGGCTTTTTTGAACAAAATCATCATTAATAGTAGTACAGACGACAAGAAGCAGCAAGTTTCCATTTTGCCGCATTAGCTACATATAGTCATTTACATTTTGTCTCTATGGAATCTTTGGCAGGCGTAGTCTGAAACCGAGGTGGAAATACCCACCCTGACAGCAATCAGACAATAGTCACAGACCAAAACTTGTTCAGCAGCTTCGTTTTACCTTCCTTTCTGGATAGACAGAAGAAGCGTTCTGTTCTAGTTATATATTCTTTATTGGATACAATATATACATAAGATAGTGTCTTTTCTAGTTCTATTTCTTTTATAGAGAGATAATCTGACACCAACAATTATTAGATGAAACATTATTATATAAAAAACAAAGAAGTTAAATGGTTACGATGAAATAACAATAATACAGTTACTATTACTTTCGTTTAGTTTTTTTTTTTCAGAAATCAGTAGTACTATTAGATAAACATAAGAAACTCTGTAATATTCTTATCAGATAAATCCACTCCTTTCTCCTCCTGGACTGATCATTCATTCTCAAAATTCTCAGTACACAGATAGAATCTGTATTCCGTTAATAGATAGGAGTTGGCAGTTGGTGCTTATAAAGTTCTATGCAGAGCTGTAACTGTCGTTTCAGGAGACTTTGCCACAGAATGTCTATGTCTGCCTCTCCTCCTAACCACTCCCCTCTCTATAGAATCTTATGAGACTGTCATCTCCTGAATACAAATGCTACAGATTTTATCCATGAATTGAGAATGAATGATCAATCCTGGAGGAGAAAGAAACAGAATTCTCTGACAAAATTTTCAGTTTGTCTGATTTTTATCTTTATAGGTAGATTTTTTAAAAATGTAAATTGTTCTTTTATTTTATAAACTACTAACAAGCACTGAAGTTACAAGCACTAAATTTTGTACTTATTTTCAGAAAATGAGAAATGTTCATAAGAACAAAAAAATGCATTGCTTGCAGACCTCAAATAATGCAAAAAAACAACAAGTTCATAATCATTTAGAAACAACAATACTAATGTTTTAACTCAGGAAGTGTTCAGAAATCAATATTTTGTGGAATAACCATGATTTTTAATCACAGCTTTCATGCGCCTTGGCATGCTTTCCACCAGTCTTTCACACTGTTTTTGGGTGACCTTATGCCACTCCTGGTACAAAAATTTAAGCAGTTCTTCTTTGTTTGATGGCTTGTGACTATCCATCTTCCTCTTGATTACATTCCAGAGGATTTCAATGGGGTTCAGGTCTAGAGGTTGGGCTGGCCATCACAAGGATTTAATGTGGTGGTCCTTCATCCACACCTTGATTGACCTAGCTGTGTGGCATGGCGCGTTGTCCTGCTGGAAAAACCAGTCCCCAGAGTTGGGGAACATTGCCTGAGCAGAAGGAATCAACTGTTTTTCCAGGATAACCTTGTATGCGGCATGATTCATAGGTCCTTCGCAAAGATTATCCTGCCCAATTCCAGCCTTGCTGAAGCATCCCCAGATCATCACCGATCCTCCACCAAATTTCACAGTGGGTACAAGACACTGTGGCTTGTATGCCTCTCCAGGTCTTCATCTAACCATTAGAAGATCAGGTGCTGGGCAAAGCTGAAAATTAGAGACTCATCAGAGAAGATTACCTTACTCCAGTCCTCTATGGTCCAATCCTTATGGTGGAGCGGCCCCCAAACGCAGGCCAATGGGGTACTCGGTACCGGGTCCCTCTGTCTCGGTTCTGGGGATGTCACGGTGGCCTGACCCGGTCCGTGGCCCTGCTAAGGGGCGTCCAATTAAAGGTGTAGGTGGTGGTGGTTTAGGTCGCGGTAAATAACGAGGACACAAGGTTGCAGTCTCTTTACCTTTTACTGTAGACTTTGGCATCCACAATCCAGAGCACTGCTAACAGGGCTTGCTGAGACCGGCCGGTCCGAAGGCACATCCAGAGTTCCCTTTGCAGGTGCAAATCAGTAGCCTTCCTACTTGCGCCTGTGTGTTGTAGTACCTCCCTGCTGAGCACCACGGGATAGTCCTCACAACTCTTGTATCTGTTTCTGATGTTCTCTCTCTCCGTCCCCCAGTTTGGATAGGATGCACCCGTATGACGGGGGTAGGCCTGGAGCTATTTTATAGGGACCCTAGAGACGCCCCTCTCCCACAATTTGCCTCCGTTGTCTGCTTAGGTGAAAAGGTAAGAAAGCCAACCTAAAGTCAACTGCCCTGCCGTGATTGAAGTAAAGCGTAGAGCCAGTACTCCCTCGGTGTTCCGGCCACCGGCTACACGCCTCAGAAGGATGTTGCCATGATCTTAGGGCACGACTCCTCCCGGTATTATCTCCTTTGTTGCTGTGATCTCGTTTCTCACTTCTCCACAATATACTTTGCTTCTTGTCCTTTTTTAAGATACCGCCGCAATGAAGTGCAGGCGCGGCTCCGTAACGATCTGTCTCTTGCTAGGCCTCTGTCAGGATCCCACCCCTGACAGGGACCCCCCTGAATCTTTCCCCGCAACACCCTCTCTCACTGGATGTTGCCTGGGCAAAACCCAGTCAGCTTTCTCTCTAACTTCCTATCCAACCCCCAGTTTTACCAGAGTGTGAGGAGTGGCCTAATACATAGAACCTTTTGCTCCCCCTGGTAGCCGGAGTGTGAAGTGTAATGTGTGACTGTGATACCCGGTCAGGTGAACTCCTTTAGTACAATTAGACGTACCATCACTCCCCTTAGCGGCAGAGCGACAATACTGCACGACCAGGACTCTGGGGCACTGCACTCCCCCCCCCCCCCGTTAAATCCAGTACTCCTGGACTGGGAAAAGAAGAACAACAATACATGTTAGCAAAAGACATACAAAATTTTAAAATGCTGTAAACAATTAAATATAACTGTGCTTCCCTTTATGGGAGGTGAGGACACTTGAACGTTACAAACTGAAACATATTTACATTGTGCTTAAGATTTTAAATAACACTTATAATTAACTGACTATAAATAACTATCATTACCCAGCCGGGCATACTATCTACTATCTACTAAGTGCAAACTTTTCTGGAACAATAATTTAACTTCTCCTTTAAGGGCGTAAAGGCAGGTACCCACTAAAGGCATATTATAAAACTTTACAGTATTAATTAATTTTTCTTTATTTCTCTTTTCCAAGTGCAAAATCTATGAACCATCTCTCTATGGCTCTCCGGAGGACTCACTAACCCCTACGGGTTCGCTTTATTGAAACTCAGCTTTCAACTTCCTTCGTCCTCAATTCCTAAGATTCATCATTAAACAATTCTCATCACTATCTAGCTAACTACATATTATTTCTATGCAACACATTATCACTGTTCAACTTTCTTAAGGCAACATTATAGTTTAAACTAAGTGCAACAATTAGACATTCCCTTTAAGAGGGTACCAAGTCTCTCCTGAGGTAGTGCAAGCAAATTCTCTATTTGCAAGTCCGTTTAAAAGCAAGAACTTCTGCGCTGTACTCAGGAACAGTCTCTTCAAAAAGCTCTTCTTTTTGTAAAACTAGTAAGGGGCACCTTTAAGAAGGTGCAAACTATATACAGCAACAGTTTGTGAATCATTCACCGTCCATGATTCGGCAGTCTTTAGAACAATGATGAACTTGTGCAAAAACATAAAACAATAGGGATCCCGGGTCAAAAAAGGGGTCCCTTTAAGAACTAACCCTGGTCGGATTTAAAGCAGCAAAACAGCAGGAAAACAAACAGTTAATTATTTACATCTTCTTAGTTCCGAGGTTTATTCTTGTTCTGGCGACCGTAGCTCCGCAGGCAGCAATGGGCGATGCCATCCGCCTGGATATCTGCGGCTACCAGGTGCCGTACAAGGAGCTCCCTCACTCCAAACAGGGGTCTGGGTGCCCACAGTTTTCTGCCCTGAGATGGCAGGGGCACTAGCCATCACTGAGGTCAATTCCTTAGCCACGACAGTGGTAGTGGTGGCGACGGTACAGGTCGTGGTTTTGATGATAGTACACGTCGGAGTAACAACGGTAGTCTTTGTAGTAACAGTAGCCTGGCCACGACGTGGCACCACTGCCACGGGAGACAGTTTTACTGGCACTTTACTTGGAGGTGCTGCAGAGTCTTGCTTTTTGTGCACGTCCAGGGCAAACCAACCCCTTTCTCCGAAGTGCCTGGTATAGGTGACTGTGTCCCCCGGGTAAAGATCTCGATCTGGGTGGCCTTCTCTGAGGTGGGACTCCACATCTTGCCGATTCATGAAGACCTCGGCATACAGGCCTGGCTCTTTAATGAAGCCCCAACCCCCACGGAGTCTAAAGGCTATGACGGTGCCCTGCCGTTGCGGGGTCTGGTGGGCGGTCCTTTCGGGCTTGGGCCTTGACTGCCAGGTCCCGCTGGTGATGGGCCTCGTGTCGGGCCTGGTATTTCTCATCCGCCTCCTTCCACTGTTGGTTAAGCTGGGTCTGGTATTCCTCCCAGCTAAGGGCTTCCACCACCTCCCCCTCATGCGTCACCACCCCGGGGAATCCCATGAAGTCCGACCCTGGGTTCGCCCAGCGGCATACAGTCTGCTCCGCATAGACCTCACCTGGCAGGGTGGCTGGCGAAATCGGGGCCTTTAGGAACTGCTCCATACCCGTGGCCTCGTCCCAGGGTGCAAGGCGCTGGAGTTTATGTGTCCCAGGGAAGGTGGTGCTGTGACGGGGCCTATCAGCAAGTTCTCTGCTAGCGGGGCAGGGTCGGCGGGCTAACCGGCCAGCGCGGCATCCTCCTCAGCGGCTGGCTCTGCTGGCGGCGGCATCGATGGAAATATCAGCAGCAGCTCTGGTAGCGGTACAAGGACCGATGTCGGGGGGTCCTCCGCTGGCACCACCTGGTACGGGTCCTTGGCCTTCACCCATAATTGCAAGAGCTGATCGATTAATTCTTCCATCTCAACCTGCAGGAGATCGGTACCGACCGTGGAGATCTAGCTGCTGTGCTCTTCCGGGTAGCTGGGGGAGTCCTCCGCTTCAACCCCACACTCTTGTTCTGAGCAGCTGGCCATGGCATTCTCCACGTGGCTCGCTTGCTGGTCTGTTTCCCGCTCTCTCCTTCGTGGGCGGTTTCGCTTTCTTTGTCTCCGCCCTCCATTGAGGATCAGGAGGCGGATCTTGGCTGCTGACAGACACATCCTCAAGGTACAGAAATACTTAGACTGGGCGGCCATTGCTTTTCGCGCCTCTCAGTTTGCTCACGCCCACAAATCCACGCCGTTCTTCTTCTCCTTCGCTCCTCGCGGCGCTGTAATGGCGGCGGTTTTGGCGGGAATTTTTGGCGGCAAATAGCAATACACAGTCTTTGCAATAAATCACGATTCAAGCATAATTCAGTCACAGTTCCAAGGCACACATGACCTGATCTTCAGGCTTAAGTAGATCCTGTTCATGACGCCAAGTTTGGAGCGGCCCCCAAATGCAGGCCAATGGGGTACTCGGTACCGGGTCCCTCTGTCTCAGTTCTGGGGGTGTCACGGTGGCCCGACCCGGTCCGTGGCCCTGCTAAGGGGGTCCAATTAAAGGTGTAGGTGGTGGTGGTTTAGGTCGCGGTATATAACGAGGACACAAGGTTGCAGTATCTTTACCTTTTACTGTAGACTTCGGCATCCACAATCCAGAGCACTGCTAACAGGGCTTGCTGAGACCGGCCGGTCCGAAGGCACATCCAGAGTTCCCTTTGCAGGTGGAAATCAGTAGCCTTCCTACTTGCGCCTGTGTGTTGTAGTACCTCCCTGCTGAGCACCACTGGATAGTCCTTACAACTCTTGTATCTGTTTCTGATGTTCTCTCTCTCCGTCCCCCAGTTTGGATAGGATGCACCCGTATGACGGGGGTAGGCCTGGAGCTATTTTATAGGGACCCTAGAGACGCCCCTCTCCCACAATTTGCCTCCGTTGTCTGCTTAGGTGAAAAGGTGAGACAGCCAACCTAAAGTCAACTGCCCTGCCGTGATTGAAGTAAAGCGTAGAGCCAGTACTCCCTCGGTGTTCCGGCCACCGGCTACGTGCCTCAGAAGGATGTTGCCACGATCTTAGGGCACGACTCCTCCCGGTATTACCGCCTTTGTTGCTGTGATCTCGTTTCTCACTTCTCCACAATATACTTCGCTTCTTGTCCTTTCTTAAGATACCGCCGCAATGAAGTGCAGGCGCGGCTCCGTAACGATCTGTCTCTTGCTAGGCCTCTGTCAGGATCCCACCCCTGACAGGGACCCCCCTGAATCTTTCCCCGCAACACCCTGTCTCACTGGATGTTGCCTGGGCAAAACCCAGTCAGCTTTCTCTCTAACTTCCTATCCAACCCCCAGTTTTACCAGAGTGTGAGGAGTGGCCTAATACATAGAACCTTTTGCTGCCCCTGGTAGCCGGAGTGTGAAGTGTAATGTGTGACTGTGATACCTGGTCAGGTGAACTCCTTTAGTACAATCAGATGTACCATCACTCCCCTTTATGGCAGAGCGACAATACTGCACGACCAGGACTCTGGGGCGCTGCAATGGTCTTTGGCAAACTTCAGCCTGGCTCTCCTTTGCTTCTCATTAAAGAAAGGCTTTTTTTCTAGCTTTACATGACTGTCATGATCTAAATGGCAAGAGAACATAGCATAAGCATATATAGGAACTAGCTCTTGGAAGATGGGAACTGAGCTGACCATGAACTAAACCTAACGCACAACTAGCAGTGGCCGGGTAGCATGCCTACGTTGATTCTAGATGCCCAGCACCAGCCGGAGGACTAAATAAAGCTAGCAGAGGAAAATATTAGTCCTAGCTCACCTCTAGAGAAATACCCCGAAAGGAGACAGAGGCCCCCCACATGTATTGGCGGTGAGTTGAGATGAAATAACAAACGTAGTATGAAAATAGGTTTAGCAAATTTGAGGTCCACTTACTACATAGCAGAAGACAGAACGGACACTTTCATGGTCAGCTGAAAACCCTATCAAAAACACCATCCAGAAATTACTTTAAAACTCTGGCATTAACTCATAACACCAGAGTGGCAATTCCTGTTCACAAGAGCTTTCCAGACACAGTAACGAAACTACAGCTGTGAACTGGAACAAAAATGCAAAAACAAACATGGACAAGAGTCCAACTTATCTAGTAGTTGTCTAGGAGCAGGAACAAGCACAGAGAGGCTTCTGATAACATTGCTGACCGGCAAGCAACTAACAGAGCAGCAAGGTTATATAGCGACTCCCACATCTTGATGGGAACAGGTGAACAGAGAAGATGAAGACACCAGTTCAATTCCACCAGTAGCCACCGGGGGAGCCCAGAATCCAAATTCACAACAGTACCCCCCCCTCAAGGAGGGGGCACCGAACCCTCACCAGAACCACCAGGGCGATCAGGATGGGCCCTATGAAAGGCACGAACCAGATCGGAGGCATGAACATCAGATGCATTCACCCAAGAATTATCCTCCTGGCCGTATCCCTTCCACTTGACCAGATACTGGAGTCTCCGTCTGGAAACACGAGAGTCTAAGATTTTCTCCACAACGTACTCCAACTCACCCTCAACCAACACCGGAGCAGGAGGCTCAACGGAAGGCACAACCGGTACCTCATACCTGCGCAATAATGACCGATGAAAAACGTTATGAATAGAAAAGGATGCAGGGAGGTCCAAACGGAAGGAAACAGGGTTAAGAATCTCCAATATCTTATACGGGCCGATAAACCGAGGCTTAAACTTAGGAGAAGAGACCCTCATAGGGACAAAACGAGAAGACAACCACACCAAATCCCCAACAGAAAGCCGAGGACCAACACGACGGTGGCGGTTGGCAAAAAGCTGAGTCTTCTCCTGGGACAACCTCAAATTGTCCACCACCTGCCCCCAGATCTGATGCAATCTCTCCACCACAGCATCCACTCCAGGACAATCCGAAGATTCCACCTGACCAGAGGAAAATCGAGGATGAAACCCCGAATTACAGAAAAACGGGGACACCAAAGTGGCAGAGCTGGCCCGATTATTGAGAGCGAACTCCGCCAATGGCAAAAAAGCAACCCAATCATCCTGGTCAGCAGACACAAAACACCTCAGATATGTCTCCAGGGTCTGATTAATCCGCTCGGTCTGGCCATTCGTCTGAGGATGGAAAGCGGACGAAAAAGATAAATCTATGCCCATCCTAGCACAGAATGCCCGCCAAAATCTAGACACGAATTGGGTCCCTCTGTCAGAAACGATATTCTCAGGAATACCATGCAAACGAACAACATTTTGAAAAAACAGAGGAACCAACTCGGAAGAAGAAGGTAACTTGGGCAGAGGAACCAAATGGACCATCTTAGAAAAACGGTCACACACCACCCAGATGACAGACATCTTCTGAGAAACAGGCAGATCTGAAATAAAATCCATCGAGATGTGCGTCCAAGGCCTCTTAGGAATAGGCAAGGGCAACAATAATCCACTAGCCCGAGAACAACAAGGCTTGGCCCGAGCACAAACGTCACAAGACTGCACAAAGCCTCGCACATCTCGTGACAGGGAAGGCCACCAGAAGGACCTCGCCACCAAATCCCTGGTACCAAAAATGCCAGGATGACCTGCCAACGCAGAAGAATGAACCTCAGAGATGACTCTACTGGTCCAATCATCAGGAACAAACAGTTTATCAGGTGGGCAACGATCAGGTCTATCCGCCTGAAACTCCTGCAAGGCCCGCCGCAGGTCTGGAGAAATGGCTGACAATACCACTCCATCCTTAAGGATACCTGTGGGCTCAGAGTTACCAGGCGAGTCAGGCTCAAAACTCCTAGAAAGGGCATCCGCCTTAACATTCTTAGAACCCGGTAGGTATGACACCACAAAATTAAACCGAGAGAAAAATAATGACCAGCGCGCCTGTCTAGGATTCAGGCGCCTGGCGGTCTCAAGATAAATCAAATTTTTGTGGTCAGTCAATACCACCACCTGATGTCTGGCCCCCTCAAGCCAATGGCGCCACTCCTCAAAAGCCCACTTCATGGCCAAAAGCTCCCGATTCCCAACATCATAATTCCGCTCAGCGGGCGAAAATTTACGGGAAAAGAAGGCACAAGGCCTCATCACGGAGCAGTCAGAACTTTTCTGCGACAACACTGCCCCAGCTCCGATCTCAGAAGCGTCGACCTCAACCTGAAAAGGTAGAGCAACATCAGGTTGACGCAACACAGGGGCAGAGGAAAAACGGCGCTTAAGCTCCCGAAAGGCCTCCACAGCATCAGGGGACCAATCAGCAACATCAGCACCCTTCTTAGTCAAATCGGTCAATGGTTTAGCAATATCCGAAAAACCAGCAATAAATCGACGATAAAAGTTAGCAAAGCCCAAAAATTTCTGAAGACTCTTAAGAGAAGAGGGCTGCGTCCAATCACAAATAGCTTGAACCTTGACAGGATCCATTTCAATGGAAGAGGGGGAAAAAATATATCCCAAAAAGGAAATCCTCTGTACCCCAAAAACACACTTAGAACCCTTCACACACAAAAAATTAGACCGCAAAACCTGAAAAACCCTCCTGACTTGCTGGACATGAGAGTCCCAGTCATCCGAAAAAATCAGAATATCATCCAGATACACAATCATAAATTTATCCAAATAATCGCGAAAAATATCATGCATAAAGGACTGGAAAACTGACGGAGCATTAGAAAGACCAAAAGGCATCACTAAATACTCAAAGTGGCCCTCGGGCGTATTAAATGCGGTTTTCCACTCATCCCCCTGCCTGATTCGCACCAAATTATACGCCCCACGAAGGTCAATCTTAGAGAACCACTTGGCCCCCTTTATGCGAGCAAACAAATCAGTCAGCAACGGCAATGGGTATTGATATTTAACAGTGATTTTATTCAAAAGCCGATAATCAATACATGGTCTCAAAGAGCCGTCTTTTTTTGACACAAAGAAAAAACCGGCTCCTAAGGGAGATGACGATGGACGAATATGCCCCTTTTCCAAGGACTCCTTTATATATTCTCGCATAGCAGCATGTTCAGGCACAGACAGATTAAATAAACGACCCTTTGGGTATTTACTACCCGGGATTAAATCTATGGCACAATCGCACTCTCGGTGCGGAGGTAACGAACCAAGCTTGGATTCTTCAAAGACGTCACGATAGTCAGACAGGAACTCAGGAATTTCAGAGGGAATGGATGATGAAATGGAAACCACAGGTACATCCCCATGAGCCCCCTTACATCCCCAGCTCAACACAGACATAGCTCTCCAGTCGAGGACTGGGTTGTGAGATTGCAGCCAAGGCAATCCTAGCACCAAATCATCATGTAGATTATACAGCACCAAAAAGCGAATAATCTCCTGGTGATCCGGATTAATACGCATAGTTACTTGTGTCCAGTATTGTGGTTTATTATTAGCCAATGGGGTGGAGTCAATCCCCTTCAGAGGAATAGGAGTCTCCAAAGGCTCTAAATCATACCCACAGCGTTTGGCAAAGGACCAATCCATAAGACTCAAAGCGGCGCCAGAGTCGACATAGGCGTCCGTGGTAATAGATGACAAAGAGAAAATCAGGGTCACAGATAGAATAAATTTAGACGGTAAGGTGCAAATGGAAACAGATTTACCAAGCTTTTTAGTGCGCTTAGAGCATGCTGATATAACATGAGTAGAATCACCACAATAGAAACACAACCCATTTTTCCGTCTAAAATTCTGCCGCTCGCTTCGGGACAGAATTCTATCACACTGCATACTCTCTGGCGACTTCTCAGTGGACACCGCCAGATGGTGCACTGGTTTGCGCTCCCGCAAACGCCTATCGATCTGAATAGCCATTGTCATGGACTCATTCAGACCCGCAGGCACAGGGAACCCCACCATAACATCCTTAATGGCATCAGAGAGACCCTCTCTGAAAGTCGCCACCAGGGCGCACTCATTCCACTGAGTAAGCACAGACCATTTACGGAATCTTTGGCAGTAAATTTCCGCTTCATCTTGCCCCTGAGATAGGGACATCAAAGTTTTTTCTGCCTGAAGCTCCAAATGAGGTTCGTCATAAAGCAACCCCAAGGCCAGAAAAAACGCATCCACATTGAGCAACGCAGGATCCCCTGGTGTCAATGAAAAAGCCCAGTCTTGAGGGTCGCCCCGGAGCAAGGAAATCACAATCCTGACCTGCTGTGCAGGGTCTCCGGCAGAGCGAGATTTCAGGGACAAAAATAATTTGCAATTATTTCGAAAATTCTGAAACCCGGATCTATTCCCCGAGAAAAATTCCGGCAAAGGAATTCTCGGCTCAGATACAGGTGCATGACAAACAAAATCTTGCAAATTTTGTACCTTCGTGGCGAGATTATTCAAACCTGCAGTTACACTCTGAAGATCCATTACAAACAGGTGGACACAGAGCCATTCAAGGGTTAAGAGGAGGTAAGAAGCAGCTAGACAGCAATTAAGGGCTAGGCAGCAAAACTCTGAGGGGAAAAAAAAAAAAAAAAAATTTCCCTTCAACACTTCTTTTTCTCCTGCTTCAGCCCAAACAATTAACACTTTGAGGGCCGGTCAAACTGTCATGATCTAAATGGCAAGAGAACATAGCATAAGCATATATAGGAACTAGCTCTTGGAAGATGGGAACTGAGCTGACCATGAACTAAACCTAACGCACAACTAGCAGTGGCCGGGTAGCATGCCTACGTTGATTCTAGATGCCCAGCACCAGCCGGAGGACTAAATAAAGCTAGCAGAGGAAAATATTAGTCCTAGCTCACCTCTAGAGAAATACCCCGAAAGGAGACAGAGGCCCCCCACATGTATTGGCGGTGAGTTGAGATGAAATAACAAACGTAGTATGAAAATAGGTTTAGCAAATTTGAGGTCCACTTACTACATAGCAGAAGACAGAACGGACACTTTCATGGTCAGCTGAAAACCCTATCAAAAACACCATCCAGAAATTACTTTAAAACTCTGGCATTAACTCATAACACCAGAGTGGCAATTCCTGTTCACAAGAGCTTTCCAGACACAGTAACGAAACTACAGCTGTGAACTGGAACAAAAATGCAAAAACAAACATGGACAAGAGTCCAACTTATCTAGTAGTTGTCTAGGAGCAGGAACAAGCACAGAGAGGCTTCTGATAACATTGCTGACCGGCAAGCAACTAACAGAGCAGCAAGGTTATATAGCGACTCCCACATCTTGATGGGAACAGGTGAACAGAGAAGATGAAGACACCAGTTCAATTCCACCAGTAGCCACCGGGGGAGCCCAGAATCCAAATTCACAACACATGACTTGAGTCCTGCCTCTAGGAGCCTGTTACGAACTGTTCTTGCCATGCACTTCACCCCAGCTGCCATTCCTTTTGTAGGTCACGTGATGTCATCTTGCAGTTGCTGAGTGACATTCGAATAAGCTGACGGTTATCCTGGTCAATGGAGAGTCGTTTTTGACCTCTGCCGGTCTGTAGCTTCGTTGTCCCCAATGTCTGCTGCTTGACCTTGTTGTAATGAACTGCCGTCTTAGAAATTTTAAGGAAGGAGGCAACATGACGCTCACTGTATCCCTGTGCTAGTAAAGCCAGAATTGAGCCCTTCTTTTCCTCACTCAAGACTTTTCTTTTCAACTCCTTTGGCATGGTTAAAAGTTTTTTCATTCCTATTACTTTTGGGATATTACTAGCACTTGTTTTGCCATCCAGCTTGTCCTATTGCAAGAGGATTGTGAACACCACAGCAGTGATTTTTATGCTTTCCTTCATTAAATAAGATTTGGTTCAGGTGATCACCTAATCAGAAGCACATTAAGCAGAATGAGGTGTACTCTGGTTGGAATTCAACTGACACTGGAATGGAATGGCTGTCAGTAGGGTTGAGCGAAACGGATCGGTCATTTTCATAAGTCGCCGACTTTTGGCAAAGTCCGGTTTCATGAAACCCGACCCGATCCCAGCGTGGGATCAGCCATGCGGTACACGATCTTCGCGCCAAAGTCGCGTTTCATATGATGTTTAAAGCGCCATTTTTCAGCCAATGAAGGTGCACGCAGAGTGTGGGCAGCGTGATGACATAGGTCCTGGTCCCCACCATCTTAGAGAAGGGCATGGCAGTGATTGGCTTGCTTTCTGCGGCGTCACAGGGGCTATAAAGGGGCGTTCCCGCCGACCGCCATCTTACTGCTGCTGATCTGAGCGTAGGGAGAGGATGCTGTCGCTTCATCAGAAGCAGGGATAGCGTTAGGCAGGGTAAATTGACCCCAAAACCGCTTGTGCTGTAGCGATTTCCACTGTCCAACACCACCTTTTCTTTGCAGGGACAGTGGAGGCTAGATTTCTCTTCATCAGCTCTGTAGGTTATAAGGCTCCCTGATAGCCGCATTGCTGTGTGTACGCCGCTGTGCAAAACAACTGCTTTTTTCAAAGCACAAATCCTGTTGCTCCTTCCTTTCTGCACAGCTATCTTGTTTGTTTGTCCACACTTTTGACTTTTGTGTGCAGCACTCCTTTTTATTGCTGCCTGCCACACATTTCTGAGATTACTGTAGGGAGATAGTAATTGTAGTACTTTTTTTTTTTTTTGTTATATCTCTTCAACCCACTTTCTGCCACAGAAAACCTACTGTATAACAGTGTGCCTGATTTCTTCCTAATTCTCCCATAAAACAAAAAAAAAGTGGGAGATTAAGACTGGCAAATCTGCATTAGTGCCAGTCCTGTGTGTGGCATCTGTCTTTTTTTTTCTGCCACAGAAAACCTACTGTATAACAGTGTGCCTGATTTCTTCCTAATTCTCCCATAAAACAAAAAAAAAGTGGGAGATTAAGACTGGCAAATCTGCATTAGTGCCAGTCCTGTGTGTGGCATCTGTCTTTTTTTTTCTGCCACAGAAAACCTACTGTATAACAGTGTGCCTGATTTCTTCCTAATTCTCCCATAAAACAAAAAAAAAGTGGGAGATTAAGACTGGCAAATCTGCAGTAGTGCCAGTCCTGTGTGTGGCATGTCTTTTTTTTCTGCCACAGAAAACCTACTGTATAACAGTGTGCCTGATTTCTTCCTAATTCTCCCATAAAACAAAAAAAAGTGGGAGATTAAGACTGGCAAATCTGCATTAGTGCCAGTCCTGTGTGTGGCTTCTGTCTTTTTTTTTCTGCCACAGAAAACCTACGGCATAACAGTGTGCCTGATTTCTTCCTAATTCTCCTTTAAAACAAAAAAAAAAGTGGGAGATTAAGACTGGTAAATCTGCATTAGTGCCAGTCCTGTGTGTGGCTTCTGTCTTTTTTTTCTGCCACAGAAAACCTACTGTATAACAGTGTGCCTGATTTCTTCCTAATTCTCCCATAAAACAAAAAAAAAAGTGGGAGATTAAGACTGGCAAATCTGCATTAGTGCCAGTCCTGTGTGTGGCATATGTCTTTTTTTTTCTGCCACAGAAAACCTACTGTATAACAGTGTTCCTGATTTCTTCCTAATTCTCCCATAAAACGAAAAAAAAAGTGGGAGATTAAGATTGGCAAATCTGCAGTAGTGCCAGTCCTGTGTGTGGCTTCTGTCTTTTTTTTCTGCCACAGAAAACCTACTGTATAACAGTGTGCCTGATTTCTTCCTAATTCTCCCAGAAAAAAAAAATTGGGAGATTAAGACTGGCAAATCTGCATTAGTGCCAGTCCTGTGTGTGGCTTCTGTCTTTTTTTTCTGCCACAGAAAACTTACTGTATAACAGTGTGCCTGATTTCTTCCTAATTCTCCCATAAAACAAAAAAAAAAGTGGGAGATTAAGACTGGCAAATCTGCATTAGTGCCAGTCCTATGTGTGGCTTCTGTCTTTTTTTTCTGCCACAGAAAACCTACTGTATAACAGTGTGCCTGATTTCTTCCTAATTCTCCCAGAAAAAAAAAAGTGGGAGATTAAGACTGGCAAATCTGCATTAGTGCCAGTCCTGTGTGTGGCATCTGTCTTTTTTTTCTGCCACAGAAAACCTACTGTGTAGCAGTGGGCCTGATTTCTTCACAATTCTCCCAGAAAAAAAAATAAAAGTGGGAGATTAAGATTGGCAAATCTGCATTAGTGCCAGTCCTGTGTGTGGCATTTATTTATTTTTTTTCTGCCACAGAAAACCTACTGTGTAACAGTGGGCCAGATTAAATCACTTGTCTCACATATCCATCAAAAAAATTAAAATAAAGGGAGAATAATCTTGCCAAACCTGTGCATGTGTGCGAGTGCTGTCTGTGGTATCTGTCAGTCATTTTGTGCCACAGGAACTATACCATGATATAGTGGGTCTGATTCAATCCCTTGTCTCCCATATAAAAAAAAAGAGGGACATTTCTATTGCCAGTGTGTGCATCTGCGTCAGTCCGGCTAGTGCCATATCTACCAGCCTCTTTCTGCTAATCAAACTGTGTATTGTGTAATACAGTGGGCCTGATTTTTCCCTGCATTCTCCCACACATAAAGAGGGACATTTTTATTGCCAGTGTTTTTATCTGCGTCACTCCTGTTAAGGTACCTTCACATGAAACGACATCGCTAGCGATCCGTGACGTTGCAGCGTCCTCGCTAGCGATATCGTTTCGTTTGACACGTAGCAGCGATCAGGATCCTGCTGTGATGTCGCTGGTCGCTGAATAAAGTCCAGAACTTTATTTGGTCGTCCGATCGCTGTGTATCGTTGTGTTTGAAAGCAAAAGCAACGATACCAGCGATGTTTTACACTGGTAACCAGGGTAAACATCGGGTTACCAAGCGCAGGGCCGCGCTTAGTAACCCGATGTTTACCCTGGTTACCAGCGTAAAAGTAAAAAAAACAAACAGTACATGCTCACCTGCGCGTCCCCCAGCGTCTGCTTCCTGACACTGACTGAGCGCCGGCCCTAAAGTGAAAGCACAACACAGCGGTGACGTCACCGCTGTGCTGTTAGGGCCGGAGCTCAGTCAGTGTCAGGAAGCAGAGGCTGGGGGACGCGCAGGTGAGCATGTACTGTTTGTTTTTTTTACTTTTACGCTGGTAACCAGGGTAAACATCAGGTTACTAAGCGCGGCCCTGCGCTTAGCAACCCGATGTTTACCCTGGTTACCCGGGGCCTCGGCATCGTTGGTCGCTGGAGAGCGGTCTGTGTGACAGCTCTCCAGCGATCAAACAGCGACGCTGCAGCGATCGGCATCGTTGTCGCTATCGCTGCAGCATCGCTTCGTGTGAAGGTACCTTTAGTGCCATATCTGCCAGCCTCTTTCTGCTAATCAAACTGTGTTGTTGTGTAATACAGTGGGCCTGATTTTTCCCTGGATTCTCCCACACATAAAGAGGGACATTTCTATTGCCAGTGTGTGCATCTGCATCACTCCTGTTAGTGCCATATCTGTCAGCCTTTTTCTGCCAATCAAACTGTCTACTGTAATATAGTGGGCCTGATTTTTCCCTGCATTCTCCCACACACAAAGAGGGACATTTCTATTGCCAGTGTTTTTATCTGAGCCACTCCTGTTACTGCCATATCTGCCAGCCTCTTTCTGCCAATCAAACTGTCTAGTGTAATACAGTGGGCCTCATTTTTCACTGCATTCTCCCACACATAAAAAAGGGAGATTTACATTCCCAACAAGTTCACGCACACCTTGTACCTGGTTTTGCAGGACCACATAACGGTTGTTAGTTTGGTAACATTTTTCCAAGAATGAGGAAGTCTGGTGGAAGAGGTCGTGGCCGTGGGCGGTCATTGGCAGCTGGTAATGATGGTAGTGGTGGTGGTCGTGGAGCATCAGTTGGTCAAGGGAAAAGCAGTATAGCCCCTAAGTCTCGAGTTGTTGAGCCAGCGTCATCGTCTGGCTGCACAAGGCCTCGAAGGCTCCCTTTTCTGGGAGTAGGAAAACCGCTTTTGAAGCCGGAGCAGCAGGAACAAGTATTGGCTTTCATTGCTGACTCTGCCTCTAGCTCTTTCGCCTCCTCCTCGGAAAGTGCCAAATGTAAGAGCAGTGCGTCATCAGTGGAAGCTCCCGGTCAGGAACAAGTCGCTTCCTTGTGTCCTTCACCCAGAACAACAGTGAAGGATGCGTCAGGCGACACAACAATTACTCCATGGAGCTCTTTACACATACCGTTCCTGGGTTAGAAAGGGAAATTGTTAACAGGCCATGCCCATTACAAGATGAATCGGACATGGAGTGCACAGATGCACAGCCACAGCCAGATTATTATGCTGTTCCTTTGACTCAGATCAGAACATCGCCCTCGCAGTGTACTGATCCAGAATCTGACCCCGATGAGACTATGGAGCCCCGTCATGAACGCTATAGCACCGGCTTACACGGTGACCCAGAGGAAGGTGCACAGAACATAGAAGAGGAGGTCATAGATGACCCAGTTGTTGACCCCGATTGGCAGCCATTGGGGGAACAGGGTGCAGGCAGCAGTAGCTCTGAAGCGGAGGAGGAGGAGCCGCAGCAGGCATCAACATCGCAACAGGTTCCATCTGGCAGGCCCGTATCTGGCCAAAAACGTGTGACAAAACCAAAACCAGTTGTAGGACAGCGTGGCCATCAGGTTAAAGTAGCTCAGTGTGCAATGCCTGAAAAGGTATCCGATAGGAAGAGTGCAGTCTGGAATTTTTTTAACCAAGATCCCAATGATCAGCGCAAAGTCATCTGTAAGAAATGCTCAAGGACCTTCAGCAGAGGTCAGAATGTTAAAAATTTAAATACAAGTTGCATGCATAGACATTTAACCACCATGCACTTGCAAGCCTGGACAAACTACCAAACGTCCCTTAATGTTGTAGCACCCTCTCACAATGAAGCTAATCAGCAAGGCGACATCCCTTCCCTCACTGTAAGCCCACCGTTTACCACACCACCTGCAGGTAATGTTGCGGTTTCGTCGCAAGGCCAAAGCAGTCAGGGAATCACCAGGTTCGTGGTCGGAAAAACTGTATGTAGGGCACCATCAAGAATACCATCACCAACCCTCTCTCAGTCACCCATGTCCACCGGCACCCCCGCTAGTTCTACTGTATGCAGCTCTCCAGTCCAGCTCACCCTACATGAGACTCTCATTAGGAAAAGGAAGTACTCATCCTCACATCCGCATACACAGGGTTTGAACGCCCACATTGCTAGACTAATCTCGATAGAGATGATACCCTACCGGTTAGTTGAAACCGAAGCTTTCAAAGCCCTGATGGACTATGCTGTACCACGCTACGAGCTACCCAGTCGACACTTCTTTTCGAGAAAAGCCATCCCAGCCCTCCACCAGCATGTATAAGACCGCATTGTCCATGCGCTCAGGCAATCTGTGAGTAGAAAGGTGCACCTGACAACAGATGCATCGACCAGTAGGCATGGCCAGGGGCGTTACGTCTCCATCACGGCACACTGGGTTAATGTGGTGGATGCAGGGTCCACAGGGGACAGTAATATTGGGACAGTTCTGCCTAGCCCACGGTCTAGGAAACAGTTGGCTGTAGGCGTTCGTCCCCCTCCTCCTCCTCCAGCAGAAGCGAGAGCTCGACCACAGACCGCAGTCGCACGACCACTCCATCCGCAGCTGCCACTGTTGCACACGAGTTGTCCAATTATGGAACAGCTAGTGGCAAGCGTCAGCAGGCTGTATTGGCAATTAAGTGTTTGGGCGACAACAGACACACCGCGGAAGTTCTGTCCGAGTTCTTGCAGCAAGAAACTCGGTCATGGCTGGGCACTGTACATCTTGAGGCAGGCAAGGTAGTGAGTGATAACGGAAGGAATTTTATGGCTGCCATAGCCCTTTCACAACTGAAACACATTCCTTGCCTGGCTCACACCTTAAATCTGGTGGTGCAGTGCTTCCTGAAAAGTTATCCGGGGTTACCCGACCTGCCGCTGAAAGTGCGCAGACTTTGCTCTCACATCCACCGTTCGCCCGTACACTCCAGCCGTATGCAGAACCATAAGCGGTCTTTGAACCTTCCCCAGCATCGCCTAATCATCGACATTGCGACAAGGTGGAACTCCACACTGCACATGCTTCATAGACTGTGCGAACAGAGGCGTGCTGTTATGTATTTGTGGGAGGATACACATACACGGACAGGCAGTTGGATGGCAGACATGGAGTTGTCAGCTGTGCAGTGGTCGAAGCTCCAAGACCTGTGTCAAGTCCTTCAGTGTTTTGAGGAATGCACATGGCTGGTTAGTGCAGACAACGCCGTAATAAGCATGAGCATCCCCCTAATGCGTCTGCTGATGCAAAGTTTGACGCACATAAAGGAACAGGCGTCTGCAGCCGAGGAGGAGGGAAGCCTTGATGAGAGTCAGCCATTGTCTGCTCAGGGAAGTCTACAGGACGAGGTGGCGGGCGAAGAGAGGAGGACGAGGAGGATGATGGGGATGACTATTTTTTGGATGAGGAAGCTTCTCAGGGGGCAATAGAAACTGCTGGCGGTGCAAGGCCGGGTTCAGGGTTTTTGCGGGAGACAAGTGACGTTGATTTGCCAGAAAGTGCTCCTCAACCCAGCATATGCACTGACTTGACAACTGGAACATTGGCCCACATGGCGGATTATGCCTTGCGTATCCTCAAAAGGGACCCACGCATTATAAAAATGATGACAGATGACGATTACTGGTTGGCCTGCCTCCTTGATCCTCGCTATAAAGGCAAATTGCAAAATATCATGCCACATGAGAACCTCGAACAGATATTGGCAACCAAACAAGCTACTCTTGTAGACCGTTTGATTCAGGCATTCCCAGCACACAGCGCCGGTGATGGTTCTCACACGAGCTGCAGGGGGCAACAGGGCAGAGGTGTTAGAGGTGCACCAGATGAGAAGTGGCGTAGGACAGAGGGGTTTTCTGACCAGGTTGTGGAGTGATTTTGCAATAACCGCAGACACGACAGGTACAGCAGCATCCATTCAAAGTGACAGGAGACAACATTTGTCCAGTATGGTTACTAACTATTTTTCCTCCATTACCGATGTTCTCCCTCAACCGTCATTCCCCTTTGATTACTGGGCATCCAAAATAGACACCTGGCCTGAATTGGCTGAATATGCATTGCAGGAGCTTGCTTGCCCAGCAGCTAGTGTGCTGTCAGAAAGAGTATTCAGTGCTGCTGGTTCAATACTGACTGAAAAAAGGACTCGTCTGGCTACCCAAAATGTTGATGATCTAACCTTCATTAAAATTAACCCCTTCATGACCCAGCCTATTTTGGCCTTAATGACCTTGCCGTTTTTTGCAATTCTGACCAGTGTCCCTTTATGAGGTAATAACTCAGGAACGCTTCAACGGATCCTAGCGGATCTGAGATTGTTTTTTCGTGACATATTGGGCTTCATGTTAGTGGTAAATTTAGGTCAATAATTTCTGCGTTTATTTGTGAAAAAAATGGAAATTTGGCGAAAATTTTGAAAATTTCACAATTTTCAAATTTTGAATTTTTATTCTGTTAAATCAGAGAGTTATGTGACACAAAATAGTTAATAAATAACATTTCCCACATGTCTACTTTACATCAGCACAATCTTGGAACCAAAATTTTTTTTTGCTAGGAAGTTATAAAGGTTAAAATTTGACCAGTGATTTCTCATTTTTACAACAAAATTTACAAAATCATTTTTTTTAGGGACCACCTCACATTTGAAGTCAGTTTGAGGGGTCTATATGGCTGAAAATACCCAAAAGTGACACCAGTCTAAAAACTACACCCCTCAAGGTGCTTAAAACCACATTCAAGAAGTTTGTTAACCCTTCAGGTGTTTCACAGCAGCAGAAGCAACATGGAAGGAAAACATGAACATTTAACTTTTTATTCACAAAAATGATATTTTAGCAACAATTTTTTTATTTTCCCAAGGGTAAAAGGAGAAACTGGACCATGAACGTTGTTGTCCAATTTGTCCTGAGTACGCTGATACCTCATATGTGGGGGTAAACCACTGGTTGGGCGCACGGCAGGGCTCGGAAGGGAAGGAGCTCCATTTGACTTTTTGAATGAAAATTTGGCTCCAATCTTCAGCGGATAGCATGTCACGTTTGGAGAGCCCCCGTGTGCCTAAACATTGGAGCTCCCCCACAAGTGACCCCAATTTGGAAACTAGACGCCCCAATGAACTTATCTAGATGCATAGGGAGCACTTTAAACCCCCAGGTGCTTCACAAATTGATCCGTAAAAATGAAAACGTACTTTTTTTTCACTAAAAAATTTTTTAGCCTCAATTTCTTCATTTTCACATGGGCAACAGGATAAAATGGATCCTAAAGTTTGTTGGGAAATTTCTCCTGAGTACACAGATACCTCATATGTGGGGGTAAACCACTGTTTGGGCGCACGGCAGGGCTCGGAAGGGAAGGAGCGCCATTTGACTTTTTGAATGAAAAATGATCTCCATCGTTAGCGGACACCATGTCGCGTTTGGAGAGCCCCTGTGTGCCTAAACATTGGAGCTCCCACACAAGTGACCCCATTTTGGAAACTAGACCCCCCAAGGAACTTATCTAGATGCATAGTGAGCACTTTAAACCCTTATGTGCTTCAGAAATTGATCCATAAAAATGAAAAAGTGCTTTTTTTTCACAAAAAAATTCTTTGAGCCTCAATATTTTCATTTTCACATGGGCAACAGGATAAAATGGATCCTAAAATTTGTTGGACAATTTCTCCTGAGTACGCCGATATCTCATATGTGGGGGTAAACAACTGTTTGGGCGCACGGCAAGGCTCGGAAGGGAAGGAGCGCCATTTGACATTTTGAATGGAAAATTAGCTCCAATCATTAGCGGACACCATGCTGCCTTTGGAGAGCCCCTGTGTGCCTAAACACTAGAGCTTCCCCACAAGTGACCCCATTTTGGAAACTAGACCCCCCAAGGAACTTATCTAGATGCATAGTGAGCACTTTAAACCACCAGGTGCTTCACAGAAGTTTATAACGCAGAGCCGTGAAAGTAAAAAATAATTTTTCTTTCCTCAAAAATGATTTTTTAGCCCGGACTTTTTTATTTTCCCAAGGGTAACAGGGGAAATTGGATGCTAATAGTTATTGTCCAGTTTCTCCTGAGTACGCTGATACCCCATATGTGGGGGTAAACCACTGTTTGGGCACACGGCAGGGTTTGGAAGGGAAGGCACGCCATTTGGCTTTTTGAATGGAAAATTAGCTCCAATCATTAGCGGACACCATGTCGCGTTTGGAGAGCCCCTGTGTGCCTAAACATTGGAGCTCCCCCACAAGTGACCCCATTTTGGAAACTAGACCTCCGAAGGAACTAATCTAGATGTGTGGTGAGCACTTTGAACCCCAAAGTGCTTCACAGAAGTTTATAACGCAGAGCCATGAAAATAAAAAATAATTTTTCTTTTCTCAAAAATGATTTTTTAGCCCTGATTTTTTTATTTTCCCAAGGGTAACAGGAGAAATTTGACCCCAAAAGTTATTGTACAGTTTCTCCTGAGTACGCTGATACCCCATATGTGGGGGTAAACCACTGTTTGGGCACACGTCGGGGTTCGGAATGGAAGTAGTGACGTTTTGAAATGCAGACTTTGATGGAATGCTCTGCGGGCATCACGTTGCGTTTGCAGAGCCCCTGATGTCCCTAAACAGTAAACCCCCCACAAGTGACCCCATTTTGGAAACTAGACCCCCAAAGGAACTTATCTAGATGTGTGGCGAGCACTTTGAACTCCCAAGTGCTTCACAGAAGTTTACAACGCAGAGCTGTGAAAATAAAAAATCATTTTTCTTTCCTCAAAAATGATGTTTTAGCAAGCAATTATTTATTTTCACAAGGCTAAAAGGAGAAATTGGACCCCAATAGTTGTTGCCCAGTTTGTCTCGAGTATGCTGGTATCCCATATGTGAGGGTAAACCACTATTTGGGCACACGCCGGGGCTCGGAAGGGAAGTAGTAACGTTTTGAAATGCAGACTTTGATGGATTGGTCTGTGGGCATCACGTTGCATTTGCAGAGACTTTGATGTGTCTATACAGTAGAAACCCCCCACAAGTGACCCTATTTTGGAAACTAGACCCCCAAAGGAACTTATCTAGATATGTGGTGAGCACTTTTAACCCCCAAGTGCTTCACAGAAGGTTACAACGCAGAGCCATGAAAATAAAAAATCATTTTTATTTCCTCAAAAATGATGTTTTAGCAAGCAATTTTTTATTTTCACAAGGGTAACAGATGAAATTGGACCCCAATAGTTGTTGCCCAGTTTGTCCCAAGTATGCTGGTACTCCGTACGTGGGGGTGAACCACTGTTTGGTTGCACGTTGGGGCTCGGAAGGGAGGGTGCACCATTTGACTTTTGGAACGCAAGATTGGCTGGAATCAATGGTGGCGCCATGTTGTGTTTGGAGACCTGTTGTGAATCCGCTTTTTGGGCTCCCCTGGTGGTTGCTGGTGGTACTGGTGACTTGTGTGTGCTTTGCTGTCTCAGTTCACCTGCTCCCATCAGTGTTTGGGAGTTTCCTATTTAGCCTTGCTCTCCAGTCATTTCTTTGCCGGTCATCATTGTAACCAGAGCCTTCGGTTGCATGTTCCTGCTACTAGTCTGCTGATCAGCTAAGTGGACTTTGTCCTTTTGTTTTGTATCTTTTGTCCAGTTTGCAGTTTTTGTTATTCTCTGTAGCTGGAAGCTCTTGCGGGCTGAAATTGCCACTCCTGTGTCATGAGTTGACACAGGAGTCTTAAAGTAATTTCAGGATGGTTTTTTGAAAGGGTTTTCAGTTGACCGTGAAGTCCTCTTTTGTATCCTTCTGCTATCTAGTAAGTGGACCTCTCTTTGCTAAATCTACTTTCATACTGTGTATGTCTTTTCCTCTTAACTCACCGTTATTACATGTGGGGGGCTGCTATCATCTTTTGGGGTATTTCCCTAGAGGTAAGCCAGGTCTGTTCCTTCCTCTACCAGGCGTAGTTAGTCCTCCGGCTGGCGCGTGGCATCTAGGAAGTCGTAGGTATGCTCCCTGGCTACTATTAGTTGTGTGGTAGATTTAGCTCACGGTCAGCTAGAGATTCCATCACCCAGAGCTCGTCCGTTATTTCTGTGTTCTGATGTTTCCCTGCCATTGGGAATCATGACAGTATGACCGGCCACTGTTAAAGTTATTGGCAGAAGAAAGGAGAGAAAAAAAGAAGTCTGTAGATTTTTTTTTTTTTTCCCCCTATGCTTGCTCCATAGTTGGATCAGTTGTATTTCAGCTCTAATTACAGCCTTTGCCTTTCTCTCCTTCTAATCCTTGAATGGCTCTGATCTCACCTGTTTAAAGATGGACCCTCAGAGTCTGGCTGTAGGTTTAAATAATCTTGCTACCAAGGTTCAAAATTTACAAGATTTTGTTATACATACTCCGATGTCTGAACCTAAAATTCCTACACCAGAGGTGTTTTCCGGAGATAGATCTCGGTTCCTGAATTTCAAATATAATTGTAAATTGTTCCTTTCTCTCAGACCTCACTCCTCTGGAGATCCTGTCCAGCAGGTTAAGATTGTAATCTCTTTGCTGCGAGGTGACCCTCAAAATTGGGCATTTTCATTGACACCAGGGGATCCTGCGTTGCTCAATGTGGATGCGTTTTTTCTGGCTTTAGGGTTGCTTTATGAGGAACCTAATTTGGAGATTCAAGCTGAAAAAGCTTTGATAGCCCTATCTCAAGGGCAAGATGAAGCTGAGATATACTGCCAAAAATTTCGTAGATGGTCTGTGCTTACTCAGTGGAATGAGTGCGCCCTAGCGGCAAATTTCAGAGAGGGCCTTTCTGATGCCGTTAAAGATGTTATGGTCGGGTTCCCTGCGCCCACAGGTCTGAATGAGTCCATGACAATGGCTATTCAGATTGATCGGCGTTTGCGGGAGCGCAAACCCGTGCACCATTTGGCGGTATCTTCTGAAGAGACGCCAGAGAAAATGCAATGTGACAGAATTCTGTCCAGAAGCGAGCGGCAGAATTATAGGCGTAAAAATGGGTTATGCTTCTATTGTGGTGATTCTGCTCATGTTATATCAGCATGCTCTAAACGTACAAGGAAGATTGACAAGTCTATTTCAATTGGCACTTTACAGTCTAAATTTATTCTGTCTGTAACCTTGATTTGTTCATTATCAGTTATTACCGTGGACGCCTATATCGACTCTGGCGCCGCTCTGAGTCTTATGGATTGGTCCTTTGCCAGGCGCTGTGGGTTTGATTTAGAGCCTCTGGAAGTCCCTATACCTCTGAAGGGTATTGATTCTACGCCTTTGGCTTGTAATAAACCACAATTCTGGACGCAAGTGACTATGCGTATGACTCCAGACCATCAGGAGGTGATTCGCTTCCTTGTGTTGTACAATTTGCATGATGTTTTGGTGCTTGGATTACCATGGTTACAATCTCATAACCCAGTCCTTGACTGGAAAACAATGTCTGTGTTAAGCTGGGGATGTCGGGGGGCTCATGGGGACATACCTTTGGTTTCCATTTCGTCATCTATTCCCTCTGAGATTCCGGCATTTTTGTCTGATTATCGTGATATTTTTGAGGAGCCAAAAATTGGTTCACTCCCTCCCCACAGAGATTGTGATTGCGCCATAGATCTGATTCCTGGCAGTAAATTTCCAAAGGGTCGTTTGTTTAACTTATCTGTACCTGAACATGCTGCTATGCGAGAGTATATTAAGGAGTCCCTGGAAAAGGGACATATTCGTCCTTCTTCATCTCCTTTAGGAGCTGGTTTTTTCTTTGTATCCAAAAAGGATGGCTCTCTGAGGCCTTGTATTGATTATCGACTCCTGAATAAAATTACAGTCAAATATCAGTATCCGTTGCCTTTGCTGACTGATTTGTTTGCTCGCATAAGGGGGGCTAAGTGGTTCTCTAAGATTGATCTTCGTGGGGCGTATAATTTGGTGCGAATTAAGCAGGGGGATGAGTGGAAAACCGCATTTAATACGCCTGAGGGCCATTTTGAGTATTTAGTAATGCCTTTCAGCCTTTCTAGTGCACCTTCAGTCTTTCAGTCCTTAATGCATGATATTTTCCGTGAATATTTGGATAAATTTATGATTGTGTATTTGGATGATATTTTGATTTTTTCTGATGACTGGGAGTCTCCTGTTCAACAGGTCAGGAGGGTTTTTCAGGTTTTGCGGGAGAATTCTTTGTGTGTAAAGGGTTCAAAGTGTGTTTTTGGGGTTCAAAAGATTTCCTTTTTGGGGTACATTTTTTCCCCTTCTTCTATTGAGATGGACCCTGTCAAGGTTCGGGCTATTTGTGACTGGACGCAGCCTACTTCTCTTAAGAGTCTTCAGAAATTCTTGGGCTTTGCTAATTTTTATCGTCGATTTATAACTGGTTTTTCTGGCGTTGCTAAACCTCTGACGGATTTGACCAAAAAGGGTGCTGATGTTGCCAATTGGTCCCCTGCTGCTGTGGAGGCCTTTCGGGAGCTTAAGCGCCGCTTTTTGTCTGCCCCTGTGTTGCGCCAGCCTGATGTTTCTCTTCTCTCTCTTTCAGGTTGAGGTTGATGCTTCCGAGATCGGAGCGGGGGCGGTTTTGTCGCAGAAAAGTTCCGACTGCTCAGTGATGAGACCTTGTGCGTTCTTTTCTCGAAAATTTTCGGCCGCCGAGCGAAACTATGATGTTGGTAATCGGGAGCTTTTGGCCATGAAGTGGGCATTTGAGGAGTGGCGTCATTGGCTTGAGGGTGCCAGACATCAGGTGGTAGTTTTGACTGATCACAAGAATCAGATTTATCTAGAGTCTGCCAGGCGCCTGAATCCTAGACAGGCACGATGGTCGTTGTTTTTTTCTCGGTTTAATTTTGTGGTTTCATACTTACCGGGTTCTAAAAATGTTAAGGCAGATGCTCTTTCTAGGAGTTTTGAGCCTGACTCTCCTGGGGATTCCGAACCTGCTGGTGTCCTTAAGGATGGGGTGGTTTTGTCTGCTGTCTCCCCAGATCTGCGACGTGCTTTGCAAGAATTTCAGGCGGATAGACCTGATCGTTGTCTGCCTGGTAGACTGTTTGTTCCTGATGATTGGACCAGTAGAGTCATCTCAGACGTTCATTCTTCTTCGCTGGCAGGTCATCCTGGAATTTTTGGTACCAGAGATTTGGTGGCTAGATCCTTCTGGTGGCCTTCCCTGTCTCGGGATGTGCGTGTTTTTGTGCAGTCTTGTGATGTGTGTGCTCGGGCCAAGCCTTGTTGTTCTAGGGCTAGTGGGTTATTGTTGCCCTTGCCTGTTCCGAAGAGGCCTTGGACGCACATCTCTATGGACTTTATTTCTGATCTCCCTGTTTCTCAGAAGATGTCTGTCATCTGGGTGGTGTGTGACCGTTTTTCTAAAATGGTTCATTTGGTACCATGGCCTAAGTTGCCTTCCTCATCTGAGTTGGTCCCTCTATTTTTTCAAAATGTGGTTCGCTTGCATGGTATTCCGGAAAACATCGTTTCTGACAGGGGAACCCAGTTCGTGTCTAGATTTTGGCGGGCATTCTGTGCCAGGTTGGGCATTGATTTGTCTCTTTCGTCTGCATTCCATCCTCAGACTAACGGCCAGACGGAGCGAACTAATCAAACTTTGGAGACTTATTTGAGGTGTTTTGTGTCTGCGGATCAGGATGACTGGGTTGCCTTTTTGCCGTTGGCAGAATTTGCTCTTAATAATCGGGCTAGTTCTGCCACTTTGGTTTCTCCTTTCTTTTGCAATTCAGGGTTTCATCCTCGTTTTTCATCTGGTCAGGTGGAATCTTTGGATTGTCCGGGAGTGGATGCGGTGGTGGATCGGTTGCATCAGATTTGGGGACAAGTGGTGGACAATTTGAAGTTGTCCCAGGATAGGACTCAGCAGTTTGCTAACCGCCGTTGTCGTGTTGGTCCTCGCCTTCGTGTTGGGGACTTGGTGTGGTTGTCTTCCCGTTTTGTCCCTATGAGGGTTTCTTCTCCTAAGTTTAAGCCTCGGTTCATCGGTCCTTATAGGATTTTGGAGATACTTAACCCTGTGTCCTTTCGTTTGGACCTCCCGGCATCTTTCGCTATCCATAATGTATTCCATCGGTCGTTGTTGCGGAGATATGAGGTACCGGTGGTTCCTTCTACTGAACCTCCTGCTCCTGTGCTGGTGGAGGGTGAATTGGAGTACGTTGTAGAGAAGATCTTGGATTCCCGTATTTCCAGACGGAGACTTCAATATCTGGTTAAATGGAAGGGCTATGGTCAGGAAGATAATTCTTGGGTAACTGCCTCTGATGTTCATGCCTCGGATTTGGTTCGTGCCTTTCATAGGGCTCATCCAGATCGCCCTGGCGGTTCTCGTGAGGGTTCGGTGCCCCCTCCTTAAGGGGGGGGTACTGTTGTGAATCCGCTTTTTGGGCTCCCCTGGTGGTTGCTGGTGGTACTGGTGACTTGTGTGTGCTTTGCTGTCTCAGTTCACCTGCTCCCATCAGTGTTTGGGAGTTTCCTATTTAGCCTTGCTCTCCAGTCATTTCTTTGCCGGTCATCATTGTAACCAGAGCCTTCGGTTGCATGTTCCTGCTACTAGTCTGCTGATCAGCTAAGTGGACTTTGTCCTTTTGTTTTGTATCTTTTGTCCAGTTTGCAGTTTTTGTTATTCTCTGTAGCTGGAAGCTCTTGCGGGCTGAAATTGCCACTCCTGTGTCATGAGTTGACACAGGAGTCTTAAAGTAATTTCAGGATGGTTTTTTGAAAGGGTTTTCAGTTGACCGTGAAGTCCTCTTTTGTATCCTTCTGCTATCTAGTAAGTGGACCTCTCTTTGCTAAATCTACTTTCATACTGTGTATGTCTTTTCCTCTTAACTCACCGTTATTACATGTGGGGGGCTGCTATCATCTTTTGGGGTATTTCCCTAGAGGTAAGCCAGGTCTGTTCCTTCCTCTACCAGGCGTAGTTAGTCCTCCGGCTGGCGCGTGGCATCTAGGAAGTCGTAGGTATGCTCCCTGGCTACTATTAGTTGTGTGGTAGATTTAGCTCACGGTCAGCTAGAGATTCCATCACCCAGAGCTCGTCCGTTATTTCTGTGTTCTGATGTTTCCCTGCCATTGGGAATCATGACAGAGACCCCTGATGTGCCTAAACAGTGGAAACCTCTCAATTCTAACTCCAACACTAACCCCAACACACCCCTAACCCTAATCCCAACTCTAGCCATAACCCCAACCCCAGCACACCCCTAACCACAACCCTAACCCAACACACCCCTAACCCTAATCCCAACCCTAATTTCAACCCTAACCACAACCCTAACCCCAACACACCCCTAACCATAACCCTAACCACAAGCCTAATCTTAAACCTATTTCCAACCCTAGCCCTAATTCCATCCCTAACCCTAAGGCTATGTGCCCACGTTGTGAATTCGTGTGAGATTTTTCCGCACCATTTTTGAAAAATCCGCAGGTAAAAGGCACTGCGTTTTACCTGCGGATTTACCACAGATTTCCATTGTTTTTTGTGCGGATTTCACCTGCGGATTCCTATTGAGGAACAGGTGTAAAACGCTGCGGAATCCGCACAAAGAATTGATATGCTGCGTAAAATACAACGCAGCGTTTCTGCGTGGTATTTTCCGCACCATGGGCACAGCGGATTTGGTTTTCCAAAGATTTACATGGAACTGTAAACCTGTTGGAAAACTGCTACGAATCCGCAGCAGCCAATCCGCTGCGGATCCGCAGCCAAATCCACACCGTGTGCACATAGCCTAATTCTAAGGCTATGTGCACACGCTGCGGAAAACGCTGCGGATCCGCAGCGTTTCCGCAGCTGCGGGTCCGCAGCAGTTTCCCTTGAGATTATAGTTCAATGTAAACCTATGGGAAACAAAAAACGCTGTGCCCATGCTGCGGAAAAAACTGCGCGGAAACGCAGCGGTTTACATTCCGCAGCATGTCACTTCTTTCTGCGGATTCCGCAGCGGTTTTACAACTGCTCCAATAGAAAACCGCAGTTGTAAAACTGCAGTGAAATCCGCAGAAAAACCACGTTGAATCCGCGATAAGTCCACAGCGGTTTTACACTGCGAATTTATCAAATGCGCTGTGGAAAAATCCACAGAGGACCAGAATACCCTAACCCTAAGGAAAAATCCACAGAGGACCAGAAAACCCTAACCCTAACCCTAACCCTGGTTCTGAACCTAGTGGGGGAAAAAAAATATATATATATTTTCTTTATTTTATTGTTGTCCCTAGCTATAAGGGTGATAAAGGGGGGGGTCATTTACATTTTTTTTTATTTTGATCACTGTGATAGGTTTTCACAGTGATCAAAATGAACATGAAACGAATCTGCCGGCAGGCAGATTCAGCGGGCGTACTGCGCATGCGCCCGCCATTTTGGAAGATGGCAGCGCCCAGGGAGGAGACGGACCAACACCGGGAGGCTCGGTAAGTATGTGGGGGTAAGGGGGGGAGCTCGGGGGGTGGATCGGAGCAAGGAAGGAGCGGGCAGGAGGACGGGGGAGCGGACAGGAGGACGGAGAGGACCGGGCCACATAACGGATGACTGGGGAGGCGATTGGTGGCGGTGGGGGGGGGGCAGATCAGGTTTTCCAGCCATGGCCGATGATATTGCAGCATCGGCCATGGCTGGATTGCAATATTTCACCTTTTTCATAGGTGAAATATTGCAAATTGCTCTGATTGGCTGTTGCACTTTCAACAGCCAATCAGAGCGATCGTAGCCACGTGGGGGCAAAGCCATCCCCCTGGGCTAAAGTACCACTCCCCCTGTCCCTGCAGATCGGGCGAAATAGGAGTTAACCCTTTCACCCGGCCTGCAGGGACGCGATCATTCTGTGACACAGCATATGCGTCACAGGTCGGATTGGCACCGACTTTCATGACGCATACGCTGTGTCACAGGTCGGGAAGGGGTTAACCACTCAAATTATTTTGCCCCACCTTTCCCGGCTGACATCTAGCTTTCCTGTAAAAAGGTCTTGCTTTGGGACTGGTGTTACTGACTGTTCCAATCTCGTAATTTGCAGCTGCTGTTTGTCCAGCATACGACATCTTTACACCTCCCTAAATGCCCTAACTCCCCCCACGGGGCCGTGGTCTCGCCACTTGTGGCAAGCACCCGTCAGAGTGCTGTTTGTCTGAAGAGGTGGGTGTGCCCACTTTTGGTTGACGGCACTGGCACTGGGTCCCTCGTAGTACAATGAAGTGTCTATGGCGGTGGTGGCGCGCACCCAACGTCAGACACACCATTGTAACATGAGGGGCCCTGGGCTTGTACCGCCGGCCAGGAGAGAGTGTCCCCCCCAAGGTAAAACAGTGCTCTACCACTTGCAAAATTATCTGTCGCCTCTCCACCACTGTTTAGTCTATGCGCTGAAATCCTTCCATGCCTGGCACAGACAATAACAATCTGTTGACATGTATGATGCTAGTTAAAATAGTCAGGGGCCCTGTCCTACATTTACACCAGTAAATACTTTGCACAAAATTACAATTTCTGAAAGTCAGCATAGGAGCACACCCTTGTACCTAAGTATACCACCCTTTTTTTTTTTTGGGGGGGGGGGTTTGGATTTTTTTGGGAGACATTAACATCTAGTTTGTTTTTGGGAGTTTTTACTGTGTCAGACACTCCTTCCAATTGTCCTCCACTGACCACACCAATGCTGCCTGTGTACCCCTGTAACCAATTTAAAACTGCATAGAGCTTATTTTATTATTTTAGGCCTAGGAAGTCTGTCTGCGGTCCCTCCTTCCAATTGTCCTCCACTGACCACACCAATGCTGCCTGTGTACCCCTGTTGCCAAATTTAAGCTGCATAGAGCCTCTTTTATTATTTTAGGCCTAGGAAGTCTGTCTGCGGTCCCTCCTTCCAATTGTCCTCCACTGACCACACCAATGCTTCCTGTGTACCCCTGTTGCCAAATTTAAGCTGCATAGAGCCTATTTTATTATTTTAGGCCTAGGAAGTCTGTCTGCGGTCCCTCCTTCCAATTGTCCTCCACTGACCACACCAATGCTGCCTGTGTACCCCTGTAACCAATTTAAAACTGCATAGAGCCTATTTTATTATTTTAGGCCTAGGAAGTCTGTCTGCGGTCCCTCCTTCCAATTGTCCTCCACTGACCACACCAATGCTGCCTGTGTACCCCTGTTGCTAAATTTAAGCTGCATAGAGCCTATTTTATTATTTTAGGCCTAGGAAGTCTGTCTGCGGTCCCTCCTTCCAATTGTCCTCCACTGACCACACCAATGCTTCCTGTGTACCCCTGTTGCCAAATTTAAGCTGCATAGAGCCTATTTTATTATTTTAGGCCTAGGAAGCCTGTCTGCGGTCCCTCCTTCCAATTGTCCTCCACTGACCACACCAATGCTGCCTGTGTACCCCTGTTACCAATTTAAAACTACATAGAGCCTATTTTATTATTTTAGGCCTAGGAAGTCTGTCTGCGGTCCCTCCTTCCAATTGTCCTCCACTGACCACACCAATGCTGCCTGTGTACCCTTGTTGCCAAATTTAAGCTGCATAGAGCCTATTTTATTATTTTAGGCCTAGGAAGTCTGTCTGCGGTCCCTCCTTCCAATTGTCCTCCACTGACCACACCAATGCTGCCTGTGTACCCCTGTTACCAATTTAAAACTACATAGAGCCTATTTTATTATTTTAGGCCTAGGAAGTCTGTCTGCGGTCCCTCCTTCCAATTGTCCTCCACTGACCACACCAATGCTGCCTGTGTACCCCTGTAACCAATTTAAAACTGCATAGAGCCAACTTTTTTAGTTAACACATACTACCTTTGTCTGTCTGCGCCACTAAATCACGCTGTCCTCCACTGAAAAAGCAGAGCTTCAACCTTCAGGCTCTCATTAAGTATTTTTAAATGTAACACTGCAATTGCCCTACTACTTGGGTTGGGGCCTAGTAACGGTGTCTGCCGCTCCTTGGTGTTCTCCTCCTCCTTGGTGTTCTCCTCCAGGTTTCCTTGTCTGAGCTTCAACCTTCAGGCTCTCATTAAGTATTTTTAAATGCAACACTTTTGTTGCCCTACTACTTGGGTTGGGGCCTAGTAACGGTGTCTGCCGCTCCTTGGTGTTCTCCTCCTCCTTGTTGTTCTCCTCCAGGTTTCCTTGTCTGAGCTTCAACCTTCAGGCTCTCATTAAGTATTTTAAAATGTAACACTTTTGTTGCCCTACTACTTGGGTTGGGGCCTAGTAACGGTGTCTGCTGCTCCTTGGTGTTCTCCTCCTTGGTGTTCTCCTCCAGGTTTCCTTGTCTGAGCTTCAACCTTCAGGCTCTCATGAAGTATTTTTAAATGTAACACTGCAGTTGCCCTACTACTTGGGTTGGGGCCTAGTAACGGTGTCTGCCGCTGCTTGGTGTTCTCCTCCACTGAACAAAGCAGTGCCGCCTGTTTCCTACTGTTAGCAATTTAGAACTGCATTTAGCCTAGTTACTTATTTGGCCCTACTCACTGTGTCAGCCTCTCATTACAGTTGTCCTCCACTGAACAAAGCAATGCCGCCTGGTTAGTCCTGTTACCAATTTTGAACTGCATTTAGGCCACTTTATTATTTGGGCCTAGATCTGTGTTTCCTCCTCATCCTGCCCATTGCCCAGCCACTGCTAGATTAGCCCGCTGGTACATTGACCCAGACCACTACATTCCCCTTGCACTCTACACAGCCTGAATCTGACCCTGCTGAAAGTCTGGTTCCTCTTCCCGCATACTATACCACCTTACACGGGGACAAAGAGGAAGGTGCAGGTGAAAGTGCAGGTTCCTTCATCAGGTGGGGGGGCCCACTCGTTGGCGACATCACTGGCACAGGGCCCCTCATAGTACGCAAAAGTGTCGCTGCCGGTGGGAGGCGCCCCCACCGTGCAAACACACCGCCGTACTGTGAGGGGCCCTGTGCCAGTGCCAATGCGAACGAGTGGGACCCCCTGCTTGCTCAGGATCACAGCACTTGCAACGTTGCAATACTTACCTCTAACTGCTCCACCGCCGTGACGTAGTCCACGTTTCCTGGGCCCACTAAAAACTTGAACCAGCTCTACCCCCCACAACTTTAGCCAAATGACCCCCCAATTTTCAATGGCTACCTATTATTGTAAGGTAAATTAAGATTGACAAGCTTAAGTAACAAGAATTGATGTTTTTGGCATTAAAATGGGCACTGTAGGTGTTTTCCTGGCCTCCACTCACTGCCGACTATGCTTCCCCATTGACTTGCATTGGGTTTCGTGTTTCGGCCGAACAACGACCCCGACTTTTCAAGAAGATCGGCCGATTTCACTCGACTCGACTTTTGACAAAGTCGGGTTTCGCAAAACCCGACTCGACCCCAAAAAAGTAAAAGTCGCTCAACCCTAGCTGTCAGACATGTAGAGAAGCTGATTTTTATAAAACTGTGCAGTGGTCTCTTAATTTTTGCCAGAGCTGTATTGCAATGTTGCTTATTTTCATGTATACTAAAATTAAAATTACTCTTTAAAGATAATGTAATATCAGTTTACCTTCAATAACATGGACATCTTAGAAAGGGATGCCCCTGCAGAGAAACTGCTGTCAAGCATCCCTACAGATACATCTAGCTCTGTATATACACTTATACAGGGAGGGTTGTCAATCAGGCATAAGACCGCCCATGGGACTCCTAAGCCCACATATCTCAGCTATATATCAATCTGCTCAGTTCCGCCTTCTTTTTTAAGATGCTCCTACATCATACTTTAAGCAACAAGCCCACTTTAACAAAAGTTAAAAAAAAAAAAAAGTTATTACATATGGCTATGATTCCTATGCAGCTTCCTAATTAGTGTGTACTAATCACATGAATCTACATAGATCCCTAGAATTGCGGTGCTATTACCGTATGCCATTTCCTCTGTACAGCTCAGTTCTCGGCCAGGTGCTAAGCCGCCTCATTCAAGTGAAGGAAATAAAGTCAGCACAAAGAAACCACAGGGACTTTGATTTCCATACTGCTTTTCTGCTCTATAATTTAATTCATATGGCTTGAAGGGACAATCACAGTAATTTGAGTAAATTAGAAAAACCTCTAATATAGAAGGTGAATCTAAACTTTAGGCTGAAAACAATGAAATTCCATGCTGAAGGTGAGCAATTAGTAATAATAATAATAATTATACATACATACATATATATATATATATATATATATATATATATATATATATATATATATATATATATATATAAAATTGAATTTGTGTTGTCTGTTCTTTTTGCACAGCCAACAACTGGACCAATCTGCACCAAATTTGACAGCTAAGTAAATGAGTCGCTTCGGAAGATTTCACACTGTGTTTTAGCTCTCTAGCACCTGCTGTTCTTGATATATTTGCCAAAAATCAGAACAGAAAATGGACCAATCTGCCCCAAATCTGCCACACATGTAAATCGAGCACTTCGGTGGGATTTACATGGGGTTTCAGCTCTCTAGGACCTAGCATCTCCACGTACACGTATCCGCATAAAGCAGAATACAAAAGGAAATATTAATTCACGGCCAAGTGCTTAGACCAGTTTGTTCCAGATTTTGCAATTAGCTAAATCAGAGGCTTCGGAAGGTTTTACACTGGGTCACGACTACCGTTTTTTACATTTTTGCAATAAAAAAAAAATACATAATGTTAATATACGGGTAAACAACTGGACCAATTTGAATTTAAATAAATTAGACCCATGCAAAGCCGGGGAATTCTACTAGTACATTATATATTTACTATAGTGACTATTAGTTTTAGCAAAATGCTAAATGTTTTCAAAGCCGTTAACTGAGCAATGTGAGCAACATTTTACTATTTATTTTTGTTACTGCTTCTCTGCCGCCAGTACATGGCCTAATCCAGTAAAAGTAAAAGAAAAAAAAATGCTGTAGCTACAAGATTGACAGCCAGCTCAAAATACTTACAAGAGCCCTCTTCTGCCATGTAAAAAGTCATGAGTCATTGGCAGCTATGATAAAGTACAGGCTGCTGACCTACAATGATTGCTTGTAAAAGATTGCTACCAGCATGAATTCATCACTTTCAAGTACTTAGCTCTATCACAACAATCTGCCACCATCATCATCCCTCATTCTACATCACTTACGGCTGACAGCTTGACATGATAAGGTCATTCTTTTCGCACTTTATATTGTCACCTAGAAAAGGTGGTGCACAGACATCACCAGTTAATGGATTATAGGGACTGAGGCTCCTGGCTGCTGGGTTTGCCAGAGAGGATTCACATCACATAATGCTGAACTAAGGGCCCCTTCACACTGTGCAATCAAAGTCTGAACGAGCGTTCGATTTGTGACGTTTATCCGTCCTCGTTCCGAGGTTGCAAAGTGTGACATGGCGTTACGATTTGCGACGCAGCCCAGCATCGTACGATGTGAAAGAAAGAGCAGAACTTTCTTTCGTCGTAAATGTCTCGCTGTGGCGGTCGAAATCGTAGTATGTGACGGCGGTCATACGAGCTCGTAATGCGACTACGTGGGTTGGGCTTCCGCATACCTGTCTCCTGATTGGGCGTGACGTTTTAGCACGCCCATGCTGGTAATACGTCACGCTCGGAGTCGTAGGACTATGGCGGTGTGAAGGGTAGCGTACGATTGCGACGCGTGACGTTCACATCGCAACTACGTCAGAAAAAGCGTTAACATCGTAGAGTGTGACCGCTGGCTACGAGCTCGTACTGCGATGTCGAATATGACGCAAATGCGTCGTAATCGTAGCAGAATCGACCAGTGTGAAGGGGCCCTTACATACACAAAAATGTTCCCATATTAGTTGTATAGGAAAATGTTTTGTATTCTATATTATAAAGTGCTGGGTTTGCTGATGTTCATTCTAAAAGGGTTATTAAAGGGGTTGTCCAGCCTTAGGTTACAAGTCTGCAGTCACTCTATTTCTGACTGCAGACTTGTGATTCCTCACTCCACGCTACATGAGTTGAATAGTCTCTGGTGCCGGCGCTGGGAGCCGTGGGCTCACGATTACAAGTATACGATTTGCATACATGCAGTCACGTGCCAACTAGTCATGCAAGTGTATTGACCGAGGCCAGATGCAGTCTAGTTGGCACGTGTCGGGAAGTATTGAAATCACATACTTGCTCTCATATGACTGACCTCTCCTGGCACCAGGGAATCTTCACAGTGCGTAGTGCACGCGTGGTGAAGAAACACAAGTCTGCAGTCACATAGAATGACTGTAGACTTGTACCCCAAGACCAGACAACCCCTTTAACTAAGACGTATGATTCATGTCACCTTAAGGAACACTTCTCCAGTGGCAACAGAAGATGCTGATTGTTATTGTGGTATCACTTCTGTTACAATCACAGCTGTTACTGCAGGGACAATAATCTTCTTGGATTATGGCTTTCCTTTACAAACTTAGTTGTTGCTGAGGGTTGCAGGCAAGAAGGAAGACATGGGGCAACCAATTTATTGTTCCTGCAGCTTCATTTTGAAGCTGGTTGTGTTTAATTGGACAAACCATTTCATGAACAGAGTGTAAAGAAGCATAGCTCCCAACCGTCCTGGATTCAGCGGGACTGTCCCAATTTGAGGGCTCAGTCCCGCCACATAAGGGCTATGTCCAGGCTTCAAAATACTCACCTCTCTGAGACACGTGATTATCGCTCCTAGCTCCTCCTCGGAGGTGGGCCACATCTCTCTGGTCAGTGCATAAAATAAATTTAACGCTTCTAGTTTTGTGATCTGTTCTCTAGCTACTGTATGAACCACTGCCCACAATGATTTTGCTAGGAGAATTTGATCATCTTGAGCTGTATTGCAGTCAGTGAACCCAGAAGCAGAAAATACTATTATAATTAGACATACATTATATGTAACAGTGTATTTCTATGTAATTGTATTCTACAGGTGAAGATAAAGTCAATTTTTTTTGTTCCTATAATATTAGTAAGCATAATAAACATTTATTGCAAGAAAAGTCATTCTCTCTTTTTTGTAGGTCTCCCTGGAACTTGAACCAATAACCTCTATGATTGCAGGCAGGAGCTAAACCTATTGAATCACAGGCTTTGGTGATGTCAGTGCCAGAATTTTGTGTACTTGATCTGTATTGCAGCCACTAACCCCACAGGCAGATTACATAGAGACATAGATATACATTGTACACTGCTCAAAAATATAGGGAACACTAAGATACCACATCCTAGATATCTCTGAATGAAATATTCATTGCATATTTTTATTCATTGCATAGTGGAATGTGTTCAGAACAATAAAACATAAAAATTATCAATGTAAATCAAAATGAATATCCCTTGGAGGTCTGGACTTGGAATGATACTAAAAATCAAAGTGGAAAATCAAATTACAGGCTGATCCAACTTCAGTGGAAATGCCTAATGACAAGGAAAAGATGCTCAGTATTGTGTGTGGCCTCCATGTGCCTGTATGACCTCCCAACTGTACAATGCCTGGGCATGCTCCTAATGAGGTGGCTGATGGTCTCCTGAGGGATCTCCTCCCAGACCTGGACTAAAGCATCCACCAACTCCTGGACAATCTGTGGTGCAACGTGACGTTGGTGGATGGAGCGAGACATGATGTCCCAGATGTGCTCAATCGGATTCCGATCTGGGGAATGGGTGGGCCAGTCTATAGCTTCAATGCCTTCAACTTGCAGGAACTGCTGACACACTCAAACCACATGAGGTCTGGCATTGTCCGGCATTAGGAGGAACCCAGGGCCAACCGCACCAGCATAGGGTCTCACAAGGGGTCTGAGGATCTCATTTCGGTACCTAATGGCAGTTAGGCTACCTCTGGCAAGCACATGGAGGGCTGTGCGTCCCTCCAAAGAAATGCCACCCCACACCATTACTGACCCACTGCCAAACCGGTTATGCTGAAGGATGTTGCAGGCAGCAGATCGCTCTCCACGGCGTCTCCAGACTCTGTCACGTGTCACATGTGCTCAGTGTGAACCTGCTTTCATCTGTGAAGAGCACTGGATGCCAGTGGCGAATTTGCCAATCCTGGTGTTCTGTGGCAAATGCCAAGCATCCTGCACAGTCTTGGGCTGTGAGCACAACCCCATCTGTGGACGTCGGGCACTCAGACCATCCTCATGGAGTTGGTTTCTAACCGTTTGTGCAGGCACATGCACATCTGTGGCCTGTTGGAGGTCATTTTGCAGGGCTCTGGCAGTGCTCCTCCTGTTCCTCCTGCACAAAGGCTGAGGTAGCGGTCCTGCTGCTGGGTTGTTGCCCTCCTACGGCTCCCTCCACATCTCCTGGTGTACTGGCCTGTCTCCTGATAGCGCCTCCAGCCTCTGGACACTACGCTGACAGACATAGCAAACCTTCTTGCCACAGCTCGAATTGATGTGCCATCCTGGATGAGCTGCACTACCTGAGCCACTTGTGTGGGTTCTAGAGTCCGTCTCATGCCACCACAAGTGTGAAAGCACAACCAACATTCAAAAGTGACCAAAACATCAGCCAAAAGCATTGGTACTGAGATGTGGTCTGTGGTCCCCACCTGCAGAACCACTCCTTTATAGGGGGTGTCTTGATAATTGCCAATAATTTCCATGTGTTGTCTATTCCATTTGCACAGCTGCATGTGAAATTGATTGTCAATCAGTGTTGCTTCCTAAGTGGACAGTTTGATTTCATTCAAGTTTGATTTACTTGGAGTTATATTCTGTTGTTTAACCCCTTAATGACCGCCGATAGGCCTTTTAACGGCGTCAGTTAAGGGTACTTAAACCACAGCGCCGTTAATTAACGGTGCTGTGGAAAAAATGAATAGCGCCCCCCAGAGTCGGATTTTCTCTGGGGTCTTGGCTACCCCCGGTAACCGAGACCCCAGAGAAAAACATGATTCGGGGGGTTTTTTACCGACCCCCGAGTTGCGATCGCCGGTAATTAACCGTTTACTGGCGGTCGCAAAAAAAAAAAAAAGCGATTTACCATTTAATTTCTCTGTCCTCCGATGTGATCGCACATCAGAGAACAGAGAAATGGGGTCCCCGATCACCCCCCGATAGCCCCCCGATACTCACCTGTCTACCCCGGTGCTCCTTGTGGCTCCCAATGGGCGCCGCAATCTTGTTCTGGCCAAAAAATTGCGGGCGCATGCGCAGTGCGCCCGCCGGCCGGCACCCGGAAGATCTTTGGGGTCTCGGTTGCCGAGGGTAGCCGAGACCCCAAAGAACATGATCGGGGTCGGTTTTTACCGACCCCTGTTTTGCGATCGCCGGTAATTAACTGTTTACCGGTGACCGCAAAAAAAAAAGCGATGTGTAATTCTCTGTCCTCTGGTGTGATTGCACATCAGAGGACAGAGAAATAGGGGGATTCGGGGACCCTGTTATACTTACCGGTGTCCCTGGGTCCTCCTGTGTCCTCTCCTGGCCACCGGCTTCTTCCTCCAGTAAAAAAATGGTGGGCACATGCGCAGTGCGCCCACCATGATCTGCTGGCCGGCAGCTAGGGGAGTTGGGGCTTAAATTAGGGTTACGGTTAGGGTTGGGGCTAAAGTTAGGATTAGGGTTAGGGTTGGGGCTAAATTTATGGTTAGGGTTAGGGTTAGGGTTGGGGCTAAAGTTAGGGTTAGGGATGGGGTTAAAGTTAGGGTTAGGGTTGGGGCTAAATTTAGGGTTGGGGTTGGGTCTAAATTTAGGGTTAGGGTTAGGGTTGAGGCTAAATTCAGGGTTAAGGTTAGGGTTGAGGCTAAAGTTAGGGCTAGGGTTAGGGTTGGGGCTAAAGTTAGGGCTAGGGTTAGGGTTAGGGTTGGGGCTAAATTTAGGGTTAGGGTTAGGGTTGGGGCTAAAGTTAGGGTTAGGGTTGGGGCTAAAGTTAGGGCTAGGGTTGGGGCTAATGTTAGGGCTAGGGTTGCAGCTAAAATTAGGGTTAGAGTTGGGATTAGGGTTAGGGTTTGGATTAGGGTTGGCATTAGGATTATGTTTGGGATTAGGGTTAGGTTTGGGATTAGGGTTAAGATTGGGGTTGGGATTAGGGTTAGGGGTGTATTGGGATTAGGGTTAGGCTTGAGGTTAGGATTGAGATTATGATTAGGGGTGCTTTGGATTTAGGGTTCTGATTAGGGTTATGGTTGTTTTGGGGTTAGGGTTGTGATTATCGTTAGGGTTGTGATTAGGATTATGGATCGGGTTGGGATTAGGGTTAGGGGAGTGTTGGGGTTAGGGTTGGAGTTAGAATTGTGGGGTTTCCACTGTTGAGGTACATCAGGGGGTCTCTAAACGCCACAGCCAGTTTTGCGCTCAAAAAGTCAAATGGTGCTCCCTCCCTTCTGAGCTCTGCCGTGCGCCCAGTGGTTTACCCCCACATATGGGGCATCAGCGTACTCGAGATAAATTGGACAACAACTTTTGGGGTCCAATTTCTCCTGTTTGTGAAAATAAAAACTTGGGGGCTAAAAAATCTTTTTTGTGGAAAAAAAAATATTTTTTATTTTCACGACTCTGCATTATAAACTTCTGTGAAGCACTTTGGCATTCAAAGTTCTCACCACACATCTAGATAAGTTCCTTGGGGGGTCTAGTTTCCAAAATGGGGTCACTTGTGGGGGTTTCTACTGTTTAGGTACATCAGGGGCTCTGCAAACGCAACGTAATGCCCGCAGACCATTCTATCAAAGTCTGCATTCCAAAACGGTACTCCTTCCCTTCCGAGCTCTGCCATGCGCCCAAAGAGTGGTCCCCCAACACATGGGGTATCAGTGTACTCAGGAAAAATTGGACAACAACTTTTGGGGTCCAGTTTCTCTTGTTACCCTTGTGAAAATAAAAATTTGGGGGCTAAAAAATCTTTTTTGTGGAAACATTTTTTTTTATTTTCACGACTCTGCATTATAAACTTCTGTGAAGCACTTGGGCATTCAAAGTTCTCACCACACATCTAGTTAAGTTCCTTGGGGGGTCTAGTTTCCAAAATGGGGTCATTTGTGGGGGGTTTCTACTGTTTACCTACATCAGGGGCTCTGCAAATGCAACATAACGCCCGCAGACCATTCTATCAAAGTCTGCATTCCAAAACGGCGCTCCTTCCCTTCCAAGCTCTGCCATGCACCCAAACAGTAGTTTACCACCACATATGGGGTATCAGCCTACTTATCATAAATTGCACAATAAATTTTGGGGTCCAATTTCTCCTGTTCCCCTTGTGAAAGTAAAAATTGGGGGGTGAAAAATCATTTTTGTGGAAAAAATATGATTTTTTTTATTTTCATGGCTCTACATTATAAACTTCTTTGAAGCAGTTGGGGGTTCATAGTGCTCACCGCACACCTAGATAAGCTCTTTGGGGGGTCTAGTTTCCAAAATGGTGTCACTTGTGGGGGGTTTCTACTGTTTAGGTACATCAGGAGCTTTGCAACTGCAACATGACGCCCGCAGACCATCCCATCAAAGTCTGCATTCCAAGCGGTGATCCTTCCCTTCCGAGCCACGATGGGTGCCCAAACAGTGCCCACCCCCACATATGTGGTATCAGCGTACTCAGGGCAAACTGGCCAACAGATTTTGGGGTCCAATTTCTCCTGTTACCCTTGAGAAAATAAAAAATTGCAGCCTAAAAAATCCTTTTTGAGGAAAAAAAATGGATTTTTTATTTTCACGGCTCTACGTTATAAATTTCTGTAAAGCACTTGGGGGTTTAAAGTGCTCACCACACATCTAGATAAGTTCCTTGAGGGGTCTAGTTTCCTAAATGGGGTCACTTGTGGGGGGCTTCTACTGTTTAGGCACATCAGGGGCTCTCCAAACGCGACATGGTGTCCGATCTCAATTCCAGCCAATTCTACATTGAAAAAGTAAAACGGCACTCCTTCACTTCCAAGCTCTGTGGTGCGCCCAAACAGTGGTTTACCCCCACATATGGGGTATCGACATACTCAGGAGAAATTGCACAACAACTTTTGTGGTCTAATTTGTTCTGTTACCCTTGTCAAAATAAAAATTGTGGGGCAAAATGATCCTTTTTTTTAGAAAAAATTTGATTTTTTATTTTCATGGCTCAACGTTATAAACTTCCATGAAGCACCTGGGGGTTTAAAGTGCTCACCACACACTTAGATAAGTTCCTTAAGGGGTCTAGTTTCCAAAATGGTGTCACTTGTAGGGGATTTTCACTGTTTAGGCACATCAGGGGCTCTCCAAACGCGACATGGCGTCCGATCTCAATTCCAGCCAAATCTACATTGAAAAAGTAAAACAGCACTCCTTCTATTCCAAGCTCTGTGGTGTGCCCAAACAGTGGTTTACCCCCACATATGGGATATCAACGTACTCAGGAGAAATTGCACAACAACTTTTGTCGTCTAATTTCTCCTGTTACCCTTGTGAAAATAAAAATTTGGGGGCAAAAAGATAATTTTTGTAGAAAAAATGTGATTTTTTATTTTCACGGCTCTACGTTATAAACTTCTGTGAAGCACCTGGGGGTTTAAAGTGCTCACCAGTTTCCAAAATGGTGTCACTTGTGGAGCGTTTCCACTGTTTAGGCACATCAAGGGCTCTCTAAACGTGACATGGCATCCAATCTCAATTCCAGCCAATTCTGCATTGAAAAAGTCAAACGGCGCTCCTTCTCTTCCAAGCTCTGCGGTGCGCCCAAACAGTGGTTTACCCCCACATATGGGGTATCGGCGTATTCAGGAGAAATTGCACAACAAAATTTATGGTTAAATTTCTGTTTTTTCACTTGAGAAAATAAAAAAAATGGTTCTGAAGTAAAATGTTTGCAAAAAAAAGTTAAATGTTCATTTTTTCCTTCCACATTGTTTCAGTTCCTGTGAAGCACGGAAAGGGTTAATAAACTTCTTGAATGTGGTTTTGAGCACCTTGAGGGGTGCAGTTTTTAGATTGGGGTCACACTTGGTTATTTTCTATCATATAGACCCCTCAAAATGACTTCAAATGTGATGTGGTCTCTAAAAAAAACTGGTGTTGTAAAAATGAGAAATTGCTGGTCAACTTTTAACCGTTATAACTCCCTAACAAAAAAAAATTTTGTTTCCAAAATTGTGCTGATGTAAAGTAGACATGTGGGAAATGTTATTTATTAACTATTTTTTGTGACATATCTCTCTGATTTAAGGGAATAAAAATACAAAGTTTGAAAATTGCAAAATTTTAAAAATTTTCGCCATATTTCCATTTTTTTCATAAATAATCGCAAGTAATATCGAAGAAATGTTACCACTAACATGAAGTACAATATGACACAAAAAAACAGTCTCAGAATCAGCAGGATCTGTTAAAGCATTCCAGAGTTATAACCTCATAAAGTGACAGTGGTCAGAATTGTAAAAATTGGCTCGGTCATCAAGTACCAAATTGGCTCTGTCACTAAGGGGTTAAGTGTTCCCTTTATTTTTTTGAGCAGCTTATGAAACAGTGTATTTGTAAGTTCTTCTCCATGTCAAATTTACCCAGTGGTTTCCCGTTCAGCGTGCAATGGTGAAAAACAGTGTATTTTTATGTCTCTGTATTCTAGAGGGATAATAAAAGACAGATTTTTTTTCTTATAAAATAACTAAAAAATAATTAATAACAATTACATAAATGTCATTTTTACTGCGCTTTTGTAAAAAATAGTAAAGATCACCAATCAGCAAATCGTGATGACCCACACAACACAGCCATCCGATTATTTACAGGAATTGGTAAATGGCCAAAAACTGTTGAAATTTATATTTGTGCTCTAATAAAACCCATAAAAAAAATGTATCACTAAGGCCATGTTTACACACAGAGTAAATGATGTGCTAGTGCTTTTTTTCCCCACACGTTTTCTGAAGGTGTCTGCACTACACAACGCAATAACAATCTTTTCTGATTATTGCATGTTTCCTGCTTATCTTTTATGCATGTTCATCCACATTTTATGCGTTTTCGGTGAAGATTTAATCTGCGCTTTTTATTCTTTTTTAATATTATAGACGAGCTTTGGTTTTGCTCTTAAAAATGCAAGTGTTTTCTTTATATGAGATTTTTTCAGCTCCACATAGAGATATTGTGGGGGGGGGCATTTTTGGAATAAACATATTTGCTTTAATTGTGATAATATGGGCGTAGTGTTAGCAATTAGCAGTATTACGCCATCTTCCCCTCCAGTGGTTCGGATCCTTAGTATTAGAGTATTTATTGCTAAATGCTTCTGTTACAGCATCACATGTGAAAGGAATTACCGTAAGAATTATATTGCCCATTCTCTCTCATTTTCAGTGGGAGCACATTCAATGCTGGTTCCAGAGGGTTGGACTGGCCTCCTAAGTTATGGACCTTGGCTTTTGAGCAGCTGAACCTTTGATTAGGGCATCCCTTTCCACCAGCACATGGGCAGTATATCAGTCAGTTTATCAGCTTTGGGAGAATTGGATAGGATCATTTGGTCGTGTGCTGTCTGAAAATGATAAGGTAGTATTATTGCTGTTGTGGTTAAGTGAGGGAGCGTCTAAGAGGTGTAACCTAGTAACATAGTTAGCAAGGCCGAAAAAAGACATTTGTCCATCCAGTCCAGCCGATATTCTGTGGGAATAAATCCCCAGATCTACGTTCTTCTAAACAACCTAATCACTGTAAGATACAATATTGTTATGCTCCAGGAAGATATCCAGGCTTCTCTTGAACCCCTGAACTGGGTTCGTCATCACCACCTCATCAGGCAAGGAATTCCAGATTCTCACTGCCCTAACAGTAAAGAATCCTCTTCTATGTTGGTGGAAAAACCTTCTCTCCTCCAGACGCAGAGAATGCCCCCTTGTGACTGTCACCTTCCTTGGTATAAACAGATCCTCGGACAGATATTTGTATTGTCCCCTTATATACTTATACATGTTTAGTAGATCACCCCTCAGTCGTCTTTTTTCTAGACTAAATAATCCTAATTTTGCTAATCTCTCTGGGTATTGTAGTTCCCCCATCCCATTTATTAATTTTGTTGCCCTCCTTTGTACTCGTTCTAAATCCATTATATCCTTCCTGAGCACTGGTGCCCGAAACTAAACACAGTACTCCATGTGCAGTCTAACCAGAGATTTTTACAGAGGCAGTATAATGCTCTCATCATGTGTATCCAGATCTGTTTAATGCACCACATGATCCTGTTTGCCTTGGCAACCGCTGCCTGGCACTGGCTGCTCCAGGTAAATTTATAATTAACTAAGATCCCCAAGTTCTTCTCCATGTCAGATTTACCCAGTGGTTTCCCGTTCAGTGTGTAATGGTGATATTGATTCCTTCTTCCTATGTGTATAACCTTACATTTATCATTGTTAAACCGCATCTGCCACCTCTCAGCACAAGTTTCCAACTTATACAGATCCATCTGTAGCAGAATACTATCTTCTCTTGTATTGACTGCTTTACATATTTTTGTGTCATCTGCAAATATCGATATTTTACTGTGTAAACCTTCTACCAGATCGTTAATATGTTGAAGAGAAAATGTCCCAGCACCGACCCCTGCAGTACCCCACTGATCACAGTGACCCAGTAAGAGAATAAACCACTTATGAAAACCCTCTGCTTTCTATCACTAAGCCAGTTACTTACCCATTTACACACATTTTCCCGCAGACCCAGCATTCTCATTTTGTGTACCAACCTCTTGTGTGGCACAGTATCAAATGCTTTGGAAAAATCAAGCTATACCACGTCCAATGACTCACCTTGGTCCCAGTCTATAGCTTATCTCTTCATAAAAACTGATTAGATTGGTTTGACAGTAGCGATTCCTCATAAACCCATGCTGATATGGAGTTAAACAGTTATTCTCATTGGGATAATCCAGAATGATATCCCTCAGAAACCCTTCAAATATTTTCCCAACAACAGAGGTTAGACTTACTGGCCTATAATTTCCAGGTTCACTTTTAGAGCCTTTTTGCATATTGGTACCACATTTGCTATGCGCCAGTCCTGTGGAACAGATCTCATCGCTATAGAGTCCCTAAATATAAGAAATAATGGTTTGTCTATTACATTACTTAGTTCTCTTAGTACTCGTGGGTGTAAGCCATCCAGACCCGGAGATTTATCTATTTTAATCTTATTTAGCCGGTTTCGCACCTCTTCTTCGGTTAGATTGGTTGTTATGGAACTGCAACACAGAACTAGGATAGAAGGTGGAAAACTGACCCTGCACTGAGACTAGGCTGATACCCTACGATGGAGTCTTCTCAGCGAAGACCTATAGATAGGAGGAAGGAGGTCCCTGAAAGATCTAAGGACTGGGTATAAAAACAGGTCACCTCCTAATAGAAAACACAGAGACGGTTGCAGAAACCAACTGAAAACAGAAACTAAAGATAGCAGAACCAGAGATCTCAGAACTGCACAATATCAAACACAGAAAGCTATCAAAGCACCTAGCCAGAACTCTAGCGGATTAACACTGTTGTCCAGCAAGGAATGTGAGGCAGGTGCTGGGTAATAAAAGGTGATACAATCACCTGACCTAAGACAACCCAGCACCAGGGGAAAAAGACCAGCAGCCAGAAAACCACCACAAGATGGCGGATGGTCAAAAAACAAAACAAATTCTAACATCTGTCCTCTTGGCCGAGCCTTATTCGGAAATCTCCTGTGAAAGGCCTTAATCAGCCTTGAGGCCGAGATGTCCTCAGCTTTCACCCAGGAATTATCCTCATGACCGAACCCCTTCCAGGACACGAGATACTGCAACCTTCCTCTGTGCCACCTGGAATCTAAAATGAGTGAAATCTCAAACTCGCCATCCTCATCAACTGGAGGAGCAGTCAGCATCGCTTCCTTATCTGGTGTGTCAACTTTCTTCAGTAAAGATACATGAAAAACTGAATTAATTCTCCAGGACAAGGGGATATCTAATCTTACCGCTGCCGAGATGACAACCTGAATCACTTTGAAGGGTCCTACTAACTTAGGCCCCAGTTTTTTAGAAGGGATCTTCAAACGCAGATTCCTAGAGGACAACCAGACCATGTCCCCAACTACAAACAACGCCTCCCTTCTTTTCTTGTCAAAATATTTCTTTGACCTCCTATTTGCCTCTTTCATATTATGACGTACATTGGTCCAAACCCTGTCCAAATTTCCAGAAATACTCTCCTGCTTAGGCACCGCTGCCCCAATCTTTGAAAATGGACCAAAAGATGGATGCCTCCCTGTACAGCAAAAAAAAGGAGAACACCCAGCCGAGAAAGACTTATGATTATTAAGAGCAAACTCAGCTAGTGGAAAATATTCCGACCACATCTCCTGATTGTCTGCTACAAAACATCTCAGAAACTGCTCGATGTCCTGGTTCTTCCTTTTGGTCTGTCCATTGGACTCCGGATGATAACCTGACAAAAATGACAAATGAACCTTTAATTTGTCACAAAAAGCACGCCAAAAGCGAGCCACAAACTGTGGTCCTCTATCGGAGACAATGTCCGTGGGAACCCCATGGAGCCTGACAATCTCTTTCACAAATGCCTTAACTAGAGTCTTGGCGCAGGGTAATTTTTTGAACTGGACCAGATGACACATCTTACTAAACCGGTCCACAACAACCCAGATGACAGAAAAACCCTCAGAGACCGGCAGATCGGTGATAAAATCCATAGCAAGATGTGACCATGGTGAACTAGGAACTTCCAAAGGGCACAGCAACAATGCAGCTGGGGCATGAGAGGCCTTCGACCTAGCGCACACAGCACACTGACGCACCCACTTGATGATTTCTCTTTGCCACCAGAAGCTTCGACCGATTGACTTTCTAGTTTCCGAAATCCCTGGATGACCCGCCAACTGAGACTCATGACACTCAGCAAACAAAGCTCTCCGCAAGGCTCTAGGCACAAATAATCTACCATACGGAGTGTTAGTTGGTGCAGCATTCTGGGCCTCTAGGATGCTACTCTCCAACTCAGAACCCAATGCTGCCACCACCACCCCTCTCTGCAAAATACATTCCTCCTTCTCAGTATTAACTGCTGGAGAGAAACTACGGGACAAAGCATCTGCTTTAAAATTCTTCATCCCAGGGATATATGTTACGGAGAAATGAAACCAGGCAAAAAACAGTGCCACCTAGCTTGCCGGGCATTCAAATGTTTAGCAGCATCCAGATATATCAGATTCTTATGATCAGTAAAAACCTTTATCAGATATCTAGCCCCCTCCATAAAATGTCGCCAAAGCTCAAACACGAGTTTAATAGCCAGCAACTCTCTGTTCCCAACATCATAGTTGAGCTCAGTCTCCGAAATTTTTTTAGAAAAGAAAGCAAATGCACCCCATCCTCTCCCTATTGGGACAGAACTGCCCCCACCCCTACTGAAGAGGCATCAACCTCTACCAGAAATGGCTTGGTCTCATCTGTCTGGATCAAAACAGTAGCAGAGCTAAACCTCTCCTTGAGATGCTCAAAAGCCTTAGCGGCCTCAGAGGACCATTGGACAGTATAGGAACCCTTCTTGGTGAGATCAGTTACAGGTTTAGTGATCACAGAAAAATTCTTTATGAATTTTCTATAATAATTAGCAAACCTTAAAAATCTCTGAACCGACTTTAAACATTCAGGCATAGGCCACTCCAGCACTGCCTGAACCCTCACCGGATCCATCTCAAACCCATCACTGGAGACAAGATACCCCAAAAACTCATTTTCTGTATTGCAAACACGCACTTCTCCAATTTAGCAAAGATTGAGTTTTCGCTCCAAATCTGTAAAACATCGCGGACTCTTCTGCCAATGCAACTCCAGATCAGGTGAATAGATCAAAATATCATCCAAATAAACAATAACACTCCTACCGATCAACGACCTCAGAATGTCATTAATGACATTTTGGAAAAACACAAGCGCATTAGTAAAGCCAAAAGGCATCACCAGACACTCAAAATGACCTTCTGGGGTATTAAAGGCTGTCTTCCATTCATCGCCCTCCTTCACCAGCAGTAAATTATATGCCACACGAAGGTCAATCTTAGAGAACCACTTTGCTCCAGTTAGTTGGTTAAACAAATCCGGACTCAGCGGCAATGGGAAAGGATTGTGCACAGTGATCTTATTAATCTCCCGAAAATTCAGACACGGCCTAAGAACCCCCTCCTTCTTTTTGACAAAAAAGAATCCTACAGCCACAGGGGTCTTAGAGAGTCTTATATGACCTGCAGCTAAACTAGTCTGTAGGTATTCCTTTAAGGCCTCCGTCTCGGGAATCGTCAGATTAAATAAACGACTCTTAGGAAGTGTGGCACCTGGGACGAACTCAATAGCGCAGTCGTAATCTCTATGGGGTGGCAAAGCTTGCGACTCAACCTCTGAAAATACCCTCCAGAAATCCTGAAAGGCTTCAGGTAGCTCCTTCTTCACAACAGCAGCAATGTGAACATTACAACAATTACCTTAACACCCCTGACCCCAGGACCTTATAGTACTAGATGACCAGTCCAGCAAAGGATTGTGCATTTTTAACCAGGATAAACCCAGGATGACTGGGCAAGGTAATTTAGCAAGGACAAACAAGTCTATACACTCCTGATGTTCCATATTCATAATAAGTGGGAATGCAGTAACCTTTCGAGAAATACACCCATGTTCCAGAGGAGTGTTATCAATAGCCACAACAGGAATAGGAGATGAAAATGGTTCAGAATCAAACTTATATTTGTCTAGAAATTGTTGATCAATCAAAATAAGTGCAGAACCACAATCCACCATTACCTGAAAATCAATGGAATGACCATGATATGTGGTATTACCAGAAAAAAAAACTCCTGCAGACCATAAAAAAGCAATACAAACTGGAGTGTTACTCCTACTGACCTTTTTTTTTTCCTTATGCGAACCACACAAAACCAACCACAAAATGGTCAGCCTTACCACAATATAAGCATAGCCCTTCAGAAAACCTTTTCTTCCTCTCCTGGGAACGAGAGGATATCGCCCCAAGTTTCGTCGGTTCCCCGCAGTCGACGGGGCTATCCTGAGAGACTGGGGTTTTTTTTGTTTCTGTTTTTAAATATAGCGCTAACATATTCCACAGCGCTTTACAGACATTATCATCGCTGTCCCCGATGGGGCTCACAATCTAAATTCCCTATCGGTATGTCTTTGGAATGTGGGAGGAAACCGGAGTACCCGGAGGAAACCCACGCAAACAGGGAGAGAACATCCAAAATCTTTGCAGATGTTGTCCTTGGTGGGATTTGAACCCAGTACTCCAGCGCTGCAAGGCTGCAAGGGTTCAGCATTATAAGAGCCTTCTCTTCATTCTGTCTGTCTCTCAATCTTCTATCCACACGGATAGCTAATTGCATAGCAGTTTCCAAAGTATCAGGTGCAGGATATGCAATGAGCAAATATTTAACTCTTTCACTCAAACCTGCTAAAAACTGACTCTTGAGCGCTGGGTCATTCCACCTGACCTCTGCGGACCATAGTCTGAACAGGGTACAATACCTCTCAGCATCAACAGAACCCTGTTTAAGCTGTCTGAGCTCTGCCACAGCTGATGTGACCTGATCAGGATCATCATATAACATCCCCATCGCAGAAAAAAAAATGCTTCTACTGATGTCAAACAAGGATCATCAGGATGTAATGAAAATGCCCAAATTTGGGGTTAATTTCGCAATAAAGACATAATAATCCCCACACGCTGTAATTCACTCCCAGAGGATCTGGGTCTAAGCAGAAAATATAGTAAACATGCATTTTTAAATGTACAAAATTCCTGCTGTTTACCAGAAAAAAACTCAGGTAATCGTATCTTAGGTTCTTCAGAGCTTCAGAGTAATTACTCACATGCTGTTGAAGGCTGGCTACTTCCAATGTTAAATCCAAACAAAGAGGAAAGCAGCAACACTTCCGTTTTGTGATGAAGAAACCTTAGTCCTTTATTTCCAATATAAATTCATGGACAAGGTAAACAGGGCAGGGACAGTGCAAGTAAAAAGGACAACGGCTGTTTCGCGTTAACCACACTTCCACGGGTCCATGAATTTATATTGGAAATAAAGGACCAAGGTTTCTTTGTCACAAAACGGAAGTGTTGCTGCTTTCCTACATGTTTCTTCCTGGTAAGCACCCTCCAACAAGTGACTTTACTCCCATAATGTACCAATGATTCAGAGTGTATCCCTCTATACCAGTAAGTAACTCATTACATTTATCTCAGCGCCATTCATTTTTTTCTTGTATTTGGACTACTTCCAATGTTAACCCTTGCAAGCATTGAGCAAGTTTCTGGATGCTGCACATATTAAAGGAATCCAGGAGAGAATTTTTTTTTTAATGTGTGGCTGGACAAACTGTTACAGAACTGCAACACAGAACTCGGATAGAAGGGGGAAAACTGACCCTGCACTGAGACTAGGCTGATACCCTACCATGGAGTGGGCGACCCATGCCTTGCGAATAGAGCCACCGATGATCCTAGGTTAATCTCAGCGAAGACCTATAGATAGGGGGAAGGAGGTCCCTGAAAGATCTAAGGACTGGGTATAAAAACAGGTCACCTCCTAATAGAAAGCACAGAGATGGTTGCAGAAACCAACTGAAAACAGAAACTAAAGATAGCAGAACCAGAGATCCCAGAACTGCACAATATCAAACACAGAAAGCTATCAAAGCACTTAGCCAGAACTCTAGCGGATTAACACTGTTGTCCAGCAAGAAATGGGAGGCAGGTGCTGGGTAATAAAGGGTGATACAATCACCTGACCTAAGATAACCCACCACCAGGGGAAAAAGACCAGCAGCCAGAAAACCACAACAAGATGGCGGATGGTCAAAAAACAAAACAAACTCTACCATTGGTGACCCATAATATAGGGTTCTCTTTGTCTCTCAGCATTTCGCCTAGCATTTCATTTTCCACAGTGAATACCGTGAAGAAGTAGGTATTTATCGTATATATACTCAAGTATAAGCCGAGATTTTCAGCCCATTTTTTTAGGCTAAAAGTGCCCCTCTCGGCTTATACTCGAGTCATTGTCCCAGGGGGCCGGCGGGGGAGGGGGAGCGGCAGGAGTGGCGTCTGTCACATCAAACTCACCTGCTCCCGGCGTGGTCTTTGCACTTGCCTGCTTCTCCAATGGTCTCCAGTACCCACACCTCTTCCTGTGTTCAGCGGTCATGTGGTACCGCTCATTAAAGTAATGAATATGGATGCGAACTTTAATTACTTTAATGAGCGGTACCACATGACCTCTGAACACAGGAACAAGCTGCCGGTGCACCGGAGAGTGGAGACCATCGGAGAAGCAGGGACATACAGAGAAACCGCGCCAGGAGGGGGTGCGTATGACGGGGGAGGATGAGCCATGCGATATTCACCTGTCCCCGTTCCACCGCCGGGCTCTGTCTTCCGTGTCCTCTGGCTGTGACATTCAGGTCAGAGGGTGCGATGACGTGGTTAGTGCGTGCCCTCTGCCTGAACAGTCACTGCAGAGGCCCGGAAGACACCGCAGCGTGCTGCGGTGGAACGGGGCAGGTGAATATCACAAGTGCCAGGGGCCTGAGCCAGCGGTGACACCGCCACCTGGCTCCCAGCAACGAGAGGTGAATATGTCATTTTTTTAAATTGCAGCAGCAGGAGCAGCATATGGGGTTATATTATTCTATGGAGCATCTTATGGGGCCATCAACCTTTGTGCAGCATTATATAGGGAATAATATTCTATGGAGCATCTTATGGGGCTATCAACCTTTGTGGAGCAGCATATGGGGCATTATATTCTATGGAGCATCTTATGGGGCCATCAACCTTTGTGTAGCATTATATGGGGAATAATATTCTATGGAGCATCTTATGGGGCCATCAAACTTTGTGCAGCATTATATTGGGAATAATATTCTATGGAGCATCTTATGGGGTCATCAACCTTTGTGGAGCAGCATATGGGGCATTATATTTTATGGAGTATCTTATGGGGCCATCAACCTTTGTGCAGCATTATATGGGGCATAATATTCTATGGAGCATCTTAATAGTTCATCAACCTTTGTTCAGCATTATATGGGGTATAATATTCTATGGACCATCTTATGGGGCCACCAACCTTTGTGCAACATTATATGGGGCACAATATTATATGGAACATCTTATAGGGCCATCATTTACCTTTTATGCAGCATTATATGGGGCATATTTTAATATGGAGCATCTTATGGGGCCCATCATGAACTTTATGGAGCATTATATGGGGCTCCTGATTCAATATGGATATTCAAAAACACAACCTTCTGATGTCTCAATTAATTTTACTTTTATTGGTATCTATTTTTATTTTTAAAATTTACCAGTAGCTGCTGCATTTCCCACCCTAGGCTTATACTTGAGTCAATAAGTTTTCCCAGTTTTTTTAGTGTCAAAATTAGGGGTCTCGGCTTATGCTCGGGTCGGCTTATACTCAAGTATATACAGTAATATATTAGCTTTTTCCTCGTCATCTACAACCATTCTTTCCTCATAAATTTTTAAGGGCCCTACACTTTCACTTTTTATTCTTTTACTATTGATATAGTTGAAGAACAGTTTGGGATTAGTTTTACTCTCCTAAGCAATGTGCTTCTCTGTTTCTTTTTTGGCAGCTTTAATTAGTTTTTTATATAAAGTATTTTTCTCCTTATAGTTTTTTAGAGTTTCAACGGTGCCATCCAGCTTTAGTAGTTTAAATGCTTTCTTTTTACTGTTAATTGCCACTTTTACTTCTTTGTTTAGCCACATTGGGTTTTTCCTATTTCTTGTCCTTTTATTCCCACAAGGTATAAACCGCTTACAGTGCCTATTTAGGATGTTATTAAACATTTCCCATTTATTATCTGTATTCTTATTCCTGAGGACATTGTCTCAGTCCACCATATTAAGGGCATCTCTAAGCTGGTCAAACTTTGCCTTCCTAATGTTCGGTGTTTTTGCGACTCCCTGACATGTCCCTCCAGCGAAAGACAAGTGAAACTGTACAATATTGTGGTCGCTATTTCCTAGATACCCGACGACCTGCAGATTTGTTATTTTGTCAGGTCTGTTAGATAGTATTAGGTCTAAAAGTGCTGCTCCTCTGGTTGTATTCTGCACCAACTGTGAAAGATAATTTTTCTTGGTTATTAGCAGAAACCTGTTGCCTTTATGGGTTTCGCAGCTCTGTTTCCCAGTTAATATTCGAGTAGTTAACATCCCCCATAAGAAGGACCTCATTATGGGTTGCAGCTTCATCTCTCTGCCTTAGTAGTAGACTTTCTATGATTTCTGTTATATTTGGGGGTTTGTAACAGACCCCAATGAGAATTTTGTTACTCTTTTTTTCTTTATGTATTTCGACCCATATGAACTCGACATCCTCAGTCTCTTCACTAGTATCATCCCTTAAAGTGGACTTTAGACAAGACTTTACATAAAGACAAACCCCTCCTCCTCTCTGATTTTTATGATCCTTTCTAAACAGACTGTAACACTGAAAGTTAACTGCCCAGTCATGGCTTTCATCTAACCATGTCTCGGTTATTTCCACTATGTCATAGTTACCTGTAGATATTTCTGCTTCTAGCTCTTCCATCTTGTTTGTCAGGCTACTGGCATTTGCGAGCAAGCAGTTTAGAGGATTTTGTTTTGTTCCAATCTGCTCTCTGTGGATTGTTTTAGAAATTTTCTCTCTTCCCTTCCAAGTATGTTGTCTTGGGTCTTCTTTGCCGCACCTCATATCCTGTATCAGTATATTTTCTGGCTTCATGTTCTTGTCTAACGTTTTTCAGAGGGATGAGGTGGAAGAGGGTTTTGAAGGAAGTTCACCAGTTTGTGCATTCGGATCGGCCCCCAGATATTTTGGTGTTGCATGTGGGGGTAATGATTTGGGGGTTTGCCTATGCAGGGATTTGGTCAGAGATATGAAGCACAATTTTTTACGTCACTGGACATCCTTTTCCGAGATCATTACAGTATGGACCGAGATTTTTCCCCAGAAGTGGCAGAATGCCCATTCAGTCGAGAAGTTGAACAAGGCTCGAATAATGGTGAACAGGGCAATATCAAATTTTATTTCCCAGATTTGTGATTTCTGTACGTCTAAGGGGTAAGCTCTCTTCTTGTGGAGAGTGACATACCAGCTCTGGCTTGTCAAGGTAAGGAGGCTTATTCGCCATGCAATGCTCCTCTGGGAAATTTAATATGCAAATTGCCTCTTCAGAGAAAAAGAGGACTTGAACTCTATAGCGCCACCTGTTGGAAGTAGCGATCCTACAAGTCACAATCAACCCTTTAACGAGTCTTGCAATATGACTTAGGATAAAATTCCAAATCAGTATCTCAATTCGCAGAAACGGTGTTTTGGGCTGTTGGCCATTGTCAATGCGAAGCATGAGAACTGATTTGGCTAGGTGAGAGAGGCTCTAGACTGAGGTCTAAGGGGTAAGGTTTCTCCTTGTGGAGAGTGACATACCAGCTCTGGCTTGTCAAGGTAAGGAGGCTTATTTGCCGTGCAATGCTCCTCTGGGAAACTTAATATGCAAATTACCTCTTCAGAGAAAAAGCGGACTGTGCAGTATTCTAATTTGGAGCATAGTAATAATAAGTTCTTGTTAGCGAATAGGGTGCAATTAAATGCCATAGTTATTGACTTATGGACTCTGGCCTACAAGAAGGCACTGAGCGAGCAATGTTCTGATGGAAAGTGGGGTCTCAAGCATTTGAGGGCTCAAATATTTTAAGTTGTGGCATGTCGCCGGGTCCTTGAGGTTGTTTTTACTGTAAATTGGTTTGGAGGATTCATCAGGACATGGATCCCTCAGTTAAAAGTTGGTTATTTGGTTTTGGGTGCTCCTGAGCCTGTGGGTTGTGGCTGGGAGTAATTGCATTTTTCTTACACATGGGAAGAAGGAATCAATATCACCATTACACACTGAACGGGAAACCACTGGGTAAATCTGACAGGGAGAAGGACTTGGGGATCCTAGTTAATGATAAACTTACCTGGAGCGGCCAGTGCCAGGCAGCAGCTGCCAAGGCAAACAGGATCATGGGGTGCATTAAAAGAGGTCTGGATACACATGATGAGAGCATTATACTGCCTCTGTACAAATCCCTAGTTAGACCGCACATGGAGTACTGTGTCCAGTTTTGGGCACCGGTGCTCAGGAAGGATATAATGGAACTAGAGAGAGTCCAAAGGAGGGCAACAAAATTAATAAAGTGGATGGGAGAACTACAATACCCAGATAGATTAGCGAAATTAGGATTATTTAGTCTAGAAGAAAAAAGACGACTGAGGGGCGATCTAATAACCATGTATAAGTATATAAGGGGACAATACAAATATATCGCTGAGGATCTGTTTATACCAAGGAAGGTGACGGGCACAAGGGGGCATTCTTTGCGTCTGGAGGAGAGAAGGTTTTTCCACCAACATAGAAGAGGATTCTTTACTGTTAGGGCAGTGAGAATCTGGAATTGCTTGCCTGAGGAGGTGGTGATGGCGAACTCAGTTGAGGGGTTCAAGAGAGGCCTGGATGTCTTCCTGGAGCAGAACAATATTGTATCATACAATTATTAGGTTCTGTAGAAGGACGTAGATCTGGGGATTTATTATGATGGAATATATGCTGAACTGGATGTACAAATGTCTTTTTTCGGCCTTACTAACTATGTTATGGTTGTTTTGGGTCACCAGATCTTGTAACTTCAAGGGACTTACCACACTTTCCAAACAGTTTTAGAAATGTTTATATTGCTTATAATAAAGGCTGCTGTGGCCAATATTATCCAAACCCTCTGTGATTGTCTTTATAAGTAGGAAAAGATGGTTTGGTTGGTAAGGGTGTGGGGCATTCTCTAAGGAGCGGTGTGTATAGCTGGACCATCGGAGATTAGACAATACCAGCGTCATAGAGCAGATAGACAAGGTGGACAGCAATGTAAGCAGTCTCTTCTTACTCAGCTTGAAAACCAATCACAAACGCAACCAAGCCTTCAATGAATTATAATCAGCTTGCGTCTTTCACCCGGATGCAAAGAGCACACTGAACAAACAGGAAAAGCAAAAAGCGCCATCCGACAATACATAAAGTGTGGAAGCTGATAATGCAGATAAGGAAACTGATAAAAGTGCTAACCCGCCATTCTGACAGTGCATGCATAACTACACATCACATCCAGGTGGGGTGCAACAGTGTGACCACCACATCTGAAGACATGACTGACAGGGCTCGATTGCTCCAGGATACAAGGGCTGGGGGCTATCTGCCTCGCCTCTGCCATGTGAGTTTCCTTAACAGCGTTATCACCTTCCACGTTTATAAATTGTCAGTTTGCGCTTTTTCTTTTTTCCTACTTGTTTATTACCAATGAAGTAAAGGGGTAGAGTTTCCTACTACACATGCTCACTGCCACGTATCCTAGTAATGTTCTATAACAGGTTTCTGTCAATGTAATAACCATTTTAACATATTATAGTGATTATCTCCTTAGACAAAAGGGTGTGATTCACTAACTAAATATATTTAAAATGTATTTATTATGACAGTCCCTTAATTTATATATATTCGATTTCTTGAGAAACCCATTAATGCACCAAACATTCTGTGCTGAGATGTAAATCTAATTCTTTCTGCCTACAAACAATGCTTCTGGGAAAACATACCCACATGTCACTGATCCCAAATATTGCCATATGCATGTTCCCTGAGGCTATGTTCAGAGGGACTTTTTTGAGGGACAAATAAGACAAGTTTATAAAACAGAAACCACTTCAGGAAATGCTTCTTTTCGGGAGAGTTTTTTTGTGGAGTTTTTCTTTTCCAGAAGTATTTAGTGAACCAGGTTTGAAGACGTTTTGAAACTTTTGGAATAGTTTTTTTTAAGGAAGTAATTTTTGCAGCCTTTTGATTTAACAAACTTAGTTTGGAGCCGACATAAAAAAAGTGACACGCTCTTCTTTTTTTTCCACCAGACATTTTTCAAAACCTGTTCAGGAAAAAAGCATCTAAAAAACTCCTCAACAAAGAAGAATTCCCATAGAACAATAGGTCACTGAGTTAGAGGTGTTGTTTAAGCACAACATATTGATGACCTATATTCTCATCAATATCAGATTGGTGGGAATCCGACACCTTGCACTCCAACCCATAAACTGTTATTTGCTGTAGGCTAGCAGCAGCCTTATGTGAACACTTTGACCAGATCTACAAAGTGCAGATTTATTCAATATGTAGCGGTCGCTGAGGGTTTCACAGAGCAGCTTGATGGAAGCAGTTCTGCAGTATTTGACAATGACTGCTGCACATTGAATAGATCTGCACTTTGTAGCTCCTGTCAAAGTGTTTACATTTGGCTGCTGCTAGAGCAAATCACAGCTGATCGAGCAGGGTGGCAGAGGTCAGAGCCCATCAATCTGATAATAAACACCCTTTCAGTGGATACGTCATCTATATGTTGTGCCCATACAACTGCTATTGTAAAGATGGTTGGTGTAGATCCAATGTGCCACAGGCCGGGCTTTCTCTGGAGGGGCATACTGTAGCTAAGTTACTACCTGGTATTCACTAGAGACTCAGATGGTGAGGATAGGCTTGGCCACAGGTAGTCCCCAGGTCTGCAACAGCTGACCACAGGGTTAGAGACGCAGGTACAAATTACAGGAGGACAAAGGCAAAAATGTTGTCAGACAATCCAAGGTCAGGGCAGGCAGCACAGGTTTAATTTACCTAGCCAAGGTCAGGAGCAGAGAGATCAGGATAAATAGTAAACGAGTTGGGTCAATAACAGGAGAGACAGAATGAATATGCACAAACAGGAACTACAGGCAAGCTACTAGGATCCTACGTTCAGGCAAAGAGTGGTGGGGGGAGCTGCCTAATAAACCACCTGCTGCCTAGGGATAGGTTAGGTAGGTTAAACAATGCAGGACACAGCAGGGTTAAGTTCCTGCAGGATTTGGTGGTGCCTCCCTTCAGCCAAGTGGAGACAGGAGAGACATGCTGCACAGCTGGGAGAGCTGCATGAGGACACAAAAAGGTGGCCTGACAAGGGATGGAGCAGAGCAGCAAGCACAGTGAGCAGCATGGCACTGGGAACACGCGCACGTTACCGCCATGACAGCTATAAAGAGGCTATCTGGGACTTAACAGTTTTTTTCCAATGGGGATAACAATTTAAGCAGCAGCAAGTTGCTAACTAGTTATCTGTTATGCCCGGTGACGATCACTTCTGGCTCAGAGCAGTCATAGACCACTTCTGTCAATGATTGTCCTCCTTCTTGTGATGCCACGTGGATAGAGCATCTCCTTCTCTTCTCTCTGCTCTGTCGACAGAGCGTCATAGCTGATGTCATGCTGATTAACTACCGGCTCCCTGCTCCCGAACTGCGGGGGTGCTGGCTGTCTATCAGCATGATGTTGGCAGTGACGCCCTGTCAACAGAGCACACTGGAAAAGAAAGGCCTGCTCCTTTGAAGTAGGGTCAAAGGAAGAAGAAGAATTGCCACCTGAGCAGGGAGTGCTTGTCACAGGGCAGAACAGGCAGGTAATTGGCAACATTGGGGAAAAAATACAAAGTCCCAGATGACTCCTTTGAGATAACTTTGTAGATTTGTTTGCAGATAACACATCTCAATTCATCCCATAGAATGTAAAGGCCCCGTCTCACATAGCGAGATCGCTAGCGAGATCGCTGCTGAGTCACTAGTTTTGTGACGCAACAGCGACCTCAGTAGCGATCTCGCTATGTGTGACACGTACCAGCGATCAGGCCCCTGCTGCGAGATCGCTGGTCGTGTCGGAATGGCCTGGACTTTTTTTTGGTCGTTGAGGCCCCGCTGACATCGCTGAATCGGTGTGTGTGACACCGATCCAGCGATGTCTTCACTGGTAACCAGGGTAAACATCGGGTTACTAAGCGCAGGGCCGCGCTTAGTAACCCGATGTTTACCCTGGTTACCAAAAAAAACAAACCGTACATACTCACCATCTGATGTCCGTCAGGTCCCTTGCCGTCTGCTTCCCGCTCTGACTGACTGCCGGCCGTACAGTGAGAGCACAGCGCAGCTGTGACGTCACCGCTGCGCTCTGCTCTCACTGTACGGCGGCTCAGTCAGAGCAGGAAGCAGACGGCAAGGGACCTGACGGACACCGAAAGGCGAGTATGTAGTGTTTGTTTTTTTTGGTAACCAGGGTAAACATCGGGTTACTAAGCGCGGCCCTGCGCTTAGTAACCCGATGTTTACCCTGGTTACCCGGGTGCTGCACGGGGACTTCGGCATCGTTGAAGACAGTTTCAACGATGCCGAAGTCGTTCCCCTGATCGTTGGTCGCTGGAGAGAGCTGTCTGTGTGACAGCTCCCCAGCGACCACACAACGACTTACCAACGATCACGGCCAGGTCGTATCGCTGGTCGTGATCGTTGGTAAATCGCTATGTGAGACGGGGCCTTAAGTCCGCAGGGACAGGGTCTTCTGCCCTCTGTACCAGTCTGTCATTATAAATTTGTTTACTGTAAACGTTATCTATAACTCTGTACATAACCCCTTTCTCATGTACAGCACCATGGAATTAATGGTGCTATATAAATAAATAATAATAATACTATTACAATGAGATTTTCCCAAATGTGAAACACAGCTCGTCTACAAATCTATCTGACTATAGACCACTTAATACTTGCTAAAACCTTCTGATTAAATGTGGATAATACAACTTAAGCTGCCCATAGATATTAGGCAAAGTAATGGCTGTTGGGCCTATCAGACCATGTTGTTAGGGAGAACATGGTACAAACAGGTTGGATTATTCCTATAGAATCATTGTGATGTTTCATCAAATATTGTCCTGCACTACAGATATAATGTTTATATTTTGAAGTAATCGGGACTATCAACCAAACAAATATTTGATTTCCTATATACTGTATACTTCACACATAGCTTTTTTTGCATTATTAATTGTTTTTAATAATACATTTTTGGGGTTTTATGAGGGTTTTTGTGTTGTTTTCATGTCTTGGGATGTGTTCATTTATATGTATTTATAGCTGAAAAATCCATTTAAAATATGTTTTTAGCGTGTTTAAATGTTGTTTGTGTATATGGGGCTGGCAATTTTTTCTGCTTTATTTAAGTGGTCAAATTTGGAATGTTTTTTTTTTAAAGCAGAAACATTTCAAAAATGTATGTTTTTCTTTATTGTCCAAAGAAATTGTAAAAGAACAGCGCCACGTGCTGTATAGGTATGTTTCTCCATTAAAATTAAGTGGAATATTATTCAAAGAGTTTTTGAAGCAAGGTTTTAATGATTTCCGAGCACAAACTTTTCCAAAAAAACATATAAAAAAAACTCAGTATGAACATACCCTTTTTCCAGTGGATTCCGACACAGAAACCTGCTGAAAAAAACATAAGAAAAGGTTAAAAAAATGAACATATGCATTTCCTACATAAAACTAGCTAAAAACTAGCTATTAATATGATCAGGCTTTTAGATGTTTTTTAACCTCTTCAGGTCTCTAAAGGCGACATGTGGTTAACGGAAGTGGCATGTATATTCTTCTGGCGTTTTCTCGGAAGACGTTCTATACTTTGCAATACAAGTCAATGGGAAAGTTCAAAAGATGCTCAGAAGACGCCCACGATAGCAGTTATTAAATTATTCAATGACATGAAAAAATTGATCGGAAATTGACTGTAAAAAAATTGTCATAAAAACCACGGGAAAACTTTAAAAAATACTGAAAAAAATAACCAAAAGTTTCCTAAAATGGCTACTGCTTGAAAAATTGTTGGGTTCCCCTGAGTTTAAAGGCTCATTCAGAAGTCCAATTTTCATGTACGAGTGCTATCGGTGATTTTCATGGATAGCATTCGTACCTATAATATTCTACGGGGCTGTGCACAAGTCCGATTTTAACTGAGTGGTCCAAGTGCAATATCGGAGATGTGTCCAATTTTGCTCCGAGTGTCAGCTGAACATCTGTAATGCAAGTCTATGAATCCGTGGAAATAAAATGGACCACAAACCAATAACATTTGAGTGCGATCCCATTTTCACAGACCGTCAGAATGGAGAAACCTTTATTTTATTTCCCATATACGAGAAAAGCTGATGACACTTGGACCACACTCTGAGCAAACTCTGATAATCAGCATACTCGCTATGCTGAATTGTGGGAAAAAAATAACAAAACTGAAAAACAGAATTCAAAATATGTATCAAAAAGAAAAAAGTCACAAACACAAACAAAAAATGTTGTTTGTAGTGCATTTTGCATTTCACTATAAACTTTCATGTAACTTCGGACCACAACTCTGCAAATGAAACTGAAGTGCTGGAAAACTGCTATGAATACTGTACTATCATTTTATGATTTGTGGCGGTCCAATCTCGGAGACCCCACCACTTGTTTAGCCGAGATAACCCATTATAAATTAAGTTCTCCCAAAATCTCTGCTTGCACTCATTGAATCGGAAACTTTATTATTTCCCATAGACAATAATCTAGTCGTGTGGATGGGCGGCTCATTACAAGGCACAGCTCTGATAACTGTACTGTAAGTCTAACAAGCCCAGCTCCTACCTTACTAGTCAGAAGACTGAATGAACCAAGACATAAGAGCCCAATTACAGAAAACTGTAAACTGTTATATGAGGAAATGCAGGCAGCTGTATATACACCCCTAGGCTAAGCATTTTGTGGAAATAGGAAATAAGATTTCCCATTTACTAACAGCAAACAGACACTGATTCCACCCAAAAAGAACCCTTTCAAAATCCATGATACAAAATAACACAAATCCTTGATTAAAACACTGTGCAAATCCAGTGGTTTTTACATATTAGATCAAAGGCATCTGAACCCTAAATTACTGCAGAATCATATAGTAGACAGTAGATATTAACATGCCCCATCCTTTGTTCTCTACTTCCCATTGAAATATGCATGCACTTTCAGCCAAACCAATGCCATGTTGGGAGAGACAGCTGTAGGCTGAGCAAGCATTCACCAAGTTGCTATGTCATGTGACTCTAAGGATAGGTAATAAATGTAATTAGCAGAAAATCCCCTTTAATTGCTAAGGGCAGGCTCAATATATATATATTTCTACAGCTGAAAATTTAATGTAGTTGTTTTTGCACCATGTGCATAGACTTCTCGTCACGATGTGACCCGACCCAACGGGTGGTTGGTCAACAAATGGCACGACTCACAAACAACGGGATGGAAAAGGTGAGATGAAGGCCCTACCGGTAGGGAATGGGGAATGGTCATCACCTGAGCTCAACCCTGAGCCTGTCTCTGCACTCCCCTAACGCCCTATGCAGGTCCTTCCCCGCCACCGTCAGGATACCTTGTCCCTAGTAGTCACCTATTACTGCCCTGGCTAGTGCACTGGCCGGCAAAGAGCACAAGCCTCACCTCTGCAGATAATATACACACAGGGGGAAGTGACAAACATCAAAGGGACAAGGTAACAAAAACACCACACTTAGCTTTTGAACACAGCTGCTAAGCTCCACACCGCAGATAACAACAGCAACTGGACTCCAATCACCAGACGTGGCTGACACCAGAGTACTGCTCCTGCTAGGCTGGTCTCCAGAAAGAAACTGTGTCACCAACAGTCAGCTGATGCATCAGGTAACCTTTGAAAGGATGGTGCGAGTGGTCACCACCTGCATCAGCTGACCCAGCAGCACTGCAGTAACATCGGATTGCCAGCGGGGGAAAAACTGACATAAAGCGCCGATAGTCCAAAAGTAAAAAATGTTTAAACTGAGTGGAATCAGAGCTGCCACAAATCCAAAAATGGATCGTGATCGTGACAACTGCAACAGATCTGCTTCCGGCAAACTAAAATGGGTTACCTATTTTTCTTAAAGAGGAGATATTGTCAGTTTTACCATACTATACAGGCAACATAATAGAATATTGACTGCAGAAATAAATAAAACATAGTTTTTAATTTATCTTATTTCTCATCTCTGTTATCGAGATATTAGCTAATAAACTTTAGATTCTAATTTCCCCTTCAATTATGCGGGGCATTAGCAGAGATTCTTCTCTGGGGTGGGGTTACTTATTACCCTGTATGTTCTTAGCCAATCATAAGCAGGAGACATCATGCAGGGGAAATAAAGATCATGCCCCTAGACAAAGTAAGATCTGGCTTTTCTGTGTGTGATATGGAAAGACCTGTAATGACATACAGCCCTGGTCTCCTGGTCTCCTCACTGATCTCATTGTCAGCGATTATTGTGATTACAAGTTGGGGAGGGGAGTTAAGCAGAGCTGTATGTAATTACAAACATCTTTTGCAGCTCTCTTCTCACAGCAGTCAGTTTGAGTGCAGGGAGAGTAAAGCAGAGCTGACATCCTTGTCAGAGAACAGCTGCAAGAGATGATTGCAGTGACTCATGACTCTGCTCTACTCTCCTCCCCAAATTACAGCAGATGCCCACAGGGAGATCAGTGAGGAGAGAAGGGCAGTATGTCAATGCAAATACCTCATGCAGCTCTTATCTCACAGCGCTGTCAATTCTGCTCTACTCCCCCTAAACTGACAGTGTCATGAGAGGAAAGCTGTGTGCAGGGACAGACTGGAATTGAAATTCAGCCCTGCATTTGCAATCACACAGGGTCATGTTGTCCCCGTTTCCAAGAACCAGCTGGGGATATATTACTATTACTACAGTATGGGTATCTTGAGAACACTGATCCTGTTAACAACGTAGCAGGCAAGGCAGCCCATGACCAGACAGGACCTTCTGGCACTTGCCAGAATTGCCAGATGGCCAGTCCAGCCCTGGTTGCGTGACATTACTTGTCTCATACAGAGAAATGGATGAAACACCCATAAATGATTTCCCAAGAGGTCTGGTTTCCAAACTGTCACTTTTGGGGTATTTTGTTTTTCTGGCACTTTGGGGACTATGCAAGTGTCAACCACAAACTATCCCTGGCCAATAGCTTTTTTTCCTTTCCATTCAAACAATAGCTTCTGACCACATAATGGATATTGTCACAGTTATGTAAGAAATTGGTTTACAATTTGTGGGGTTCATTTTTTTCTGTTTACCCCATGTTTAAATAACTTGGGGTGAAAGCAACATTTTAGTGGAAAAAATATAATCTTCAGTTCCATGTTGCAGCATTCTAAAATTCTTTTAAGCACCTGTGAGTCTGAAATGCTCATTATATCCCTAAATAAATTCCATGAGGGTTTTTTTGAGGAAATCATTTGCAGGGGCTTTCTGTTGTTTCCGCACCTTTGGGGCTCTGCAAATGAATCATGACTATGTTAGCCAAATTTGTGGTCCAAAAGTCAAATAGCATTTCTTACCATACAGTAGACTTCAACCACATATGAGGTACTTACACATTCAGAAGGAAGGAGGTAAAAAGCTGTGGTGCCCACTTTATCCTGCTTTACCTTTTGAAAAGTGAAACATTTGTGGCTAAGGAAACATTTTAATGGAATAAAACTTAATTTTTCATTTTCGTGTCCCAATGATATAAACTTTTGTGAAGCATTTGTAGGTCAAAAAGATTAAAATAGATAAATTCTATGAGCCGTGCAGTTTAAAATATGGGGTGACTTTTGGAGGGATTTTGGTTGTTTTGGGACCTCATTGAATTCTAAATTTTTTCCAGCCAAAATTGCACTCCAAAATCAAATAGTGCTGTTTCAATTCTATGCCCCACAGCAAGACCAAACAATAGATTTTACCATACCATCCACAAGAAATTGAATGAAAAGAATGTAATTTTTTATGTTTTCATGATACTTTGAATTAATTGCTGTGAAGGACATAAAGGGTTAAAGGGATATTCCTATCTCCAAGATGCTAACCTAATATGTAGTAGGTGTAATAATAATGATAATAATTGCAAATAACTCCAATTAGAAATGTTGTACAGTTCTTCTGATTAACTCTGTCTCTTAGGGTACTGTCTCACAGTGGCACTTTTGTCGCTACGACGGTACGATCTGTGACGTTCCAGCGATATCCATACGATATCGCTGTGTCTGACACGCAGTAGCGATGAGGGACCCTGCTGAGAATCGTACGTCGTAGCAGATCGTTTGGAACTTTCTTTCGTCGCTGGATCTCCCGCTGTCATCACTGGATCGTTGTGTGTGACAGCGATCCAGCGATGCGTTCGCTTGTAACCAGGGTAAACATCGGGTTACTAAGCGCAGGGCCGCGCTTAGTAACCCGATGTTTACCCTGGTTACCAGCGTAAAAGTAAAAAAAAACAAACAGTACATACTCACATTCCGGTGTCCTTCAGGTCCCTTGCCGTCTGCTTCCCGCACTGACTGACTGCAGGCCGTAAGGCAGTGGCACAGCACAGCAGTGACGTCACTGCTGTGCTCTGCTTTCACTTTACGGCGGCACTCAGTCAGTGCGGGAAGCAGACGGCAAGGGACCTGACTGACACCGGAATGTGAGTATGTACTGTTTTTTTTTTTTTTTTACTTTTACGCTGGTAACCACGGTAAACATCGGGTTACTAAGCGCGGCCCTGCGCATAGTAACCCGATGTTTACCCTGGTTACCCGGGGCCTTCGGCATCGTTGGTCGCTGGAGAGCTGTCTGTGTGACAGCTCCCCAGCGACCACACAATGACTTTCCAACTATCACGGCCAGGTCGTATCGCTGGTCGTGATCGTTGGAAAGTTGCAGAGTGTGACAGTACCCTAACTCCATGTGCAAGGAGTTGCAGTAGCTTACGTATCCATGGTTATGACCACTAACAACTAACCAATTGTCAATATATGAGTGGTCGTAACCATGGATACCAAAGCTACTGCAATGCCCTGCACATGTGGTAATCAACATGGTGATTAAGAAGAATTACACTACAGTTCTAATTGAAGATATTTGTTAATATTATTAAAATACACCTACTACATATTGGGATAGGATTGTCACTGGGTTACTGCAACAGAGAGGAGCCAGAAGACAACAGCGTCTGATTGCTCCTACTCCTGCGCTGAAAAGAAGCACTTTACCTTATTTTTAAATGATGTTAATTTCTTTTGGCAGAACAGGGGTTAATCAGCCTTGTTTGGAGCTCTGAGAGTCTGAGCTCTCAGCTGGGCTTGGTTAGCAAATCCTATCCCCTATATAATCTGGGTCCTGATTGAAACACATCATCAGAGCTAGCTTTTGCTGTATGGCTTAGAGGAGAGTTGTTTTGGTTCTTATTTGAGAAGGAGTTTGGAGGAGTTATCTGTGACTGTTGTGCAAGGGGGAGACCAGACCGTGGGTACCTGCATGCCGGGTCTGGAACTGAGAGGGCTGCATCCTCTGCTCCCGGGGGGAAGCCTGAGTGAGCAGGACCTTCCCCTGTTGCCTGGTGAGGTAGACCTTCCTGCTGTCCCAGGAGGGCGGGTAGTGAGAGAAGAAAAGCGCATGCAGCAGCGGGGGAATAAAAGAGAAAAGCGCTGCAAATAGGTCAGTTGGGAGCGAACGCAGAGCACCGGTGCCACAACAGGCCGCACTGACAGGGTCCCCCGATGTCTGCAGAGGGACCACTGCAATGTAGAGAGCCGGGAGTGCTACAGCAGTCCAGGAAGAGGGACCGTTGCAGAGACTGCAGAGTCTGGTGTGTGCAGCAGCAGCAAGGGAGAGAATTGCTCCGTCCTGTGAGCACCAGCATCGTGCAGGCCATCCGCTGTCGTCCGCCACCAACAGCAGGGACCAGAGAGGGAGATAAACATTCAGAGTGTGCCCGGTGAATACAGAGATAAAGGCGCCGTACTCTGTGTCCGTGAGTACAGCACACGTGCCACATTAGAGAGACCTCATAGGGACTGACACTTGTGCCCTGATGTAACCAGTGAATATTTGCCCAGACACTTGTGACCTGACTGAACCAGTGTATGTTGGCAGAGCCACGTTGGGCTCGTACAGGACTGTGGCCCGTACCCTTGTTAGCCACTGCAATATATGGACTGGACCCTGTGGAAGGTACCGGAGACTGACCGCTGGCACCAGAAGACAGGATTTTGTTGCCCACAGGACCGCGTTGGAAAAGACACCGCACCAGCCGTTGCTGGCGTTATTCACGTCGTAGACTTAGCAACCACTGATTTTCATCAGGATTGCCTTTATTTGAGCCGTTATTTCTTCACCCCACCATATCCTTTGCCAACTGCACTGTTTTTACCCTGTTTAACCTATTGCCTCCCTGTGTGGAGAATCCCACTGTTTTAGTAAAATTGTTCAACCCTTGCTCTGCCTCGTGTCTGTCACTGCATCTGCCAACCTGCTTACAGTTGCATGAGTTTGCAAGTGTGATAATTCCCTTCCCTCCTATTACTTTGGTTTTTCCCCCATCATTCAATCCCCGGTGCATTCCTTTGTAATATGTGAGTGAATATTTGTATGCCTGGTATTTTCAGTTACCATTGTTCGTGTTGCCTTGTTTACCGGGTTGGTGTACTGCGGTGCACGGCAGCACCCCTCTTCCCTGGGTGGGGGAAGAGAACAGATGGAGGGCTGATTTGGGAGCTAAGGCAAGGGTGAAGGCCCCGGCATCTTCACCTTCAGATGTATCCTGGGGAAGAGGGCGAGCTAGGGCGCCCCCTAGTGTTAGGGACAGGGAAGCTGTGTCGTGACAAGGATCTTATAGATGGGAATACCACTTTAACAAACTTCCTTCTATACTGGAAGGGGTGGTGTTTTTAAAAAGGTATTGCTTTCAGGGGGTTTCTGATACATACATCCCTCAAAGTCACTTTAAAATTGAATAGGTCTTAGAAGTGTAAAAAATGTAAGAAAATCTTTCTTTTTTCTAACATCAAACACCAACAGCCAACATCCATATGATCAGGTTTTATGCAAAATTAAGCACAACTCAAATAATAAAAACTGCAAGCTAACAAATAATAATAAAAGAAGGTCAGTTTATTCAAATATTATAAAGCAAGACAAAATAACACACACATAATAATATTGAGACATCAAAGGTAAGGTGGAATAAATGAGGATACCTGTTAAAAATATTAAAATCTTAAGTAATAGCCTGACTCCTCTAGTAAATGAATAAATAACCTGGGTACCCCAGTACATATGATCAAATATTTATCAATAAGAACAGACATAAGCCTCATACATGCATGCATTTGCATAATCTCAACAGTAAGCACGGCGTGGAATGAGTAGCCACGGCCAATCCAAATACGCCATCCATAAAGACCACACACATATATGCCAAAAGGATTTATATATTAGATAAAAGGATGAGAAATCACTCTAGCTGCAACTTTATAGGTAAGTATAAGTAATACCTATGCCATCAGGGGCAAGGCAAGAAATACTTCGTCCAGGAGTCTGGACTATTTGGATTGGTCATGGTTAGGGATGAGCAAACACTAACTGGAAAGTTTGGGGTTCATACCGGACTTCGAGTGTCCGGTACCGGACCACGAATACGGACTTCTTACTGTGTGTCCTGTTCGGGTTTGGAAGTCTAATAAAGCTTGTTGAAAGGCTGTAGGACATTTGAAAAAATGATATAATTGGAAATAGACTTATGGAAAATGTTTTTTTATTAAAGGGAACCTGTCAGCTAATACCGCATGTATAAGCCCCTGGCTGCACTATCACAGCCATCTATGTTTGTCTCTGAAGCGCCGTAGCATTTCAGAGAAAAACATACTTTTAATAGCTTCCAGGGACCGAGGTAACTAGTTGTATTGATGAGTCCCCGGAGGTTTCTCCCAACCTTCCAACAGTGACTAACAAGCTTGTGCCTACGTGTGCATATATTCTGATGCTTGTCATTCACTGATAGCTGGTGGGGAGAAGCTGCCAGAGACCCGCGGGTATGATGACAAGTGCACAGTGCAGCTCAGTCCTCAGAAGCTAATAAAAGTATATTTTTCTCTGAAATGCCACAGTATTTCACAGAAACAAACAAACATGGTTGTGATCAGGCCTAAAGTGGCTGATACATGCTGCTCGTGGCAGGTTCCCGTTAAGTATTTTGTGCGGTACAAACAAATGTTATGAGGGTATAAAATTTCAAAGTTTGAAAATTGGAAGTTTTTAAATTTTTCTCAAATTTCCAATATTTTCATTATACAAAAAAAAATGGAACAGCACAATACCAATAGGTGTGTGCATGCCTCCCTGAGGATCCAATACTTGCCCCAATCCAGACAGATGAAAAAATTAAGGCAGCACTCCATAAAACTTTAGATGAAAAAATGTGGTTTATTTCAAAACCCACATGGTGTAGCCGCGCCATGTGGGTTTTGAAATAAACAATATTTTCATTAGTTGCAAATTTTATCAAGTAAAATTTACCATTATAATAAAGTACAATGAGATTAAAAAAAATCTCGGAATCAAATGACAGGAAGAAGCATTCTAAAGTGATTACCACATGAAGTGACATGTCACATTTGAGAACTGTCAGGAAGATCAAAAGTGACTTTTGAAAGTGAGACGGTTAAGCAAAATAAAATACAGCAATGGATCCTTAAGGCTGTGTTCTTACTATAAGTTTTTAGTGAGTTTGGACACTGCATGTCAATTTTTCTGCTGGTACGCTGAGTATTTTGTACAGATTTTCACCATATAATTGAATTAAATTATTATTATCATTATTATTATTTATTTTTAGAGCGCCATTGATTCCACGGTGCTATACATGTGAAGAGAGGTTACATACAAAATACAAATACACTATAGATTACCATGAACAAACAAACAATGACAGATTGGGTACAGATTACAGTCTACAGGGTAATGTTGAAGGAGACAGTAGGTTGTGGGCAGGGCCGGACTGGCCATCTGGCAATTCTGGCAAATGCCAGAAGGGCCTGTCTTGTCATGGGCCACCTTGTCTGCCACATTGCTAACAGAATCCGTGTTCTCAAGATACTAATACTGTTAAGAGTTGTGACGGAGCACAGAGTTGCTGACTCCGTCACTTACCCCAGCAGCCACGGGTGTCATTATAAATATTGGTCTTGAAGAAAATCTTCCTTTCCTCCATCCAGGATAATATTAGTAATATATCCCATCTGGTTTAAGGGGATGGGGACATCATGGGCCTGTGTGATTTCAAATGCCAGGACTGAATTTAATCCCCAGTCCGTACCTGGTTGTGGGGTTGTGGCAGCTCTGGTGGTGGTGAGGTGGCAGTGGGGATTTTGCAGCTGTAAGCTTTCTTGATGAGAAGCATTTTCAAGTTCCATCTGAAAGCTCCGAATGAGATGGATAATCAGACGTCTTAGGGCACAGAATTCAAAAGGATAGGGGTTATTATGGAAACGTTTTGGAAGTGATTGGGTGAGGAACGTAGGAGTGCGGAGGAGAGAAGGAGGTCTTGGGAAGACTAAAAATTATGTGCTGGAAGATACCAGGAAATTAGTTCAGAGATGTATGGAAAAGACAGGTTATGGATGGCTTTGAAGGTCAGTGTTAATAGTTTGAACTAAATGAATTGGGGAATTCAAAGCAAATGAAAGGATTTGTAGAAGAGTTAAGCAGAGGAGTAGTGAGGAGAGAGGTGGATTACTCAGACAACGAAATTAACCCCTTCGCGACGGAGCCCTTTTTTGTTTTTCCGTTTCTATTTTTCGCTCCCCTTCTTCTTCATAGAGCCATAGCTTTTTTTTTCTGTCAATATGGCCATGTGAGGGCTTGTTTTTTGTGGGATGAGTTTTACTTTTGAATGGCATCATTGATTTTACCATATCATGTACTGGAAAATGGGGGAAAAAATCCAAATGCGGTGAAATTGCAAAAAAAAGTGTAATTCCACAATCGTTTTTTGGATTTTTTTTTACCATGTTCACTAAATGCTAAAACTGACCTGCCATTAAGATTGTCCAGGTCATTATGAATTCATAGACACCAAACATGTCTAGGTTATTTTTCATTTAAGTGGTGAAAAAAAAATCCAAAGTTTGTAAAAAAAATGTTTCCATTTTCAGAGACCCGTAGCGTCTCCATTTTTCAAGATCTAGGGCCAGGTGAGGGCTTATTTTTTGCGCGCCGATCTGACATTTTTATTGATGCAATTTTGGTGTGAATATGACCTTTTGATCGCCCGTCATTGCATTTTTTTGCAATGTTGCAGTGATCAAAAAAACGTAATTCTGGCGTTTCAATTTTTTTCTCGCTACGTCATTTACCGATTGGATTAATTATTTCATATATTGATAAATCGGGCGATTATGAATGCAGTGATACCAAATATGTGTGTGTGTATATATATATATATATATATATATATATATATATATTGTTTTACTTTGAATGGGGCGAAAGGGGGGTGATTTGAACTTTTGTATTTTTTTTATTTTTTTAATATTTTTAAAAACCTTTTTTTACTTTTTCCTTGCTTCAATAGTTCCCATGGGAGACTAGAAGCTGCGATCATCTAATCGCTTGTGCTTCATAGAGCAGGATTGCCGCTGGGCGGCGCTCATGGCTATCTGGCTATGACAACCACAGGAGTCTCCTTCTGACCCCGGGTTGTCATGCCAACCCATCAGCGACCCACGGTCATGTGACACGGGCGCCGATGGGAGGATGTAATGACGCGCTTCCTGCGCATGCATGTTAAATGCCACTGTCAGAGTTTGACAGCACTATTTAACATGTTAACAGCCACGGGTAGATAGAGATTCCACCAGTGACTGTTAGGGGCACATGACAGCTGATCTGCCAGAAAAGGTGCCGCCTCCGGTGATGAGGGGGGGGCATCCAATGATGGACTCTTCCTGTCAGTGGACATTAAGGGGTTAATACATCCTAGAGCTGTGTTTACTTTTCTTGCTGCAGCATCACACTGTTGACTCATGTGCAGTCTGTGATCTATTAATATACCCAAGTCTTTTTCACACATGTTGTTGCTTAGTTCTATTCCTCCCATTCTATAGGTGTAATTTTCACTCTTTTTGCACACATGTAAAATCTTGCATTTATCTCTGTTAAATACCATTCTATTAGTCGCTGCCCATTTTTCAAGTTTTCTTCCTTCTGAATCTTTTCTGTCTTCTCTAGTGTAATCTATCGCTCCTAGCTTTGCATCGTCTGCAAATTTGATTAGTTTACTTTCAGTTTCCTTATCTAGATAATTTATAAAAATATTGAACAACACTGGTGCCAGGATGAAGCCTTGTGGTACCCCATATGAAACACTCTCCCAAATGGATATGCAACCATTTATTTCCACTCTTTGAGTAAGATCACTGAGCCAGTTATGAATCCACCTAACCATAGCCTTGTCAATTCCATACTTGGTAATTTTTTCAATAAGGATAGTATGAGATACTTTATCAAATGCTTTGGTGAAGTTGATATATATATACTATATCTACCGCATTTCCCTGATTCACCCAATCAGTGGTTCAATCGTAGAAGGAAATTAGATTAGTCTGGCAGGACTTCTTGGCTACAAACTTATTCTGGTTCTCATGATTTGCCTGTGATTGTCCTCATATGGGGCCAATCCACTGAAGCCAATGTCCCTTGTAAAATAATTAAAATAATAAACAACTAGATTCCTCACCTGTCCGACGAAAAGATAATCCAGTTGGCCCGTGACACATCTAGCTCTGCTACATCTTAATGGCTGGCTGAATTGTTGCATGATGCAACTATACAGCCTGCCATCCCGCAGATACACTGAGCTGTTGGTGCTTGCTCAGCTCGGCGCCATGATAAAGTTGAGCGGTGCTCATATACAATGTACTCCTTTGACCTCACTGACGTCAGAAAAGCCGTCAGAGGTCAGAGCCAATGAACTCAGATCAACTAATTTACTTCAACGCGAGCACCGTTAGAGGAAGCCAATGCAAGAGGTGCGTTGGGGCTTTTGGTGATATACACAGACATATCTGCACTTTATGGGTAATAACTAATCTCTGTTTTTACATGATTGTTGACTGCTGCTCTCTTAATAGATTGGATTTAGTATGCAGTGCCCATTTGTAACTTTGCCTCATGGGCACTTCACTACCTTTTCCATCTTTTTGGTGGACTATTGGTTGAACATGCTGTAGTGCTGCTTATGCAGCGCCCCAGAGTCCTGGTCGTTGCAGTACTGATGCTCCGCCGCTAAGGGGGCTATGGTACGTCTGATGGCACTGAAGTAGTTCACCTGACCAGGTATCACAGACACCAATACACTTCAAGGTCTGGCCTCCAGGGGGAGCTAAGGGAGCTATGTATTAGGCCACTCCTCACAATCTGGTAAAACTGGGGGTTAGATAGGAAGTTAGTCAGAAGCTGACTGGGTTGGAACCAGGCAACATCCTGTGGCAGAGGGTGTTGCAGGGGAAGATTCAGGGGGGTCCCTGTCAGGGGTGGGATCCTGACAGAGGCCTAGCGAACAGAAAGAACGTTATGGGACCGCGCCTGCACTTCATCGCGGCGGTACCCCAAGAAAGGACAAGAAGCGAGGTTTATTGTGCTGAGTGAGAAACGAGATCAACGCAACAAGGAGAAACACCAGTAGGAGTCGTGCTGTAAGACGAGGCAACATCCTACTGAGGCGCGTAGCCGGTGGCCGGAAATGCAGAGGAAGTATTGAGCTCCAGGCCTTACTTCAAACCTATGGCAGGACAGTCAGTTCTAGGCGGGCTGTCTCACCCAAAATCACCTAAGCAGACATAGGGGTCAACATTTGGAGAGGGGCGACTCTAGGGTCCCAGAAGACCTCCGAGCCTACCCATCATACGGGTGCGTCCTAGCCATATCATCTGGGGACGAAGAAGAACATCATAATCGAGTTGTGAGGGAACTTCAGAAACAGACACAACAGTTGTGAGGACTATCCCGTAAGCACAGCAGGGAAGGACTACAACACACAAGCGCTAGAAGGTAGGCACAGATTTCCACCTGCAAAGGGAACTCTGGAGGTGCCATCGGACCGGCCGGACTCAGGTAGCCCGGTTAACCGTATTCCGGACTGAGGATCCTGAAGCCTTCAGTAAAGAGGTAAAGAGACTGCAACCTGTTGTCCTCGTTATTCACCGCGACCTACACCACATCACAACATCCTCACATTCTCAACTTTCACTGGACGCCCCTCAGCAGGGTCACGGACCGGGCCTAGCCACCGTGACAACCCCAAAACTGAGACGCAGAGGCCCGGCACCGGGTGCCCCTCGGCCCTGCGGCAGTGGGGGCGCTCCAACTTGGCGTCACGAACAGGATCTACTTAAGCCTGAAGAATCAGGTCATGTGTGCCTTGGAACTGTGATTTATTGTGCTTGGACTGTGACTTATTGCAAAGACTGTGTATTGCCACTTGCCGCCAAAAGTTCCCGCCAAACTCCACCGCCATTGCAGCGCCACAGGGAGCGCAGGAGAAGAAGAAGGGCGTGGGGTGGGCGCAGCTAAACTGAAGGGCGCGAAAAACAATGGCCGCCCAGTCTAAATATTTCTGTACCTTGAGGACGTGTCCGTCAGTGGCCGAGATCCGCCTCCTGATTCTCAATGGTGGGCGGAGACAGCGAAAACGAAACCACCCACGAAGGAGAGAGCGGGAAAAAGACCAGGAAGTGACCCACGTGGAGGACGTAATGGCTGACCGCTCAGACCCAGTGTGTGGGGTTGAAGCGGAAAACTGTTATGGACCTGGTGGTTAGGAACACCCAGAATGACCTGATGGTTAAACTAGAAATAGGGACAAGCTCTGGGGAAGTGGGAACTCTGCTGACCGCAAACCCTACTCCTATCACACACACTAGAAATAGCCGTGGAGCGTACCTAACTCTCCCTAGATGCCTCTTCACAGCCTAAGAGCTAACTACCCCTAAAGATAGAAATAGAAGCCTTACCTTGCCTCAGAGAAATTCCCCAAAGGAAAAGGCAGCCCCCACATATAATGACTGTGAGTTAAGAGGAAAGTCACAAACACAGGAATGAAACAGGTTTTAGCAAAGGAGGCCAGTCTTCACTAAATAGTCAGAGGATAGAAAAGGGAACTATGCGGTCAGCACAAAAAAACTACAAAAAAACCACGCAGAGTATGCAAAAAGACCTCCACACCGACTCACGGTGTGGAGCTGCAACTCTGCACCCCCAGAGCTTCCAGCTAGCAAGGAAATATCTTGATAGCAAGCTGGACTAGAATTTAGCAGTACAAGAACTATATTCCGAAAGCAGTAACAACAAATGAACTAGCAGGTACTTAGCTTTTGCTGGAGTAGACAGGTCATCAGAGAAGTCCAAGAGAGATCTGAACCAAAACTGAGACATTGACAGCTGGCATGAAGTAACGATCAGAGTGGAGTTAAATAGGGAAGCCAGCATAGCAATAAACGAGTGCAGCTGAGCAAGCCAACCTCAAGGACCAGCAGTTCCACTCAAAGCCACCAGAGGGAGTCCAAGGACAGAACTCACTGAAGTACCATTCATGACCACAGGAGGGAGTCCGAGAACGGAATTCACAACAGTACCCCCCCCTTGAGGAGGGGTCACCGAACCCTCACCAGGGCCCCCAGGGCCGATCAGGACGAGCCAAATGAAAGGCACGAACTAAATCGGCAGCATGGACATCGGAGGCAACAACCCAGGAATTATCCTCCTGACCATAGCCCTTCCACTTAACCAGGTACTGAAGCTTCCGTCTTGAAATACGAGAATCCAAAATCTTCTCCACCACATACTCCAACTCCCCTTCGACCAACACCGGAGCAGGAGGATCAACGGAGGGAACCATAGGCGCCACATATCTCCGCAACAACGACCTATGGAACACATTATGGATGGCAAAAGAAGCTGGAAGGACCAAACAAAATGACACAGGATTGAGAATTTCAGAAATCTTATAAGGACCAATGAAACGAGGCTTAAACTTAGGAGAAGAAACCTTCATAGGAACATAACGAGAAGACAACCAAACCAAATCCCCAACACGAAGTCGGGGACCAACACAGCGACGGCGGTTAGCGAAACGTTGAGCCTTCTCCTGGGACAACATCAAATTGTCCACTACGTGAGTCCAAATTTGCTGCGACCTGTCCACCACAGAATCCACACCAGGACAGTCAGAAGGGTCAACCTGCCCTGAAGAAAAACGAGGATGAAAACCAGAATTGCAAAAAAAAAGGCGAAACCAAAGTAGCCGAACTAGCCCGATTATTAAGGGCCAACTCAGCCAATGGCAAGAAGGTCACCCAATCATCCTGATCAGCAGAAACAAAGCATCTCAGATAGGTTTCCAAAGTCTGATTGGTTCGTTCGGTTTGGCCATTTTTCTGAGGATGGAAAGCCGAAGAAAAAGACAAATCAATGCCCATCTTAGCACAAAAGGACCGCCAAAACCTAGAGACAAACTGGGAACCTCTGTCCGACACAATGTTCTCCGGAATGCCATGCAAACGAACCACATGCTGAAAAAATAGTGGAACCAAATCAGAGGAGGAAGGTAATTTAGGCAAGGGTACCAAATGGACCATCTTAGAAAAGCGATCACAAACCACCCAGATGACAGACATCCTTTGAGAGACAGGAAGATCTGAAATAAAATCCATGGAAACATGCGTCCAGGGCCTTTTCGGGACCGGCAAGGGCAAAAGTAACCCACTGGCATGAGAACAGCAGGGCTTGGCCCGAGCACAAGTCCCACAGGACTGCACAAAAGAACGCACATCCCGTGACAAGGAAGGCCACCAAAAGGACCTAGCCACCAAATCTCTGGTACCAAAAATCCCAGGATGACCAGCCAACACCGAACTATGAACCTCAGAAATAACTCTACTAGTCCATCTATCAGGGACAAACAGTTTCTCCGCAGGACAACGGTCAGGTCTATCAGCCTGAAACTCCTGCAGCACCCGCCGCAAATCAGGGGAGATGGCAGACAGAATTACCCCCTCTTTGAGAATACCAGCCGGCTCAGGGACTCCCGGAGAATCAGGCACAAAACTCCTAGAAAGGGCATCAGCCTTCACATTCTTAGAACCAGGAAGGTATGAGACCACAAAATCGAAACGGGAGAAAAACAGCGACCATCGAGCCTGTCTAGGATTCAACCGCTTGGCAGACTCGAGATAAGTCAGATTCTTGTGATCCGTCAAGACCACCACGCGGTGCTTGGCTCCCTCAAGCCAATGTCGCCACTCCTCGAATGCCCACTTCATAGCCAGCAACTCCCGATTGCCAACATCATAATTACGCTCAGCAGGCGAAAACTTTCTAGAAAAGAAAGCACATGGCTTCATCACAGAGCCATCAGAACTTCTTTGAGACAAAACAGCCCCTGCTCCAATCTCAGAAGCATCCACCTCGACCTGAAAAGGGAGCGAAACATCTGGCTGACGCAGCACAGGGGCCGAAGAAAAACGACGTTTCAGCTCCTGAAAAGCCTCAAAGGCCGCAGAGGACCAATTCACCACATCAGCACCTTTCTTTGTCAAATCAGTCAAAGGTTTAACCACACTAGAAAAATTAGCGATGAAGCGACGGTAAAAATTAGCAAACCCCAGGAATTTCTGAAGGCTCTTCACAGATGTAGGTTGAGTCCAATCATAAATGGCCTGAACTTTAACAGGATCCATCTCGATAGTAGAAGGGGAAAAAATGAAGCCCAAAAAGGAAACCTTCTGAACTCCGAAGAGACATTTAGAGCCCTTCACAAACAAGGAATTAGCACGAAGGACCTGGAATACCATTCTGACCTGCTTCACATGAGACTCCCAATCATCCGAAAAGACCAAAATATCATCCAAATATACAATCATGAATCTATCCAGATACTTTCGGAAGATGTCATGCATAAAGGACTGAAACACAGATGGAGCATTAGAAAGCCCGAATGGCATCACCAGGTACTCAAAATGGCCCTCGGGCGTATTAAATGCTGTTTTCCATTCATCGCCCTGTTTAATACGCACAAGATTATACGCCCCTCGAAGATCTATCTTGGTGAACCAACTAGCCCCCTTAATCCGAGCAAAGAAATCAGACAGCAGGGGCAAAGGGTACTGAAATTTGACCGTGATTTTATTGAGAAGGCGGTAATCTATACAGGGTCTCAGAGAACCATCCTTCTTGGCCACAAAAAAGAACCCTGCTCCCAACGGTGACGAAGACGGGCGAATATGCCCTTTCTCCAAGGACTCCTTTATATAACTCCGCATAGCATTGAAAAGTCGGCCCTTAGGAAACTTACTACCAGGAATCAAATTAATAGCACAATCACAATCCCTATGAGGAGGTAGGACACTGGATTTGGGTTCATCAAATACCTCCTGGTAATCCGACAAAAACTCAGGGACTTCAGAAGGAGTGGAAGAAGAAATTGACATCAACGGAACATCGCCATGTACCCCTTGACAAACCCAACTAGACACAGACATTGATTTCCAATCCAATACTGGATTATGAACCTGTAGCCATGGCAAACCCAATACGACCACATCATGAAAATTATGCAACACCAAAAAGCGAATATCCTCCTGGTGTGCAGGAGCCATGCACATGGTCAACTGAGTCCAGTACTGAGGTTTATTCTTGGCCAAAGGCGTACCATCAATTCCCCTTAATGGAATAGGATACTGCAAAGGCTCCAAGGAAAAACCACAGCGCCTGGCAAACTCCAAGTCCATCAAATTCAGGGCAGCGCCCGAATCCACAAATGCCATAACAAAGTAGGACGACAAAGAGCAAATCAGAGTAACAGACAAAAGAAATTTAGGCTGTACAGTACCAATGGTGACAGACCTAGCGAACCGCTTAGTGCGCTTAGGACAATCAGAGATAGCATGAGTGGAGTCACCACAGTAAAAACACAGCCCATTCTGACATCTGTGTTCTTGCCGTTCAGTTCTGGTCAAAGTCCTATCACATTGCATAAGCTCAGGCCTCTGCTCAGAGGACACCGCCAAATGGTGCACAACTTTGCGCTCGCGCAAACGCCGATCAATTTGAATGGCCAAGGACATTGATTCATTCAGACCAGCAGGCGTGGGGAACCCCACCATAACATCCTTAAGGGCTTCAGAAAGACCCTTTTTGAAAATTGCTGCCAGGGCACACTCATTCCATTGAGTAAGTACAGACCACTTCCTAAACTTCTGGCAATATACCTCCCCTTCATCCTGACCCTGAGACAGAGCCAGCAAGATTTTCTCTGCCTGATCCACTGAATTTGGTTCGTCATAAAGCAATCCAAGCGCCAGAAAAAACGCATCTACATTAAGCAATGCAGGATCTCCTGGCGCAAGGGAGAATGCCCAGTCTTGAGGATCGCCACGTAATAAAGAAATAATAATTTTTACTTGCTGAATGGAGTCGGAGCGGAAGAGGAGCGAGGTTTCAAAGCAAGAAACAGTCTGCAATTATTTTTGAAATTCAGAAACTTAGATCTATCCCCAGAAAACAAATCAGGCATTGGAATTCTAGGCTCTAACATCGGATTCTGAACTACATAATTTTGAATACTTTGTACCCTTGCAGCGAGTTGATCCACACAAGAGGACAACCCTTGAATATCCATATCTACACCTGAGTCCTGAACCACCCAGAGGTTAAGGGGAAAAGAAAGACAAAACACACTGCAAAGAAAAAAAAATGGGCTGAGAACTTCTCTTATCCCTCTTTTGAGATGCATTAACACTTTGTTGGCCAGCTGTACTGTTATGGACCTGGTGGTTAGGAGCACCCGGAATGACCTGATGGTTAAACTAGAAATAGGGACAAGCTCTGGGGAAGTGGGAACTCTGCTGACCGCAAACCCTACTCCTATCACACACATTAGAAATAGCTGTGGAGCGTACCTAACTCTCCCTAGACGCCTCTTCACAGCCTAAGAGCTAACTACCCCTAAAGATAAAAATAGAAGCCTTACCATGCCTCAGAGAAATTCCCCAAAGGAAAAGGCAGCCCCCACATATAATGACTGTGAGTTAAGAGGAAAGTCACAAACACAGGAATGAAACAGGTTTTAGCAAAGGAGGCCAGTCTTCACTAAATAGTCAGAGGATAGAATAGGGAACTATGCGGTCAGCACAAAAAAACTACAAAAAAACCACGCAGAGTATGCAAAAAGACCTCCACACCGACTCACGGTGTGGAGGTGCAACTCTGCACCCCCAGAGCTTCCAGCTAGCAAGGAAATATCATGATAGCAAGCTGGACTAGAATTTAGCAGTACAAGAACTATATTCCGAAAGCAGTAACAACAAATGAACTAGCAGGTACTTAGCTTCTGCTGGAGTAGACAGGTCATCAGAAAAGTCCAAGAGAGATCTGAACCAATACTGAGACATTGACAGCTGGCATGAAGTAACGATCAGAGTGGAGTTAAATAGGGAAGCCAGCATAGCAATAAACGAGAGCAGCTGAGCAAGCCAACCTCAAGGACCAGCAGTTCCACTCAAAGCCACCAGAGGGAGTCCAAGGACAGAACTCACCGAAGTACCATTCATGACCACAGGAGGGAGTCCGAGAACGGAATTCACAACAGAAAACTCCCCCAGCTACCCGGGAGAGTGCAGCGGTCTCGTCTCCACCGCTGAAGTGGGTCTCCTGCAACTTGAGATGGAGGATTTGATTGAACAGCTCCTCCAGCTGCGGATGGAAGCCAAGGCCGCACCCCAGGAGATGTCAGCGGAGGGACCCCCGACCTCGGTTCCCGCACCGCTGATCGACTTGCTGCCGACGTCTCCACCAAGGTCACCGTCAGAGGGACCCGCCGCGAGGGAAGACGTTCCACCGACCGGTAAGTCCGCCGTCCCTGCCCCGCTAGCAGAGGACCTGTTGAAAGGTCCAGTTGTGGCGCCACCTCCCCCTGGGACCTATCGGCTCCAGCACCTCCTTCCCTGGGACCAAGCCACAGGCATGGAGCATCTCCTGAAGCCCCCGATCTCGCCAGTCACCCTGCCGGGCGCGGTCTATGCGTTGCGCACGGTGTGCCGCTGGGTGAACCCCGGGGCCAACTTTATGGGGTTCCCCGGGGTGGTGACCCAGGAGGGTGAGATGGTGCAGGCCCTTAGCTGGGAGGAATACCAGGCCCAGCTAGAACAGCAGTGGGAAAAGAAGGAGGAGGCGTACCGGGCCGGGCTGGAGGCCCACCATCAAAAAGACTTGGCGGTCAAGGACCTGCCCGCAAGGACCCCACCGTTCACCAGGCCCCGCGCAGGCAGGGCACCGTCATCGCCTTCAAGCTCCGCGGAGGCTGGAGCTTCATTAAAGAGCCGGGCCTGTACGCGGAAGTGTTTGTCAACCGGAGAGATGTCGAGTCTCACCTGAGGGAGGGTCATCCGGACCGGGACCTCTACCCAGGGGACGAAGTCACCTACACCCGGCACTTTGGGGAGAAGGGGTGGTTCGCTTTGAACGTCCATAAGAAAAAGCCTACGACACCCCCAACCAAGGTACCCGCAAAACAGCCCCCTATGGTGAAGATGCCCTCCTGTGACCGCTCCACCATCACTACAAAGACTACGGTGGTTACTCCAACTTGCACCGTGATAAAGACCACAACCTGCACTCTTACTACCACCGCCACTGTAGTGGCCGGGAGCTTGGCCGCAGTGGTAACAGGTGCCCCAGCTGGCGTTGAAACCAAAACGGTGGCCACCCAGACCCCTGTCTGGGAGGAGGCCGCCTCCTGCTCAGCCAGAAACTGAGTAAGCAAGAATGCTTCATCACTCGTATATAGTTAACTGTCCGTTTTTTTTATGTCTTCTTGCTGCTACAACCCGACTAGGGTTAACTCTTAAAGGAATCCCTTAGTTTACCCGGGATCCCTACTTTTGTTTTTGCTTTTGTTTCTTGTTCATCATTGTTGAAAAGAACTGCTGGATCATGAACACTGCATGATTACAAACTTATTGTAAATAGTTTGCACCTTCTTAAAGGTGCCCTCTACTGGTTTTACAAAGAAAAGGACTCTTTGCGAAGAAACTGTTCTTGGAAACAGCACCGGAGTCCTTGCTGTATACGAACTTGCAGGTTGAATAGTTGCACTACCTCCAAGAGACTTGGTCCCCTCTTAAAGGGGACGTTCACCAATAGCACTTAAAGTCGAATAATGCTTACATGTTGAAGTTATATGTAGTTAGCTAGTTAATTGTAAGAAATGTTTAATAATGTGTTAGAGAATGAGGACAGGAAGTGAACCCGTACGGGGTTAGTCGGTGAGTCCTCCTAGGAGCCGTACAGAGATGGCTCAGTGATCCTAAACTGAGAGAAGGTTGATAAGTTCTATACTGTGTATAGTAGCAGAAAGGCAGTAGGCCCGGATGAGGAATGGGGCGGTCCTGCAACAGAGCGAGAGGCAGTAGGCCTGGGGCAGGGAGACAGGTGGTCCTGCAGATGTAAAGATGGAAAATGAAGAAAAGTTGATTAGCCTTATAGCGTTTTATAAGAAGGTCTTTAGTGGATTCAGCGTATACGTCCTTAAAGGCAATGTTAAATTATTGATCACAAATTGCACTAAGTAGAATACCCGGTTGGGTAAGAGAAGTTATTTATAGTATGTTATTTAAAATATTTAACCATGTTTGTAACTTTCAAGTGTCCTCACCTCCCATAAAGGGAAGCTCTGTTCAAATTTACTTGTTATTGCATTTCAAAAATTGTATGTCTTTTTGCTGACATGTATTGTTGTTTTGTTCCCAGTCCAGGAGTACTGGATTTAACCGGGGGGGAGTGCAGCGCCCCAGAGTCCTGGTCGTTGCAGTACTGATGCTCCGCCTCTAAGGGGGGCTATGGTACGTCTGATGGCACTGAAGGAGTTCACCTGACCAGGTATCACAGACACCAATACACTTCACGGTCTGGCCTCCAGGGGGAGCTAAGGGTGCTATGTATTAGGCCACTCCTCACAATCTGGTAAAACTGGGGGTTAGATAGGAAGTTAGTCAGAAGCTGACTGGGTTGGAACCAGGCAACATCCTGTGGCAGAGGGTGTTGCAGGGGAAGATTCAGGGGGGTCCCTGTCAGGGGTGGGATCCTGACAGAGGCCTAGCGAACAGAAAGAACGTTATGGGACCGCGCCTGCACTTCATCGCGGCGGTACCCCAAGAAAGGACAAGAAGCGAGGTTTATTGTGCTGAGTGAGAAACGAGATCAACGCAACAAGGAGAAACACCAGTAGGAGTCGTGCTGTAAGACGAGGCAACATCCTACTGAGGCGCGTAGCCGGTGGCCGGAAACGCCGAGGGAGTATTGAGCTCCAGGCCTTACTTCAAACCTACGGCAGGACAGTCAGTTCTAGGCGGGCTGTCTCACCCAAAATCACCTAAGCAGACATAGGGGGCAACATTTGGAGAGGGGCGACTCTAGGGTCCCAGAAGACCTCCGAGCCTACCCGTCATACGGGTGCGTCCTAGCCATATCATCTGGGGGACGAAGAAGAACATCATAATCGAGTTGTGAGGGAACTTCAGAAACAGACACAACAGTTGTGAGGACTATCCCGTAAGCACAGCAGGGAAGGACTACAACACACAAGCGCTAGAAGGTAGGCACAGATTTCCACCTGCAAAAGGAACTCTGGAGGTGCCATCGGACCGGCCGGACTCAGGTAGTCCGGTTAACCGTATTACGGACTGAGGATCCTGAAGCCTTCAGTAAAGAGGTAAAGAGACTGCAACCTGTTGTCCTCGTTATTCACCACGACCTACACCACATCACAACATCCTCACATTCTCAACTTTCACTGGACGCCCCTCAACAGGGTCACGGACCGGGCCTAGCCACCGTGACAACCCCAGAACTGAGACGCAGAGGCCTGGTACCGGGTGCCCCTTGGCCCTGCGGCAGTGGGGGCGCTCCAACTTACACCATTTCTCGATACATTCACTCAGTCTATGTATATACATTTTTTCAGTATACTTAGATTTTCTATTTTCTCATTTTCCTGTTTTTTCTCTTGCTCATGCATGTTCATTATTATTCATTACCTGTGACAATAATAATAATCTTTATTTGTAGGTTATTTGTATTCTGAACTGCACTAATACTAACATCTTTTATGACAAGTACCAATGTCCCCACAATTGTGTCTTCACCGACATGATTGCACACCATTTTGCGACTCTTCCATTATTAGAACCTATTTTTACATATAATTAGATTATTTCAATAAAATATCCGTATCTTTTGATATACAGGTTTCTTGACAATTTCTCTATTTAATCCAGGTATAAATGCTCTACATGCTCCTTTTTATTACTGCATATAGTAAAAGTCATGGTCTCCATTGAAACCATGTGCATCAGCCCTCACTCTACAACATGCCAAGAACAGATAGCTTCCAGCCCTACCAATATGATGATCGCAGGACTGCTCAGCAGGCAGACTGACTCACCAGGAACTTTCTCTAAAGTTTATGATGAAATGTCCTGATATAGAAAAATGTTAGAAGAAATACGATCCATGGACGATTGTTAGATAAGATATTAATAGCAACAGGGGAAACATGCAAAAATAACACCTGATTTAATATAAATCATAATTATAATGTATCTTGCATTTTGTGAGTCTATTGTTTTCAGTCATACTGTAAAATATATCAATAATATACATAATATTATATAACAATGCCAATATACTCAGTCATTAAATAACATGGTATTTTGTGTTGTGGTTGTATATATCTGACATCTCTGTTCTTGAAGGGCTGAAGAAGACACTTGGAAAGGCGTGTGAGTTTTTTTGACTGAACTGGAAAGCACCTCCATTGGTATTGCCTTACAGGACATGCTGTCCAAGGATAGATGAAGCCAAACTACTCACGGAAAAAATGTCTGCATGAGGTAAAAGCAAAGGTCATCTGAGTAACATTTGCTATAAACATTACACTGTAAACATAGCCATACTTTGCAAGCCATAAAACAAAGATACTAGGCTACACAAAAAAGCCACCAATATAAACCAAGGACCCAATTTATCAAGACCAGTGTTGTTCAGGCAAGTCTTGATGAAGGGGCATGTTGGCGTCTTATGTGTCAGTTTTATTAAGAGGTGCACACTTATTATTATTATTATTATACATTTTTATAGTGGCATTTATTCCATGGCGCTTTACAGGTGAATACGGGGCAAATATAGACATATACATTAAACATGAGCAAAAAACAAGGCACACAGGTACATAAGGAGGGAAAACCCTGCCCGCGAGGGCTCACAATCTGCCCTCACGGATTGGTGAGGATACAGTAGGAGAGGTAGAGCTGGTTGTGTGGCGGTTCAGTAGGTTGAGGATCACTGCAGGCTTGTTGGAAGAGGTGAGTCTTCAGGTTCTTTTTGAAGGTTTCTATGGTAGGCGAGAGTCTGATGTGTTGGGGTAGAGAGTTCCAGAGTATGGAGGAAGCACGGGAGCTGTCTTGGATGCGGTTGTGGGAAGAAGAGATGAGAGGGGAGTAGAGAAGGAGGTCTTGAGAGGATCGGAGGTTGCGTGTAGGTAGGTACTGGGGGACCATGTCACAGATGTATGGAGGAGATTGTGGGTGGCTTTGTATGTCATTGTGAGGGTTTTGAACTGGAGTCTCTGGGCGATAGGAAGCCAGTGAAGGGCTTGGCATAGGGGAGAGGCTGGGAAATAGCGGGGAGACAGGTAGATTAGTCAAGCAGCAGAGTGAAGGATGGATTGTAGTGGTACCAGAGTGCTAGAGGGGAGTCCAGAGAGTAGGAGGTTGCAGTAGTCAAGGCGGGAGATGATAAGGGCATGCACTAGTGTTTTTGTGGTTTTGCGATCAAGGAATGCATGGATTCGGGAAATATTTTTGAGTTTGAGATGGCAGGAGGAGGCAAGGACTTGGATATGTGGCTTGAAAGAGAGGGCAGAGTTGAGGATCACCCCGAAGCACCGGGCGTGTGGGACTGGGGAAGTGAGCAGCCATTGACATTGGTGGATAGGTCTGGTGGAGGGGTAGAGTGAGATGGGGGAAAGATGATGAATTCTGTTTTGTCCATGTTCAGTTTTAGAAAACGAGCAGAAAAGAAGGTTGAAATAGCAGACAGACAGTGCGGGATTTTGGTAAGTAAGGAGGTGAGGTCAGGTCCGGATAGGTAGATCTGCGTCATAGGCGTAGAGATGGTACTGAATACCATGGGATTTTATGAGCTGTCCAAGGATGAAGGTGTAGATGGAGGAGAGTAGGGGTCCTAGAACAGAGCCTTGAGGAACACCGACTGACAAGGGGCAAAGTGAGGAGGTGGTATGGGGGAGGGAGACACTGAATGTTCGGTCTGTCAGATATGACGAGATCCAGAATAGGGCCAAGTCTGTGATGCCAAGAGATGAGAGGATCTGTAGCAGAAGGGAGTGGTCCACAGTGTCGAAGGCAGAAGACAGGTCCAGGAGAAGGAGGACAGAGTAATGTCGCTCGGTCCTGAAAGTTAGTAGGTCATTGGTGACTTTAGTTAGGGCAGTTTCAGTTGAGTGATGGGGTCAGAAGACAGATTGTAACCGATCAAAGAGGGAGCAGGAGGAGAGGTGGGAGGACAGTTCAAGATGGATGTGTTGTGAAGGAACAAATTATGAAAGGTTCTCCATTTTGTGTTAGATTCTCCATTTTGTGTTTTTGACTCCATTTTCTTGTTGCTTAAAGATAAATTCTGTTATTTAATTAGGTAAAAGGTTACAGCTGCCATGAAGTAATGTTATCTTGTTGTTCACAAGCCTGGTATGCAACTAGGCTATGGTTCATAATTGGTATAAAGACCTTGAGTCTTCTGACTCAAGCCAGATAATAGATTCGGGGGTGTATCACTATACAAGACTGAGGCATCTGTTAGAAAAACACATACTATGCCAAAAAGACATGACCATATCTGTAGTTTCCATTTTTCCTGTATCCTCATAGGTTAAGTTTTTCCTGCATTCTTATAGGTTAAGAACTGTGAGCGTGTTCTTATGCTGATTGGTTGAAGTATAATTTCTATGACAATTAAAACTCATACACAATAAACGGGGGCCAGAGATCTGCTCGATCCCCCATACAGAGACACACGTCTCCGTCTGGTCATTTTCAGTTGCCAGCAACGCCCTGTAGATTAATTTGGAAATCACTGAGTTAACCGTGAAGGATCAATTTAGATCCTCCCTCAACAGTTGGCGCCCGAGAACGTGGGGCTCCAAGCAGGAACGCCGCTGCCCCCCGGAGGACAACAAGATAAAGGATCCTCGGACCGGACACAGGCACTGGAAAATTGGGACTGATCACTGACTGATCACCCACAACAACCACGGTAAGTTGGCAGTTATACTGTCCAGACTGACCGTTTGGTGTGGTTTTCCTGTGTTTGTTGCTGCAAAGAGGATCTGAGGTTTGTCCCCGGAGGTGGGATGATTTTTGGGTGGAATCATATAGAGGTGTAGTTCCGTTGGAAGCCCAGTGCTCGAACCATACCTCATAAGGGACGGAAACCCCGGATTGACCAGTGATGTAATTCTCTTTATAGTCAAAATATCCTGAATTCCTGATCACTGTTAGAATCAGGCATGGTGAGGTGATCGAAGATTGGGTAGGATGCGTAACTCAGGAATCATATATTTATATATGTCCAGGGGTGTCCGGAGGGAAAGTCTAAGACGCCCTCCTCCTTTCACTGAGTACCGCGATTTTGGGTTGTCCCAGCGGGGGACAGGTAAACCCTAGTGGAATAGACTATACGGCCGCTCTAGTATCTATGCACGACTAAGTAAGGGTATTTAGCTCTAAAGGAGAATCCGTTTCTGTGGAAGGAGAAGAAGACTTTGAATTGTGTGATGAATCTGATATTGTTTGCCCAAAGACGGGGAAAATATTCTCAATCATTGGTTTTTCTTGGGTGTTCTGGTATGTGAATTGTGTGATGAAGGTTTCGTAGAAAATACGTCTGAAAAATGCTGCAATCCGTTTCTATGTAGAAGATACTGAGCTTTTATCAGTGCTGCGTGCCAGAGGAAGGGGGGCACGCACGCGGCTGTGCTCTTGAGTTTCTCTGTGTTTTCTTGGTGTAGAGTACGCGCTGGTAGATCTGTGTTTTGTTTAAAGCGACAATATTGTTTTGAAGTACAAAGAAATATTATAATCTGGAATTTGAAAGTGAAATCTAGTGTCTAGTTTTAGAAGGAAACTTGTAAGTGATTGAAAGATTGGTAAAAGATTCACCTGCTTCAAGTTGAGTGGTTGATATATAGCAAATTGAAGATCAACAGGGGGGCTCCCTGTTAGATGATATGGTCCCTCCCCAGGAAATTAAGCCTCTACTCCCGACTGTAAGCTCTGTGCCCTGTTGTGAATTCTGTTTTTGGGCTCCCTCTGGTGGTTACTGGTGGTACTGGCTGACTTTTGTCTTGCACCTGTTCCCATCAGGAAACTGGGAGTTTCCTATTTAGTCTGGCTTCTCAGTCATTCTAGTGCCGGCAATCAATGTTACCAGAGCACCTCTGTTGCTTGCTACCTGCTCCAAGTCTGCAATTCAGCTAAGTTGGATCTTTGGCATTTTTTGTGTTTGTTTGTCCAGCATGCATTTATATTTCTCTTGCTGCTGGAAGCTCTAGTGATCTGAAATTACTACTCCGGTGTCATGAGTTGATAACGGAGTTAAAGTAATTTCAGGATGGCTGTTTAGGGTTTTGAGGTGACCGCGAAGTCCTCTTTTGTATTTTCTGCTATCTAGTCAGAGGGCCTCTCTTTGCTGAATCTATATTCATACTGCGTACGTGTTTTCCTCTTACCTAACCGTTATTATATGTGGGGGGCTACTATCACTTTTGGGGTTTCCCTGGAGGCAAGCCAGGTCTGTGTATTCCTCTACTAGGGGGTAACTAGATCTCCGGCTGGTGCGAGGTGTCTAGGGATAATCGTAGGCACACCCCCTGGCTACTATTAGTTGCGTGTTAGGTTCAGCGTCGCGGTCATCTGAGATTCCATCATTCCTAGAGCTAGTCCGTTTTTACCTGAGTCCCTGCCATTGGGAACCATGACAGTGCCCCTCAATCCCAAAGCACCAATATATACTGGGTTGCCAAAACTTAGTGCGCCTCCACCCTATGATCCTGACGGGTGGATTTGTGATGTATGCGGAGTTACTAATTCTCAGTGTAGAGAGGTCTGTTACAATTGTGGAGCGAGGAGATCCAGGGTCGTAGCCCCCACCTTTCCCTTGCTAAACGTTGACAGCATCTATTATCGGCCACTGCCATAACCAGCTCCTGTTATGCCTAGTATTGCTATTGGTTATGAGTATCCGCCCCCACCTACCTTAGTCACTCGGTCAGAGACAGGATATACAGAGGAGATAGATTTCCAGGAAATGTATTCTAATGTTATTCCTGGACCCCACCGTCATGATGTGCTCTTTAGGATAGGGATAGGGGATCTCACAAAACAATATGTTGGGGCCATAGTAAATGCCGCAGATAACCAGCTCCGCCATGCTGGAGGACTGGCTGCAGTGATTTCACAGAAAGGTGGACCCATGATACAGGAAGAATCTAATTCATATATACAAACTTATGGCCAGGTAGAAACAGGACAGTTTCCGTGTCAATATGTAATACATGCAGTGGGGCCACGGTATAATCCTACCAACATTCCCAGGTCCCAAGAGTTGCTTACTGAGGCTGTCCAGAACGCAATCCTGTATGCCTCCTCCGTTCCTCCCGGTACGATGCCTCAACGTACAATGGCCATACCATTAATCTCTGCTGGTATCTCTAACTGTAACAGAGCCTCCTGCCCCGCTTCCGCAGCAGATGCCACTTGTACCGCCACCTCCTCCCGCCCCCGAGTCAGTAATATCAGAGTTTGAAGAAGATGATGCATTAAAAGTAGTAAAAAAGGTTTTAAGAACTTACCCCACTCTGCATCAGCAGGAAAGGCAAGGGTTAAACCAGCCACAGCAATTCCCCGCTCCAAATACAGCCCCCCCCCCTCACAGCTGCAAGGACACAGCTCCCCTTATCAGCGGTTCATGTAACAGACTCCAGCTCCTGCCCTCCCCACCTTACACAAATCTAGTCTCATACTAAAATATCCCTTTTAACCCTATGTCTGGGAATCTCACTCCCCAGCCCCGCCATGCAAATTCTCAGATCAAGAGCTTGTTTTAATTAGAGTAGATGACAGACCCAATAAATATACTCTTACAAAACCCTGTGGGTCCTTTCCTTGAGGTTGCTGTTCAGTTCCTAATCTCTCCCTCATGTCCGGTAAATTTACTGGGGGCAGATTTATTATTACAGTTCTGCTCCAGGATATAATTCCAAGATGATGGTCCTGATAGACCCAGATTCTCCCCCAATAATGCCTGTAGAACCAGTAAAAATGTTTCTCAAACCTGGTGCCCCTTTTTCTAAAGTCCATCAATACCCTTTGAAATATGATCAGGAGCAGTGTCTCAAGGGGCAAATACAAATGTTACTTGATAATGGTGCCCTGGTACCCTGTGTTTCCCCATGTAAGACTCCACCCGGCCAATCCCCTGTGTACCGGCTGGTACAAGATCTACGGGCAGTTAATGCAGTTACTGTTCTGGAAACTCCGGTGCCTAATCCACATACTCTTTTGTCCCAGATATCTCAGGATGCTGCTTGGTTCACAGTCATCGACCTTGCCAATGCCTTCTTCAGCATTCCATTACACCCAGATTGCCAGTTCTGTTTGCATTCACTTATCAGGGATGACAATTGACATGGACAGTTATGCCACAGGGGGCCCAAAAAGAAGTCCCAATCAATTTGCAAAAATATGGGCAAGTGTCTTTTACCCTGGCAATCAGAACACCCCTATGTCACGCTGCTTCAGTATGTGGATAATCTTTTGTTGTGTGCACAGACAGAGCAGGAAGCCATTGTTGCCACTGTTAGCCTTCTCAAGTATCTGGCAGATCTGAACTGTCGGGTTTCGGCCTCGAAACTTCCGTTCTCCCTTGGTCAAGTGATATTTTTGGGTCACTGTCTCCTTCAGGGTGCCAGACACCTCACAAAAGAAAGAAAAATAGCCGTCAGCTCCCTTCCTTTACCAAAAGATGAGACTGAACTCCAGCGTTTTCTTGGACTATGTACTTATTGTTGTCAGTGGATACCGGACGCATCCCGTATAATGCAACCTTTCTACAATGCCCTGAAAGACGGTTCAAGATGTGCTGATGATTTTGGCAGATTCCACACCGGATACGCTGTTACTATGGAAGATACTGTAGTGCACGCAGCTGCACTCCCTCCCTCACTGTTAGCACAAGAAGTAGAACTTCAGGCTCTGTCTACTGCATATGTTCTGACCAAAGACAGGCGGGCTAATATATACACGGACTCACAGTATGCATTTGGTATTGCTCATGATTTCGGAGCCCTGTGGGCCAATCGAGGGTTTATTACCACCGCCGGGACTCCAGTGAAGAATGCTGAAGCTGTTAAAACCCTCATGGACTCAATCAAATTACCTACAAAGGTGGCCATTATCAAAGTTAAGGCGCACGGTCCTAGGAACAGTCCACACACTGTTGGTAACGCCTTTGCAGATATGCAAGCAAAAGCTGCTGCTCTCCTACCCGTTGAACTGACCATACCAACTCTGGTGACCACACGCTCTCAGCGTAAACAGTTACAAGAAACACTGACTCTACAGGAAGCTGATGATCTACGCCAGACTGAGGTTTTCTGTCGGACCCCGCGAGACCGCTTAATGACGCTGCAGAGAATGTCCCCAAAGGAAGAAGTGAAGCAGTGGAAGGCTGATGGAGCATGTATGGACAATGGTCTCTGGAAAAAGGACCAATTTCTGTGTCTCCCTAAGCGGATTTATCCTGCTATTGCCACGTGGGCACATGGGCCCACACATCGAGGAAAAAAAACAGGCCCTAGCCCTGGTACAAAAATTCTACTGGGCTCCAGGTATTTCTACAGTCCTGACAGCACTCGACCGTGCATGTAACATCTGTCAGACCTGCAATCCCGGTCAACTTCAACGTGTACCCCCAAAGCACCTTGCTAAGCCCGACTATCCTTTCAAAAGGCTCCAAGTGGACCACATCACGTTGCCTAAGTCTGGAAGGTATGAATATTGTCTGCTGGTTGTCGACATGTTCTCCAGTTGCCCTGAAGCATTCACCGTTGCCAATATGACTGCAAAGACTACAGCGAAGAAACTGGTGATGAAGTTAAATGCAGATATAGTGTTCCAGAAGTCGTCTCATGTGTATCAGGAGGTTTTGACAATGCTTGGATCCACTGTAGCCCTCCATACTATCCACAATCCAGTGGGAGAGTTGAAAGGCTGAACGGCACACTGAAGGGACAATTGACCAAAATGATGCAGGAGACTACGGCTCCATGGCCAGAGCTCCTACCCATTGTACTGTACCACATTCGTACTACCCCTAAGGCAAAACATGGCCTGTCCCCATATGAGATATTGTTTGGTGCTAGGCCCCCAGTTGCAAATTTCCAGCCTCAGTAGTTATCAGAGGAAACTGACCGTGCTGTTCAATATGTTATTCAGCTTAGTAAAAATCTTGCTAACACCTATGTTTTAGTTTCTTCTTCCCTTCCAGATTCAGCAGAAACCGATATTTGTTACAACTTAAAGTCTGGTGATTTTGTGGTCGTGAAAAGGCATGTCAGAAAACACGGTCTAGAACCCTTGTATGATGGTCCCTACCAAGTCCTCAGTATCACTCCTATGTCAGTAAAGCTGGAAGGAAGGCCAACGTGGATCCACGTATTGCACTGCAAGCTGGTCAAACAGACTAGTAGCAAATAAGGGGACATAATGTTTTGGTTTTCGCATTTTCTATATTATTATTGTTAACCACATGGGACAGCCTAAATTCCCCAATATTATTGAAATCCACCGCACTCCCTGTGTGGAATATCTTAGAAACAAAAGGATTTTTTTGAAATTTGCTAATTTATTCAAGTGAAAAACAGAAAATCAAATGTGACAGATCAAATAGTAGGCAGTATAAGCGACTGAGTGATTGACGTTTCGACCCTCCCGGGTCTTACTCTAAAGTCGCACTTAATCCAGGATTTATGAGTGGCTCTTATGGTAATGAGGATGTTATCCCTGTAGTGTCAAGGGGCAGGTACAGTCTTTTTGATACCAGGTATGGCCTGATAGTTGATTTTTCTCTGAGAATGACCTTGCTGAGGAATAGCAGCGGTGCATCAGCGTCTTGCTGTTGTTTGTATATACGATTCAAATAGAAAGTTGGTATGTCACTGGAGACAACCTTTCTTGCAGGTGCCAATGTATCAGCCTTAAATTGCTGGTAAGTTGTATGTGGTTTAATGGATTATCCAGAACTGGCAAATCCATTAAACCACATACAACTTACCAGCAATTTAAGGCTGATACATTGGCACCTGCAAGAAAGGTTGTCTCCAGTGACATACCAACTTTCTATTGGAATCGTATGTACAAACAACAGCAAGACGCTGATGCACCGCTGCTATTCCTCAGCAAGGTCATACTCAAGAGAAAAATCAACTATCAGGCCATACCTGGTATCAAAAAGACTGTACCTGCCCCTTGACACTACAGGGATAACATCCTCATTACCATAAGAGCCACTCATAAATCCTGGATTAAGTGCGACTTTAGAGTAAGACCCGGGAGGGTCGAAACGTCAATCACTCAGTCGCTTATACTGCCTACTATTTGATCTGTCACATTTGATTTTCTGTTTTTCACTTGAATAAATTAGCAAATTTCAAAAAAATCCTTTTGTTTCTAAGATATTCCACACAGGGAGTGCGGTGGATTTCAATAATACTGATACTAGACCTTACGGTCTGTCTCACCAGCACCCCGATCTAAATTTTAGAGTGCAGGCCAAATTATATTTACATAAATTCCCCAATATTCTTGAATAATAAGTTTGTACAATATCATGAAAGATTAGTAGTACAGATGGGTATAGCCAATAAAATTGTCAGTTCTATTTTCATTTACCCTATGATTACACAAATGTGGGATAAATTGGTTAGGGCCACAGACTATCTAGATGATCAAATTTGGGGTATACTGGATTACTTAACAGCAGCACAGGGTGGTACGTGTCAGGTTATTGGACCCGCTTGCTGTCATTATCTAAATCCCAATAGCACAATGAAGTTAAAGTTAGAGGATATTCAAAGACTCAGAGATTAATATGATAAAGACAATGACCGTAATAAGGACAGTTGGTGGGCAGACACCTTCTCCTTTCTTAATCCAGCTAATTGATTTGAGGGACTTGGGGGCTGGATAGCTGGAATCTTTCAAAGTTTGTTATATATTGTTGTCTTTATTCTTGTTATGTATGTAATACTAAAATTTGTTTTTTGGTGTATTTCTGTATGTATTAGGAAATTCTGCACTAAGACAACTAATGATGATACCAAAAGCGTTGCCACCCCTGCTCTTCTCTACACCGATTTCACAAAGATACCTGATGAAGATGTTGAAGCCAAGCGCATGGCCATCTTCAAAAGATCCCCACTACTGTTATCAATAGTTGTTATTCGTAAATTCTAGTATACAGGGGGGACGGGTACGCCGCAACAGCCATGGCTGGTAACATGGCATCAGTCATGTGAAGACCAGTACCCCTCGAGCTTAGAGCTTGGGATAGTACCTCTGATGCTGGACATTAATTAACAAAATTTATCTAGGGGGGAATGTGAAGGAACAAATTATGAAAGGTTCTCCATTTTGTGTTAGATTCTCCATTTTGTGTTTTTGACTCCATTTTCTTGTTGCTTAAAGATAAATTCTGTTATTTAATTAGGTAAAAGGTTACAGCTGCCATGAAGTAATTTTATCTTGTTGTTCACAAGCCTGGTATGCAACTAGGCTATGGTTCATAATTGGTATAAAGACCTTGAGTCTTCTGACTCAAGCCAGATAATAGATTCGGGGGTGTATCACTATACAAGACTGAGGCATCTGTTAGAAAAACACATACTATGCCAAAAAGACATGACCATATCTGTAGTTTCCATTTTTCCTGTATCCTCATGGGTTAAGTTTTTCCTGCATTCTTATAGGTTAAGAACTGTGAGCGTGTTCTTATGCTGATTGGTTGAAGTATAATTTTTATGACAATGAAAACTAATACACAATAAACGGGAGCCAGAGATCTGCTCGATCCCCCATACAGAGACACACGTCTCCGTCTGGTCATTTTCAGTTGCCGGCAACGCCCTGTAGGTTAATTTGGAAATCACTGAGTTAACCGTGAAGGATCAATTTAGATCCTCCCTCAACAGTGTTGCTCCAGTAATTTGGAGGCATAAGGAAGAAGAGATATCACGCGTTAGCTAGACACAGAGGATGGGTCGAGGGAGGGCTTTTTGAGGATGGTTGTGATCTTGGCATGCTTGAAGGATGAGGAGAAGACACCTGTTGTGAGTGAGAGGTTGAAGAAGTGCGTTAAGGGTGCGTTCTTATTGAATATGGCGAGTCTGAAAGGTAGCGCGTGGCTTCATATGCTTTACCCCAAATCTTCCTATAGAGTGGGACTGGGGTAAGATTTCTGGCATAAGGTGCCTCATATGTCGTCATGAATTACACAATCTGTGGTGTGATGTCAACTGGCATGAAAAAGTCAAACATTGCCAAGTTTTTGTGTAGGCCATGAGTTGTATAAAATTTGTGTGACTTGTCAAAGTTTTTTACTCCAGATTTATGTGGAAAACACTTCCATGAATCAGCACCTAAAACTTTCATTTGTCGAATGTCAATATATGTAATGGAGGAAAATTGAGGCAGTTTTTATCATGTGTAGCATGCCTTGTTTACTTTTTAAAATGCAGGCCCAACCTAAACAATATGTCCATATATCTATTTATAATATTATTTTTACCCTAAATTGTCTCTGTTTATGTTTTCACTTGTGATCTTCACTGAGCCGGTGTTAAAGGGAACCTGTCACCAGGTTAGGCCGATAAGGGATGTGGCCACCGCCTTTCAGGGCTGATATACAGCATTCAATAATGCTGTATATCTGCCCCAAACAGATCTGTAAAAGAAGAAAAATAACTTTTATTATACTCACCTGCAGGGTGGTTCAGTCCGAGGGGTGTTGCGCTTCTTGGTCCGGCGCCTCCCATCTTCTTACGATTGCCGTCCTCCTTCTTGGTTCATGTGGATGACGCATCCTTAACTCACCCACACAGTCTTCTCAGCATCGCGCTCTTGCACAGGTGTACTTCTCTGCCCTGTTGAGGGCAAAGCAAAGTACTTCAGTGCGTGGGTGTCGGGAAAGGTCAGAGATGTCTGCGTACTGCAAGACTTTGCTCAGCCCTCAACAGGAGAGAGAAGTACGTCTACACAGGAGCGCGATGTTGGGGAGACTGTGTGGATGATGCAGGGACGCGTTATCCACACCCACAAAGAAGAAGGGCAGCAATCATAAGAAGATGGGAGGTGCCAGATAAAGACCAGTGACACCCCTCGGACCCTACCACTCCACAGGTGAGTATAATAAAAGTTATTTTTCTTCTCTTACAGGTCTGGTTGGGGCAGATATACAACATTATAGAATGCTGTATATCAGCCCTGAAAGTTGGAGGCCGTAACTCATATAGGCCAAACCTGGTGAAAGTTTCCCTTTAAATCCTTATCTATATCTGCTCCATCATCAGGCAGCATCACATTTTCTCTATTGGTGATGGAGGAAGTAGCATTACCAGCATCACTGGGCTACGTGGACATGTCTAGCTATGATAACTGATGTGGCTGTGATGAGTGGTTGCCCTAAGGTTGGCTTATATCTTAAAAACTGGATTATTCTTGCCTCAGAATCACTCCCCGGCCAGCAGCTACTCCACAGACATAACCTAGGAGACCCAGCTTGTAGGTGCATGTTCCTGTATAAGGGTTAAAGGATGAAGGCCTTGTTTCCTTTGGACCAGTGAGACAGAGTGGCTAGAACCAAGTGCCTAGCACCAAATGTTGCCGCTTTGAACTGATGGCCTCCGACAGACTTTACAGCCAGTTACCTACAACTCTTTTCCTCACTCGTGATATGTGACAATCTTTTCCATTTCCAGGAGTTTTCTTGTTCTAAAACCATTCTGTAGAATTCACTGCCACAGACTTATTAGATTTGGGCCCAATATTCACAGCCTAAAAAATCATTTGCTCTTCTAATGTCACATAAAAAAAGCCTACAGCCGATACACAGTTTGACCTGGTCCCTCTACCCGGTCCTCAACTAGTTACCCTTCCCCTTCTTGGCTCAGAGACTAGCTCATGCAGCTTTATTTATTTTCCCGTTGCCGACACAAGTGGCCGGTCCCTTGGGCTTAATAGAATTATGCACCCATTGTGTCACTCTCCTATTCCATTTAGATGTGAGCTCTGATGGGCAGAAACTTCTCTCCTTTTAACTCATTGTTTACTTATCTGTTCTAATTATTTGTTGATTAACTTGTTTGCTACTTCTCCATTTCTAAAGCGCTGCAGGATATGTTGGCACTAATTACAGAACAATTCTAATTATTATTCTTCAATATATCATATAGTAAGGGTACTGTCACACCGTGCAATTTTCGTCGCTACGACGGCACGATCCGTGACGTCGCAGCGTCGTATGAGTATCGCTCCAGCGTCGTAGACTGCGGTCACACGTTGCAATCACGGCGCTGGAGCGATGCCGAGGTTCGCTGGTAACCAGGGTAAACATCGGGTTACTAAGCGCAGGGGCGCTTAGTAACCTGATGTTTACCGTGGTTACCAGCGTAAAAGTAAAAAAAAACAAACAGTACATACTCGCCATCTGATGTCTGTCAGGTCCCTTGCAGTCTGCTTCCCGCTCTGACTGAGTGCAGCCGTACAGTGAGAGCAGAGCGCAGCGGTGACGTCACCGCTGTGATCTGCTCTCACCTTCCGGCCGGCAGACAGTCAGAGCGGGAAGCAGACTGCAAGGGACCTGACAGACATCAGAGGGTGAGTATGTACGGTTTGTTTTTTTTTACTTTTACGCTGGTAACCACGGTAAACATCGGGTTACTAAGCGCGGCCCTGCGCTTAGTAACCCGATGTTTACCCTGGTTACCAGCGAACGCATCGCTGGATCGCTGTCACACACAACGATCCAGCGATGACAGCGGGAGATCCAGCGACGAAAGAAAGTTTCAAACGATCTGCTACGACGTACGATTCTCAGCAGGGTCCCTGATCGCTGCTGCGTGTCAGACACTGCGATATCGTAACGATATCGCTAGAACGTCACGAATCGTACCGTCGTAGCGATCAAAATTGCACTGTGTGACAGTACCCTAAGATATGTTATAGCAGTAACAGTGGCTTAACCCTTTCACTGACAAGGGTTTGCAGTCTTATTTGCCTTTTGACATACACAAATAGGAACTGAATTCTAAAATTAAAAACATACCAAATCTCCATTATTCTTTTTAAAAAGTCCACCTCTTACACTTGTTGCTGCCTTTTTTTGTAATTTTACTTAAAAGTGTAACTTTTTGTAAAACATGCCACCAGTTCATGTTAATGGAATAAACTGGAAACCAAGTGGATTATGAGGTATACAAAAACATCTAGCTACAAATGTTCAAAATACGCACAATCCGCACATACCATTTAGAGATTTGTCTAAATGTTCATATCTTGACAAAATTCATTAAGACTGAAGTGATTAGAAATCTTAGAAAAGCAGATGCTAGTAAATGAAGTCTACCAATGTCCTGATATGATCACATACATGTGCAGCTGCTCACAATTCCTTCTCATCCATTAGGAAAATTAGAGATCAAATGTTATCTCATAGGTACTGTGTAGAATTGAGAGATAAGCTGAAGAAAAGTTCAGTCAAGTCAATTTGTCAGCAATAGTGTTGAGCGATACCTTCCGATACTCAAAGGTATCGCATGGGATCGGCCGATATCCAAAAAATATCGGATATCGCCGATACCGATACCCGATACCAATGCAAGTCAATGGGACACAAGTATCGGAAGCTATCCTGGATGGTTCCCAGGGTCTGAAGGAGAGGAAACTCTCCTTCAGGCCCTGGGATCCATATTCATGTAAAAAATAAAGAATTAAAATAAAAAATATGGATATACTCACCCCTCCGGCGGCCCCTGGACCTTACCGATGTGACCGGCAGCCTCCATTCCTAAGAATGAGGAGTTTAGGACCTTCGATGACGTCACGGCTTGTGATTGGTCGCGTGACCGCTCATGTGACCACTCACGCGACCAATCACAAGCCGCGACGTCATCGCAGGTCCTAAACTCCTCATTCTTAGGAACGGAGGCTGCCGGTTACATCGGTAAGGTCCAAGGGCCACCGGAGGGGTGAGTATATCCATATTTTTTATTTTAATTCTTTATTTTTTACATGAATATGGATCCCAGGGCCTGAAGGAGAGTCTCCTCTCCTCCAGACCCTGGGAACCATACACTGGGAACTTCCGATTCCAATTTCCGATATCACAAAAATATCGGAACTCGGTATCGGAATTCCGATACAGCAAATATCGGCCGATACCCGATACTTGCGGTATCGGAATGCTCAACACTAGTCAGCAGGTTTTCCCTATGAAATCTGAGAACAGCTTTATGTAAGGGCAGAAACCCTGATTCCGTCAATATGTAAATTACTTGGCCGTGTATTGCTGTTTCAATAAAATCAGTGTTTTATATGCAGGAGATTATCACTAGAGGACTAGTTGTCTCGTGCCTCCTAGTCAACTGCTCTGCGTCACTCCACCCCCATCACTGATTAGCAGCTTTCTGTTAATATAGAGAGTGCTGCACTCACTCTTGCACTGCCACCCTCTGAAGATGTCATGGATCCATGGTGATAGAATCTGTACATTTGAGTACAGTGTTGGCCCTCTGTGGAGGTGGAAGCAGTAAGTGACACCAGTGCAGCCCCACAGCTTCTATCACTGACTTCAAACAAATCATCATCAGGGAACAGTGCTGGTGTCACTCACATTGCTTCTATCACCTCCCCCTGATGATGACTAGTTTGAGACAGTGCTAGAAGCTGTGGGGAGGCACTGGTATTGTGGGGTTGAGCAGCAATAGCAGACACATCAAATAGCACTTACTGTGTTAAAAAAACCTTGCCAATCCTGGAAGCACTGTATATATAGTGATAGATAGATATAGATATGGAATAGATAGATAGACTGTATGTATAGATAGAGATATGTATATATGCAGCGCCCCAGAGTCCTGGTCGTTGCAGTAATACCATTCTCCTCTAGGGGGGAGTGATGTTACATCTGAAGGCAATAAAGGAGATTTCTTTACCAGGTATCGCAAACCACACAACACACTTCACACTCCAGCCCACCAGGGGGAGCTACGCTCCTATTACTAGGGCACTCCTCACAATTAGATAAAACTGGTGGTCTGGATAGGAAGTTAGGCAGAAGCTGACTGGGCTTCACCAGGCAGCACCCTGTCAGGCAGCCAGAGGGGAAGGAGGAACATCAAAGAGCTGCAGACAGAGAGGTCCCTGACAGGGGTGGGATCCTGTCAGAGGCCTAGACGGAAGGCCACGGAGCTGCGCCTGCCCCACGTGCGGCAGCATCCTAAGAAAGAGACAAGAACAGAGAATTGTATTGCGGAGGGTGAGAAACGAAGTCATAGCACAAGGAGAGGAAACCAGAAGGAGTTCTGCCCTGTAAAAGGCTGCTCCCTTCTGAGGCGCAAGAATCCGGTAGCCAGAATACCGAGGGAGTAAGGATCTCTCCGCTTTATTTCAGAGACCAGCAGGACAGATAATTCCACCTTACCTGCCCGACCCATACCCAAGAGGCACGATGGCAACTTGTGGGGGCCGGGGCATTATAGAGTCCCTGTAAAAAGCCTCAGGCCATCAGTCATACGGGTTTGTCCTATCCATTCCATCAGAGGGACAGAGAGAAATAACATCTAGAACACCAGCATCAGTTGTGAGGAGCTTACCGAGAAGCTCAGCAGGGAGGTACTACAACACACAGGCGCTAGAGGAAGGCTACTGATTTCCACCTGGATAAGGGGACTCTGGATTTGCCTTGAGACCGGCCGGACTCTGCCTACCCTGTGGTCTGTACCCTGGACTGTGGACACTGAAGCCTTCAGAAAAGGTAAAGAGACTGTAACCTTGTGTCCTCGTTCTTCACTGCGCCTCACACCATCCACCATCTACATTCTGGGAAGCCCTGGGGATACACTTCACCTGTGGGAAGGTATACCATCTAGCTGCCATCATATCACCCCAGCGAACCCCTAAGCAGCGTCGGTCACCCTGACCGAATACCACAGGTGGCGTCACGAACATTATCCCTTTAAAGACCTTTCCCCTATTTACAACGGACATCCCTAGGGCCACGGACTGGGTCAGCCACCGTGACATCCCCACTGAGAACCGAAGGGCCAGGTGCCGAGTACCCCATAGCCCTACTGGGGGCGCTCCATATACACAGTAGCAAGGCCAGGTAGGTGAGGCTTGTAGGGATTGTTCGGGCCAAATGAATAAGTCTGCAGTCACTGTGAGTTACAGCAGACTGTCATGTCGGACGCTGTTCACACTAGGGCATCCGACAGACAGCAGTAATTCCACTTACGTCCACTACACGCTCAGTGGCGTCGGCTAGATTTTATCCAGCTTGCTCGGGGTTAATCTAGCTGGTTATCAGGTTGGAGGCTGGGTCACGCCCACGGCCTTTAAATAGTCGCACTGGACTTTGGGCGTCGCCGATTATATCTTGTGCTTTATGCCTGGTGATTCCGGTCTCGAGTGGTGGTCTTGTTGTAGGAATATCATATCTGGTGGTGTATAATCCTTTGTCATATTCCTCCTTCCTATTTGTATTTGTTTTGCCCTGTGCACATTATAGTGTATTCCTGCGTGTCTGCGTGGTGCGTTTTTCAGTTTTCCCTGTCTGTGCGTTCTGTGGGGATTGGTGTGTGGTCTCTTCACTGGGTGGCGGGTGGTGGTTTCAGCTTAGGGCTGAAACAGGAGTCAGGGTCAGGCCTGGCGGCCCAGACATGCACCCCTTTAGTGTAACTTCTGGGAAAGGGACAGACAGGGTTTCCCTAGCCTGAGGGATATCGCAGGGGCCCGGGTAACCAACCTTAGTCTACCCAGTTACCCCGTGACATTATAATCGGCCAAAAGAAAAAAATATATATATAGATATATATTTTTTTGTACGTCATGGATCCCATGACTTCCATAAACTGCCAGTTGAGGGCGCTGTTCTTACAGGTCACTGAATTGAAGGGGGCAGTTCAGCAACAGGGTCTTGTGGTATCTAATGTGCAAGTGGAAACTGCAGGTAGAGTTGCAGAGCCAAAAATCCCTTTACCTGAGAGGTTTGCTGGGGAACGCAGTAAATTTGTTGTTTTCCGTGAAGCTTGCAAATTGTATTTTCGTATGCGCCTGCTTTCCTCAGGTAATGAGGCTCAGCGTGTGGGCTTGGTTTTGTCATTACTGAACGGAGACCCCCAAGCATGGGCGTTTTCATTACCTTCTGATTCAGCTGCATTTAACTCAGTAGAGAGTTTTTTTTCTGCTTTTGGACTCATATATGATGATCCTGACAGATTGGCTCTAGCAGAATCTAAAATACGCGCTCTCTGCCAGGGGGAGCGAATGACAGAGGATTACTGTTCTGAATTTCACCGCTGGGCGGTGGACACACAATGGAATGACCCGGCGCTGCGGAGTCAGTTTTTATGTGGGGTTTCGAGAAGGGTTAAACAAGCCCTTCTGATGTATGAGACTCCTGCTTCTCTAGAGTCTGCCATGAGTCTTCTTGTCCGCATTGATCGCCGTTTGCGTCAGGGGGCGCTAGAGACGCCGCCTATGGGGGAGGTTGTAGGTGCACGTGGGGTTGCTGCAGGAGAGCCCACGGAGCCTATGCAAATCGCAGGGTTGTCACGTCATCAAGCCCCCTCGCTCAGGAAGCAGGGACTCTGTTTTTGCTGTGGTAAAAAGGGGCATTATGTAAATGCTTGTCCTCTGTTTTCTAAAAAAAAGCGCAAACGGCGGAAATCTACTAAGCTCAGAGGGTGTGGAGGATGCCAATCTGAGCTTATGAATATCCTCCATGGTGGTCTCTCAATGTATGCTCCCTGCCAGAGTTATGGTCGCTGGCAGAGAGCTGCCAATCACTGTTTTTGTGGATAGTGGTTCGGCCACTAATCTCATTGATGAGGAGTTTGCGCGCACGGCCGGGTTCACAGTCGAAAAATTGCCTCATCCTATCCGGGTTGTCACCATCAATGCTTCCCCTCTCCCTCAGGGGGAGATTACTGAGTTTGTGGCTGAGGTTAAACTCCACATTGGGGTCCTACATTCTGAGCAGGTTACATGTAGGGTGCTCAGTAATCTTCTTGCACAAATGGTTCTGGGTTTTCCATGGTTATCTATGCACAACCCGGTTATTGACTGGAAAACTCAGGACATAATTCAGTGGAGCGGATTTTGCCAGGAGAATTGCCTGGCCACATGTGTGTCCGCTGTGACTCCAAGCATTCCTGAGTCACTGCTGGATTTCGCGGATGTGTTCTCAGAGAAGGGTTGCTCAGAATTGCCACCACATCGCCCCTATGACTGTACTATTAGGTTTAAACCATGGGCTAAATTGTCGAAAGCTAGGATGTTCAACATCTCTGGTCCTGAGAGGCAAGCTTTAAACGATTACATTGCTGAGAGTCTGAGCAAAGGGCACATCAGGCCTTCATGCTCGCCGGTGGCAGCGGGGTTCTTCTTCATTAAAAAGAAAGATGGTGGACTACGCCCGTGTCTGGATTTCAGGGAGTTAAACCAGATTACGGTTCATGATCCATACCCTATGCCACTGATACCTGATTTGTTCAACCAGGTGGCTGGTGCTAAGTGGTTTTCCAAGCTTGACCTCAGGGGGGCTTACAACCTCATAAGAGTCCGTCAAGGTGATGAGTGGAAGACGGCTTTTAATACTCCTGAGGGTCATTTTGAAAATTTGGTTATGCCATTTGGGTTGACAAACGCGCCTGCAGTTTTTCAACATTTCATAAATGATGTATTCTCGCATGTTCTGGGGAAATTCGTTATTGTGTACCTAGATGACATTCTCATTTATTCATGCGACCTTGATACTCATTTAGAGCATGTTAGGCAGGTGTTACAGCTTCTCAGGGAAAATAAGCTCTATGCAAAACTTGAGAAATGTGTATTTTCGGTTCAGGAGTTGCCTTTCTTGGGTTATATTGTGTCTGCTTCAGGGTTTAAAATGGACGCCGCTAAGGTGCAAGCGGTGCTGCATTGGGAACGGCCTGATAACCTAAAAGCACTCCAGCGGTTCCTTGGGTTTTCCAACTGTTATAGAAAGTTTATCAAAGATTTCTCTACCATTGCTAAACCACTTACTGACATGACGAAAAAGGGTACCAATTTCTCTGCCTGGCCTCAGGCTGCTGTGCGCGCATTTGAATTTCTGAAGAACAGTTTTGCTTTCGGCCCCCATTCTGGTGCAACCAGATGTATCAAAACCATTCACCGTGGAAGTCGATGCGTCTGAAGTTGGAGTGGGGGCGGTGCTGTCACAAGGCTCATTCTTGGGCGAGTTGCGTCCTTGCGCCTACTTTTCCAAGAAGCTGTCGTCTGCCGAACGTAATTACGATATTGGCAACAGGGAGTTGTTGGCTATCCAGTTGGCTTTTGAGGAATGGCAACACTTTTTGGAGGGGTCGGTCCATCAGGTTACAGTTATCACCATAAAAATCTGCTGTATTTGGAGTCAGCCAAGCGTCTGTCCCCCAGGCAGGCTCGCTGGGCATTGTTTTTCACGCGGTTCAACTTTTTTGTTACGTACCGACCTGGGTCTAAGAACACTAAGGTGGATGCTTTGTCCAGGTGTTTTCCAGGGGGAGAACCTCGGGAAGATCCAGTACCCATCCTCCAAAAGGGTGTAGTGGTCTCGGCTCTCACGACCGGGGTTAAGGCTCAGATTGCCGAGGCTCAGGTGGAGGTACCACCAGAGCTTCCCATTAACAAATCGTTTGTACCGCTCCATCTTCGCTTAAAGGTGTTGGGTGAGCATCATGATGCTGTCCTGGCTGGCCATCCAGGGGTTAGGGGTACCTTGGAGCTGGTGTCACGTCGGTTTTGGTGGCCCAAGATCCGACAGGACGTGGTCTCATACGTATCAGCATGTACCACGTGCGCTAGGGCTAAGACGTCCCGCTCTCATCCTGCTGGCACACTATATCCTCTCGGGGAACCCAGTAGGCCATGGACGGAGATTTCCATGGATTTTATCACAGATTTGCCCTCCTCTGCTGGGAACACGGTCATTCTGGTGGTTGTTGATCGGTTCTCAAAGATGTCGCACTTTGTGTCTTTGCCTTCGTTGCCTAACGCTAAGACTCTGGCTCAGGTTTTTGTGCAGGAGGTGGTCAGACTTCACAGCGTCCCATCTGACATCGTGTCTGATAGGGGTACTCAGTTTGTGGCAAAATTTTGGAAAGCTTTTTGCTCACAGCTGGGGATCAAGTTGTCATATTCTTCTGCATTTCATCCTCAGTCAAATGGTCAGACCGAGCGTATGAACCAGCATTTGGAGCAGTACTTACACTGTTTTGTTTCTGACAATCAGGAGGAGTGGTCGACGTTCCTTCCTTTGGCTGAGTTTGCTATAAATAATCACCGTCAGGAATCATCTGGGGAGTCCCCGTTCTTTTGTGTTTACGGGCTCCATCCTCAGTTTTGTACTCTGCGTCAGGGGGGCTCTACTGGCGTCCCGGAGGAGGGCCAGTTAGGAGCACAACTGTCATCCGTTTGGAGGAGAGTGAAACAGCGCTTGCTAAGCGTAGGTGCAAGGTACAAACGAGTGGCTGACAGTAAACGTGTGACAGGTCCGGACCTGAGTGTGGGTGACTGGGCGTGGTTGTCCACAAAAAACATAAAACTCAAGATTCCATCCTTGAAATTGGGTCCAAGGTTTATTGGTCCATTTAGGGTTGCTGCCATCATTAACCCGGTAGTCTACCGTTTGGCGCTCCCTACGGTATATAAAATACACAACGTGTTCCACAGATCTTTATTAAAAAAGGTGGTGGGTTCTGTGGACATGGTGCCTATGCCACCTCCAGTCTTGGTGGATGGCAATTTGGAGTTTGAAGTCTCCAAGGTGGTTGACTCTCGTGTAGTGCGCCGCACATTACAGTACCTGATACATTGGCGTGGTTATGGGCTGAAAGAGAGGTCCTGGGTACCAGCCTCGGACATACATGCAGACCGGCTGGTCAGTATGTTTCACCTCCGCCATCCGGACAAGCCGGGTCCTATAAGTCGTGAGGCCTCTGGGGTCCCTCGTAGAAGGCGTGGTACTGTCATGTCGGATGCTGTTCACACTAGGGTGTCCGACAGACAGCAGTAATTCCACTTACGTCCACCACATGCTCAGTGGCGTCGGCTAGATTTTATCCAGCTTGCTCGGGGTTAATCTAGCTGGTTATCAGGTTGGAGGCTGGGTCACGCCCACGGCCTTTAAATAGTCGCGCTGGACTTTGGGTGTCGCCGATTATAGCTTGTGCTTTATGCCTGGTGATTCCGGTCTGGAGTGGTGGTCTTGTTGTAGGAATATCGTATCTGGTGGTGTATAATCCTTTGTCATATTCCTCCTTCCTATTTGTATTTGTTTTGCCCTGTGCACATTATAGTGTATTCCTGTGTGTCTGCGGCGTAGTGCGTTTTTCAGTTTTCCCTGTCTGTGCTTTCTGTGGGGATTGGTGTGTGGTCTCTTCACTGGGTGGCGGGTGGTGGTTTCAGCTTAGGGCTGAAACAGGAGTCAGGGTCAGGCCTGGCGGCCCAGACATGCACACCTTTAGGGCTCTTTTCCACATGCGAGGCACACGTCCGTATCTCGCATGTGGAAACCAAGCTCTGGCGCCGGCACTTTGGAGCGGAGCTGTGCAGCTCCATGTGTTCCTATGCGGCCGCACGCTCCGCTCTGGAGTGCCAGCTCCACAGCTTGGTTTCCACATGCGAGATACGGACGTGTGACTCGCATGTGGAAATGAGCCCTTAGTGTAACTTCTGGGAAAGGGACAGACAGGGTTTTCCTAGCCTGAGGGATATCGCAGGGGCCCGGTGTAACAGGCCAAAGTAACCCCGTCCCAGATTAACCCCGGGTATAATTTGGCCTAGGCCAGAGTATACCCCGGGGTATAAACTGGCCTAGGCCAAACTATACCCAGGCATAAAATGGCCTAGGCCAAACTATACCCCGGGGTGTAAAATAGCCTAGGCCAAACTATACCCCTCCAGGCCACATTATACCCCCCAGGGTTAAAGTGGCCTAGGCTACATTTAACCCTGGGTATATTTTGGCCTAGGCCAAACTATACCTAAGGATGTAAAACAGCCTAGGCCAAACTATAACAGGCCACACTATACCCTCAGGCCAGACTATAGCCTTTTACTGGTTGCTATGGGATTTTACATGGCCACTTTATCCTAGCAACGCCCTGGATACGGTTGGAAAAGGGGTTTATCTACCTTGGGGGGCACCCTCACAGCACTGCGGGGAAGCCGGGGAACCCTTTTACTGGTTGCTATGGGATTTTACATGACCAATTTATCCTAGCAACGCCTTGTATACGCTTGGAAAAGGGGTTAATCTACCTTGGGGGCACCCTCACAGCACTGCGGGGTGGGTGGGGATCCCTTTTACTGGTTGCTATGGGATTTTACATGGCCACTTTATCCTAGCAACGCCCTGGATACGGTTGGAAAAGGGGTTTATCTACCTTGGGGGCACCCTCACAGCACTGCGGGGAAGCCGGGGAACCCTTTTACTGGTTGCTATGGGATTTTACATGACCAATTTATCCTAGCAACGCCTTGTATACGCTTGGAAAAGGGGTTAATCTACCTTGGAGGACACCCTCACAGCACTGCGGGGTGGGTGGGGATCCCTTTTACTGGTTGCTATGGGATTTTACATGGCCACTTTATCCTAGCAACGCCCTGGATACGGTTGGAAAAGGGGTTTATCTACCTTGGAGGCACCCTCACAGCACTGCGGGGAAGCCGGGGAACCCTTTTACTGGTTGCTATGGGATTTTACATGACCAATTTATCCTAGCAACGCCTTGTATACGCTTGGAAAAGGGGTTAATCTACCTTGGAGGACACCCTCACAGCACTGCGGGGTGGGTGGGGATCCCTTTTACTGGTTGCTATGGGATTTTACATGGCCACTTTATCCTAGCAACGCCCTGGATACGGTTGGAAAAGGGGTTTATCTACCTTGGGGGCACCCTCACAGCACTGCGGGGAAGCCGGGGAACCCTTTTACTGGTTGCTATGGGATTTTACATGACCAATTTATCCTAGCAACGCCTTGTATACGCTTGGAAAAGGGGTTAATCTACCTTGGAGGACACCCTCACAGCACTGCGGGGTGGGTGGGGATCCCTTTTACTGGTTGCTATGGGATTTTACATGGCCACTTTATCCTAGCAACGCCCTGGATGCGGTTGGAAAAGGGGTTTATCTACCTTGGGGGCACCCTCACAGCACTGCGGGGAAGCCGGGGAACCCTTTTACTGGTTGCTATGGGATTTTACATGACCAATTTATCCTAGCAACGCCTTGTATACGCTTGGAAAAGGGGTTAATCTACCTTGGAGGACACCCTCACAGCACTGCGGGGTGGGTGGGGATCCCTTTTACTGGTTGCTATGGGATTTTACATGGCCACTTTATCCTAGCAACGCCCTGGATACGGTTGGAAAAGGGGTTTATCTACCTTGGGGGCACCCTCACAGCACTGCGGGGAAGCCGGGGAACCCTTTTACTGGTTGCTATGGGATTTTACATGGCCACTTTATCCTAGCAACGCCTTGGATACGCTTGGAAAAGGGGCTTATCTACCTTGGGGGCACTGTCGCAGCATTGCATGGAGGCTGGGGAACTCTTTTCCTGGTTGCTAAGCGATTTCAAATGATCAATCTAAGGTACTTACACCATGTAAAACCCTATAGCAAGCAGGGTGCCCCCAAGGTAGATAAACCCCTTTTCCAAGCATATACAAGGCATTGCTAGGATAAAGTGGTCATGTAAAATCCCATAGCAACCAGTAAAAGGGTTCCTCGGTGTAACAGGCCAAAGTAACCCTGTCCCAGATTAACCCCGGGTATAATTTGGTCTATGCCAGAGTATACCCGGGCATAAACTGGCCTAGGCCAAACTATACCCCGGGGTGTAAAATAGCCTAGGCCAAACTATACCCCTCCAGGCCAGATTATGTAACTAATCTGGGGTTAAAGTTGCCTAGCCCAATTTATACCTCTCAGCTCATATTATACCCCAATGAAATCATTTGCATTGAGTGATATACACAAGAATTACTTAATGCTTCAACATTTTATTGAGAAACCAAACTGACAATTCTTAAAGAGTACCTCCCACTATACAAAACTTTTGCCCATGGCAAAAGTAGTTGTAAAGGGGGGTATTTGTAATGCATATGCATTACAAATACCCCCCCATTTTATAGTTACCTTAGGGGGGCTGCCCGATTACCCCCCCTCGCTAACCGCCGCTGCCCGTCTCCTGGTAGACGGGGTCCCCCTCCTGCCGCTAGGTGGCGCTGCCTCTCCATGCGCCGACGTCACAGCCAGGCGCCATAGAGGAGAGCGGCACCTGGCTAGTGCCGTTGGAGCTTGTAGAAGCAGAGCCAGCACCACCTAGCGGTGGGAGGGGGGGCAATAATTTCTCATTAGCTATAAGTCACTTATCATGCAATGCAATTATCTGGGGCAACAAATCGCCCAACAGTCATTCTGTGTATTATGACATTTAGTCTAGCATGTCCTTGCTACCAAATTAACGTTTAAAGCTAAACACTGATAACAACATTGAAATGATCGTGCTTATTTTCAAGATACAGTGCATGTTCAGTTGTTGACTGCAGATTGAAGCTTGCAGGATATGTCAACCAATCCATGGAGTCACCGACGTTTGTGTAGATTATTATGTCGCAACTCAACAGATTCGCCGTGGTCATGATCTCTGCATCAGTTGCCCAGACTCCATCACGAGAGATTCCAGAGATGTTCACATATTCATTCACATTTTGGTTCAAGTAGTCCTGTAGTTTTTTTGTCAAGTCAGTTTTCATATGGTGGATGACTTTATCTCTGAGAAGGGAATGGTTGTCCTCTGTTCCTGTCAAGATGTAGCTGATGGCCCGGAAGAAGCAGTTTCCATCACCTTTGGTTTTATATGTACGCCGTGGTTGTTCAAGGTCTCGTCTGCATCCACAGTATACAACCTTACTAAACGTAAGGCCAAGAGTGGTGCTAAGATACTTCCTTCTTGAACTTGGTAGTAGGTTGAAAGCCTTAGTTTGCTTATTTTTCTGTGTGGCAGAGTCACTGGAATAATCATCATCGGATGGTGGAGAAGCCTCTTTATCCTGGTAAATCTTTAGGTTGCTGGTGTGGTATGTGTTGCTTAATATCTTGCCAGTTTTGTTGTTCTTAAGTTTTACTCGTCCCTTGGTCAAGGATTCCACAACTAAATAAGGTCCAATCCAGCGTGGTTCCATCTTTGAACCTATGCGTTGAATACGGCGCTGATTCTTGATATAAACTATGGTACCAGCAGTGATTTCTTTGTTGCTTTTGTGTCGGCGATCAAAGGCACACTTCTGGTGTTCTTGAGCAGAGTGGATGTTGGTACTGACGTCTGAGTGCAGCTTTTTAAGAATGCTTGACAGTGTATTTAGCACATCAGGGGTGGCATGATCTGAAATGGGCATGGGATCCACCGTATCATCTTTTGAGGGATTAAGGTCCATGGGAAGCTTGGCCTTCCGTCCATACATGACCTCAAATGGAGTAACCTTGGTTGAAGCATGCACAGATGTGTGATAGGCAAACAGAACACCAGGGATGAATTGATCCCAGTTGTTTCCTTGGTCATTGACAAGCTTACTAAGAGCTTCTTTAAGTGTCCGATTATCACGTTCCCGCTGGCCATTTGTTTGTGGGTGGTATGCAGATGAAATACGGTGATCTGTTTGAAAATGTTCCATCAGGTTGTCAATGATCGAGTTTACAAACTCTCGTCCCTGGTCGCTAATCAGAGTCTCCATACAGCCAAGGCGACAGATAACGGAGTACAAAAAATTTGCCACTGACTTGGCACTCTTATCTGGGACAGCTGTTGCTTCAGTCCATTTGGAGAAATGATCAGTGGCAGCAACTATATATTTGTTGCCATTTGATGTTTCCTGAAGAGGGCCAATCATATCAATCCCAACTAAGCTCCATACTTTTCCAGGCACTGATATACTGTTGAGTGGTGGAGCTTCCTTTGTGATTTTGGGATTTATAACAAAACATTTTTGACAGGCTTTCACATACTGGTGAACGTCATTTTTCATTCCCTTCCAGTAAAACCGGTCAGAGATTTTGGCTAAAGTTTTATCTCTGCCAAAATGGCCCCCAGATATTGGGTTGTCATGACAGGCCTTCAGGATATTTGGCAGTCGACTTTTAGTAAGAACCTCCTTTTCCCTATGATAAACAATTCCTCCTTGGGCTCGATATGGCTTTGCTGTTTGTCTAAACTGGGACTTGGCATTTGCACGTTTCTCAGGAGGTAGATCGTAGGTATACTGAGGGTACCTTTGTTCTGTTGCAGTGTAGAATCTCAAAAGCTGGTCATACAATTGATCTTCCATGGTTGTCAAAATTGGAAAAGATTTGGTGTCATAGAGAGCAGAGAGGTGTCATAGAGAACATACAAAACAAGTTATCATTAACTATGCACTGACAGGACAGCGCCATCTACTGTCAGTTCAGATCTGCACACTTTTCAACAAATAAGCAATAGGGTGAGAAAAACAGTGAAGTGATAACATTATGGCCTAGAGAAATACTATAAAAACTATTTTATACCCCCTGGTATAAAGTTTATCCCCCGGGGGTATACTATGGCCTAAGTCAGCTTTTGAATTTTTGTGCTGTTTCCTTCCTCAGTAAAAGGGTTCCCCGGCTTCCCCGCAGTGCTGCGAGGGTGCCCCCATGGTAGATAAACCCATTTTTTAAGCGTATCCAAGGCGTTGCTAGGATAGAATGGCCATGTAAAATCCCATAGCAACCAGTAAAAGGGTTCCCCACCCACCCCGCAGTGCTGTGAGGGTGCCCCCAAGGTAGATTAACCCCTTTTCCAAGCGTATACAAGGCGTTGCTAGGATAAATTGGTCATGTAAAATCCCATAGCAACCAGTAAAAGGGTTCCCCGGCTTCCCCACAGTGCTGCAAGGGTGCCCCCAAGGTAGATAAACCCCTTTTCCAAGCGTATACAAGCCGTTGCTAGGATAAAGTGGTCATGTAAAATCCCATAGCAACCACCTAAGGGGTTAACCACCTATCCTTAAGTGCTGCGAGAGTGCCCCCAAGGTAGATAAACCCCTTTTTCAAGCGTATTCAAGGCGTTGCTAGGATAGAGTGATCATGTAAAATCCCATAGCAACCAGTAAAAGGTTTCCCCACCCACCCGCAGTGCTGCAATGGTGCCCCCAAGATAGATAAACCCCTTTTCCAAGCGTATCCAAGGTGTTGCTAGGATAGAGTGATCATGCTATATCCCATAGCAACCAGTAAAGGGGTTCCCCACCCACCCCTCAGTGCTCGTCAGTGCCCCCTAGGTATACAAAGCCCTTTTCCAAGCATATCCAAGGCGCCAAGACAACGAGCTGGCACGAGCAGGGCTGAAGATTTCATGTCACATGTGACTATAGGGAGGGGGTGGGGCTTAGAAAGGGAGATCCCTGGCGTCACCAGAGGTGGAGGAGCTTGAAAAGGAGCAGTGCCCGATGGGAGGGGGAGCTGTGACCTAGAAGAATGAGCAGCTTTCCCTCAGCTTACCCTGGGGGGTATAATCTGGCCTGGAGGGGTATACTTTGGCCTAGGCTATTTTATACCCCGGGGTATAGTTTGGCCTAGGCCAAAGTATACCCGGGGTATAATCTAGCCTAGGCCACTTTAACCCCGGGTATAGTCTGGCCTGGGGGTATAATCTGGCCTGTTACACCGGGTAACCAACCTTAGTCTACCAGTTCCCCCGTGACACAGACTTATAAATCCCCCCAATTTCAAACCCGGGACCAGAGCGTATGTATGAGTTATTAGTACTCAAGGTCAGTGAGTGTGGGCTCGCTCCTTACACTTGTATGGAGTGAGACCGTGCCCCATCTAGTGACACAACCGTGTCTGTGGGCCGAGTTGCACCCATAGAGCTACTTGGTCAAGAATCTATAGAAGAAGAAGAACTACAATTCCGCATGTGATAGTCCCTAGGGTGGAGTAAGGTGTGTCCGTGGAGATGCCGGGAATTGTCCCATGATGCAGTTCGGCATACGTGTGGGTGGTGGTTTTGTGTCCCACGGAGTGTCAGTGTGTAGGACTGTGTGTAAACGGCAGAGTCTGTGTGCATGATGTGCAGGTGGCAGAACTTGAGTACATGATGTGCAGGCGGCAGAGCCTGTGTGAATGATTTGGAGGTGGCAGAGTATAGTCATTTATGTAAAAAAAAATAATAAACCATAAAAATAAAAGATTACATTTTAATTATTCTAACATTTATATGTATATGTACCAGCCAATATTTTCACTTGGCATCAGCCTACTGACACCAGTAATCTCAGTTTTGCCTCAGCAAATCAGATGTGCTCTTCCTACTTTCTAGTTGTGTCTTACATGGCAACAGAGATCAAGACGGCAGAAATGTGCTCAGGGATGAGTAGCACGAAGCTTCAGGGATTAGCGCACATAGGTCTGGCTGAAATTCCCAGCTTCTTAAATGACAAACCCTAAGCTGTCTGCCTTCTGTCTTTGTCTACAAAGACAATCATGATATCAGCCCCATGATATATTATATTATTTATTTAAATGATACGCTTTATATATTAATATTATACTGTTTATATGTATACATTATTATTATTATTGTTGTTGTTATAGTTAAAAAGGCAAAAAAAAATTGATCCATCTTGTTCAATCCCTTGACTATTGATCCAGAAGAAAGCAAAAAACAGTCCTTGGTTTACTATTTAGTACGGCAAATCTTTTTTTTTTCTGCTCCAATCATAATTCATTGGTCAATTAACCATATCAATAACATTTTATAATTGTTTTTTGTATAAATTAATAAAAATGTAAGTGTGATTTTAATGGCTTGCAATTTTTTCTATCATTGGTGCTATTAATGTGTATGACTAGACTACTTTAAGATTGTAGACTTGTGGATCCATTGGTTGTCAAATCGATAAGAATGAAGATAAGGAAAAATTTGTGGATATCTCCCGCCCTGCTGTATATGGAAGCCGTCAATTCTCAGAAGTTTATTTAAACAAGTGGTTTTTATTCAAAGCATTTCAAAGTGTCAAGCCCTTGTACATCAGGAAATAACCACATGTCAAGACACTTAACACTTTTGAAACACGTTGAATAAAAAACGTTTGAATAAACTTCTGAGAACTGACATCTTCAATACACAGCAGTGCGGGAGGTATCCGCAAATTTTTCCTTATCTTCATTCTTACCGGTTTGACAACCCGTGGATCCACAGCAGCTGTACAATGATTGAAAAAACGCCAAATCATTGACCAGGTTAGAACAATCTGATTAATAAACTGTATGTCAGATTAGGCCCTATTTGTGCTACTTTCTCCCTAGTGTTTTATCTATGATTACTTTAAGGCAGCGATTATGAAGGTATGGTTGTCTTTGTTGCAGCAAACTCCTGAGATTGCACCCGCAGGGTTTTGGTGGCAACTACAATACAGGAACCAAGAGTCCTAAGAACTAGCAGGCCAAGGAAAGGTGAAAGCAACACCAGCCTAAGGTCACACAGTAACAATGTCAGGCAGTAGACACAAGACACACATGTATCTAAAGGCCGGGATTGAAGAACAGAGTAGTAACACACACTCAAAGGTCAAAAACAATTCTTATTGTTTGAAGGAAACAATTCTGTATCACACCTAAGATATCTGCAGCTTTTCAATGAAAGCATACTTTAAAAGGTTGGCCAGTGTGACTAGGATGACTACAGTCCAAGAGGGAGGTCCCTGAAGGCTACTTACCATTCCACACCCTTTGACGTGAGGTCACTCCCTGTCCACACACGACAATGGACCAGGTCTTTGACACAACCACAGGGGGCCCATCAGTTGCTCTAGCAGGCGAGAGCCTACTGAAGGTCGCTGACTTCTTCATATTCCTATGAAGCACAGCCTGTGGCCTAAGCAGCTTCTTAGAAGAGTAGAATCACTCTCTTTTCAGCATTTTGTCTGTCCCTGACCATCATAGGAGATTTCTAATTTCACGGCACACTGCAATATTGAACCATTGCAGAATATACTACAAGCAATCAAACTGAACTAAAAATGCAAAGTAAAAAATATTTTAAAAATTAAGTGAACATGTGCCCCTCTTTAATTTTAAAATAAAAAAATTACATATTTGTTCTGGAGCGCCCCCACACCGCCGCAGGGCTGAGGGGTACCCGGAGCCGGGCCTCTGAGTCTCTGCTCTGGGGTTGTCACGGTGGCTAGACCCGGTCCGTGGCCCTGTCTGTCAGTGGGGGACGTCCGGTGCAATAAGTGGTGTTGTAGCGGTGCAGTTGTGGGGTGCAGGTCGCGGTAAATAACGAGGACACCAGGTTACAGTCTCTTTACCTCTTTACTGAAGATCTCTGAGTCCTCAGTCCAGAATACGGCTCACCAGGCTGCGCAAGTCCGGCCGGTCCAATGACACTTCCAGAGTTCTCTTCACAGGAGGAAATCTGTGCCTTCCCCCTAGCGCTATGTGTTGTAGTCCTTCCCTGCTGTGCTTACGGAAAGTACCCCACAACTGTTGTGTCTGTTTCTTAGTTCCCTCACAACTCGACTAGATGATGTTCTGCTAATCTTCCGTCCCTCCCTGAGGTTCGGGTAGGAACGGCACCCATTTGACGGGTAGGCCTGGAGTTCTTCCGGGACCCTAGAGACGCCCCTCTCCCACAATTGCCTCCCAAGACTTCATAGGTGATTTGAGTTAGACAGCCCGCCTGAGACTGACTGTCCTGCCGCTGTTTGGAGTATTGCTTAAAGCTGAATGTTATTCTACTCCCTCGGCGTTCCGGCCACCGGTAGTGCGCCTCAGTAGGATGTTGCTTCGATCTTACAGCACGACTCCTACTGGTATTTCTCCTTTGCGTGATCCCGTTTCTCACTCAGCACAATCTATCTCTCTTCTAATCCTTTCTTGGGCACCGCCGCTACCCGGAGCAGGCACGGTCCCGTTACGTTCGTTCTCGTTGCCAAGCCTCTGTCAGGATCCCACCCCTGACAGAGACCCTACTGCATCTTCCCCTACAACACCCTCTGCCACAAGGTGTTGCCTGGTTCCAACCCAGTCAGCTTCTGATCTAACTTCCTGCCTGACCCCCAGTTTACCCACTATGGTGGGGAGTGGCCTAATGAATAGCACCCTTAGCTCCCCCCGGAGGCCCGGCTGTGAAATGTATTGGTGTCTGTGATACCTGATCAGATGAACTCCTTCAGTGCCATCGGACGCACCATAGCTCCCCATAGTGGCGGAGCCACAGTACTGCAACGACCAGGACTCTGGGGCGCTGCACTCCCCCCTGGTTAAACACAGTACTCCGGGACTGGGAAGAAAACAACAATACAAGTTTAGCAAAAAGACATACAATTTTTGTTGAGTGCAAATAACAATAAGTATACTTGAACAGGCTTCCCTTTATGGGAGGTAAGGACACTTGAACGTTACAAACATAATTAGATAACATAGCAACATGCTATAAATAACTCTTCTTACCCAACCGGGTATTCTACTAAGTGCAAAAACTGCTGAACAATACTTTAACGTTGCCTTTAAGGACATACACTCTGTATCCACTAAGGACCTTCCTATAATCACATTATAAGGTAATTTTAACTTTTTCATTCTCCTTCTTTAAATCTGCAGGACCGCCTGTCCTATTGGCACCAGACCTACTGCCTCTCCTTTCTGTTACAGGACCGCCCCGTTCAGCCCGGGCCTACTGCCTTTTCAACTATTATACACAGTATAGAACATAACATTACTTTCAGTTTTAGAAGCACTGAGCCATCTACGTATGGCTCCTAGGAGGACTCTCTACCTAACTCCTACGGGTTCACTTTCTGTCCTCTGTAACACATTATTAACTCTTTCTTTACAATAAACTAACTTTCTATGGAGGACTCAGGGTTTACCTTCTATCCCCACTCTCTATCAACATTATCAATCATTCCCCCTTCTTTCGAGAAACATCATCATTTCTTCACAATTAACTGGTTGGATACATATAACTTTCTCATATATACATTATCATTACTTTCTTTCATCAAACCTTATTGCTACCTATCTTAAAGCAATATCACCGTTTAAGTGCAACAATTGAACATCCCCTTTAAGAAGGGACCAAGTCTCTATGAGGTAGCATTTCTTCTCAAGCTACCAGTCCTTACTCAGCAAAGGTTCCAGTGTGGTATCTTCACAAAGAGTCCTTCTTTAAGTAAAACCAGGACGGGTTTTAGCAGCAAAACAGCAAGGAAATAAACAGTTAACTATTTACAGTTTCAGGTTTCCGAGGCTTAGTTGAACGGCTTCCAGGGCTGCACCTGGCACTTAACCCCTCTTGGCCCGGGAAGGGTGAAGTCCAGGGTTGCACCTAGTGCTGGACACACGCCGTTAATCCGTCTCTCATGTACAGTTAAATCATGCGCAGCGATGGAGGTCTGCGCAGCTTGAGTATGGGCATTTGCTGCAGCAGAGGTAGCGGCTGCTGCAAGATCAGTCACTGGAACGGAGTCAGCAGCTGTGGCACTAGCAGTCGCTGGAGTGGTGTTGGTCGTCAGGGCAGGGTCGTCCTTCATACCTGCTTCAGATGCGGTCCCTCCGGTGCCGGTCTGCTCTGCCTCCGTTGGGGTCTGGAACGCTGGTTGCGGGGCCTTGTGCTGCGGCGTTGTCATCTCTGCTTGCAGCATCTCGCTTTCTGGCAGGGCCCTGCTTTCTGGCTTCGGAGCGCTGGAACTTCTTTCTTGCTCCGGACCAGACGAGGCTGCCGACAGATGTCTGGCGAGGCTCCCGATGATGGTCTTCTTCCACCCGGCCTCAGTGCTCAGCTGCATCCGCCGGGGTTGGTGGATCAGCTCGTCCGCTCCGGTCTGCAGGAGGTCAGCGTCAACTGTGGAGGTCTGGCTGCGGTGCCTCTCCGGGTAGCTGGGGGAGTCCTCGGCTCCGACCCCACACTCCAGCTCCGGGCGGCTGGCCATGGCGTCCTCCATGTTGCTCGCTTCTTCTTCCTGGTCCTTTTCCCGCTCTCTCCTTCGTGGGCGGTTTCGTTTTCTCTGTCTCTGCCCACCATTGAGGATCAGGAGGCGGATCTCGGCTGCTGATGGACACGTCCTCAAGGGGCCGAGATATTTAGACTGGGCGGCCATTGTCTTTCGCGCTCTTCAGTTTGTTCACGCCCACTTCCACGCCCTTCTTCTTCTCCTGCGCTCTCCTTAGCGCTGTAATGGCGGCGGTTTTGGCGCGAACTTTTGGCGGCAAGTGACAATCCACAGTCTTTGCAATAAAGTACAGCCCAAGCACAGTAAATCACAGTTCCAAGGCACACATGACCTGATTCTTCAGGCTTAAGTAGATCCTGTTCGTGACGCCAAGTTCTGGAGCGCCCCCACACCGCCGCACGGCTGAGGGGTACCCGGAGCCGGGCCTCTGAGTCTCTGCTCTGGGGTTGTCACGGTGGCTAGACCCGGTCCGTGGCCCTGTCTGTCAGTGGGGGACGTCCAGTGCAATAAGTGGTGTTGTAGCGGTGCAGTTGTGGGGTGCAGGTCGCGGTAAATAACGAGGACACCAGGTTACAGTCTCTTTACCTCTTTACTGAAGATCTCTGAGTCCTCAGTCCAGAATACGGCTCACCAGGCTGCGCAAGTCCGGCCGGTCCAATGACACTTCCAGAGTTCTCTTCACAGGAGGAAATCTGTGCCTTCCCCCTAGCGCTATGTGTTGTAGTCCTTCCCTGCTGTGCTTACGGAAAGTACCCCACAACTGTTGTGTCTGTTTCTTAGTTCCCTCACAACTCGACTAGATGATGTTCTGCTAATCTTCCGTCCCTCCCTGAGGTTCGGGTAGGAACGGCACCCGTTTGACGGGTAGGCCTGGAGTTCTTCCGGGACCCTAGAGACGCCCCTCTCCCACAATTGCCTCCCAAGACTTCATAGGTGATTTGAGTTAGACAGCCCGCCTGAGACTGACTGTCCTGCCGCTGTTTGGAGTATTGCTTAAAGCTGAATGTTATTCTACTCCCTCGGCGTTCTGGCCACCGGTAGTGCGCCTCAGTAGGATGTTGCTTCGATCTTACAGCACGACTCCTACTGGTATTTCTCCTTTGCGTGATCCCGTTTCTCACTCAGCACAATCTATCTCTCTTCTAATCCTTTCTTGGGCACCGCCGCTACCCGGAGCAGGCACGGTCCCGTTACGTTCGTTCTCGTTGCCAAGCCTCTGTCAGGATCCCACCCCTGACAGAGACCCTACTGCATCTTCCCCTACAACACCCTCTGCCACAAGGTGTTGCCTGGTTCCAACCCAGTAAGCTTCTGATCTAACTTCCTGCCTGACCTCCAGTTTACCCACTATGGTGGGGAGTGGCCTAATGAATAGCACCCTTAGCTCCCCCCGGAGGCCCGGCTGTGAAATGTATTGGTGTCTGTGATATCTGATCAGATGAACTCCTTCAGTGCCATCGGACGCACCATAGCTCCCCATAGTGGCGGAGCCACAGTACTGCAACGACCAGGACTCTGGGGCGCTGCAGATATATTATTTGATATTGCCAGGTACATAAAAGATCATTCTATCAAAATATAAAATTATTTTCTCTAATTGTAAATGCCATGGAGGTTCTGACAAAAGAAAAAACTTGCATTGATGAGTAAAGGTTCTCAAAATAGAATATGAAAACTAAAGTCTTCTTTGTTTGCCAGTAAAAACTTCATCCTAATGCCTGGAAAATGTAAATCATCATTCCCTGTAAGGAAAAATGTCCACTTAGAACGATCTTGTGCTTATTTCATCACATTTCGAAGTGTGAAAATTTCTGCCTAATACAAAATGTACTAAGTACACTTACGACACAAAGTTGGCCCAGCACCTAGAACTTTATTTATGATGTCATTAGGAATCTGATATCCAACTAATCTTTTTGTTAGGCTTTTTTGGCATGCTGAAATGTTGGCACCCAACTGAGTTGCCTACACCCTAGATGCCTGAGCTGATACATTTCGCAGCCAATAAATCAATCTCACAGACTTGACATTGTTGAAGTGACCATCCATGTGTCTATGACACAGCTCTCAGTTCTGCTGGTGGAGGATGTTGACAATCTTCTCTGGAGACCCTGAGTAAGTTGTGAAGAACTTGTAGCTACGTTGTTGCCTGTGACTCATTGTACTATTGTTTTTGGTTGTATTGTGCGCACATGCTAGCACTGCTGTCATAGTTAAGAGGACAACTTACATTGTGTCATAGGTAGGGGCGAGGCAGCTGAAAAAGAAAAACAGGTGCGTCCATCTAATAAAAGGTCTCCAAGACATAAGAGCAACTCTGAAATATGGACTTTATGAAATCATCAAAACAAATACTAATGTGACATAGAATGTTCAATACAAAATAAATGCAGCAAAATAATCATCTGCAATTAGAAAAAAATGTATTTAACCTCTTCACAACCTGGTGGAATAATACGTCAAGGACCTCAGGTAGTTATGGAACTTTGAGGTGCAATTACCCAAGTGTACACATGATCATGGCTGATTTCTCCATCAACTGGGGGATAATTGTGAAACTCAGATCTAGGCTGAACCTGATCATGGCACATTACAGTGGATGTATCTTTTTTAGCAGTGGAGATTATCCTCAATGGCATGATCACAGGTCCTGGCATCACTGTGAAGAACATAAATCCAAGTCTATGTCTTGTAATTGCCTTTTACAACATACAATCCCTGGCAAAAATTATGGAATCACCGGCCTTGGAGGATGTTCATTCAGTTGTTTAATTTTGTAGAAAAAAAAGCAGATCACAGACATGGCACAAAACTAAAGTCATTTCAAATGGCAACTTTCTGGCTTTAAGAAACACTAAAAGAAATCAAGAACAAAAAATGTGGAAGTCAGTAATGGTTACTTTTTTTAACCAAGCATAGGGGAAAAATTATGGAATCACTCAATTCTGAGGAAAAAAATATGGAATCACCCTGTAAATTTTCATACCCAAAAGTAACACCTGCATCAAATTAGATCTGCTCGTTAGTCTGCATCTAAAAAGGAGTGATGACACATTGGAGAGCTGTTGCACCAAATGGACTGACATGAATCATGGCTCCAACATGAGAGATGTCAATTGAAACAAGGGAGAGGATTATCAAACTCTTAAAAGAGGGTAAATCATCACGCAATGTTGCAAAAGATGTTGGTTGTTCAGTCAGCTGTGTCTAAAATCTGGACCAAATACAAACAACATGGGAAGGTTGTTAAAGGTAAACATACTGGTAGACCAAGGAAGACATCAAAGTGTCAAGACCGAAAACATAAAGCAATATGTCTCCAAAACAGGAAATGCACAACAAAACAAATGAGGAACGAATGGGTGGAAACTGGAGTCAACATCTGTGACCGAACTGTAAGAAACCGCCTAAAGGAAATGGGATTTACATACAGAAAAGCTAAACGAAAGCCATCATTAACACCTAAACAGAAAAAAACAAGGTTACAATGGGCTAAGGAAAAGCAGTCATGGACTGTGGATGACTGGATGAAAGTCATATTCAGTGATGAATCACAAATCTGCATTGGGCAAGGTGATGATGCTGGACCTTTTGTTTGGTGCCGTTCCAATGAGATTTATAAAGATGACTGCCTGAAGAGAACATACAAATTTCCACAGTCATTGATGATATGGAGCTGCATGTCAGGTAAAGGCACTGGGGAGATGGCTGTCATTACCTCTTCAATAAATGCATATGTTTATGTTTACATTTTGGACAGTTTTCTTATCCCATCAATTGAAAGGATTTTTGGGGATGATGAAATCATTTTTCAAGATGATAATGCATCCTGCCATAGCGCAAATACTGTGAAAACATTCCTTGAAAAAAGACACATAAGGTCAATGTCATGCCCTGCAAATAGTCCGGATCTCAATCCAATTGAAAATCTTTGGTGGAAGTTGAAGAAAATGGTCCATGACAAGGCTCCAACCTGCAAAGCTGATCTGGCAACAGCAATCAGAGAAAGTTGGAGCCAGATTGATGAAGAGTACTGTTTGACACTCATTAAGTCCATGCCTCAGAGACTGCAAGCTGTTATAAAAGCCAGAGGTGGTGCAACAAAATACTAGTGATGTTTTGGAGTGTTTTTTTGTTTATTTGTTTTTCATGATTCCATAATTCATTTTTTCCTCAGAATTGAGTGATTCCAAAATGTTTTCCCTATGCTTGGTTAAAAAAAGGAACCATTACTGACTACCACATTTTTTGTTTTTGATATTTTTTAGTGTTTCTTAAAGCCGGAAAGTTGCCATTTGAAATTACTTTAGTTTTGTGCCATGTCTGTGATCTGCTTTTTTTCTACAAAATTAAACAACTGAATGAACATCCTCCAAGGCCGGTGATTCCATAATTTTTGCCAGGGAGGGGTTGTACTAGTGGAATGTCTTGACAGTTGATTATACTTATCACAAGTGAAGCTCATCAAGAGAATGCCAAGAGTGTGCAAAGCAGTCATCAAAGCAAAAGTTGGCTACTTTGAAGAACCTAGAATATAAGACATAATTTCAGTTGTTTCACACTTTTTTGTTAAGTATATAATTCCACATGTTAACACATGTTAATTCATAGTTTTGATGCCTTCAGTGTGAATGTACAATTTTCATAGTCATGAAAATACAGAAAAATCTTTAAATGAGAAGGTGTGTCCAAACTTTTCGTCTGTACTGTGTGTGTATATATATATATATATATATATATATATATACTAGCCATTGAACCCGTTCTACGCCCGGGTGGTGAGCATTTATATTGGTATATGGTCTCCATCCTGGTATGCGTTGCTTCCATCCTGCGCCCTAAGCTTGTCATGTGCTGCTACCATCTTGCACCCCCATCATGTCATGTGCAGCCCCCGTCCTGTTTTGTGTGCCTCCATCTTGTGATGTGCTACTGTCTTCCTGGCACTCATCCTGTCACATGCTCCCATCCTGTACCCCAATCCTGTCATGTGGTGGTCCCATCCTGTACCCCAATCTTGTCATGTGGTGCTCCCATACTCCACCATAATCCTGTCATGTGCTGCTACCATCCTGCGCCCCCATCCTGTTATGTGCTACTATCTTCCTGAGCCCTTATCCTGTCATGTGCTCCCATCCTGCGTCCCCATGCTGTCATGTGGTGCTCCTATCCTGCACCCCCATGCTGTCATGTGCTGCTCCCATCCTGCAACCTCATCCTGTCATGTAGTGCTTGCATCCTGCACCCACATGTTGTCATGTGCTGCTCCCATCCTGCGCCCCCATTTTGGTTATGTGCTGCTCCCATCCTGCGCCCCATCCTTTCATGTGCTCCTCTCATCCGGCTCCCCCGTCCTGTCTTGTGCTGCTCCCATCCTGCGCCCTTATCCTGCCATGTGCTGCTCCTATCTTGTGGCCCCATCCTGTCATGTGCTGCTCCCATCCTGCACCCCCATTCTGTCATGTGCTGCTCCCATCCTGAGCCCCGATTCTGTCATGTGCTGCTGCCATCCTGTGCCCCCATTCTGTCATGTGGTGCTCCCATCCTACCCCCCCCGTTCTGTCATGTGCTGCTCCCATCCTGTGCCCCCATGCTGTCATGTACGGCTCCCATCCTACACCCCAGTTCTGTTATGTGCTGCTACCATCCTGCGGCCCCATTGTGACATGTGCTGCTCCCATCCTGCGCCCCCATTCTGACATGTGCTGCACCCATCCTGTGCCCCCATTCTGTCATTTGCTCCTCCCATCCTGCACCCCCATCCTGTCATGTGCTGTTCCCATCCTGCTCCCCCGTTCTGTCATGTGCTGCTTCCATCCTGCACCCCCGTTCAGTCATGTGCTGCTTCTTCTAGCGAACAGAAAGAACGTTACGGGACCGCGCCTGCACTTCATCGCGGCGGTACCCCAAGAAAGGACAAGAAGCGAGGTTTATTGTGAAGAGTGAGAAATGAGATCAACGCAACAAGGAGAAAACACCAGTAGGAGTCGTGCTGTAAGATCGAGGCAACATCCTACTGAGGCGCGTAGCCGGTGGCCGGAAACGCCGAGGAGGTATTGGCTCCAAGCCTTACTTCAAACCAACGGCAGGACAGTCAGTTATAGGTGGGCTGTCTCACCTAAATCACCTAAGCAGACATAGGGGGCAACAGTGGGAGAGGGGCGACTCTAGGGTCCCGGAAGAACTCCAGGCCTACCCGTCATACGGGTGCGTCCTAGCCATATCATCTGGGGAATGGAGAAGAACATCAGAATCAGTTGTGAGGGAACATCAGAAACAGACACAACAGTTGTGAGGACTATCCCGTGGTGCTGAGCAGGGAAGGACTACAACACACAAGCACTAGAAGGAAGGCACAGATTTCCACCTGCAAAGGGAACTCTGGAGGTGCCATCGGACCGGCCGGTCTCAGACAGCCCTGTTAACCGTACTCTGGACTGAGGATCTTGAAGTGGGGGCACTCCAACTTGGCGTCACGAACAGGATCTACTTAAGCCTGAAGAATCAGGTCATGTGTGCCTTGGAACTGTGATTTATTGTGCTTGGACTGTGACTTATTGCAAAGAATGTGTATTGCCACTTGCCACCAGAAGTTCCCGCCAAATCCGCCGCCATTGCTGTGCTGAAGAAGAAGAAGGGCGTGCCATGGGCGGAGACTATCAAAACGGCGCCAAAAGTGGTGACCACTCCCTCCGACTTCTGCTGTGAGATGATGACCTGCCCAGAAACAGGGGGGAATCGCCCCCTGGCTTGCAACGGCAAGAGCCGAGACCAGAGTGGCCTCGGCCTCGAAGAAATGGCGGAGTCAGGTGCATGCACGGTTGCCGATCTCGAGACAGCGAAGGTGACCAGCGAGTACCTGAGCGGCGACGTAGTGATCCAGGATTGTCCCCACCAGCTGGAGGCAGTCCCGAACCCACAGCAGCTGAAGGACCCGAACTCCTGGGAGCTGCCGGTGGAGGAGCTGAGTTCACCTATCCAGACCACGGAGCCAGCTGATGCGAAGCAATGGGGAGCGGAGCCATGCCCGGAGGCCGCCTTGGAGGAGCCGCGGTCCGGGCTGCAGCCGATTCCAGTGTCCTTGTCAACGGAACAGATCGACATCGGTGGAATCACATCAGACGCAGGTATGGAAAGCATCCCTGCTCCCCCAACCGATCCTGCTCTCCTGACCGATCCCGCTCCTGCGACCGCTCCTCACCCCGACAGTGACCGGTTCCTCTCAGCGGAGCTGGCGGTGTTAACCCCCGACACGATGGAGAAGCTGGTGCCTCCGCTACCAACCAAGATGGGGGAACCCTTAGATGTGAGCTCAGAGGGGGTGATCTTCCAGTGGGACACCCCCTGGATTGGGCCAGATGGAGCCCGGGAGGAGGGCCTCACACTTGCTGTGCTCACTTGGGAACAGTATAAACAATGTTTGATCCTACACTGGAAAAACCAAAAAGAGACAGAACAAATTGACTTACCAAAAGTGCAACACCCAAAGCCTGCGCACGGCAAGAAAGACGTGGTAAAGCGGGGAACTGTGTTGGCCTCTCACCCAAAGCGGGGTTGGGGCTCCATACAGGAACCGGGACTACCAACTGACATCTTCGTTACCAGTTACAATGTGAAGACTCCCTTCCGCAACCAATATGGCGACCCATTATTGCAAAGGGGAGATCAGGTGACCTACACTCGCCACTGGAGTGCACAAGGATGATGCGCTCGGAACGTCCAACGTTGTGGGCCTACAGAGGTGTCACCTGTTACCCTGAACATGACCGATCCGGACTTGACAGATCTTGCTACTATTGCTACCGTGCGCCTTGTTGCTGCTACCGAGCTTGCTGCCAGGGTTAGCCTCCGAATCCAGACACCGGGTGGCCTGACTGCACCTGAAAGACGAACCACTGACATTGACACCGCCTCAGCCGGGGACCAGGGACTGAAGCCTCCACGGTCAGGAAACGTCCACTATCGGCTGATGTCTTGCAACTTACTATGAAGCCCTACAGCTCGACACAATGTAAATAGTTAACTGTTTGTCTTTCCATGTTTTTCTCTGCTGCTGTAACCCGACTAGGGTTAACTCTTAAAGGGATCCCTTAGTTTACCCGGGATCCCTATTTTTGCCTTTTTGTTTTGTTTCTTGTTTATCACTGTTGAAAGGAACTGCTGGATCATGAACACTGCATGATTACAAACTTATTGTAAATAGTTTGCACCTTCTTAAAGGTGCCACCTACTGGTTTTACAAGGAAAAGGACTCTTTGCGAAGAAACTGTTCCTGGAAACAGTACAGGAGTCCCTGCCTTACACGAACTTGCAGCATGAGTAGCTGCACTACCTTAAAGAGACTTGGTTTCCTCTTAAAGGGAACGTCCACCAATAGCACTTAAAGTATAATGTTGCCTTGAAAGAAGTAGTAATAATGTTTATATGTAAGAGTTATATGTAATTACTTAGTAAATTGTGGGAGATGTTTTATAATGTGTTAGAGAATGAGGACAGGAAGTGAACCCGTACGGGGTTAGTTGGTGAGTCCTCCTAGGAGCCATACAGAGATGGCTCAGTGATTTGAGAGAAGGTTGATAAGTTCTATACTGTGTATAGTAGAAGAAAGGCAGTAGGCCTGGACGAGGCAAAAGAGCGAGAGGCAGTAGGCCTGGGCAAACAGACAGGGGGTCCTGTGAATGTAAAGTTGGAAAAATGAAGAAAAGTTGATTAGCATTATAGTGTTTTATAAGTAGGCCTTTAGTGGATTCAGCTCATACGTCCTTGGAGGCAAAGTTAAATTATTGTTCAGAATTTGCACTTAGTAGAATACCCGGTTGGGTAAGAGGAGTTATTTATAGTATGTTATTTAAAATATTTAACCATGTTTGTAACGTTCAAGTGTTCTCACCTCCCATAAAGGGAAGCTCTGTTAAAAATTTACTTGTTATTGCATTTCAAAATTGTTTGTCTTTTTGCTGACATGTATTGTTGTTTTCTTCCCAGTCCGGGAGTACTGGATTTAACCGGGGGGGAGTGCAGCGCCCCAGAGTCCTGGTCGTTGCAGTACTGTTGCTCTGCCACTAAGGGGGGCCGTGGTACATCTGATGGCACTGAAGGAGTTCACCTGACCAGGTATCACAGACACCAATACACTTCACAGTCTGGCCTCCAGGGGGAGCTAAGGGTGCTATGTATTAGGCCACTCCTCACAATCTGGTAAAACTGGGGGATAGATAAGAAGTTAGACAGAAAGCTGACTGGGTTGGAACCAGGCAACATCCTGTGGCAGAGGGTGTTGCGGGGGAAGATTCAGGGGGGTCCCTGTCAGGGGTGGGATCCTGACAGAGGCCTAGCGAACAGAAAGAACGTTACGGGACCGTGCCTGCACTTCATCGCGGCGGTACCCCAAGAAAGGACAAGAAGCGAGGTTTATGGTGAAGAGTGAGAACGAGATCAACGCAACAAGGAGAAAACACCAGTAGGAGTCGTGTTGTAAGATCGAGGCAACATCCTACTGAGGTGCGTAGCCGGTGGCCGGAAACGCTGAGGAGGTATTGGCTCCAAGCCTTACTTCAAACCAACGGCAGGACAGTCAGTTATAGGCGGGCTGTCTCACTTAATTCACCTAAGCAGACATAGGGGGCAACAGTGGGAGAGGGGCGACTCTAGGGTCCCGGAAGAACTCCAGGTCTACCCGTCAACAGTTGTGAGGACTATCCCGTGGTGCTGAGCAGGGAAGGACTACAACACACAAGCGCTAGAAGGAAGGCACAGATTTCCACCTGCAAAGGGAACTCTGGAGGTGCCATCGGACCGGCCGGTCTCAGACAGCCCTGTTAACTGTACTCTGGACTGAGGATCTTGAAGCCTTCAGTAAAGAGGTAAAGAGACTGCAACACTGTGTCCTCGTTATTCGTCGCACCCTGCACCACACATCACCACTCTCAACTTTCATTGGACGCCCCTTAGCAGGGTCACGGACCGGGTCTAGCCACCGTGACAATCCCAGAACTGAGACAGAGAGGCCCGGTACCGGGTACCCCTCGGCCCTGAGACACTTCCATCCTGCACCCCAGTTCTGTCATGTGCTGCTGCCATCCTACACCCCCGTTCTGTCATGTGCTGCCCTATTCTGTCATGTGCTGCTCTATTCTGTAATTTGCTGCTCCCATCCATATGCCCCATACGCTGCTCCATAAAGGTTGTTGGCCCCCATAAGATGCTCCATAGTATATGCCTCATATGCTGGTCCATTATGGTTGATGGCCCTCATAAGATGCTCCATAGTATATGCCTCATATGCTGCTCCATTATGGTTGATGGCCCCCATAAGATGCTCCATAGTATTATATGCCCCATACACTGCTCCATTATGGTTGATGACCCCCATAAGATGCTCCATAGTATTATATGCCCTGTATGTGGCTCCATTATGGTTCATGGCCTCCATAAGATGCTCCATAGTATTATATGCCCCATACGCTGCTCCATTATGGTTGATGGCCCCCATAAGATGCTCCATAGTATTATATGCCCTGTATGCTGCACCATTATGTTTGATGGCCCCATAAGATGCTCCATAGGATTATATGCCCTGTATGCTGCTCCATTATGGTTGATGGCCCCCATAAGATGCTCCATAGGATTATATGCCCTGTATGCTGCTCCATTATGGTTGATGGCCCCCATAAGATGCTACATAGGATTATATGCCCTGTATGCTGCTCCATTATGGTTGATGGCCCCCAGAAGATTCTCCATAGTATTATATGCCCTGTATGCTGCTCCATTATGGTTGATGACCCCCATAAGATGCTCCACAGGATTATATGTCCTGTATGCTGCCCCATTATGGTTGATGGCCCCCATAAGATGCTCCATAGTATTATATGCCCTGTATGCTGCTCCATTATGGTTGATGGCCCCCATAAGATGCTCCATAGGATTATATGCCCTGTATGCTGCTCCATTATAGTTGATGGCCCCCATAAGATGCTCCATAGGATTATATGCCTTGTATGCTGCTTCATTATGGTTGATGGCCCCATAAGATGCTCCATAGGATTATATGCCCTGTATGCTGCTGCAATAAAAAAAAAACATACTCACCTATGGTCGGTGGGCGCCGAGTGCTGGCTCAGGCCCCCGGCACTTGCTATAGTCACCTGGCCCTGATCCAGCGCTACGTGCCGCTCCCTCTTCCGGGTCCTCTGGCTGTGACTGTTCAGTCAGAGGGCGGCGCACATTAAGCGCGTCCTCTTACCTGAACGTCACAGAGGATGTGGAGGAGGGAGCAGCGCGCATCGGTGGAACGGGACAGGTAAATAGAGCATACTCACCCTCCTGGCACGTCCCTGCTTCTCCATTGGAGATCGCGGTGTGCGTTCAGTGCTTACGCATACCGCGATCTCCTGGGAGCGTCACTCTGTGGGGTCCAGACTGCCCGGCGCTTGCGCTTGCACAGTCTATAAAGGCTTCAGACAGAGTGACGCTCCCAGCGTTATATTATAGATATATATATATAATTAAATTGTCTCCAAAGGTGGAAGGCACTGTTAAACCCTTTTTCTAACTTTATACCACCACTTGGGTGGCTAACTTTAGACATATTTTTAATGGCCAATTTAGTCCATGTCGTTCATATTTGTATCTAAGCAATGCCCCCATAACTAGCAAAGTACAAAACATGTCTAAAAACAATAAACCTGGCATAAACTCAATAGAATGGCATACATAAGAATGACAGAATATTTTAATTAAAAACATGTTCACGGAAAGTTAAAAAAAAGAAATATATTTAAGAACTATAAAATAAATAAAAACATATACAAAAACTCAAACCGTTTAGTTTTTTAAAAAAACACATTTAACCCTTTCACCCCTGAGCCTGTTTTCGCCTTTATGACCAGGCCAAATTTTACAATTCTGACCAGTGTCACTTTATGAGGTAATGACAGTGTAACGCTTCAACGGATCCTAGTGATTCTGAGAGTGTTTTCTCATGGCATATTGTACTTTATGATTTCTTTGATATGACTTGCATTTTATTTGTGAAAAAATTGTAAATTTGGCAAAAATATTGCAATTTTAAAACTTTTAGTTTTTATGCCCTTAAACCAGAGAGTTATGTCGCACAAAATAGTTAATAAATGGCATTTCCAACATATCTACTTTATATCAGTGCAATTTTTGAGTCACAATTTTTTTTTATTACAAAAGTTATGAGTTAAAATTTGACCATCAATTTCTAATTTTTCCAAGAAAACTTACAAAAAACATATTTGGGACCACATCACATATAAAGTGACTTTCAGGGGTCTATATGACAGAAAATACCCAAAGTGAAACCACTCCAAAATGGTCAAGGTGCTACATTCAAGAAGTTTATTAACCCTTCAGGTGCTTCAAAGGAACGGAAGCAATGTGGAAGGATAAAATTAACTTTAGACCCAAATTTTGTTATATCCACAAGGGTAACAGGAAAAAATGAACCCCAAAAATTGTTGTACAATTTCTCCTTAGTACGTCAACACTCCATATGTGGGGTAAAATTACTGTTTGGGTTCATGGAAGGGCTCAGAAGGGAAGGGAATTTGACTTTTTAAACGCAGAATTGTCTGGAATCGTGAGTGGATGCCATGTCGCATTTGGAGAGCCCCTGATGTGCCAAAACAGTCGAAAACTCCCACAAGTGACCTCATTTTAGAAACTAGACTGCCAAGTAGCTTATTTTGATGTGTGGTGAGTACCTTGAACCCCCAGGTGCTTCACAGAAGTTTATAATGTAAAGCCGTGAAAATAAAAAAACATTATTTCCACAAAAATGTTTTTTAACCCCAATTTTTGTATTTTCACAAAAGTAGCAGGAGAGAATGGACCCCAATTGTTGTGCAATCACTACTGAGTACGCCGATAGCCCATATGTGGGGGAAAACTACTGTCTGGGCGCACAAGAGAGCTCAGAATGGAAAGAGTGATATTTTGAATGCAAACTTTGATGGAATGATATGCGGGCATCATGTCACATTTGGAGAGCCTCTGATGTACCTAAACAGTTGAAACCTACCACAAGTGACCCAATTTTGGAAACTAGATCCCCCAAGGAATTTATGTAAATGTGTGGTGAGCACCTTGAACCCCTAGGTGCTTCACAGAAATTTATAACATTGAGCCATGAAAGCAGAAAAATCTATTTTTTTCCAGAAAAATATTAATTTAGCCTCAATGGACCCCAAAACTTGAGGAATTTCTCCTGAGTAAGCTGATATCTCATATGTGGGGGAAAACTACTGTTTTGGCACAGCTCGAAAAGAATGGAGTGATGTTTGGAACTACAGACTTTGATGGAATGGTTTGCCGGCATCATGTTACATTTAGAGAAGCCACTGATATGCCTAAACAGTGGAAACCCACCCCACCAGTGACATAATATTGGAATTTATTTTGTGTTTTCCAGGTATATGAATTTTTTAATGTGGCGGCATACATGAGTTGTGTAGAATGCATCAAGTTGGCATAGATGAGTAGTGTAGAGTGCATTAATTTGGCATATGAGTTGTGTAGAGTGCATCAGGTTTGCATATGTGAGTTGTGTAAGTCATAAATAAATTCATTAGTCCATAGATGAATGGTAGACTCTGAAAGAGTCATTCATACACAGGCCAGATTTGTCAGGGCAGGTGTCACACTTATAAATGGTGTCTGTTTGTGTCTTTCTGTAACACACTTTGCACCTTTTTTGTGACCTTCCCCTCTTTGCAGTTTGAGGGACCTCTCCAGGTAAATGCTGCCCTGGTAAAACATGGGCAATGTCAGTTTTAGAAGTACTGGGTTCTGCTACTAGCTGACTGCCAAATATTAGAGCCTTGATCACTACCTCCTGGAACTGAAGGAAGGTTCCAGTCTGGCCTGCACATTTTCATAACACAAAAGAGTTATACATTACCATCTGTACAGTGTGCACTGCCAGCTTCTTGTACAACACTTTAGAGTTTTTCTTGGCACTGTACGGCTGAGAGATCAACTCCCATCATGTTCTTGTAGTACCCCAGTATACAGTTTGGTTTGTGGATTTGTGTAGAGGTACTTCGTACAGCGATGGGGTTGCTGTTATCAACACGTTTGGTGGTCAAGAAAAGGACATTCCATCTTGTCCTTGAAGTTGACCACCAGCATGCTGTTGTTACATTGGGCTTTCTGAGCAGCTGCCCAATTAGCATCTTCGGGAGGCCTCTCTGATTTTTGCAGACAGTACCGAATGCTGCATTAGCTCACGCAGAGAGGGACTTGAAGAGTGGAATACTGGTATAAAAGATATCTATGTAGAGGTGATAACCTTGATCCAGCAGTGGGTGCACCAAATCCCACACAATTCTCCCACTCACTCCGAGGACAGGGGGGCATTCAAGGGGTTGAATCCGGTTTCATTCCCTTCATAAACCCTAAACTTTTGGATGTACTCTGTGGTACTCTCACACAGTTTGCAGAACTTAATTCCATACCTGGCCCTCTTACTGGGCAGGTATTCCGGAATTTGAGCCTTCCCTTGAAATGTATGAGGGTCTCATCCATGCAGTTGTCCCTTTGGGGAACATACACCTGAGCACACTTGCTGAAGTGATCAATGACCGACCGAACATTAAAAAGTCTGTCAAAGTTGGGGTAATCTTTGGGAGGACATTGTACTTATCATTTCATTATTACTGTAATGCAAAAATTTGTGGATGGCCTCAAAGAGTGTCCAGAGCATCGCTATGTGGAAAAGTGGAGTGCTATACAAAATGTCAACAGTCCAATATTACAGAATTTCTAGATTCTTCATTATCATGTGAAGAACAAGGCCCAAACCTTCATAATTTCTATGGTGTCTACAAGTGAGGAATTCGGATTTCTGGATAAAAATTTGTCTGGGACACCATGAGGTTTTCAAAAATCCTGAAAGATAAAACAATTTGATAAAGTAAATTTCTGTGAGGCAGGTAGTGTCAAACTGGATTCCTGATTGCGCCACAAAATCAGGAATATATGGCTCATAATGTTCCGGAGTGAGGTCCATAGAGGATCACTAATGATAGGTGCTGGTTCAATTTCTGTCTGTCCGGGCCCACAAGGCAACAGTTAAAGCCGCCAGCCAATCGGAGGCTGGCAGCAACGTCAGAGCCCACGGACGTCATTCACCGGCGACTCTGCACTGAAATGCCTGCGATGGACGTCAGCGCTGGAGCCCGGCCAGGTAAAGAGAAAGACTTTTTTTTTTTTTACTGAATGTGGCAAGCCTGGGGCATGATAAAGACAAGAGGGCAGGATGGGAGACACAGGGGCTTGGTGGAGACACGGGGGCAGGAATGTGAGATAGGGCAGGAATGAAAACACAGGGAGCAGGAATGTGAGACACGGGGCAGGAATGCAAACACGGGGCAGAATTAGTGACACGGGGGTAGAATGTGTGACACAGGGGGTAGAATGTGTGACACGGGGGCAGGATGGAGACAAAATGGGGCAGGAATATAGGGAAGGATGGAGACAGATGGGGCAGGATGGAGACATGGGGCAGGATGGAGACAGATGGGGCAGGATGGAGACATGGGGCAGGATGGAGACATGGGGCAGGATGGAGACATGGGGCAGGATGGAGACAAATGGGGCAGGAATATAGGGCAGGATGGAGACAGATGGGGCAGGAATATGGGGCAGGATGGAGACAGATGGGTCAGGATGGAGACAGATGGGGCAGGAATATGGGGCAGGAATATGGGGCAGGATGGAGACAGATGGGGCAGGAATATGGGGCACGATGGAGACAGATGGGGCAGGATGGAGACAGATGGGGCAGGAATATGGGGCAGGAGGGAGACAGATGGGGCAGGAATATGGGGCAGGATGGAGACAGATGGGGCAGGATGGAGACAGATGGGGCAGGAATATGGGGCAGGAGGGAGACAGATGGGGCAGGGATATGGGGCAGGATGGAGACATGGGGCAGGATGGAGACACAGGGCAGGATGGAGATAAATGGGGCAGGAATATAGGGCAGGATGGAGACAGATGGGGCAGGAATATGGGGCAGGATGGAGACAGATGGGGCAGGATGGAGACAGATGGGGCAGGAATATGGGGCAGGATAGAGACAGATGGGGCAGGATGGAGACAGATGGGGCAGGAATATGGGGCAGGATGGAGATAGATGGGGCAGGGATATGGGGCAGGATGGAGACATGGAGCAGGATGGAGAAACAGGGCAGGATGGAGACAAATGGGGCAGGAATATAGGGCAGGATGGAGACAGATGGGGCAGTATGGAGACAGATGGGGCAGGATGGAGACAGATGGGGCAGGAATATGGGGCAGGATGGAGAAAGATGGGGCAGGATGGAGACAGATGGGGCAGGATGGATACGATGGAGACAGATGGGGCGGCAGGATCATGGGACAGATGGGTCAGGATCATGGGATAGGGCAGGATCATGGGACAGATGGGGAGATCATATGGGGGCAGAATGTGAGAACATATGGCTGGAGCCAGGAATGAGATACACGGGCCAGGATGGGGGATATTATTACCATAGGGGCTAATTACTGTAAGGGATATTATTACTGCAGTGATGTATTTATTTTATTTGTTGAGGATACTGTTTTAAATGGGGGGGCGGTCCTGTTTCTGTGTAGAGTGATACTATGTCACCGTTTTTTCTTCATCTGGTGTAGTGTAGAAGTTGTGGAAAAAATTAAGCAATGTGTTCTGCAAGAGGAGCTCTAGATAACTGTGTTATTTCCTGCAGAGACAAGTCCTGGCTGGAAGACGTGATGGTGGTCTGTGCTGGATGAAGATGGAAAGCGAGGCTGAAGGACTTCATCTAGAGACGTCACTGGTGAGTCAGTGTGCTACCTGTACACGAACACTGCATACTAAGTACAGATCTCCTGTGTATAATGGCACATATGGTGATATTAGTATTGTGGGTTTTTTTATTAGTGATGATCAGTATTGCAGTATTCAGTCACTATGTGGTGGTAATATGTGGTCTGGTCATGGTGCGGTGGTATTTGTCCCTTGTATGTGCTATTATTCGGTCACTGTGGTGGTAATATGTGGTCTGATCATGGTCTTTGTCCCTTGTATGTGATATTAGTGGTCATTTTAAAAATTGAAAAATAAATAAAAATATACCTAAATTGTATTGCATATTTTAACAAATTTTTAATAGGTTACAGTAGCGTAGGGCCCAGCCAAAAGAGTCTGCCGTGTCGTGGTGGCAGATTAGAAAACTCTTTTGGCCAAAACAAAAGCTGCTGCTATATGTGTGATCTGGTGATGGGAACTGTTAATGTGTGAGAGGTGAGAAGTGAAGTTTTTCAAAGAGAGAGCGGTGGAGCTGTGGACAGTTCGAGGGGTGGAGGCGGAGCTGGGGTGGAGCCTGGGCGGAGTCTCAAGGGGGCCCTAAAAATTTTGCCAGTATGGGGCACCGAAATTCCTAGTGGCAGCCCTGAGTATATGTGTATATATATATGGCACAGGATTCAAGCACACGGGCACGGTTTTTCACACAAAACAGTCTATTTGGTTTATTAAGGTATCATAAACCACATCATGAGCAGTCCATTTACACACTGTACCAGGACATCACATCCAGTTTCAGATCCTTAGTCTGCGGCAACTAAACATGCTGGTCCTCTCCTGACCAGTTGCCGTGGGTTACCACACAGTTCATAGAACATCACAAGCATCAACAGTCTGTATAGGTACCTGACGGGAGCTCCTGCTCCACCTGCTGACTCCTTGTCAGTCCACTCTTCTGTGTAAGCTGCCTCACTGGGATCACCAACTTGCCTGGCTGGCACACCTTAGTCAGTCCAGACCCACCGAAGGACGGTAGCTTCCCCAACACCGATCATCCAGGTCTACAGACTCAGAACCACGATCACACTGTGCTCTTCAGGACGTCCATCCCACCTGGGACCGTCCAACACAGAGACATGTGGCCTGTCCAGGTGCTGTTCAGGACATTAGTCCAACACCCGAGGCATATGACCTGTCCGGGTGCTATTCAGGACGATAGTCCAAAACCCCAGGCCACCAGGTCTAAAGCCCCACCATGTGCTCTTCAGGAAGCCTCCTCCCAGGTCTTACAACACAGGCTTCATACAGGAAACTCACAGGGAACCCCGTGACCCACACCCTGGTCACATTATCTGGGTGTAACCACTCCCCTGGGTGGGAGTGTGGGTGTGTGGCTAGTTTGTCCCGCCCATCTCACATAACTAGCCCTGCCAGCCTCCCATTATAAACATACAAAATACTTGTGAAACTATAGGTCCCAGAACACCACAGTGCTTCAGGCAGACAGCGTAGAGTCTCCTCCTCTGCCACACACATATTGGCCATTCACCACAATGCCGGACTTTGTCACATCATCACATCCATGCATGCAACTGCCATGCACTATCATGGCCTCAATACACCTCTGTGCGCCTACTGGGGAGTAGGCCTATGCAGCATCAATAGTAAAAAAATCTAATGTTAAAAATAATAAAAAAAATAAAAAATTGTTATATACTCACCATCCGTTGGCCCCTCGGATCCAGAACAGGCCTTTCCCGCTCCTCGCGACGCTCCGGTGACCGCTCCATGCATTGCGATCTCGCGAGATGATCACATAGCGGTCTCGCGAGACCGCTACGTCATCATCTTGCGAGATGGAAATGCACTCTTGGGACCGGAGCGCGCGAGGAGCATTGGTAAACGCCTTGGCTGGATCCGAGGGCCAACGGAAGGTGAGTATATAACTATTTTTATTTTAATTCTTTTTTTAACAGTGATATGATGCCCACATTGCTATATACTACGTGGGCTGTGCAATGTATTACGTGGGCTGTGCAATGTACTACGTGGGCTGTGCAATATACTACGTTGGCTGTGCAATATACTACGTGGGCTGTGCAATATACTACGTGGCTGTGCAATATACTACGTGGCTGTGCAATGTACTACGTGGGCTGTGCAATGTACTATGTGGGCTGTGCAATGTACTACGTGGGCTGTGCAATATACTACGTGGGCTGTGCAATATACTACGTGGTTGTGCAATATACTATGTGGCTGTGCAATATACTACGTGGGCTGTGCTATATACTACGTGGCCTGTGTTATACACTACGTGGGCTGAGTTATACACTACGTGGGCTGTGTTATATACTGTGTGCGTGGGCTGTTATATACTACGTGAGCTGTGTTATATGCTACGTGGGCTGTTATAAACTACGTGGCTGTGTTATATGCTATGTGGGCTGTTAAACACTCCGTGGGCTGTGCTATATACTACGTGGCTGTGCTATATACTCCGTGGGCTGTGTTATATACTACATGGCTGTGCTATATACTCCGTGGGCTGTGCTATATACTAAGTGCCTGTGCTATATACTACATGGCTGTGCAATATACTACGTGGCTGTGCTATGTACTATGTGGCTGTGCTATTTACTACGTGGGCTGTTATATACTACATGGCTGTGCTATATACTACGTGGCCGGCCGCGAACAATCAGCGGCAGGCACAGTCCGGCCATGAATTGCCGCAGGATTTGAACCACGCTTCGCTAATTGGTCGCGGCCGGTCGAATCCTGTGTATAAATTGCATTATTCTAAATCTTCATAAATACACTACATACATATTCTAGAATACCCGATGCGTTGGGCTACCATCTAGTAGAAAATAAATATAATAAAAATAGGACCTTTAGGGATTGTCTCATCATAAAAACCAAGAAAACTATTTGTACTGAAGCCGGCTTCAAAAGAACCCAATACCCAGTCATCTTATAGCTGGAGAAACTCCTCTTGACAGACTGCGATCCATGTAAAACATTAAAGGGGATGTCCAAGCCTATTTTATTTTTTTACTATGGGAGTAAAAACTAACAGGCAGGTATTTGCTAACAGAGGCAACTACTTGCCTGTTCTACTTGGCACCAGTACAAAGTGGTCCCCGACTGCCCCTGCCGGCGATTCAGCTGCTTCATGTCAACAGAGCATCTCTTCTTCTACTGGGCTGCTCTGCTAACCATGACTGCTCAAGTCATGCTGATTGACAGCAGGCTTCCTGCAGTTTGACAGGGTGGAGCTGGCTGTCAATCAGCATGACATCAGAAGTCATGCCCTGTCACCAGAACAGAGAGGAAGAGAAGCCATTGTTCTGTTGATGTAACGTCAGTAGAAGCCCCTGAATTGCTAGTCTGTCACCGGTCAGTGCTGGCAGAGATTGGCACAAGGTTGAACGCACAGGTAGTTAGCAACTACCTGCCTGTTAGATTTTAGACCCATAGTGAAAAAAATTAAATAGTCTTGGATAATCTCTTTAAAAGGACAAGTCAAACTAATTACTCCAAAGCAGCGCTAATGAATCAATTATGTGTACAGCTGACATGCAAATCTATGAGTGCCCGAGTGAACAGGCAATAAACAACCCCTGTGTAATCTGATCCTGCAGTCATATGCACATTCATCTGTTCCCTACTCTAACCTACTAAATGTATGGTAGCAAGAATTTGGGGACCGATATTTGGAGGTCTTACTGCAAAATTTGGCTCTATAACCATTGCGATTCATAGGTTTGCATAGGAGCTTGTCAACACAAAACGGTAGGATATTTTTAATGAACACTATTAGGAAAGTTGAACTTTTCATCCTCATTCTCTGAAATTGAGGCAAAAACAGTTCAGTTTTAAGTTAGGATGAGCTGATCAATTCGCTGTACTCTGGTCCAGTGTCCAAGTCAATGGTTCCCTGCGGCTAGACAGGAGGCCCGAGACACTGGGTCGGAGTCCCACAAATCTGTCCTCTCATCTCTAGATTTAAAGGTACTGTAATTTCTAGTATCACAGAATTTATTTTCCTGCACCTTCTGAAAACTGCATCAAAGAAAAAAAAACCACATCATAGCCACAGTGCTACCTGGTTGAGCCTGCCAGTAGCATATGCTTGTCTCAAAGATTTGTCATTTCAGTAGAATTACATAATATATAATCGGGGTTTCTACAGAGGCCATGACTTTCAATAGACTATACTCTCTTAAAACTCAATCTTGATTGCTGCTGCCTTGAAGAGCAGAGTCAATCTACATGCATCAATGTTTAGCACTTATAGCACTTCATCTGCTGCCGGATCCACAACACTAATGCTGATTTAATTGATTTTATCTTCTTGCTGAGGAAAAGTATTTGGTGCACACCATCTATATTGATCTACTCAGATGTAGTATACATAATAAGTTTACTTAACGCTTTCATCTGCAATTAATGATAGTAGTAATATTAGTAATGAAAGCAACAATTTACCAATCAATAATTAACTGCTAGTTGATCTGAAACTAGAATTCCATACCCTTCTAAGGTCACCGCAGTGTCAAGTTGTTTACACGCTCCTCACAGAGCTTGTTGGATTGTTTCTAGACTGTGTTTTTGCTTCCCCATCTGAAAATAGCATTATGTAGGGGCAGAGACCCTGATTCCAGGGATGTGTCATTTACTGAAATGCTTGTTGCTGCTGCAATAAAAAAAGTGTTTTATCAGCAGGAGATTATCAGCAGAGGACTGTGTAATCCCCCTGCTCTGTGTTACCTTGCCTCCACCACTGATTTCTGCCAATGTGCAGTATACACAGATACACTGCTACAAGTAACAGGGCTCAGCATTGAGAGAACTTGTATAACCCCGCCCACACCACTAATTGGCAGCTTACTGTGCATAAGCAGGAAGCTGTCAATCAGTGGTGGGGGCGGGGTTATACAGAGCTCATGAATATGGAGGATGACATGGCAGCAGGGTTATTCGTCCTCTAGTGATAATCTCCAGCTGATAAAACAGTGTTTTTCTAAAAGCTACAGCATTCTGTCCAGTAAGTGATGGAATCAGGGTCTCTGTCTCTACATTATGCTGTGCTTATATTTGTGGCAAAAACCTGGTGACAGAAAATCTTTATTTTTCCTGGATAATAAATAAATAAATAAATAAAAACTGAAATGTTACTGTAACCACATGGCACAATGAAAGCAGAACTTTTTCGATTGTTTTGCATTCTGAAGTGCTGATGTTTTCATATTATAGATAGATCTGTGATCTCACTATTACGAATTACAGGAGACACCTCCACTGCTGTGTTTGTCGCACCAGAACTGATAGACATTGGGATGAGCCGACTTGTTGACTCCGACATTTTGCCTGGACGTCCACCTCTTGGCTATTGAATGGATGGATGGACTTGGTTTTGTACTTTTCCTGCTGTCATGGCGCTCACATCATGAAGTTTAGCAATTTTCTTGGCCAAGAGACCACAATCGATGAGCTGGATGATGCTGTGTCTCTTTACTTGGGACATCTTCATGGCTGCTCCGCGATTCGTACCAGTGACCTTTCACTTGAAACTTAACCTAATAATACACCGAGCTGTTAGGAACTGTGAGAACAGGCTGTAATTTTATAGTATCCAGGAAGGAAAATATTTTTCCACCATCAGGAGCAAAACAGTAACAATGCAGGGACCTCACAAGAACCTGCATAACTACCGTACATACTCGAGTATAAGCCGAGGTACCTAATTGTACCTCAAAAACTGGGAAAACTTATTGACTCAAGTATACGCCGAGGTTGAGATGCATCAGCTACTGGGTCTGCACGTCTCCCTGCGAGTCTCCTCCCTCCCCGTCGGTCCGCGAGTCTCCCACAGGGGTGTTTCTTACCCACTTCCTCTTCACAGCAGTGGTGGCGGTGGAGCAGCGCCATCCTGTCATATATGGTGTCCCAGAGGTAGCGGAGTGCCGGTAACATATGGAGCAGCAGTAGCAGTCATGGAGGCAAGTGGTAGTCGTACGGCAGGTGGAGGTGGCGGGCGGCCTGTAGTTTTGCTGCTGACACTTCACTTCCGGCCCCACTCATTATGGCTTCATGAAGTCACCAGAAGTGAAGCGTGTGGCACTGAAAATACAGGCTGCCTGCAACCTCCACCTGCTATACGGCTACCGCGTGCTCCATACTTTACCGGTGATCCGCTACCTCCGGGACTCCATACATGTCAGGATCACGCTGCTCCGCCACTGCTACTGCTGTGAAGGAGGGGGTAAAAAACACCCCCGGGGAAGAGAGACTGACCAGGGGAGACAGACCGGTGGCGGTGACTCGAGTATAATCTGAGAGGGGCACTTTCAGCCTAAAAAAAATGGGCTGAAAATCTCGGCTTATACTCGAGTATACACGGTAATCATATGCTAAATAATTGCAAGCCAAATTTATGTATGATATAGCCAAGAAGATCATCTATAAAATGACGGTAGTCTCACTTTAGAACCTGTAGTGGATGGTGAGATATGGAGCCTGGAAGTCAAAAGTTCAACACATTGCTACCATTTTGCTCGTCAGTGTATGTATATTTGTGATATGTTGTGTAACCTGTTTTGCTTGCCTGTCAGCGCATTGCTTTTTTCATTGCCAGAAGGTCCTTCACTATGCAGCTTAAGTTCTTATGAGGACAACTGAAGGCCAACTGTGAACACATTCTTCACATCTTCTCACTGTAGTGTTACTCCTTACAAGGCTGGGAAATACCAAATACTTTATAAATACCCTGCTGAGGGCTCCACTTTTTAAAAATAATATTGGAAAGTTAGACCCCTTTCAAAGGCAGCAATCAGATAATTACAAGGGATGGAAGGCCTCTCCTTTGATGAGAAATTGGAAAAGTTGGGCATGTTTAGCTGAGAATAAAAATGCTTCAGAGGCAATCTCAGTTATATATATAAATACATGTGTGGTCAATACAAAGGACTGCCACATGACTTATAGCTTCCAAGCACCTTACAAAGGACCAGGGGACGCTCATTATTGTTAGGCTCACCTATTGAGGTGGATCCTACAAGCCCAAGGTCTGGGTGGGCACATGAGCCACGGACATCGGTGCAGCAGGCAGGTGAGTAACGTGGGAAACAAACAGCAGAGGTCTGGAGATCGGGAACAGCGGAGGTCCTGGAGGCTGCAGGCAGACAGAATTCAGGAGCAACTAAAAAGTCTTAATACCAAGACACACATGTAGCCTTATATACAGGTGGTTCTTAAAAAATGAAATCTTCATGGCTCGGGGGTGCATATACAAAGGAGTGTACAATCTCAAACGATGGCCGTTTCGTGCTGCTTGAGCTGTTGAAGCGCTCAAGCAGTGCGAAACGGCTGTCATTTGAGCTTGTACACTCCTTTGTATATGCACCCCCGAACCGTGAAGATTTTAATGCAATAAAGATTCATCTGCTTTGAAGATCGGTGAGTGCTGCCACTTCTTCCTTCTAATCATATATTATACAGAATCATTACAAACAGTGATCTATTTCAAGTGTTAAATTCTGTTAATGTTGATGATTATGGCTTACAGCCAATGAAAACCCAAAACTCATAATATCAATAAATTAGAATACTTTATAACACCAGCTTGAAAAATGATTTTAAAATCTGAAATGTTGGGGTTAAGGTCAGGCGAGTTTGCTGGCCAATCAAGCACAGTGATACTGCTGTTTGTAAACCAGGTACTGGTAATTTTGGCAGTGTGGACAGGTGCCAAGTCATGGTGGAAAATGAAATAAACATCTCCAAAAAGGTTGTTGGCAGAGGGAAGCATGAAGTGTTCTAACATTTCCTGGTAGACAGCTGCGCTGACTTTGGTCTTGATAAAACACAGTGGACCTACACCAGCAGATGGCATGGCTTCCGAAACCATCATTGATTGTGGATACTTCACACTAGACCTCAAGCAGCTTGGATTGTGGCCTCTCCACTCTTCCTCCAGACACTAGGACCTTGATTTCCAAATGAATGCAAAATGTACTTTCATCTGAAAACAACACCTTGAACCACTGAGTAACAGTCCAGTTCTTTTTCTCCTTGGCCCAGGTAAGACACTTCTGGCGTTGTCTATTGGTCATGAGTGGTTTGACACAAGGAATGTGACACTTGTAGCCCATGTCCTGGATACGTCTGTGTGTGATGGCTCTTGAAGCATTGACCCCAGCAGCAGTCCACTCCTTGTAAATCTCCCCAAAATTTTTGAATGGCCTTTTCTTAACAATCCTTTCAAGGATGCAGTTATCTCGGTTGCCTGTGCACCTTTTTCTACAACACATTTTCTTTCCACTCAACGTTCTATTGATATGCTTGGATGCAGCACTCTGTGAACAGCCAGCTTGTTTAGCAATGACCTTTTGTGGGTTCCCCTCCTTGTGGAGTGTGTCAGTGACTGCCTTCTAAACATCTGTCAAGTTAGCAGTCTTCCCCATGATTGTAGAGCCTACTGAAAGAGACTAAGGGACCTTTTAAAACACTTTTGCAGCCTTTGCAGATGTTTTTTGTTAATTATTCTAATTTACTGAGATAATGACTTTAGGGTTGTCATTGGCTGTAAGCCATAATCATCAACATTAACAGAAATAAACACTTGAAATAGATCACTCTGTTTGAATGACTCTATACTGTATACTGTATAATATATGAATTTCACTTTTTGTATTGAAGAAATGAAATAAATTTACTTTTTGATGATATTGTAATTTTGTGAGAAGCACCTGTAGATGCTCACATGGGATTACACTGAGCCATCTGCAAAGCCCAACATAGAACACAAGGGAGTTCAAAGGACCAGGGAGCAAAGCCCAGATCAGGGACAGGTGTGTAACAATTATGTGTGGAGGAAAGGCAATTTCAGCAGCTAAATAGGAAAGGGTTTCTTACCGTTAGATCTGTTAGACTATGAAATGCCCTAACTAACTAGCTAGTAATGGCAGACGGTATAAGAGCATTTAAAATAGGGCTGGATGCTTTTGTCACATTAATTGGCATTGTGGGTTATAAATAATCTAGTGATAGTGAATGTATAACTGATGGGGAAAAGTTAAACTTGATGGACCTATGTATCTAAATGTAATAAAAGCAATATTCATAGACTTTGTAGAAAAGATTAAAAGAAGTGTGCTTTATAATACACAACTCAGGTCAGTTTTCATTGAATCTTCAGTAAATCATTTCTGTGTAATCAGCTTTTTATGATGACAGAAAAGCCTGATGAAACAGTTTGTCACAGATGGCTTTAGTTGGAAATTCCTACTCCCACGTCAATCAGTGACTAGGGCTCCCTATCTGTTAAAAAGAGGTTCTTCAGCAGCTACAATGTGTATTTCACAGTTCTATTAATTCAGCTGCTACCAAATAGTGTAATATACACTTCATTAATAGATGGAAATATTTTTAACCCCTTTACTATCCGATGCCAAAAAGGGAACATAGTTTGAGGACTCATATACAGTGGGTACGGAAAGTATTCATACCCCTTTACATTTTTCACTCTTTGTTTCATTGCAGCCATTTGGTAAATTCAAAAAAGTTAACTTTTTTCTCATTAATGTACACTCTGCACCCCATCTTGACTGAAAAAAACCCAGAAATGTAGTAATTTCTGCAAATTTATCAAAAAAGAAAAACTGAAATATTGAGTCGTAGCACCCTTTTAAGCTGACATGAGTCTTCTTGGGAATGATGTAGCAAGTTTTTCACACCTGGATTAGGGGATCCTCTGCCATTCTTCCGTGCAGATCCTCTCCTGGTCCGTCAGGTTGGATGGTGAACGTTGGTGGGCAGCCATTTTCAGGTCTCTCCAGAGATGCTCAATTGGGTTTAGGTCAGGGCTCTGGCTGGGCCAGTCAAGAATGGTCAGAGAGTTGTTCTGAAGCCACTCCTTTGTTATTTTAGCTGTGTGCTTAGGGTCATTGTCTTGTTGGAAGGTGAACCTTTGGCCAAGTCTGAGGTCCAGAGCACTCTGGAAGAGGTTTTCATCCAGGATTTCTCTGTACTTGGCTGCATTCATGTTTCCTTCAATGACAACCAGTTGTCCTGTCCCTGCAGCTGAAAAACACCCCCATAGCATCATGCTGCCACCACCATGCTTCACTGTTGGGATTGTATTGGGCAGGTGATGAGCAATGCTTGGTTTTTTCCACACATACCGGTTAGAATTATCACCAAAAAGGTCTATCTTCATCTCATCAGACCAGAGAATCTTATTTCTCATAGTCTGGGAGTCCTTCATGTGTTTTGTAGCAAACTCTATGCGGGCTTTCATATGCACTGAGGAGATAGTTGACTTTGTGGAACTTTCTCCCATCTCCCTACTGCATCTCTGGAGCTCAGCCACAGTGATCTTGGGGTTCTTCTTTAATTCTCTCACCAAGGCTTTTCTCCCACGATTGCTCAGTTTGGCTGGATGGCCAGGTCTAGGAAGACTTCTGGTGGTCCCAAACTTCTTCCATTTAAGGATTATGGAGGCCACTGTGCTCATAGAAACCTTGAGTACTGACACACAAAGAGGACTCGAAAATCCTCCAAAAATTTGAAAAATCACAGAAAAAAAATGATTACCTGCTCAGGCCTCCAAACAATTCTGTCTCTGAGCTCCTTGGTCAGTTCCTTTGACCTCATGATTCTCATTTGGTCTGACATGCACTGTGAGCTGACAGGTCTTATATAGACAGGTGTGTGCCTTTCCAAATTGAGTCCTATCAGTGTAATTAAACACAGCTGGCCTCCAATGAAGGAGTAGAACCATCTCAAGGTGGATCACAAGGAAATGGACAGCATGTTACTTAAATATGAATGTCTGAGCAAAGCGTCTGAACACTTATGACCATGTAATATTTCAGTGTATCTTTTCTATTAAATTTGCAAAAATTTCTACATTTACCGGTATGTTTTTTTCAGTCAAGATGAGGTGCAGAGTGTACATTAATGTGAAAAAAATGAACTTTTTTGAATTTACCAAATGGCTGCAATAAAACAAAGAGTGAAAAATTTAAAGGGGTATGAATACTTTCCGTACCCACTATAAGTGACCGCATTACAGCTTCATTTTACTTTTAGGGAAAAATATCTCTGACACAAAGGAAATAGCAGGACATGATCCTTAGCCAATCACTGACAGAGGTGCGTCACTGCTGTAGCCAGTGATTGGCAAAGTGTATATGTATCCAGACAGGAAGAGGAAGTCAAGGCTGGTGCGGATTGGGTAGGTGTGGGAACGGGATCAGAAAGGATGAGTATTAATTATTTTAATTTATTTTTAAACCAGTTTCAGTCTACAGTATACCAAGTTTGCATATGTATGTATTCTAAGGAAATTTTGGCACATTATTGTAGATTTTAATGGAAGACTGTGAGAAAGCAACTGGTTCATTGGAAACTGACCAGTTCTTGAGCATCAACTTGGCATTAAAGGGAATAGATTTCTTTTCTCCATTCCTGCACAATGCACCATACAGAGACGTGAATAAAATATCATTGTGGGCCTGTCAAAAAGTTCTGTAAAAAAGGAGTGATCCAGGATCTACCAACTTATAATGTATCCATTTGATAGGTCATTATTATGAGGTTGGAAGGGGTCCGACACCCAGCCCCACACCGATCAGATAAAACATGCTCAGCAGTGGCCAGGTATAAGCAATGGGCAGGACACAACAGCTCCATAGGTAGGAGTACTGCGCTTTATCTCCCATTGATCACTAATACAAGTGTGGTATTAATAGGATAATCAAAGATATCTAGAATATTCTTATGACCAATACATGACTATATCAGTATATTAGGTCACCCAAGCAGTGTGCAGAGCCTTGTGGTTTCACTCAAGAATGACGCCCCGTCCTCTTAAGTAACTGCCTCATTCCCCATGTGTCACAACTTCACAAGTGTTTACATTCTTCCATGAGTATAACATATTCAGAACATTAATTAGGATGTTACTATGCTAAAAGTAAAGGGAGCGGCCGCATGTTGGACATAAGCATTGTACATACATATGAATAGGAATACAGTAGTCAGGTTACTGCTATTGTCTCCAGTTATTATGTGTCATGGTGACTGCATGCGATCGATATTAGACAGAAAATTCCTCCATGAGTCACTGAAAGCAGCTTACATAAGAGTAAGATGAGGCTACAGTGCTATTGAGCAACAGTCGGCAATACTACTTTGTGCTTCCTTACACGCGGTGTATACATGAGTTTTAATCTTGGCTTTCTGTATTTATAATGATCAGCGATTAATAATGTAACATAACGTATAGGCTATTGTGTAAGGTACAAAAATTAGGATGAAAACAATGAGCAAATCCTCTCTAGCAAGTAAATGAATAGTGCATGTAAAGAACATGGGATGCTTAGTTGACACTATTTTGATCAAAGAATCCTAAAATCTATCCCACCACGTACTTAGTGTACCCACTTAAGATGTTCCCTAACTCTAGTATCCTACGCTATGTGCTAGCAGGCCTCAAAGTAGACGGGGACAAAGCAGGACCCAGACCTCACAGGTGTCCATGGAAAGCTATATAGGCAAGATGCACAGCCCAAAAAGAAGGTAACATGCCCTCATATGTACAAAGTACAAGAAACGAAACCACGTGTCCGTGTGTGGTTAGTGTGACACGTATGGAATGAAATTGATGACTTTACTCACCTCCGGGGAGGGGAGAGAATGACCCAGCAGGGATTGGCTCTCTGGCGCCACCACTCACCCCAGGTCAGTCAGCGAACTGCTCCACAGACAAATGGTTGCTAGAGAGGCTTCCCTTATAGGCACAATAAGAGAAAAAAGAATAGATCTACCTGTGGCAAAATATTTTTGTCTCCCTGATCACAGTACCATGGACATGAGATTACTTGTATTCAAGGGTAATTTACAAATCTCAGAGAGACAGAAGAGTCTGGGAATATAAACTGATGATGACCTTTGACACACTCAGTGCAGGCATGAATGTGTCGCATGGATTTATGTCTTTTTGCATCAATTAAGGAATTTGCTCCTCAGACCATGTGGGGTCATCATAACACAGAACCAGACCCGAAACAGAGGACTATAAAACATTCACACTCCTTATCTATGAACTGTTCCAATATTTATGGACACAACTGTTTATCACTAACTAACTAACGTCACCTGTCTTATCTATGGCATTATTTCTGGGCTGTATTGTGCATAAATATGTGATTCTTCAGAATTCGTATTAGTCTATGCCTGATGAAGGGACCTGAGTAGTGCTGAAAGCTTGCAATTTGTTACTATCTTTTCAGTCAGCCATTAAAAGGTATCCACCACTGAGGACTCTCAATTCTAAATATTTTTCCTCCTCGACTGGTCACTTATTTTTTAAATTCTCAATTCACAGGTTAAATCTATTTTCAGTGAATACAGAGTTGTCAATAATGAGATAGGAGATGACAGTTTATGTTCATAAAGTTCTATTCAGAACTGTACCTGTGACTTCAGGAAAGCTTGCTCAGAATGTCTGTGTCTGACTCTAGCTCCCTACATAGAATTTTAAAAGCACCAACTGTCCTCTCCTATCTCAGTAATGGGGAAATCTGTCTTCACCAAATGCAGATTTTACAGATTTTCCCCCTGAATTGAGAATGAATGATCAGTCCTGGTGGAGAAGAAAGCAGATTTCTTTGATAAAATATATTGCAAAGTTGTTTATTTTCAGGTGTACTATTGATGAAATAAAAATTAAAGCCGCAGTTACTCTTTACATCCCATGACAATTGTCCAGAGACCCACTACACATTAGACTGTCTGATCAACCCGTCGATATCAGCAGATTTGGACGCCATTAGTCTAATGTATATGAGGAGCTTTATGTGCAAGTTTGAGTTAAAGTTCCCTAAGATTTACAGCAACATATAATATCCAACAGAAGATATCAAACCATCAAACCACTGGACTTCAGGAGGTTTGCAAATAGGATTTACAGGAAGAGAAATTGCTTGCCCTGTATGCTCGACAGTACTACTTGATGATGGGATGACGACACCAATTGCTTTTAATCTACAGGATCCGGTACTTTGGAGTCTTTTGGTCTCACATAAGACTGTTTGATCAATATTAGAAATGAGTGGATCGATCTCCCGAGGATCAAGTTCGAGATGAATTTCCTGAAATTCGCTGTTTCATACGAATTCAACTAATTCACAAAAAATAATAAATACATTTTTCCTACCACCATTTCCCACACTGCTGAAGTATCAGAGAGTGAGCCAATGCTCTGCAGCTAAGACATCTAGCAGATTATCACACCTTGCACAATGGTGGTCAGTACCTGGGCCATCACAGATAAGCAGTCCCCAGACAAACACAGTTTGTACAGCAGAAGGGTTATCATCAGAGTTTCTGTTTAAGGGTACCGTCACACAGTGCCATTTTCATCGCTACGACGGCACGATTCGTGACGTTGCAGCGTCGTATGATTATCGCTCCAGCGTCGTATACTGCGGTCACACGTTGCAATACACGGCGCTGGAGCGATAATTTCATGACGTATTTGCGATGTATAAGCTGTTGGTTACTGTGCGCACATCGTATACAACCTGTGTCACACGATGCAATCATGCTGCCACAGCGGGACACTAGACGACGAAATAAAGTTTCAAACGATCTGCTACGACGTACGATTCTCAGCGGGGTTCCGGATCGCAGTAGCGTGTCAGACACAACGATATCGTAACGATATCGCTAGAACGTCACGAATCGTGCCGTCGTAGCGATGAAAATGGCACTGTGTGACGGTACCCTTAGTTTTTTTCTCCTGTAGAGTGTAAGCTCTTATGGTCAGCAGGGTCCTCTCTCTCTCTGTCTTCTGTAGAGTGTAAGATCTTATGGTCGGCAGGGTCCTTTCTCTGTCTTCTGTAGAGTAGAGTGTAAGCTCTTATCGTCAGCAGGTTCTTCTCTCTCTGTCTTCTGTAGAGTAGAGTGTAAGATCTTATGTTCAGCAGGGTCCTCTCTCTCTTCTGTAGAGTAGAGTGTAAGCTCTTATCGTCAGCAGGGTCCTCTCTCGGTCTTCTGTAGAGTAGAGTGTGAGATCTTATGGTCAGCAGGGTCCTCTCTCTCTGTCTTCTGTAGAGTAGAGTGTAAGCTCTTATGCTTAGTGGGGTCCTCTCTCTCTGTCTTCTGTAGAGCAGAGTGTAAGCTCTTATGCTTAGTGGGGTCCTCTCTCTCTGTCTTCTGTAGAGCAGAGTGTAAGCACTTATGCTTAGCGGGGTTCCCTCACTCTCCTGTAAAGTGTAAGATCTTATGATCAGCAAGGTTCTCTCTCTCTGTCTTCTCCCATACTTTTATTTTCTGAGCCATTACAAGCTTTCCAGTATTGAAATTCACATTAATTTATTCGCTACTGATCTAATTTTTTGGGGAACATTCAGCAAAGTCAGCAAATTTGAATTTCAAAACGTCTGCTCATTTCCAGTCAACATGAAAGGTTCATGGTGAAAGTGTGAACTCATGCTGCCTCCAAACAATGATATTATACTGGAGTCCAGGTATTGCTCAAAATTATGGACATTTAAGCTTTTAATGTTTTGGTTTAATTAGTTTTGTAACTTCATGTTCATGGCATATCAATAAAGCATAGAGTAACGCCAATACTTTCTATAAAAAAATACTGACTTCCCAAGCATAGATGTATTATTTAAAAGAAGGTCTCTCATATTTCTAGATAAAATGAACTATTTTGCCTACTCGTATGCTAAGTGTCAACCACCAGGGAACAAGGATAGCATGCACAGTACAAGGATCAGGTTTTGTTTTGTTGTAAAATTGAGAAAATATTCCAAAATACATTGAAGGTTTCATATGTTAGTTCCCTGAAACTGTAGACTGTCATTTTTATGGTAAAATGTGCTAACCTTCTTCGTGTTGTGGTCACACAACTATTTATATGCTAGAAACAGTCTATGAAAAAGGACCTTGATGTAGCAATGACTAAAACTCAATACAAACAATAAACGTTTTACTCACCACATTCCGGGCTATTATGCTCTTCCAAAAGCCGTGTCAAGTTTTGTTGGCAAGTGGCAGCTCCTGATGTCATATAGGATGTATGAGCTAAAAGAATATCGTTATTCCTTGTTTAATCATTTGCAGCATTCTTGATCACAAACTTCAGGTTTGCTCATGGTTTGATTCTAGTGCTATTCCTATTTTGTTTTATTGTACTGATTTCTGTCTGTAGCTTCTAGTACTGATTCTTATGTATATCTTATACACAGTGTATCTTAACCCCCGGAGCTTTTTACGGTTTTGCGTTTTCGTTTTTCGTTCCCCTTCTTCCCAGAGCCATAACTTTTTTATTTTCCCGTCAATATGACCATGTGAGGGCTTGTTTTTTGCAGAACGACTTGTAATTTTGAACAACACCATTGGTTTTACCATGTTGTGTACTAGAAAACGGGAAAAAAATTCCAAGTGCGGTGAAATTGCAAAAAAAGTGCAATCCAACACTTTTTTTGTTTGACTTTTTTACTAGATTCACTAAGTGCTAAAACTGACCTGCCATTATGATTCTCCAGGTCATTACGAGTTCATAGACACCAAACATTTCTACATTCTTTTTTATCTAAGTGGTGAAAAAAAATTCCACACTTTGTAAAAAAAAAAAAAATTGTGCCATTTTCCAATACCAGTAGCATCTCCATTTTTTGTGATCTTATCTTATTAGACGTCTTATTAGCAGAAACCTGTTGCCTTTTTTGGTTTCACAGGTCTCTGTTTCCCAGTTAATATCCGGGTAGTTAAAATCCCCCATAACAAGGACCTCATTACGGGTTGCAGCTTCATCTCTCTGCCTTAGGGCTCATTTCCACATGCGAGGCACACGTCCGTATCTTGCATGTGGAAACCAAGCTGTGGAGCCGGCACTCCAGAGCGGAGCGTGCGGCCGCATAGGAACACATGGAGCTGCACAGCTCCGCTCCAAAGTGCCGGCGCCAGAGCTTGGTTTCCACATGCGAGATACGGACGTGTGCCTCACATGTGGAAATGAGCCCTTAGTAGTAGACTTTCCATGATTTCTGTTATATTTGGAGGTTTATAACAGACCCTAATGAGAATTAAATAAACTAAATAATCCTAATTTTGCTAATCTCTAGGTATTGTAGTTCCCCATCCCCTGTATTAATTTTGCTGCCCTCCTTTGTACTTGCTCTAGTTCCATTATGTCCTTCCTGAGCACCAGTGCCCAAAACTGTACACAGTACTCCATGTGCGGTCTAACCAGAGATTTGTACAGAGGCAGTATAATGCTCTCATCATGTGTATTCAGACCTCTTTTAATGCACCCCACGATCCTGTTTGCCTTGGCAGCCGCTGCCTGTCAGTGGCTGCTCCAGGTAAGTTTATCATTAACTAGGATCCCCAAGGCCTTCTCCATGTCAGATTTACCCAGTGGTTTCCCGTTCAGTGTGTAATGATGATATTGATTCCTTCTTCCCATGTGTATAACCTTACATTTATTATTGTTAAACCGCATCTGTAGCAGAATACTATCTTCTCTTGTATTGACTGCTTTACATAGTTTTGTATCATCTGAAAATATCGATTTTACTGTGTAAATCTTCTACCAGATCGTTAATAAATATGTTGAAGAGAATAGGTCCCATCATCGACCCCTGCGGTACCCCACTGGTCACAGCGACCCAGTTATAGAATATACCATTTATAACCACCCTCTGCTTTCTATCACTAAGCCAGTTACTCACCCATTTACACACATTTTCCCTCAGGCCCAGCATTCTCATTTTGTGTACCAACCTCTTGTGCACGGTATCAAACGCTTTGGGAAAATCAAGATATATCACTGACTCACCGTGGTCCAGCCTATAGCTTACCTCTTCATAAAAACTGATTAGATTGGTTTGACAGGAGCGATTCCTCATAAACCCATGCTGATATGGAGTTAAACAGTTATTCTCATTGAGATAATCCAGAATAACATCCCTCATAAACCCTTCAAATATTTTACCAACAATAGAGGTTAGACTTACTGGCCTATAATTTCCAGGTTCACTTTTAGTGCCCTTTTTGAATATTGGTACCACATTTGCTATGCACCAGTCCTGTGGAACAGACCCCGTTGCTATAGAAGAAATAAAAGAAATAATGGTTTGTCTATTACATGACTTAGTTCTCTTAGAACTCGTGGGTGTATATCATCCTGTCCGGAGATTTATCTATTTTAATCTAATTTAGCCGGTTTCACGCCTCTTCTTGGGTTAGATTGTGACCCTTAATATAGGGTTTTCTTTGTCTCTCGGCATTTCACCTAGCATTTTATTTTCCAGCGTGAATACCGTGGAGAAGAAGGTGTTTAATATATTAGCTTTTTCCTCGTCATCTACAACCATTCTTTCCTCACAATTTCTTAAGGGGCCTACACTTTCACTTTTGATTCTTTTACTATTTATATAGTTGAAGAACAGTTTGGGATTCGTTTTACTCTCCTTAGCAATGTGCTTCTCTGTTTCCTTTTTGACAGCTTTAATTAGTTTATTAGATAAAGTATTTTTCTCCCTATAGTTTGTTATAGTTTCAACGGTGCCATCCTGCTTTAGTAGCTTAAATGCTTTCTTTTTACTGTTAATTGCCCCTCTTACTTCTTTGTTTAGCTACATTGGGTTTTTCCTATTTCTTGTCCTTTTATGCTCACACGGTTTAGGCCATGTGCACACGTTCAGTATTTTTCGCGTTTTTTTCACGTTTTTTCGCTATAAAAACGTGATAAAAACGCGAAAAAAACGCTAACATATGCCTCCTGTTATTTACAGTGTATTCTGCATTTTTTGTGCAAATGTTGCATTTTTTTCCACGAAAAAATCGCATCGCGGAAAAAAAATCAACATGTTCATTAAAAATGCGGAATTGCGGGGATTCTGCACAACTAGGAATGCATTGATTTGCTTACTTTCCGCATGTGGCTGTGCCCACCATGCGGGAAGTAAGCAGATTATGTGCGGTTGGTACCCAGGGTGGAGGAGAGGAGAGGAGACTCTCCTCCACGGACTGGGCACCATATAATTGGTCAAAAAAAAAGAATTAAAATAAAAAATAGTGATATACTCACCTTCGATGGCCCCCGGAGTGTTCCCGCCTCTCACCGCTGCATGCTGCCGCTTCGGTTCCTAAAGATGGTGTGGTTCAGGACCTGCGATGACGTCGCTGTCTTGTGATTGGTCGCGAGACCGGTCATGTGACCGCTCACGTGACAGCGACGTCATCGAAGGTCCTGAACCACACCATCTATAGGAACGGACGCCGCTTAGGATATCGGCTGTCTGCAGAGGGTGGGTATAACCATTTTTTTATTTTTTTTATTATTTTTAAACATTCTATCTTTTACTATAGATGCTGCATAAGCAGCATCTATAGTAAAAAGTTGGTCACACTTGTCAAACACTATGTTTGACAAGTGTGACCAACCTGTCAGTCAGTTTCCCAAGCGATGCTACAGATCGCTTGGAAAACTTTAGCATTCTGCAAGCTAATTACGCTTGCAAAATGCTAAAAACGCGAAAAAAACGGGAAAAAAACGCAAAAAAAAAATGCGGATTTCTTGCAGAAAATTTCCGGTTTTCTTCAGGAAATTTCTGCAAGAAATCCTGATGTGTGCACATACCCTGAAACCGCTTACATTGCTTATTTAGGATGTTCTTAAACATTTCGCATTTATTATCTGTATTCTTGTTTCAGAGGACATTGTCCCAGTCAACCAGATTACGGGCATCTCTAAGCTGGTCAAACTTTGCTATCCAAAAGTTCAGTGTTTTTCTGACTCTCTGACAAGTCCCCCTAGTGAAAGACAAGTGAAACTGTACAATATTGTGGTCGCTATTTCCTAGATGCCCGACGACTTGCAGATTTGTTATTCTGTCAGGTCTATTAGATAGTATTAGGTCTAAAAGTGCTGCTCCTCTGGTTGGATTCTGCACCAATTGTGAAAGAAAATTTTTCTTGGTTATACTTATTAGCAGAAACCTGTTGCCTTTATTGGTTTCACAGGTCTCTGTTTCCCAGTTAATATCCGGGGAGTTAAAGTCCCCCCATAACAAGGACCTCATTATGGGTTGCAGCTTCATCTCTTTGCCTTTAGAAGTAGACTTTCCATGATTTCTGTTATATTTGGAGGTTTATAACAGACCCTAATGAGAATTTTGTTATTATTTTACCCTCCATGTATTTGGACCCATATGGACTCGACATCCTCATTCCTTTTGCTAATATCCTCTCTTAAAGTGGACTTTAGACAAGACTTTACATAAAGACAAACCCCTCCTCCTCTCCAATGTTTACGATCCTTTCTAAACAGACTGTAGCACTGAAAGTTAACTGCCCAGTCATAGCTTTCATCTAACCATGTCTCGGTTATTTCCACTATGTCATAGTTACCTGTAGATATTTCTGCTTCTAGTTCTTTCATATTGTTTGTCAGGCTTCTGGCATTTGCGAGCAAGCAGTTTAGAGGATTTTGTTTTGTTCCAATGTCCTCCCTGTGGATTGTGTTGGAAATTTTCTTACCTCCCTTCCTAGTATGTTGTCTTGGGTCTTCTTTGCCATACCTCATATTCTTCATCAGTATATTTTCTGACTTCATGTTCATGTCTAACGTTTTTCTTCCCGTCCCCTCTTCTTCTAGTTTAACGCCTTCCTGATCAGTGAAGCAAGTCTTCTTGTGAATGAGTGTTTCTAAGGTTTGTTGAGGTGTAGTTCTTCTCTGGCAAGGAGTCCGTCGTACAGGTAATTCACACCATGGTCCAGGAATCCGAATCCTTGTTGCCTGCACCATCGTCTTAGCCAGTTGTTCACATCAAGAATCCTGTTCCATCTCCTGGTGCCATGCCCGTCTACTGGAAGGATAGAAGAAAAAACTACCTGTGCATCCGGTTCCTTTACTTTCTTCCTCAACTCTTCAAAGTCCTTGCATATTGTCAGTAGGTCCTTCCTTGCAGTGTCATTTATGCCAACATGTGAGAGGAAATGGGTGAACGTCCTTGGAACTGATGAGCTTTGGTATCCTATCGGTCACATCCTTGATCTTCGCACCTGGGAGGCAGCATACTTCTCTTGTGGTTGTGTCTGGTCTGCAGATGGCTGCTTCTGTGCCTCTCAATAGTGAGTCTCCCACCACTACCACTCTTCATCGCTTCTTGGCTGTACTTTTTGCTGTCCCTTCTGGATGTTGCTGTGTGCCCTTTTTTTCTTTGCTTGCTGGTATTGCCTCATCCTTAGGTGTGCCATCTTCATCCTCCACAAGGCCTTGGTATTGGTTTCTCAGTTGTGAGGATGGTGATGTCTCCATGGTCTTCTTGCTTCTTTTGGTTACATGCTTCCACTCGTCTGCTTTTGGAGGTTCTCTGACACTTTCTTCACCTTCTGTGACCAGTAGAGATGCTTCTGTTCTTTCTAGGAAGTCTTCATTTTCTTTGATGAGTTTCAAAGTTGCAATTCTTTCTTCCAGACCCTGCACCTTTTCTTCTAAAAGGCCCAGTAGTCTACACTTCTGGCAGGTGAAGTTGGATTCTTCTTTGGGTTGATCTGTGAACATGTAGCACATATTGCAGCTCACATGTAGGTTGTCACATCTACCAAGTTGCTCCTAGATCCTGCTGACTTGCTGAGTGTCTTCTTTCTTGTGTAATCTGCTGTGTTTTTTCCTTCTTTTGTAATCTACTCAATCAGCCAAGCTTTCTTGCAATAATGTCCTAGAGGCAAAAATTTGCGCCCCGTAAGGTGCATGGTTTGGCAATGCTTTCCAAGCAGCTGGTCCCGGCTGTACCCAACGATTTTCTTGCTGAGGGAGACTCTTTGCTTTTCCCAGAAGTCACCTGGAATATGCAAATTGCCCTCCTCAAGCTTCAATCCCTGGTTTGGCGATGCTTTCCAAGCAGCTGGTCCTGGCTGTACATAACGATCTCCTTGCTGAGGGAGACTCTTCACTTTTCCCAGAAAGCACCTGGAATATGCAAATTGTCCTCCTCAAGCTTCAATCCCTGGTTTTCTTTAACCCATCTTTCGGAGCAAAAAAATAATATAAGAACCTGTCTTATTTTCATGTAAACACGATATGTTTTATATGTAAGCAGCATGTGTAACGTGAGCAGGGTCTGTAATCGTAGATGAGGAATGCATCAACCGAGCCCCACTACAGGAAAATGGGCACCCAGACTGGGTGTGTGCTGCTGTTACCTTGGCAATATGCCTCTCCAGACCACATACTGCCACTTGACTTTGCAAACCAGAACCAGATAAGGTAGAGATGAATGAGGGAGACCAAATTCCGATAATAAAATATTTACTTAACAACTTGATGAGAAGTATATATACTTTACAAATACGTATTCTACATAATCCATAGACAGTAACTGGTCAGAAGTTCAGCAAGCCATTGTGGGAACCTCTATATTCCCATGTGAGGACCACATGAGTCGAGGTGTGTCGTTACGGCTCCTCACAACTAGTCGTAACTCCATGTTGATTTGTGAGGATCTCAGTGGTTTAGGTATGCCGGTATGACTCCTCAGTACCACTGTTAAGCTCTCTCCGATGAGAGCCAAAGCCTCCACTGCATCTTCAGCTCTCCATAGGAGAATTTGTGTCCCAGCCTGGTCATATTCTGCTTTGTGAACATTAGGCCTGGCTACACTTTAGCTTCTTATCTAGCGTAGATATTTGTTTGCTTAAGACCTGAAATAAGGAATCTTTCTTTTTGCAGATTCCTTACTAAGCCCCCTTGCTTGAGATCAGGAATTCTGCTGCCACTTAATCCTGGTTTCTTTTAGAATGTACTATCTGATATATGATGGTCTCCCCTCTTCACGCACGAACTCCAGTTACAATGCAGGTCTGCGAGCAGCAAGACCATAGATCTGTTCACTTCTCAAGACTTTTCCTATCTAATTAATCAAAAGGAAACTGCATTCCTTTTTGTCAACATAGGTCCTCCTATCCTGGGCTGGTCCAAATAATTGCTAACTAACTGTTTCTAGGCACAAAATAGATAAAGCAACATTTAAAACATAGCAATGCATCATATAACCATAAAATCTTCAAGAGAGTGTGGGCCACTTCTCCACTCCTTTACTCATTTACAATGAAGGATAATCATGAATGACTGTTCTTATAAATGTTTGTTGCATGATTATCTTGCAGTGTAATCAAGCTGCCTATTACCCTATGAGCGAACAAAACACTCAGTCATCTGGTGAAGTGATCATCGTTTTTGGCGGTACATCGTTTGGTCTAAACAGGACACGTACTGTCGAGAACCATGACAGCCTATGCACACTGATAGATCTATTACAGATTGCTTAGTGCACATTTACTTTGGTCTGCCTGTGTAGATAGGCTATCACACAATGGCATATCGGTAAAGGTTTTCCAAATCGGCGGTCGTATCGTGCTGCCGGTCAATTCGTGTAAACAGATCCTTAGGTTCCAAATTTCAGTTTTTGTTTCTATATCTTTTCACATGCATAAAATACAGATACAATTTTATTCAGTCGCCATGACAGCACAACGAGAGAGGGGAATCCGCCCTTCAGGGACAGGAAACCTCAGACATAAAAGGGCGGCCCCTCACTCCCCCGCCAGTTGGTTTCCTGTCCTTGACGGGGAACCTCTTCAGACAGACCCGATGAAGAGGGTTGAAGATTAATGAAGATATCCCACTTCTGACAGGCCGACGCAGGTAGCGGGGGTCCCCTACCTCGGCCTGGTCAGGTTGTGGAAGCACCACACGGCAGGGGTACTGTTGGTGTCGGTGACAGCAGCGAGAAGCGGCCCCTGGTGGTGGCCGACTTCTATTGTGGGCCGCGCGCGCGTACCTGGTGAGTATTTGGGGTCTGCTTGCGGGGGCGCGTCTCCTGATGCGTCCGGGACTCTGTGCACTGCCCGGGGCGGGCGCGTTGATGCCGGGCGGTGCTGCGTCTCCCTACACGTGTCGGCCGGCATCGCCGTAGTCGCAACCGGAAGTGACGTTTCCGGATGTTGCGGCGCGGCTTGGTGACGCGGTGGGGCATGCGCAGTAGCGCCGCCCTGTTCAATGGCGGCGCCCTGTAGTCCGGGTGGTGCTAGATCTCGGCGATGAACGGGGGTGCGGCCCTGGGGAGCGGGCCCTATCAGCGGATAGTACGGACCGCACCACAGGGAGTTCCTGCTGTCCCCCCCATCCGGGGGGTGGTACCATGGGGGGTATATTAAGGAGGCTAATAGCGGCTGCAGACTGCTCCTGATCCCTTATTATAATGGATTCGTCAGAGGGAGCTTCGCAGAGAGACCTACAGCAGCAGCAGCAACAGTTGGAAGAGCCTCAGGTCGGTTCCCAGCGGCGGTCTAGTGGCAGTAGTCGCGCTGGTGGAGCCAGGGCGGCTCAGAAATCAACCAGATCCTCAGGCCGTAAAGAGAATCCGGCCAAGAAGGACCCCCCGATTATGGTACCATTCGCTGCAGGGATGGGTAAGTGAGCTACGTGAAAGTATGCTTCCTGATTGCTGTCCCTCCTTGTATTCCCTCTCTCCTTGTTAGGGGAGAAAATGTGACTCCAAGTCCAAACATAGGGAGTGTGCCGTGTGTACAGAGCCGCTTCCAGATGGACATAAAAAGAAGCTGTGCAAAGCCTGCATACAGCGTTTAATCGAGGAGGAGGCCCCTGATCTATCGTCTACTCTTAGAGACATGGTTAGACAGGAGGTCAGAGATTCCATGATGTCCAGGTCTCACAAGACAGTTGCCAAAAAGAGGAAGGAAATTTCATCCCCGGTGTCAGATGTGGATTCGGAGTCGGGCGGTGTGAGTTCGGATTCTATTCCGTCATCATCATCCTCAGAGGATATGGAGTCCAGCCGAGCCTGTCTGTCTCTAGATAGGGTTAATCACCTAGTGAAAGCGGTCAACAACACCATGGGGATTGAAGAGACCCAGTCAGAATGTTCTATTCAGGACATCATGTTCAAGGGCATTGACCGTAAAACCGGTAGGGTTTTTCCGGTAGTAGAAAAAATCAAGTCATTGATTACGAAGGAATGGAAGAAGCCCGAGAGGAAGGGGTCACTTCCAACAGCTTTTAAAAGGAGGTATCCTTTCGAGGAAGAGGCTTCGTCTTCTTGGGACAAGGTCCCGAAACTGGATGCAGCAGTGGCCAAAGCATGCAGGAAATCTTCTCTCCCATTTGAAGACTTGGGTAATCTGAAGGACCCACTTGATAGGAAGGCTGATGTGTTCCTTAAAGGGACTTGGGAGACAGCTGCGGGATCCCTGAGGCCGGCAATTGCGGCCACTTGCACAGCCCGATCATTGATGGTGTGGCTAGGGCACCTGGAGGACCAACTTAAGGATAAGGTTCCTAGAAGTGAGATCCTATCGTCTATGTCTGTAATTCAAGATGCTGCAGCCTTCCTTTCTGATGCGTCAGCGGATTCTGTCAGGCTGGCCGCAAGATCCTCAGCTTTATCCAATGCAGCCCTCAGGGCACTCTGGTTGAAATGTTGGCCAGGAGATTTGCAGGCCAGATCAAAATTATGTGGCATCCCCTGTGAAGGGGTTCATCTGTTTGGTCCAGTGCTAGATGAGCTGCTTGAAAAAGCAGGGGACAGTAAAAAACGGTTCCCTCTATTGAGAAAACCCTTTTATAGGCGGGATTACTACAGAGGAGGATCTTATCGCCGAAGATTTGATAGAGATCCGAATAGAGATTCGACCAGATATAATAGCAGCAGACGAAGAGGTAGAGGATATATGTTCAACTCCTCTCGAGACTCTAAAAATCCCCAATGACTGGCGGGCCAGGTGGGGGGTAGGCTTTTGGCCTTCTACCCAGCCTGGTTGAGGATTACCAATAGTCCGTGGATTCTTAGTATCATTAAGGAGGGGCTAAAGTTCCAGTTCCATCATATACCTCAGGACAAATTTAAATTAACTGCTATCCGTTCTTCTCCCGCAGAACAATTGGCATTGGAGTCAGAGGTTCATGATCTCCAACATAAGGGGGTGTTGATTAAAGTACCCACGGAAGAACAAGGTAAGGGGTTTTATTCCCCTTTATTCCTGATAAAAAAGCCTGATGGGTCATATCGTACCATCATCAATCTTAAAGGCCTGAATGAATTCTTGCTGATCCCATCCTTTAAAATGGAATCTGTGAAAACAGCAATAAAACTTCTTTTTCTCGGTTGCTTCATGGTCGTCTTAGATCTGAAAGACGCCTATTACCATGTCCCAATACATGTGAATCATCAGCGCTTTCTCAGGGTGGCGGTTTCTCTTGCCGGCACAGTGGAGCACTTTCAGTATCGGGCACTCCCTTTTGGTGTTGCGGTTGCACCTCGAGTTTTCACTAAGATCATGGTAGAAGTTATGGCACACCTTCACGAACAAAACATACTAATAATTCCCTACCTAGATGATTTGTTAATTGTGGGACGTTCAGAGTCACACTGTAAAGACCAGTTGAATCAGGTGATGGCGGCACTACATAACTTAGGATGGGTTGTTAATCTCAAGAAATCGCGTCTTCAACCATTAACATCACAGCAATTTTTGGGTCTTATTATAGATTCGAGTCAGCAGGAATGCCGCCTGCCGGACTCAAAGGTGAATGGTATTCACCGGCTGGTCACCACGGCGATCAATAATCCCGTAGTCTCCTTAAGGGAAGCAATGTCACTTTTGGGTTCTCTTACTTCTTGTTTTCCAGCAGTGCTCTGGGCACAGTTTCACTCCAGGTCCTTGCAGTGGGAGGTTCTGCATAATTTTCGAAGGCTGGACGGTAACCTCGATAGCAAATTTTCTCTATCTATTGAAACCACTGATTCACTAATTTGGTGGACGCACATTCCGAATCTCCGTAGAGGGGTACCCTGGTCAAATCCAATATCATGTGTGATTACAACTGATGCCAGCCCTACGGGTTGGGGGGCTCATTGGGAAGATGATTGCATTCAGGGGTTATGGTTCCAGTCTGAACAGAACACATCCTCTAATTTTAAGGAATTATTGGCGGTAGAACGGGCTTTGGAAGGTTTCCTTGTACATCTACAGGGTAGACATGTCAGACTACTCTCTGACAACCAGGTGACTGTTGCCTATATTAACCACCAAGGTGGTACGCGATCTAGGTTGTTAATGGACGTTGCGAATCGTATCTTTCAGATGGCCGAGAACCACCTACTCTCCCTTACGGCTCTTCATATAAAGGGAAAACTAAATACCATGGCCGATTATTTAAGCCGCAACGAACTCAAACAAGGGGACTGGTCTCTAAAACTGACTGTCTTCAATCAGATCATACGGTTGTGGGGCTGTCCAGAGATAGATCTCTTTGCCAGTCGAGGAAACAGAAAACTACATCAATTCTGTTCCCTAAGTCCAAGGGACATCCCGTATGCAGTCGACGCTCTCTCAATTTCTTGGAACTTCAGTCTCGCCTATGCCTTTCCTCCTCTAAATCTAATTCCTATAGTTCTGAGGAAAATTCGGGAAGACAGGGTTCGAGTGATACTGATAGCCCCGTTCTGGCCCAAGAGGTCGTGGTTCCCATGGCTGAGAGACATGTCCATTTCCCAGCCATGGATCCTCCCAGAATTACCAGACCTCCTCTCCCAGGGTCCAATCTTGCATCCACGAGTAGCCAACTTACACCTAACAGCGTGGAATTTGAGAGGTCACTACTAAAAGGGAAGGGATTTTCTCAAAATCTTATAAATACACTGCTTAAAAGTAGGAAAACCTCCACCACAAACATCTATGTCAGGGTTTGGAGAAAATTCCTATCGAGTTCTGGGGCACAAATTGATCAAAGACCTGATGTTGCTCAAATCTTAGAATTTTTACAGAAGGGCCTAGAGATGGGCTTAGCCACCAGCACTCTCAGAGTTCAGGTTTCAGCTCTGGGGGCGCTATATAATGCTAACTTAGCCAGTAATCAATGGATATCTAGATTCTTTAAGGCGGTTACCAGATCCAGGCCAGTTATTAAACAAAAGATAGTCCCATGGGACCTAAATCTTGTGCTCTCGGCCCTAACACAAGCCCCGTTCGAGCCTATTGATAATGTTCCAATCAAGATCTTATCAGTTAAAACGGCCCTCTTAGTTGCCCTCACATCCGCGAAGAGGGTTAGTGATCTACAAGCATTGTCTAGACAACCTCCATATATGCAGTTCAGGGAAGATAGAGTGGTCATGAGACCTGATCCCCTTTATCTTCCAAAGGTTGCTTCAAAATTTCATAGGTCCCAGGAGGTGGTCCTAACTTCATTCTGTTCTAATCCCTCTAATGAAAAGGAATGTAAATTTCATTGTTTGGATGTACGAAGGTGTCTCCTTAAGTATATTTCAGTAACAGACACTTGGAAAAAAGATCACTCCTTATTTTTATCCTACCAGGGGGTTAGGAAAGGGCTTAGAGTATCAAAAAATACACTAGCTAGATGGATTAGGGAGGCAATATCTCTCGCTTATACCGCAGGTGGCGTGGAAGTTCCGGATGGTATAAAGGCTCACTCCACTCGTGCGGTAGCCACATCCTGGGCTGAGAGAGCAGAAGTGTCGATTGAAGACATTTGTAAGGCGGCTACATGGTCTTCTCCGTCTACCTTTCTTAAGCACTATAGATTAGATCTAGGTGGCTCCTCCGACCTCACGTTTGGAAGAAGGGTGCTGGAGGTAATAATCCCTCCCTAGTTACTTTTCATTTCTCTGAAAGTCTCTCGTTGTGCTGTCATGGCGACTGAATAAATACGTACGCTACTTACCTGGTAGCAGTGTTTTTTCAGGAGCCATGACCCTTATATTCCCTACCCTCTTTTGTCTATTGGGGTCGGCACCTCCTTAGTATAATTCCTAAGTTTATGCACGTGGTGAATTGTACCATATTTTAATATTGTTTATGTGCTACTAACCTAGAAGGTCCTTTCGTTCTCTGTAAACCAACTGGTGGGGGAGTGAGGGGCCGCCCTTTTATGTCTGAGGTTTCCTGTCCCTGAAGGGCGGATTCCCCTCTCTCGTTGTGCTGTCATGGCTCCTGAAAAAACACTGCTACCAGGTAAGTAGCATACGTATTTTATGTTGATTTTCCAACCAACTCCAAGATATATGAACTTGAATGCTTATTGGATGAAGCAGATCAGGGGTGATATGAATTTGTGTAATTAGGGAGGGTCTGACCCAAAAATATCAACACCCTTTATCAAGGTGTGCAAAATTATTAGGCAGCTTGTTTTCCTCAGACAAAATAGGCCAAAAATAAGATTTAACTGACTTTGAAAATCCCAAAATTGCTACAAGTCTAACAGAAGAGTGCATCAGTCTTTACATTTCTAAGATATTGAGGCATGATCACAGAACCCTCAAAAGTTTTGCTGCAAGTAGTCAACAGGGTCGCGAAAAACATGCTGAGAAGAAAAGACGTACATTAACTACCAGAGATTTAAGAAAATCAAACGTGAAGCGAACAGGAACCCATTATCCACCAGTGCTGTCAAATTCCAGTGCTGCAACTTTCTTGGAGTGCCCAAAAGTAAAAGGTAGTCAGTGCTCAGAGATATGGCAAAGGTAAGGAAAGGTGAAACCCGACCAACACTAAACAAGACACAGAAGTTGAAACTTGTATTGAGTGAGGCAGCGCATGTCTAATCGGAATATAGCTGAGAGTATGCATATTGAATACTTACAGTCACATGATCTCCCGCTCTCGCCACCTGCGAAAGAATCCTCACAGCGCACATTGCTCAGTGACAGGTTTCACAAGTAGGAGGTTATAGACTTTTGCAGGCAGTCACTGCAGACTTTTGTGATAAGCCTTGACAACCCTTTTAACAACATACTGAGAGTTGCATGTTCATGCAATACAATGGTATACTGTATGAGGTTAACCTGAAATGGCAATTAATTTCTGTGCAAAGCTTGGTGCTGTATTCATGTATAAATAATGATTGTGATGCTGTATTTCTGTACTGACAGTGGTTCTGGTGATTTGTTCATGCCCCCATCAATCAATATGTTATCATCTATTCTATGGATAGGTGATATCTTGTTTTCACCATCAACCCTTTTATGACGCAGTAAATTACTATGAGAAAAAATGTATTAAAAGGGTTGTCCACTACTCAGACAACCCCTTCTCAATCCCTATGTTTCCCCCTTGTAAAATAATAATATTTGGACTCACCTCTAGTGCCGACACCTTTCCAGCATTTGCACTGGAGGCAAGAATATTTGCAGGGCTGTAGTCCAGACTACCAATGTGGCCACTGGACGAGGGTCCTCTGAATCTTTTTCCTCAACTTTAGTAAAGTATTTAGCAAGATTAGACACATATAGACAGTGTGAATGTACAAATTTCATGAGAACTAAGTTCAGAGAATAGGTGTACTGGTAGTTAAAAAAGGTAAAAACATTGATTGGGTTCCTTGTAGTCCTAACCTAGCCCTCAAGAAATTTTTCTAGTCCGTGACTCACGTGCAATACTCCTCATTCTGCTACATTCCTCCAAATCTGACTTACAGATACTGTTCCCACACTGTGGCCATATATAATTCAAGCTCTGAACCTATGTAACATAAAAGAGATAAGAGGTTACTTACCTCCTCTGGCAAGTGGTATGGAAGCAATGACCATTTTCACAGACAACCACGAAGACAGAAGCATTCTGTCTTAAATTTTTAGTTCATAGAACTTGATCTGATTTTTAAAGGTCATAGTGCAAATGACTACTACTACAAAACGCCATTCTCTAGTGGAATAATGCTAGGTCCATATTTTTGTCCAATAAAGTGCAAAAAATACAGTACAGAAAGGATACATGCAAAAAGTACTTCACTTTTGGTGCATACTGCTAACTTATATGGACATTGCTGTAGATTCACAGGCAGGGTCAGCTTTAGGGGCAGACAGAACAGGCAGCTGCCTAAGGCCCCTGCTCCTCCATGGGCCCCCAGCCAGAGGCGTTCTGCTAATAGCGGTGCCCCCGCATCGTGCACTCAACTTATCGGCATCATAGATGCCAATACAGTTGAAAGCAGTGATGTAGGAGAGCATTAGATCACACTCCCTCTCCCATCATTCCCCTCTGCTTGTGACTCAGCAGGCCTGCAATGACATCACTTAATCATGCGCCACACTGTGCCAACAGTGGAGCTGATGAGACTGGAGCAGAGCTTTGAGTAGCATGGGGAACGTGGAGGAGAGGTGAGTATTGTATATGTGTATATATATGTATGCATTATACTGTGTGTTTGTGTGGTCTGCATTGTACTGTGTATGTGGGGGGAGCTGCATGATACGGTATGTGGGGGTTGCACTATACTGTTTGTGGGGGGCTGCATTATACTGTATGGGGGGCTGCTATCAAGGACCATGGGGAGTGAATTATACTATATGTACTATAAGGGACCTGCATTATACTGTATTGAGGACTATCTGTCCCCATCATTCTTCCTCAGCCTATGTAAAGAAACTCGGGAACAAGTGTCAAACGACTTCAATATTGTTGATCACACTCATTTAACGGTCTGAACTCATGTAAATACAACCGAAATGTTTCTGTGCGATCGTGCAATATGTGAGCGTTTGGGAACCCTCTTTCAACATTTGCCCAGGGCCTCACTTTGTCTAAAACCAGCTCTGCAAACTAAGACACTGGAACGATGAACAAGATGCCTGGACACCTGTGCAACATTTCGGGGTAACATCCCCCAAAAAACCTCACATAGGGGTGCAGGCATCTTGTTCCTCCCTGCAGTGTCTCAGTATGTTGAAGTTTTATGTCCGTTTAAGGTTGCAGTATGGACCAAAAGTGAACTGCCATACTTTTTTGTATGTATCTTTGCTGGACTGTATTTTTTGCACTTTATTGAATAAAAATAATTCTATTTGAAGAATACATTTGTCATGTCTTTCAATTCATATGCACAAATATTATCCCCTTCAATAAGCATCACACACATTTTCACAATTCCAGCTGCCCCTGGGGATTTAATTTTCAGTAAATTGCATTGAAGGGTCTCATTTACTGTATATGTGCTGGATCAGACACGTCTTAATTTGTACCAATTTTCTAAAATTAAATATGAAAGCTATGTTCTGCATTAGGACTGAACTGTGACTAAGGGTACGCTCACATCTGCCAATATAAAGTAGCTGAGATTTTCAGGCAGAAAAGTTGGAGACTGTCCGTTGAGTGTCATGCATTTTTTTCCCACTTATCTGCATGACATGCAATACATATGCAATGCATTTTTAAAATCAGCTTTTACATACAGTATTTCAAGCTAGTCTACTAACTAATACAAAAATCTTATATAGTGATATAGATAAATAGATGATAGATGTAATCGAGATATATAATCAATGCAGGTTTTGTGTAGCTTGCTGTACATGTAGGTAAATAGTAAATAAATAAAAGAAAAAAATTGCATGGGGTCCCCCTTATTTTTCTTAAAAAAATCTGAGGGAAAGCTAAGAGCTGGGGGCTGATGTTTATAGTCTGGGAAGGGGGTAATATATATGGAGCTTCCCAGGCTATTAATATCAGCTTCCAGTTGTCTACTTAGCCTTTACTGGCTCTTAATATGGGGTGTCCTCAACCAAAAAAGGGCATAGGGGTCCCTCCTATTTTTAATAACCAGCAAAGGCTAGGTAGACTGCTGCGGGCTGATATTAATAGTCCAGGAAGGGGCCATGGATATTGTCTCCTCCCACACTAAGAACATCAGCCCTTAGATTAGCCCTCCATTAGATGCGCCAATTCTTGCGCTTAGCCTCGGCTATTCCCACTTGCCCTGGTGCAGTGAGAAGTGAGGTAATATTATTGGGGTTGATGTCAGCTTTGAAATGTCAGCTGACATCAAGCCCAGGGGTTAGTAATGGAGAAACATCTATAAAACACCCCCATAACTAATGCAGTCAGTTTAACCCCTTCCCGCCGCGGCCCTTTTTTGTTTTTGTGTTTTCGTTTTTTGCTCCCCTCCTTCCCAGAGCCATAACTTTTTTATTTTTCTGTCAATATGGTTATGTGAGGGCTTATTTTTTGCGGGACGAGTTGTACTTTTGATCGACACTATTGGTTTTACCATGTCTTGTACTAGAAAACAGGAAAAAAATTCCAAGAGCGGTGAAATTGCAAAAAAAGTGCAATCCCACACTTGTTTTTTGATGGGCTTTTTTGCTAGGTTCACTAAACATGTACCAAAGAAAGCTAGAGAGTTATGTCAGGAGATTAGAAAGAAAATTATAGACAAACATGTTAATGGCAAAGGCTATAAGACCATCTCCAAACAGCCTGATGTTTCTGTTACTACAGTAGCACATATTATTCAAAAGTTTAAGATCTATGCTACTGTAGACAACACCTTGGATGTGGAAGAGGAAAATTCATGACAAACTGAAGAGATGGATAATGAGAATGGCAAACAGCCCAGAACAGTTCCAGAGATAAGAGGTGAATTTCAAGGTCAAGGTATACTCTGGTGTGCAGATCTATATGTATTGGTTCTGTTCTCTATTTCCATTTCCCCTTTCCATGCATTTGTAGCACCCAGATTCAGATTGTGTCCTATATTTAAGGGTACTTAGTAGTGCTAAAACTGACCTGCCATTATGATTCTCTAGGTCATTACGAGTTCATAGACACCAAACATGTCTAGGTTATTTTTTATCTAAGTGGTGAAAAAAAATTCAAAACTTTGCTAAATTTTTTTTTTTTTAAAAAATGCTCCATTTTCCGATACCCGTAGCGTCTCCATTTTTCGTGATCTGGGGTCGAGTGATGGCTTATTTTTTACGTGCCGAGCTGACGTTTTTAATAATACCACTTTTGTGCAGATACATTCTTTTGATTGCCCGTTATTGCATTTTAATGCAATGTTGCGGCGACTAAAAAAATGTAATTCTGGCGTTTCTAATTTTTTTCTCGCCGTTTAGCGATCAGGTTAATGCTTTTTTTTATTGATAGATCAGGCGATTCTGAACGTAGCGATACCAAATATGTGTAGGTTTGATTTTTTATTGTTTTATTTTGGATGGGGCGAAAGGGGGGTGATTTAAACTTTTAGATATTTTTTTATTTTTTTCATATTTTTAAAAACATTTTTTTTAACTTTTGCCATGCTTCAATAGCCTCCATGGGAGGCTAGAAGCTGGCATAGCCTGATCGGCTCTGCTACCTAGCAGCGATCATCAGATCATCATCTGATCAACATCATCATCAGATCGCTGCTATGTAGCTGAAATGCAGGCTTGCTATGAGCGCCGACCACAGGGTGGCGCTCACAGCAGGCCAGCATCAGTTACCATAGAGGTCTCAAGGACCTCTATGGTTACAATCCTGATGCATCGACGACCCCCGATCATGTGACGGGGGTCGGCGATGCGCTCATTTCCGTCCGGAAGCGCCGGTTAAATGCCGCTGTCAGCGTTTGACAGCGGCATTTAACAGGTTAATAACGGCAGGTGAATCGCGATTTCACCCGCCGCTATTGCGCGCCCCTTTACAGCTGTACAAAACAGCTGACATGTCACGACTTAGATGTGTAAAGGCACAGATGATTGGCCTCGGGGAGACCAAAACATCCAACACCGCGGAGACACCGTCACGTGTTTCTCAACGCAGTGATCCAGAACACTGCCCCCATCCCTTATGGGAAATATGCAAATGCATGTAGGATAGCTGCGGAGACACCATCACGTGTTTCTCAACGCAAGCAATGAATGTGGATGGATACCATGCTTGGCATAGGTGGTTTTCCTGTATTGGATGTTTTCCTTTATTGGATGCTGCCCTTCCCGTGGTTGTTCCTTCCCGGGGAAAGGCCTGGCTATTCATTGCTTGCGTTGAGAAACACGTGATGGTGTCTCCGCAGCTATCCTACTAGCATTTGCATATTTCCCATAAGGGATGGGGGCGGTGTTCTGGATCACTGCGTTGAGAAACACGTGATGGTGTCTCCGCGGTGTTGGATGTTTTGGTCTCCCCGAGGCCAATCATCTGTGCCTTTACAGCCTTTTACTAGGCACTGCTCCTAATAGCCAGATTCCTACTCCACACTGATGAGGGGCAAACACCCCGAAACAGCTGTCTGTGGATGGATACCATGCTTGGTGCAGCGCCCCAGAGTCCTGGTCGTTGCAGTACTGTGGCTCCGCCACTATGGGGAGCTATGGTGCGTCCGATGGCACTGAAGGAGTTCATCTGATCAGGTATCACAGACACCAATACATTTCACAGCCGGGCCTCCGGGGGGAGCTAAGGGTGCTATTCATTAGGCCACTCCCCACCATAGTGGGTAAACTGGGGGTCAGGCAGGAAGTTAGATCAGAAAGCTGACTGGGTTGGAACCAGGCAACACCTTGTGGCAGAGGGTGTTGTAGGGGAAGATACAGTAGGGTCTCTGTCAGGGGTGGGATCCTGACAGAGGCTTGGCAACGAGAACGAACGTAACGGGACCGTGCCTGCTCCGGGTAGCGGCGGTGCCCAAGAAAGGATTAGAAGAGAGATAGATTGTGCTGCGTGAGAAACGGGATCACGCAAAGGAGAAATACCAGTAGGAGTCGTGCTGTAAGACCGAAGCAACATCCTACTGAGGCGCAATACCGGTGGCCGGAACGCCGAGGGAGTAGAACAACATTCAGCTTCAAGCAATACTCCAAACAGCGGCAGGACAGTCAGCCTCAGGCGGGCTGTCTAACTCAAATCACCTATGAAGTCTTGGGAGGCAATTGTGGGAGAGGGGCGTCTCTAGGGTCCCGGAAGAACTCCAGGCCTACCCGTCAAACGGGTGCCGTTCCTACCCGAACCTCAGGGAGGGACGGAGGATTAGCAGAACATCATCTAGTCGAGTTGTGAGGGAACATCAGAAACAGACACAACAGTTGTGGGGTACTTTCCGTAAGCACAGCAGGGAAGGACTACAACACATAGCGCTAGGGGGAAGACACAGATTTCCTCCTGTGAAGAGAACTCTGGAAGTGTCATTGGACCGGCCGGACTTGCGCAGCCTGGTGAGCCGTATTCTGGATTGAGGACCCAGAGATCTTCAGTAAAGAGGTAAAGAGACTGCAACCTGGTGTCCTCATTATTTATCGCGACCTGCACCCCACAACTGCACCGTTACAACACCACTTATTGCACCGGACGTCCCCCACTGACAGACAGGGCCACGGACCGGGTCTAGCCACCGTGACAACCCCAGGACTGAGATCCCAGAGGCTCCGGGTACCCCTCGGCCCTGCGGCGGTGTGGGGGCGCTCCAACTTGGCGTCACGAACAGGATCTACTTAAGCCTGAAGAATCAGGTCATGTGTGTCTTGGAACTGTGATTTACTGTGCTTGGACTGCACTTTATTGCAAGGACTGTGCTGCGCCATTTGCCGCCAAAATCCGCCGCCATTACAGCGCTGAGGAGAGCGCAGGAAGAGAAGAGGGGCGTGGAGTGGGCGTAGACAAACTGGAGAGCGCGAAGGACAATGGCCGCCCAGTCTAAATATTTCTGCACGGTGAGGACGTGTCCGTCAGCGGCAGAGATCCGCCTCCTAATCCTCAATGGAGGGCGAAGACCGAGAAAACGACACCGCCCACGAAGGAGAGAGCGAGAAAGAGACCCGGAAGCGACCCACGTGGAGGACGCCATGGCCAGCAGCTCTGAACCCGACAGTGGGGTTGAAGTGGAAATCTCCCCCGACTACCCGGATGAGCACAGCAGCCCGTCTTCCATGGACAACACCCGATTTCTGAGGGCCGAGATGGAGGACTTATTCAACCAACTTCTCCAACTGAATGTGGGGGTCCAGGCTCCGCGCTTAGTGGTACCGGCAGAGAGTTCCCAGACATCGGAGACCTCACCGGAGGAACCAGCGGGACCTGTCGCGGAAAGTGAACTCGCACCGGTTGGTGAGTCCGCCGATCCTGCCCCGCTAGCAGAGGGTGTGTTAGTGGGCCCCGTTGCAGCGCCCCCTTCCCCTGGGACTCATAAGCTCCAACGTCTGTTGCCCTGGGAGGAAGCTACGGGCATGGAACATCGTATGAAGGCCCCGATCACACCAATCACCCTGTCCTGCGAGGCCCGTGCGGAGCGCACGGTATTCCGCTGGGTGAACCCAGGGTCTGACCTCATGGGATTCCCCGGGGTGCAGACACGAGAAGGGGAGATGGTGCAGGCCCTGAGCTGGGAGGCATATCAGGCCCAGCTGGAGCAGCGGTGGAAGGAGGAGCACCAGGCCGGGATGGAGGCGTACCATCAGAAAGACCTAGCAGTTAAGGACCGGGCCCGCAAGGACCCCACCGCTCACCAGGCCCCGCGCAGGCAGGGCATCGTCACCACCTTTAAGCTCCGAGGAGGCTGGGGCTTTATTAAAGAACCGGGGCTATACGCGGAGGTCTTTGTTAACCGCCGGGACGTGGAGTCGCACCTCAGAGAGGGTCACCCCGATCGAGACCTCTACCCGGGGGACAGCGTCACCTATACCAGGCATTTTGGGGAGAAGGGGTGGTTTGCTTTGAACGTCCACAAGGAGAAACCGTCCCCTGTAGCCAAAGTGCCGCCTTGTGGCCGACCCGTGACCACTACCCAGACCACCGTGGTCACCCCCACCGGTACACTAGTGAAGACCATGACCTGCAGTATTGCCACCACCACCACTGTAGTGGCCAAGGAGGCGCCTCCTCGAGTGACCGGTGTTCCTGCTGTGCCAGCACAGAGAGAAGTGGGGACACAGACCTTTATTACCGCACACGATCTGGTTGTGCAACAGACCCGAACCCATCGGGTGTACCTGGCAGCGGGAGTGGACCTGGAACCTGGGCTGCAGGGGTTCACCCGCCAGGTGGCGCCTCGTGGGGGATTCTGAGAAAGAGTAAGCATGATTGCTTTAAAAATGTAAATAGTTCTCTCTTTGTTTAACTGTTTGTTTACTGTTTGCTGCTAAACCCGTCCAGGGTTAATTCCTTATGGATCCCTTTGTTGACCCGGGATCCTTATTGATTTGTTTACTTTTCTTCAAGTTTGCACAAGATTGAATGAACTGCAGTAATCATGGACCGTGCATGATACAAACTTTTTCCTGTATATAGTTTGCACCTTCTTAAAGGCGCTTCCTACTGGTTTTACTTAAAGACTCTTTGCGAAGATACCGTACCGGAACCTTTGCTGAGCATGGACTGGTAGTCCGAGAAGACGAACTACCTCAGAAAGACTTGATCCCCTCTTAAAGGGGATGCCAAAAGTGTACTTATGAGTGATACTGTTTTAGAACAGTAATGTGATGACAATGCTTAAAGTGAAAATGATAATTTTTTACATGTAACAGTTATATGTATTTGATTGGTTAAATATAAAGAAATGTAGATGATGTCTCCAGAAAGAAAGATAATGAGAAGGCTTAATGTTCAGAAGAAAATGCTTGATAATGTTGATAGATAGTTAGGATAGAAGGTAAACCCTGAGTCCTCATAGGAGTCATGTAGAGATGGCTCAGTGCTCTTAAACTGAAAGTAATGTTATGTTCTATACTGTGTATAGTAGTTGAAAAGGCAGTAGGCCCTGGCTGAACGGGGCGGTCCTGTAACAGAAAGGAGAGGCAGTAGGTCTGGTGCCGATAGGACAGGCGGTCCTGCAGATTCAAAGAAGGAGAATGAAAAAAGTTAATTTACCTTATAATGTGATTATAGGAAGGTCTTTGGTGGATACAGAGTGTATGTCCTTAAAGGCAATATTAAAGTATTGTTCAGCAATTTTTGCACTTAGTAGAATACCCGGTTGGGTAACAGGAGTTATTTATAGCCTGTAATTTATAATGTTTAATGTTTAACCATGTTTTGTAACGTTCAAGTATTCTCACCTCCCATAAAGGGAAGCTTGTTCAAGTATACGTATTGTTATTTGCACTCAACAAAAATTGTATGTCTTTTTGCTAAACTTGTATTGTTGTTTTCTTCTCAGTCCCGGAGTACTGTGTTTAACCAGGGGGGAGTGCAGCGCCCCAGAGTCCTGGTCGTTGCAGTACTGTGGCTCCGCCACTATGGGGAGCTATGGTGCGTCCGATGGCACTGAAGGAGTTCATCTGATCAGGTATCACAGACACCAATACATTTCACAGCCGGGCCTCCGGGGGGAGCTAAGGGTGCTATTCATTAGGCCACTCCCCACCATAGTGGGTAAACTGGGGGTCAGGCAGGAAGTTAGATCAGAAAGCTGACTGGGTTGGAACCAGGCAACACCTTGTGGCAGAGGGTGTTGTAGGGGAAGATACAGTAGGGTCTCTGTCAGGGGTGGGATCCTGACAGAGGCTTGGCAACGAGAACGAACGTAACGGGACCGTGCCTGCTCCGGGTAGCGGCGGTGCCCAAGAAAGGATTAGAAGAGAGATAGATTGTGCTGAGTGAGAAACGGGATCACGCAAAGGAGAAATACCAGTAGGAGTCGTGCTGTAAGACCGAAGCAACATCCTACTGAGGCGCAATACCGGTGGCCGGAACGCCGAGGGAGTAGAACAACATTCAGCTTCAAGCAATACTCCAAACAGCGGCAGGACAGTCAGTCTCAGGCAGGCTGTCTAACTCAAATCACCTATGAAGTCTTGGGAGGCAATTGTGGGAGAGGGGCGTCTCTAGGGTCCCGGAAGAACTCCAGGCCTACCCGTCAAACGGGTGCCGTTCCTACCCGAACCTCAGGGAGGGACGGAGGATTAGCAGAACATCATCTAGTCGAGTTGTGAGGGAACATCAGAAACAGACACAACAGTTGTGGGGTACTTTCCGTAAGCACAGCAGGGAAGGACTACAACACATAGCGCTAGGGGGAAGGCACAGATTTCCTCCTGTGAAGAGAACTCTGGAAGTGTCATTGGACCGGCCGGACTTGCGCAGCCTGGTGAGCCGTATTCTGGATTGAGGACCCAGAGATCTTCAGTAAAGAGGTAAAGAGACTGCAACCTGGTGTCCTCATTATTTATCGCGACCTGCACCCCACAACTGCACCGTTACAACACCACTTATTGCACCGGACGTCCCCCACTGACAGACAGGGCCACGGACCGGGTCTAGCCACCGCGACAACCCCAGGACTGAGATCCCAGAGGCCCGGCTCCGGGTACCCCTCGGCCCTGCGGCGGTGTGGGGGCGCTCCACTTGGCATAGGTGGTTTTCCTGTATTGGATGTTTTCCTTTATTGGATGCTGCCCTTCCCGTGGTTGTTCCTTCCCGGGGAAAGGCCTGGCTATTCATTGCTTGCGTTGAGAAACACGTGATGGTGTCTCCGCAGCTATCCTACATGCGACTTAGATGTGGGCTCACCGCCGGAGCCAGCATCAAAGCAGGGGACCCGACATGCGCCGTACTAGTACGGGGCATATCGGGAAGGGGTTAAGTTAAAAAACACACAGAAAGCACAGTCCTTTATTTGAACAAAAAAACTCCCCGTCTTTCTTTTACCCATTTCTTAAAATCTAAAGAAAAATAAAAAACACAGAAATCCTCACCTGTCCACTGACAATGCATATGTCCTACGATGAGGCCAACTCAGCTACATCTGGATGCTTTGCTGAGCGGTGGCATCAAATGCGACCGCTCAGCACAGCATCCAGGAGACACTGAGCTGAGCGTGAGAACACAGCTTCAGTGCCAAGCACTGACGTCAGTAACATGAATAGCGAAAACCGATGAACCTTCCTAAAAGTCACCGCTTGCTGCCAGATAAATAATGATTGGAATATTAGTGTGCTACGGTGGCCACTTCTTATCAATCCAGAGGAACCTTCCCTCAGCAATTAGGTATCATTTATCTTGTGAATATGTGGTAACTTTTGAGGATTGCTATTTTTTTCATTTTCACATATGCATGGCTAAGAAATTATCGTTACATTCAAATATATAATTGTAAAAGGATAAAAAGTGCAATAAGGTCTTATGTGAAAGTCACATGTCTTTGTCCTAAGGAAGGAGTCGGATTTGTCTTTGAGATGCATTAACAAAAAAACCATGTGAAGAAGAAGCTATGCAGAAATGTAGTGAACACACTCAGTGTCGGACTGGAGCACCTTGGGCCCACCAGAGAAAATCATTCTTGGGGCCCACTATGTGGCTGCAAAGAAATAGATACAAGACCACCAATTGTGCGGTAAAAAGCGCTAATATCAGGGTATAATATAAGGTAGTTCACGTCTTAATTATGTAGCAAGGGTTGGGGTAGCCCCCTCACAGAATATAATGTAGCCCCCTCATAAAATATAATGCGGTCCCCTCTCATAGAATATAATGCAGCACTCCACAAAATATAATGCAAGCCCCTCAGGTATGACGCAGTCCCCACCATAGAATATAATGTAGCACCCCCATAGGGTATAATGCAGCCCCCCTCATATAGTATAATGCAACCTACCACAGAATATAACGTAGTCCCCTGAGAGAATGCAGTTCCACCACAGAATATAATGCAGCCCCCCCATAGAGTATACTGTAGCCCCTCATATAGTATGATGTAGCCCCCATAATATAATGTAGTCCCCTGAGAGAATAATGCAGCCCCACCACAGAATATAATGCAGCCTCCCATAGAGTATACTGTAACCCTGTAACCCCTCATATAGTATGATGTAGCCCCCATAATATAATGTAGTACCCTAAGTATAATGTAGCCCCCCAGGGCCGTATTTAGAGTTTCTGCTGCCCTAGGCACTTTTAGTGCTGCCTCCCCCTTTAGTGAGTATGACACTATCGGCAGTGACTTTGGCAAGAATCGCTGATGTGAAAGTCGCCTTCTGCAGCAGATCCGGCAGTTTTTCTGCATGTGGTACCATACCTCCCAACTTTTGAAGAATGGAAGGAGGTATAAAGTTTGCTGCGCACTTAGTGCGCCGTGGCAAATTTTAGGCCACGCCTCTGACCACACCCATTTCACAACTAGTCACACCCATATCCACGTCCCAACCACAGCCATTTAGCATTGCTGATCACACTGTTTTATATACAATAATTATAAACAAAAAAAAATATTGCCACACAGTGCTCAATACTGTATAATGGCCACACATGATACTCAATACTGTATAACGACCACCACACATGATGCTCCATACTGTATAATGGCCACACACAGTTCTCCATACTGTATAATGGCCACACATGATGCTCAATGCTGTATAATGGCCACACATGATGCTCCATAGTGTATAATGGCCACACATGATGCTCAATGCTGTATAATGGCCACACATGATGCTCCATAGTGTATAATGGCCACACATGATGCTCCATAATGTATAATGGCCACACAGTGCTCCATACTGTATAATGGCCACACAGTGCTCCATACTGTATAATGGCCACACATAGTGCTGCATACTGTATAATGATCCCACATGATGCTCAATACTGTATAATGGCCACAAATAATGCTTCATACTGTATAATGTCCATTGGCCACACATGATGCTCCATACTGTATAATGTCCATTGGCCACACATGATGCTCCACACTGTATAACAGCCACACATGATGCTCAATACTGTATAATGGCCACACACAGTTTTCCATACTGTATAATGATCCCACATGATGTTCAATACTGCATAATGACCCCCTTCCTGTATGCATGGCTCATCTCCCTCCCATCCCATATGCATGGCTCATATCCCCCCTGTATGCATGGCTCATATTTCCCCCCTTGTATGCATGGCTCATATTCCCCCCCTGTATGCATGGCTCATATTCCCCCCCTGTATGCATGGCTCATATTCCCCTCCGTATGCATGGCTCATATCCCCCCCCCCTGTATGCATGGCTCATATTCCCCCCTGTATGCATGGCTCATATTCCCCCCCTGTATGCTTGGCGCAAATTCCCCCCCTCATGTATGCATGGCTCATATCCCCCCTGTATGCATGGCTCATATTCCCCCTCCTGTATGCATGGCTCATATTCCCCCCCTCCTGTATGCATGGTTCATATTCCCCCCTGCATGCATGGCTCATATTCCCCAGTGTATGCTTGGCTCATATTCCCCCCCTCCGTATGCATGGCTCATATTCCTCCTCCTGTATGCATGGCTCATATTCCCCCCCTCCTGTATGCATGGTTCATATTCCCCCCCTCCTGTATGCATGGCTCATATTCTCCCCGCTGTATGCATGGCTCATATTCCCCCTCTGTATGCATGGCTCATATTCCCCCCCTGTATGCATGGTTCATATTCCCCCCCTCCTGTATGCATGGCTCATATTCTCCCCGCTGTATGCATGGCTCATATTCCCCCTGTATGCATGGCTCATATTCCCCCCTGTATGCTTGGCTCATATTCCCCCCTGTATGCTTGGCTCATATTCTCCCCGCTGTATGCATGGCTCATATTCCCCCCTGTATGCATGGCTCATATTCCCCCCCGTATGCATGGCTCATATTCCCCCCTGTATGCATGGCTCATATTCCCCCCCGTATGCTTGGCTCAAATTCCCCCCCTCATGTATGCATGGCTCATATCCCCCCCTGTATGCATGGCTCATATTCCCTCTCCTGTATGCATGGCTCATATTCCCCCCCTCCTGTATGCATGGTTCATATTCCCCCCTGCATGCATGGCTCATATTCCCCCCCTCCTGTATGCATGGTTCATATCCCCCCCCTGTATGCATGGCTCATATTCCCCCCGTATGCATGGCTCATATTCCCCCCCTGTATGCATGGCTCATATTCCCCCCGTATGCATGGCTCATATTCCCCCCCCCGTATGCATGGCTCATATTCCCCCCCGTATGCATGGCTCATATTCCCCCCGTATGCATGACTCATATTCCCCCCCTGTATGCATGGCTCATATTCCCCCCCGTATGCATGGCTCATATCCCCCCCCCCCCGTATGCATGGCTCATATTCCCCCCTGTATGCTTGGCTCATATTCCCCCCTCCTGTATGCATGGCTCATATCCCCCCTGTATGCATGGCTCATATTCCCCCTCCTGTTTGCATGGCTCATATTCCCCCCTCCTGTATGCATGGTTCATATTCCCCCCCCCTCCTGTATGCATGCCTCATATTCTCCCCGCTGTATGCATGGCTCATATTCCCCCCCTGTATGCATGGCTCATATTCCCCCCTCTGTATGCTTGGCTCATATTCTCCCCCTGTATGCATGGCTCATATTCCCCCTGTATGAATGGCTCATATTCCCCCCCTGTATGCTTGGCTCATATTCCCCAATGTATGCTTGGCTCATATTCTCCCCGCTGTATGCATGGCTCATATTCCCTCCTGTATGCATGGCTCATATTCCCCCCCCTGTATGCTTGGCTCATATTCCCCCCTGTATGCATGGCTCATATTCCCCCCCTGTATGCATGGCTCATATCCCCCCTATATGCATGGCTCATATTCCCCCCCTGTATGCTTGGCTCATATTCCCCCTCTTATGCATGGATCATATTCCCCCCCTGTATGCATGGCTCATATTCCCCCCCTGTATGCATGGCTCATATTCCCCCCCCGTATGCATGGCTCATATTCCCCCCCTGCATGGCTTATCTCTCCACCCCCCCGCTCCAGCTCCTGCTCCCATTTTGCATGGCGCGCCGGCTTATGTCCTCCTTCATCCCCCCTCCCCCCGTCCCTCATACTCACCTGTCCCACACCGCGTGGCCGTGCCGACATCCCTCTGGCTCTGTCCCGACTCCCGGCGCAGCACCTTCTTCCTGCATGAGCTGTCAGGTGATACCGCTCATTAAGGTCATGAATACGCGCATATTCATGACATTAATCAGCGGTACCACGTGACCGCTCATTCAGGACGAGCTGCAGAAGCCGAGACCAGGCATCGCTGGAGCAGGGTGAGTATCGTCTTCAAGGAGGGTGGATGGGAGGCAGGCGGGCGGGCAGCCGGGGGGGCCCCTGGAGCAGTGGGGGCCCTAGGCAGCTGCTGGCCAGTATGCCAGCAGGTGCCAGTGCTTGGGCCCACCGGAAAATCCTCCGGTTCTCCAGTGGGCCAGTCCGAGCCTGAACACACTCAAAGGTAAGTATAAAAAGGTAAGTATAAAAAAGGCTTTATTGGAAACAAAAAGTGCCAAAATGTATTAAAGCCAGTTTAAAACACACACGCTAACAATATCAGCAGGCAGGGAGGGACTAAATAGTCCCAAAAATAATATGTAAATATGATACCAATAGAATAGCTGTAATAATAGGGTTACCACATAAGAAATACTACAGGTATGAATGCATAGACCATAGATTATATAGGATATTACCATATTTTTTCAACTAGATGATGCACTTATTTCCCCAAAAAATTAAGGGGGGGGGGGGTAATGGGGGTGCTTCTTATAGTCCAAATGTACTTACCAGGAGTGTGACGGCAGCAGGAGTTGGGCGACTCTGCCGGCCTTGGGCTGGAAAGAGGGGGTGTTTGATGGTCTGACGCTGCAGGGTGATGATCTGAATTCCATCTCTGACTGGTGTGGCAGGTTTGGCGGGGCTCGTTGGTGCGGGGGCCCAGCCAACATTTTGTGAAAGCCTGGAGCCCCCGGAGGTGGTGCATGTTTAGCTTGAGACCTTGGCAACGAGATCTCGTTCCAAAATCTTGGGAGACGAGACCTCCGGCGGCCATTTTCCTGGAGGCCACCGCATTGCAGCAATGGAAGTGCGGAGGCTCCTGGCTTTCCACACTACCGAGCACCACTGAATATGTCGCACCCAGTGCCAGAGGCACCAAAGCAACACCAAAACATCTTTGAACTCCACTATATTTTACTGTAGGTACTGTGTGTGATGCTAGCCACTTCTCATGGGCAAGCCGTGAGCCAGAATGGTCAAGGAGTCCATGGTCAGAAGTCAGTAGGGTACGTCCTAAACAGAAGGATGAGGCAAAAGTGTGGTCAGGTAACATTCTGAGGTCAGAATATCAGGAGGATAACGGATCAGAGCACAAGGGGTTAAAAAGATAGATGGTCATTACAAAGTCCAAGGTCAGCTAACGAAAGATCAAGTATACAGAACTCAAGGCAAAGGAAGCACAAACCTCACTTGCTAAATATACGTCTGGCAGAGATCTGGTAGAAACAGCTCAGTTAAGTAGCATGGCAATCACCTGGGATAATGAAACTTTGAAACAGTCAACATCTCCCAGTCTCAGATTGTATAGTCTAACTGTCAATCAACACACTGACAGCTCAGCACACCCCTGTACCAGATTGGATGGCCAAGCTGTCAATCAAAGTACTGACATCTTCAGCACATCCCTGTACCGGATTGGAAGGCTGAGCTGTCAGTAACTGAATTCCAAACACACTGAGGGGTAGAACTGTGACAATGTGTTCTTTTCTTAGTAGGCCTCATTCTATTTTCGATGAATAGTAGAATGATGTGCCTTATCAAAAGGCACTATCTTGGTCTCATCTGTCCACAAGACGCTTTCTCAGAAGGATTTTTACTTACTCCTGCACATTTTGGCAAACTGCAGTCTAGATTGTTATGTCTCTTGTGTCAGCAGCGGAGTCCTTCTGGATCTCCTACAATAGCGCTTACTTTCATTCAAATGTTGATGGAAAGTTGTTTTTTTTTGTGATTTTCATGTTGCCCACACCTGTTACTTGCCACAAGTGAGTTTGAAAGAGCATCACATGCTTGAAACAAAGTTATTTACCCACAATTTTGAAAAGCTAACAACAATTTTGTCCTGCCCATTTTTGGAGTTTTTTGTGAAATTATATCAAAATTTGCCTTTCTCTCACTGTTTTATGTGCTGTTCCAATACACAAAAAGGAAATAAACATGTGTATTAAAAAAACATGTGTAATTGCAATAATTTTCTGGGAGAAATACTTCATTTTCTGGAACAATTTCAAGGGTGCTGCCAACACTTTCAGCCATGACTGTATATGGATCAAAATATTGGGACCCCTATACATTACACCTACAGAAGCATTTATAACAGCCTATTCTAAATCCAAAGACGATAACATGAAGTTGGTCTGCCGTTGCAAAACTGCACCATGTTTCAAATTATTGTGAAAATTAGATTTAAGTATGAAGATATAATTTTGGGGTTTTCAAATAAACTGATGAATGGTATTGTGTCTCAGGGCTCTTTGGATCACTGAAATCACTCAAACCCCTGTGATGATTAGTTTGCAGGTGAGCCTAATTAACTGAAAACTAATTAAGAAGGACATTCCAAATTAGTAAGCAGCCACATGTTTCAAGCAATATGGAAAAGAAAAACAATCTCTCTGCTTTAATGCCTTGGACAATGTGTGAAAACGCTAGATACAGGTGCAACTCACAAAATGTGAATATCATCAAAAAGTTAGTTTATTTCAGTTCTTCAATACAAAAAGTGAAACTCATACATTATATAGAGTCATTACAAACAGAGTGATCTATTTCAAGTGTTTATTTCTGTTAATGTTGATGATTACAGCCAATGAAAATCAAAAACTCATTATCTCAGTAAATTAGAAATAAAAACAAAGAACACCTGCAAAGGCTTCCTAAACCTTTAAAAAGGTTCATTAGTCTGTTTCCGTAGGCTTCACAATCATGGGAAAGACTGGCTTGACAGATGTCCAGAAGGCAGTCATTGACACACTCCACAAGGAAGGTAAGCCACAAAAGGTCTTTGCTAAAGAAGCTGGCTGTTCACTCAGTGTTGTATCCAAGCATACTAATGGAAAGTTGAGTGGGAGGAAAAACTGTGGTAGAAAAAAGTGCACAAGCACTTCAAGAGCCACCACAGACAGAAATATCTAGGACATGGGCTACAAGTGTCGCATTCCTTGTGTCAAGCCACTCATGACCAATAGACAACAACAGAAGCGTCTTACCTGGGCCAAGGAGAAAAAAACTTTACTGTTGCTTGGAGGTCCAAGGTGTTGTTTTCAGATTAAATTAAATTTTGCATTTCATTTGGAAATCAACATCCCAGAGTCTGGAGGAAGAGTGGAGAGGCACACAATCCAAACTGCTTGAGGTCTAGTGTGAAGTTTCCACGAACAGTGATTGTATGGGGACTCGAGCCATGTCATCTGCTGGTCTAGGTCCATTCTTTTAGAGCACTTCATGCTTCCCTCTGCCGAAAAGCTTTTTGGAGATAGAAGTTTCATTCTCCAGCAGGACTTGACGCCTGTCCACACTGCCAAAAGTACCAATAAAGGTTTAAAAACAGCAGTATCACTGTGCTTGATTGGTCAACAAACTCACCTGACCTTGTCAAGAGGAAGATGAGAGACACAAGATCCAACAATGCCGATGAGCTGAAGGCTGCTATTAGAGCAACCTGAGATCCATAACACCTCAAAAGTGCTGCAGGCTGATTGCCTCCATTTAAATTGGTTAAATAAATAATTAGAAAAAATAGCATGGGGTCGCCCCCATTTTTGACAACCAGCCAAGCTAAATATGACAGCTGTGGGCTGGTATTCTCAGGCGGTAAGGGGCCATGGATATTGGCCCCCAGCCTAAAAATAGCAGCTTGCAGCTTCCCCATAAAAAGCGAATCTATTAGATGCGCCAAATCTGGCACTTTGCTCGCTCTTCCCACTTGCCCTGTGGCAGGGGCAAGTGGGGTTCGTATTTGTGAGGATGAAGTCTCCTTTGTTTTGTCAGGCGACATCAAGCCCATGGCTTAGTAATGGAGAGGCATCTACAAGACGCCTATCCATTAATAATTCTATAGTTATATTGTAAATAATCACTCACTTGTCCAGCTCATGGAAATATTGAATGGAGGAGATGAAAATAGAATAAAAATCTCGTCCTTTATTAGTGCATCATAAAAACAAGCTGACACGTTTCAGGCCATACTGCCCTTAATCATAGCATGGTAAAAACATATTACAACACAATATATAAAGGCACATAACAAAAGGCTACAACCAATCATAATACATGTCAATTAATCATATATCAAACACCTGAGTACCTGGAGTGCCCCCAGACGCAGGGCCGTGGGGTACTCAGTACCGGGCCTCTCTGGCTCAGTTCTGGGGTTGTCACGGTGGCTAGACCTGCTCCGTTACCCTGCTAAGGGGCGTCAAATGAAAGGTGTGATGATGGTGCGTCGTGCAGGTCGCGATGAATAACGAGGACACAGGGTTGCAGTCTCTTTACCTCTTTACTGAAGGCTTCAGGATCCTCAATCCAGAGTACTGCTAACAGGGCTTGTTGAGACCGGCCGGTCCAAAGGCACCTCCAGAGTTCCCTTTGCAGGTGGAAATCAGTGCCTACCTTCTAGCGCCTGTGTGTTGTAGTACCTCCCTGCTGAGCACCACGGGATAGTCTTCACAACTGTTGTGTCTGTTTCTGATGTTCTTCTTTCTCACAACTCGTTTCTATTCTGATGTTCTTCTCCGTCCCCCAGATGATATGGATAGGACGCACCCGTATGACGGGTAGGCCTGGAGTTCTTCCGGGACCCTAGCGTCGCCCCTCTTCCACAATTGCCCCCTATGTCTTCTTAGGTGATTTAGGTGAGACAGCCAACCTAAAATTAACTGTCCTGCCGCTGTTTGAAGTATTGCTTGGAGCCTAATACTTCCTCGGCGTTCCGGCCGCCGGCTACGCGCCTCAGTAGGATGTCGCCTCGATCTTACGGCACGACTCCTATTGGCGTTATCTCCTTTTTGCTGCGATCTCGTTTCTCACTTCTCCACCATAAACCTCGCTTCTTTTCCTTTCTTAGGATGCCACCGCATTCGAGTGCAGGCGCGGCTCCATAACGTTCTGTTCTGTTCGCTAGGCCACTGTCAGGATCCCACCCCTGACAGAGACCCCCCTGAATCTTCCCCCGCAACACCCTCTGCCACAGGATGTTGCCTGGTTCCAACCCAGACAGCTTCTGACTAACTTCCTATCCAGCCCCAGTTTTACCAGATTGTGAGGAGTGGCCTACTACATAGAACCCTTTGCTCTCCCTGGTGGCCAGAGTGTGAAGTGTAAAGTGTGACTGAGATACCTGGTCAGGTGAACTCCTTAAGTGCCATCAGACGTACCATCACTTCCCTTAGCGGCAGAGCGTTCTAGTACTGCAGCGACCAGGACTCTGGGGCGCTGCATACCCATTGGACGAAGTCACATACCCTGCCCAACCTGAGTGTTATACATAGGGCCGCCATCAAGACATTACTGCCCTGACTGGCGTATGGGTCCCGGTGGGCAGAGGGGGCCCGCATCGGGCCCCGTCTCATCTGTCCATCGAGCCTGGCCCCAGGCCCTAGCAGCAGGCTTCTGACGGTACACTGAATCTGCGTCTGGGACACAGGTTCAGTGCCCTCTGTCCCATCCGGGCCCGCAAGGCAGTTAAAGCCGCCAGCCAATCAGAGGCTGGCAGTTGAGAGCAGCGCGCACATCGCCGGCATATGACGTCATTGTCATTCACCGGCTAGTCCGCGCTGAAATGCCTGGGATGGACGTCAGCACTGGACAGCGGCCAGGTAAGAAGAAAGGTGTTTTTTTATTTTTACTGAATGCGGCAAGCCCGGGGCATGATAATGACAAGAGGGCAGGATGGGAGACACAGGGGCTTGATGGAGACACGGGGGCAGGAATGAAAACAACATGGGGCAGAATGTGAGGCACAGGGGGCAGGAATGGAAACAACACAGGGGGCAGGAATGGAAACAATACAGAGGGCAGGAATGGAAACAACAGAGGGGGCAGAATGTGAGGCACAGGGCAGGAATGGAAACAACACAGGGGCAGGAATGGAAACAACACGGGGGCAGGAATGGAAACAACAAAGGGGGCAGGAATGGAAACAACACAGGGGGCAGGAATGGAAGCAACACAAGGGGCAGGAATGGAAACAACACAGGGGCAGAATGTAAGACACGGGGCAGGAATGGATACAGCACAGGTGGCAGGAATGGAAACAACACAAGGGGCAGGAATGGAAACAACACAAGGGCAGAATGTGAGACACAGGGCAGGAATGGAAACAACACAGGTGGCAGGAAAGGAAACAACACAAGGGACAGGAATGGAAACAACATAGGGGCAGAATATGAGGCATGGGGCAGGAATGGAAACAACACAGGGGGGCAGAATGTGAGGCACGGGGCAAGAATGTAAACAACACAGGTGGCAGGAATGGAAACAACACAAGGGGCAGGAATGGAAGCAACACAAGGGGCAGAATGTGAGACACGGGGCAGGAATGTAAACAACACAGGGGGCAGAATGTGAAGCATGGGGCAGGAATTGAAACAACACAAGGGGCAGGAATGGAAACAACACAAAGGGCAGGAATAGAAACAACACAAGGGGCAGAATGTGAGACAAAGGGGGCAGGAATAGAAACTACACAGGGGGCTGGAATGGAAACAACACAGGGGGCAGGAATAGAAACAACATGGGCAGAATGTGAGACACGGGGCAGGAATGGAAATAACACAGGGCAGGAATGGAAACAATACAAGGGGCAGGAATGGAAACAACACAGGGGCAGAATGTGAAACACAGGGGGCAGGAATGGAAACAACACAGGGGGCAGAATGCGAGGCACGGGGCAGGAATGGAAACAACACAGGTGGCAGGAATGGAAACAACACAGGGGCAAAATGTGAAACACAGGGGGCAGAAATGGAAACAACACAGGTGGCAGGAATGGAAACAACACAGGGGGCAGGAAATGAAACAACACGGGCAGAATGTGAGACACGGGGCAGGAATGGAAACAACACAGGGGCAGGAATGGAAACAACACAAGGGGCAGGAATGGAAACAACACAGGGGCAGAATGTGAAACACAGGGGGCAGGAATGGAAACAACACAGGTGGCAGGAATGGAAACAACACAGGTGGCAGGATTGGAAACAACAAAGGGGCAAAATGTGAAACACAGGGGGCAGGAATTGAAACAACACAGGGGGAAGAATGTGAGGCATGGTGCTGGAATGGAATCAACACAGGTGGCAGGAATGGAAACAACACAGGGACAAAATGTGAAACACAGAGGGCAGGAATGGAAACAACACAGGGGAAGAATGTGAGGCATGAGGCAGGAATGGAAACAACACAGGTGGCAGGAATGGAAACAACACAGGGGGCAGGAATGAAAACACCACAAGGGGCAGGAATTGAAACAACATGGGCAGAATGTGAGACACGGGGCAAGAATGGAAACAACACAGGGGGCAGGAATGGAAACAACACAAGGGACAGGAATGGAAACAACACAGGGGCAGAATGTGAGACACGGGGGGCAGGAATGGAAACAACACAGGGGCAGAATGTCAACAACACAAGGGGCAGAATGTGAGACACAGGGTGAGACACAGGGGGCAAGATGTGAGACACATGGGGCAGGATGTGAGACACAAGGGGGCAGGATGTGAGACAAGGGGCAGGCTGGGAGACACAGGGCAGGATGGAGACAAATGGGGCAGGAATATGGGGCAGGAAGGCGACAGATGGGGCAGGAATATGGGGCAGGATGGAGACAGATGGGGAAGGATGGAGACAGATGGGGCAGGATCATGGTGCAGGATGGAGACACATGGTATAGGATCATGGGGCAGGATGGATACGATGGAGGCAGATGGGGCGGCAGGATCATGGGACAGATGGGTCAGAATCAGGGGGCAGATTGGGCAGGATGGGGAGATCATATGGGGGCAGAATGGATACTCATGAGGGCAGGATGTGAACATATGGCTGGAGCCAGGAATGAGATACACGGGGCCAGGATGGGGGATATTATTACCATAGGTGCTAATTAAGGGATATTATTACTGCAGTGATGTATTTATTTTATTTTTTGAGGATACTGTTTTAAATGGGGGGGGGGCGGTCCTGTTACTGTGCAGAGCGACACTATGTCGCCTTTTTTTCTTCATCTGGTGTAGTGTAGAAGGTGGGAAAAAATTAAGCAATGTGTTCTGCAAGCGGAGCTCTAATTAACTGTGTTATTTCCTGCAGAGACGAGTCCTGGCTGGAAGACGTGATGGTGGTCTGTGCTGGATGAAGATGGAAAACGAGGCTGGACGACTTCATCTAGAGACGTCACTGGTGAGTCAGTGTGTTACCTGTACACAGACAATGCATACTAAGTACAGATCTCCTGTGTATAATGGCACTTATGGTGATAGTATTGTGTTTTTTTATTAATGATCACTATTGCAGTATTCAGTCACTATGTGGCGGTAATAAATGATCTGGACATGGTGTGGTGAAATTTGTCTCTTGTATGTGCTATTATTTGGTCACTGTGGTGGTAATATGTGATCTGGACATGGTGTTGTGGTATTTGTTCCTTCTGTGTGGTATTATAGGTCACTATGTGGTGGTAATATGGTGTCTGGTCATGGTGCGGTGGTATTTGTCCTTTGTATGTGATATTCTTAATCATTTTAAAAATTGAAAAATAAATAAAAATATACCGAAATTGTATTGCATATTCTAACAAATTTTTAATAGGTTAGCGTAGAGTAGGGCCTGGCCAAAAGAGTCTAACTTGTCGTGGTGGCAGATTAGAAAAATCTTTTGGCCAAAAAAAAGCTGCTGGCTATATGTGTGATCTGGTGATGGGAATGGTTAACGTGTGATTGGTGAAAGTGGAGTTTTTCCAAGAGAGAGCGGTGGGACTTTGAACAGTTCAAGAAGTGGAGGCGGAGCTGGGGTGGAGCCAAAGGCATAGCTAGGGTTTTGGTTCAGGGGGGGCGAAGTGTTGTGAATTCTGTTCTCGAGCTCCCTCCTGTGGTTATGAATGGTACTTCGGCGAGTTCTGTTCATGGACTCCCTCTGGTGGCTGTGAGTGGAGCTGCTGGTTCTGAGATTCCTTCTCCAGCTGATCTCGTTCAGGTCTTGGCTGGCTGCTCTATTTAACTCCACTCAGATTGTTACTTGATGCCAGCTGTCAATGTCCTAGTACTGGTTCAGTTCTCTTGGATCTTTCAGATGACCTGTCTACTTCAGCAAAAGCTAAGTCCCTGCTAGCTTATTTGTTACCACTGTGTTTTTGTCCAGCTTGCTATTATGATTTAATCTTGTTAGCTGGAAGCTCTGGGATGCAGAGTGGCACCACCGCGCCGTGAGTCGGTGCGGTGGTTTCTTTTGCACACTCTGCGTGGTTTTTTGTTAGTTTTTTATGCTGACCGCAAAGATACCTTTTCTATCCTCAGTCTGTTTAGTTCAGTCTGGCCTCCTATGCTGAAACCTATTTCATTCCTGTGTTTGTGACTTCCATCTTAACTCACAGTCAATATATGTGGGGGCTGCCTATTTCTTTGGGGAATTTCTCTGAGGCAAGGTAGGCTGTATTTTCTATCTTTAAGGGTAGTTAGCTCTTAGGCTGTGAAGAGGCATCTAGGCAGAGTCAGGAACGCTCCACGGCTATTTCTAGTTGTTGTTGATAGGATCAGGGGTTGCGGTCAGCAGAGCTCCCACTTCCCAGAGCTCGTCCTGTATTGCTAGTTTGCTCATCTGGTCATTTCTAGTGTTCCTAACCACCAGCTCAACATAACAGTACAGCTGGCCAACAAAGTGTTAATGCATCTCAATAGAGGGATAAGAGAAGTTCTGAGACCATTTTTTTTTCTCTGCAGTGTGTTTTGTATATCTTTTCCCCTTAACCTCTGGGTGGTTCAGGACACAGGTGTAGATATGGACATTCAAGGTCTGTCCTCTTGTGTGGATCAACTCACTGCAAGGGTACAAAGCATTCAAGATTATGTAGTTCAGAACCCGATGTTAGAACCCAGAATTCCAATTCCTGATTTGTTTTCTGGGGATAGATCTAAGTTCCTGAATTTCAAAAATAATTGTAGACTGTTTTTTGCTTTGAAACCCCGCTCCTCTGGTGACCCCATTCAGCAAGTAAAAATCATTATTTCTTTGCTACGTGGCGACCCTCAAGACTGGGCATTTTGCCTTGCGCCAGGAGATCCTGCATTGCGTAATGAAGATGCGTTTTTTCTGGCGCTTGGATTGCTTTATGATGAACCAGATTCAGTGGATCAGGCAGAGAAAATTTTGCTGGCTTTGTGTCAGGGTCAGGATGAAGCGGAGGTATATTGTCAGAAGTTCCGAAAGTGGTCTGTGCTTACTCAGTGGAATGAGTGTGCCCTGGCTGCAATTTTCAGAAAGGGTCTTTCTGAAGCCCTTAAGGATGTTATGGTGGGATTCCCCACGCCTGCTGGTCTGAATGAGTCTATGTCCTTGGCCATTCAGATCGATCGACGCTTACGTGAGCGCAAAAATGTGCACCATTTGGCGGTGTTTTCTGAGCAGAAGCTTGAGCCTATGCAATGTGATAGGACCTTGACCAGAGCTGAACGGCAAGAATACAGACGTCAGAATGGGCTGTGTTTTTACTGTGGTGATTCCACTCATGCTATCTTTGATTGTCCTAAGCGCACTAAACGGTTCGCTAGGTCTGCCACCATTGGTACGGTACAGCCAAAATTTCTTTTGTCCGTTACTCTGATTTGCTCTTTGTCGTCCTATTCTGTTATGGCGTTTGTGGATTCAGGCGCTGCCCTGAATTTGATGGACTTGGAGTTTGCCAGGAGCAGTGGTTTTTTCTTGGAGCCCTTGCAGTATCCTATTCCATTGAGAGGAATTGATGCTACACCTTTGGCCAAGAATAAGCCTCAGTACTGGACTCAATTGACCATGTGCATGGCTCCTGCACATCAGGAGGATATTCGCTTTTTGGTGTTGCATAATCTGCATGATGTGGTCGTTTTGGGTTTGCCATGGCTACAGGTCCATAATCCTGTATTGGATTGGAAATCGATGTCTGTATCCAGTTGGGGTTGTCAAGGGGTACATGGGGATGTCCCATTGTTGTCTGTTTCGTCTTCCCATCCTTCTGAAGTCCCTGAGTTCTTGTCAGATTACCGGGATGTATTTGATGAGCCCAAATCCAGTGCCCTACCTCCTCATAGGGATTGCGATTGTGCTATTGATTTGATTCCTGGTAGTAAGTTTCCGAAGGGCCGACTGTTCAATTTATCTGTGCCAGAACACGCTGCAATGCGGAGTTATATAAAGGAGTCCTTGGAGAAAGGGCATATTCGTCCGTCGTCGTCACCGTTGGGAGCAGGGTTCTTTTTTGTGGCCAAGAAGGATGGTTCTCTGAGACCTTGTATAGATTACTGCCTTCTTAATAAAATCACCGTCAAATTTCAGTACCCTTTGCCGATACTGTCTGATTTGTTTGCTCGGATTAAGGGAGCTAGTTGGTTCACCAAGATAGATCTTCGATGGGCGTATAATCTTGTGCGTATTAAACGGGGCGACGAATGGAAAACAGCATTTAATACGCCCGAGGGCCATTTTGAGTACTTGGTGATGCCATTCGGGCTTTCTAATGCTTCATCTGTGTTTCAGTCCTTTATGCATGACATCTTCCGAAAGTACCTGGATAGATTCATGATTGTATATTTGGATGATATTTTGGTCTTTTTGGACGATTGGGAGTCTCATGTGAAGCAGGTCAGAATGGTGTTCCAGGTCCTTCGTGCTCATTCCTTGTTTGTGAAGGGGTCTAAATGTCTCTTTGGAGTTCAGAAGGTTTCATTTTTGGGCTTCATTTTTTCCCCTTCTACTATCGAGATGGACCCTGTTAAAGTTCAGGCTATTTATGATTGGACTCAGCCTACTTCTGTGAAGAGCCTTCAGAAATTTCTGGGCTTTGCTAATTTTTACCGTCGCTTCATCGCTAATTCTTCTAGTGTTGTTAAACCATTGACTGATTTAACCAAGAAAGGTGCTGATGTGGTCAATTGGTCCTCTGCGGCCGTTGAGGCTTTTCAGGAGCTGAAGCATCGTTTTTCTTCTGCCCCTTTGTTGTGTCAGCCAGATGTTTCGCTCCCGTTTCAGGTCGAGGTGGATGCTTCTGAGATTGGAGCAGGGGCTGTTTTGTCTCAAAGAGGTTCTGATGGCTCTGTGATGAAACCATGTGCTTTCTTTTCTAGAAAGTTTTCGCCTGCTGAGCGCAATTATGATGTGGGTAATCGAGAGTTGTTGGCTATGAAGTGGGCGTTTGAGGAGTGGCGACATTGGCTTGAAGGAGCCAAACATCGCGTGGTGGTCTTGACGGATCACAAGAATCTGACTTATCTCGAGTCTGCCAAGTGGTTGAATCCTAGACAGGCTCGATGGTCGCTGTTTTTCTCCCGCTTCAATTTTGTGGTTTCATACCTTCCGGGTTCTAAGAATGTGAAGGCTGATGCCCTTTCAAGGAGTTTTGTGCCTGATTCTCCGGGAGTTCCTGAGCCGGCTCGTATTCTCAAAGAGGGGGTAATTTTGTCTGCCATCTCCCCTGATTTGCGGTGGGTGCTGCAGGAGTTTCAGGCTGATAGACCTGACCGTTGCCCAGCGGAGAAGCTGTTTGTCCCTGATAGATGGACTAGTAGAGTTATCTGTGAGGTTCATTGTTCGGTGTTGGCTCATCCGGAGCGGCCTGGGGGCTCTGGTGAGAGTTCCGGGACCCCTCCTCAAGGGGGGGGTACTGTTGTGAATTCTGTTCTCGAGCTCCCTCCTGTGGTTATGAATGGTACTTCGGCGAGTTCTGTTCATGGACTCCCTCTGGTGGCTGTGAGTGGAGCTGCTGGTTCTGAGATTCCTTCTCCAGCTGATCTCGTTCAGGTCTTGGCTGGCTGCTCTATTTAACTCCACTCAGATCGTTACTTAAGGCCAGCTGTCAATGTCCTAGTACTGGTTCAGTTCTCTTGGATCTTTCAGATGACCTGTCTACTTCAGCAAAAGCTAAGTCCCTGCTAGCTTATTTGTTACCACTGTGTTTTTGTCCAGCTTGCTATTATGATTTAATCTTGTTAGCTGGAAGCTCTGGGATGCAGAGTGGCACCACCGCGCCGTGAGTCGGTGCGGTGGTTTCTTTTGCACACTCTGCGTGGTTGTTTGTTAGTTTTTTATGCTGACCGCAAAGATACCTTTTCTATCCTCAGTCTGTTTAGTTCAGTCTGGCCTCCTATGCTGAAACCTATTTCATTCCTGTGTTTGTGACTTCCATCTTAACTCACAGTCAATATATGTGGGGGCTGCCTATTTCTTTGGGGAATTTCTCTGAGGCAAGGTAGGCTGTATTTTCTATCTTTAGGGGTAGTTAGCTCTTAGGCTGTGAAGAGGCGTCTAGGCAGAGTCAGGAACGCTCCACGGCTATTTCTAGTTGTTGTTGATAGGATCAGGGGTTGCGGTCAGCAGAGCTCCCACTTCCCAGAGCTCGTCCTGTATTGCTAGTTTGCTCATCTGGTCATTTCTAGTGTTCCTAACCACCAGCTCAACATAACAGTACAGCTGGCCAACAAAGTGTTAATGCATCTCAATAGAGGGATAAGAGAAGTTCTGAGACCATTTTTTTTTCTCTGCAGTGTGTTTTGTATATCTTTTCCCCTTAACCTCTGGGTGGTTCAGGACACAGGTGTAGATATGGACATTCAAGGTCTGTCCTCTTGTGTGGATCAACTCACTGCAAGGGTACAAAGCATTCAAGATTATGTAGTTCAGAACCCGATGTTAGAACCCAGAATTCCAATTCCTGATTTGTTTTCTGGGGATAGATCTAAGTTCCTGAATTTCAAAAATAATTGTAGACTGTTTTTTGCTTTGAAACCCCGCTCCTCTGGTGACCCCATTCAGCAAGTAAAAATCATTATTTCTTTGCTACGTGGCGACCCTCAAGACTGGGCATTTTCCCTTGCGCCAGGAGATCCTGCATTGCGTAATGTAGATGCGTTTTTTCTGGCGCTTGGATTGCTTTATGATGAACCAGATTCAGTGGATCAGGCAGAGAAAATTTTGCTGGCTTTGTGTCAGGGTCAGGATGAAGCGGAGGTATATTGTCAGAAGTTCCGAAAGTGGTCTGTGCTTACTCAGTGGAATGAGTGTGCCCTGGCTGCAATTTTCAGAAAGGGTCTTTCTGAAGCCCTTAAGGATGTTATGGTGGGATTCCCCACGCCTGCTGGTCTGAATGAGTCTATGTCCTTGGCCATTCAGATCGATCGACGCTTACGTGAGCGCAAAAATGTGCACCATTTGGCGGTGTTTTCTGAGCAGAAGCTTGAGCCTATGCAATGTGATAGGACCTTGACCAGAGCTGAACGGCAAGAATACAGACGTCAGAATGGGCTGTGTTTTTACTGTGGTGACACCACTCATGCTATCTTTGATTGTCCTAAGCGCACTAAACGGTTCGCTAGGTCTGCCACCATTGGTACGGTACAGCCAAAATTTCTTTTGTCCGTTACTCTGATTTGCTCTTTGTCGTCCTATTCTGTTATGGCGTTTGTGGATTCAGGCGCTGCCCTGAATTTGATGGACTTGGAGTTTGCCAGGAGCAGTGTTTTTTTCTTGGAGCCCTTGCAGTATCCTATTCCATTGAGAGGAATTGATGCTACACCTTTGGCCAAGAATAAGCCTCAGTACTGGACTCAATTGACCATGTGCATGGCTCCTGCACATCAGGAGGATATTCGCTTTTTGGTGTTGCATAATCTGCATGATGTGGTCGTTTTGGGTTTGCCATGGCTACAGGTCCATAATCCTGTATTGGATTGGAAATCGATGTCTGTATCCAGTTGGGGTTGTCAAGGGGTACATGGGGATGTCCCATTGTTGTCTGTTTCGTCTTCCCATCCTTCTGAAGTCCCTGAGTTCTTGTCAGATTACCGGGATGTATTTGATGAGCCCAAATCCAGTGCCCTACCTCCTCATAGGGATTGCGATTGTGCTATTGATTTGATTCCTGGTAGTAAGTTTCCGAAGGGCCGACTGTTCAATTTATCTGTGCCAGAACACGCTGCAATGCGGAGTTATATAAAGGAGTCCTTGGAGAAAGGGCATATTCGTCCATCGTCGTCACCGTTGGGAGCAGGGTTCTTTTTTGTGGCCAAGAAGGATGGTTCTCTGAGACCTTGTATAGATTACTGCCTTCTTAATAAAATCACCGTCAAATTTCAGTACCCTTTGCCGATACTGTCTGATTTGTTTGCTCGGATTAAGGGAGCTAGTTGGTTCACCAAGATAGATCTTCGATGGGCGTATAATCTTGTGCGTATTAAACGGGGCGACGAATGGAAAACAGCATTTAATACACCCGAGGGCCATTTTGAGTACTTGGTGATGCCATTCGGGCTTTCTAATGCTTCATCTGTGTTTCAGTCCTTTATGCATGACATCTTCCGAAAGTACCTGGATAGATTCATGATTGTATATTTGGATGATATTTTGGTCTTTTTGGACGATTGGGAGTCTCATGTGAAGCAGGTCAGAATGGTGTTCCAGGTCCTTCGTGCTCATTCCTTGTTTGTGAAGGGGTCTAAATGTCTCTTTGGAGTTCAGAAGGTTTCATTTTTGGGCTTCATTTTTTCCCCTTCTACTATCGAGATGGACCCTGTTAAAGTTCAGGCTATTTATGATTGGACTCAGCCTACTTCTGTGAAGAGCCTTCAGAAATTTCTGGGCTTTGCTAATTTTTACCGTCGCTTCATCGCTAATTCTTCTAGTGTTGTTAAACCATTGACTGATTTAACCAAGAAAGGTGCTGATGTGGTCAATTGGTCCTCTGCGGCCGTTGAGGCTTTTCAGGAGCTGAAGCATCGTTTTTCTTCTGCCCCTTTGTTGTGTCAGCCAGATGTTTCGCTCCCATTTCAGGTCGAGGTGGATGCTTCTGAGATTGGAGCAGGGGCTGTTTTGTCTCAAAGAGGTTCTGATGGCTCTGTGATGAAACCATGTGCTTTCTTTTCTAGAAAGTTTTCGCCTGCTGAGCGCAATTATGATGTGGGTAATCGAGAGTTGTTGGCTATGAAGTGGGCGTTTGAGGAGTGGCGACATTGGCTTGAAGGAGCCAAACATCGCGTGGTGGTCTTGACGGATCACAAGAATCTGACTTATCTCGAGTCTGCCAAGTGGTTGAATCCTAGACAGGCTCGATGGTCGCTGTTTTTCTCCCGCTTCAATTTTGTGGTTTCATACCTTCCGGGTTCTAAGAATGTGAAGGCTGATGCCCTTTCAAGGAGTTTTGTGCCTGATTCTCCGGGAGTTCCTGAGCCGGCTGGTATTCTCAAAGAGGGGGTAATTTTGTCTGCCATCTCCCCTGATTTGCGGTGGGTGCTGCAGGAGTTTCAGGCTGATAGACCTGACCGTTGCCCAGCGGAGAAGCTGTTTGTCCCTGATAGATGGACTAGTAGAGTTATCTCTGAGGTTCATTGTTCGGTGTTGGCTCATCCGGAGCGGCCTGGGGGCTCTGGTGAGAGTTCGGGGACCCCTCCTCAAGGGGGGGGGGGTACTGTTGTGAATTCTGTTCACGAGCTCCCTCCTGTGGTTATGAATGGTACTTCGGCGAGTTCTGTTCATGGACTCCCTCTGGTGGCTGTGAGTGGAGCTGCTGGTTCTGAGATTCCTTCTCCAGCTGATCTCGTTCAGGTCTTGGCTGGCTGCTCTATTTAACTCCACTCAGATCATTACTTAAGGCCAGCTGTCAATGTCCTAGTACTGGTTCAGTTCTCTTGGATCTTTCAGATGACCTGTCTACTTCAGCAAAAGCTAAGTCCCTGCTAGCTTATTTGTTACCACTGTGTTTTTGTCCAGCTTGCTATTATGATTTAAACTTGTTAGCTGGAAGCTCTGGGATGCAGTGGCACCACCGCGCCGTGAGTCGGTGCGGTGGTTTCTTTTGCACACTCTGCGTGGTTGTTTGTTAGTTTTTTATGCTGACCGCAAAGATACCTTTTCTATCCTCAGTCTGTTTAGTTCAGTCTGGCCTCCTATGCTGAAACCTATTTCATTCCTGTGTTTGTGACTTCCATCTTAACTCACAGTCAATATATGTGGGGGCTGCCTATTTCTTTGGGGAATTTCTCTGAGGCAAGGTAGGCTGTATTTTCTATCTTTAGGGGTAGTTAGCTCTTAGGCTGTGAAGAGGCATCTAGGCAGAGTCAGGAACGCTCCACGGCTATTTCTAGTTGTTGTTGATAGGATCAGGGGTTGCGGTCAGCAGAGCTCCCACTTCCCAGAGCTCGTCCTTTATTGCTAGTTTGCTCATCTGGTCATTTCTAGTGTTCCTAACCACCAGCTCAACATAACAGTACAGCTGGCCAACAAAGTGTTAATGCATCTCAATAGAGGGATAAGAGAAGTTCTGAGACCATTTTTTTTTCTCTGCAGTGTGTTTTGTATATCTTTTCCCCTTAACCTCTGGGTGGTTCAGGACACAGGTGTAGATATGGACATTCAAGGTCTGTCCTCTTGTGTGGATCAACTCACTGCAAGGGTACAAAGCATTCAAGATTATGTAGTTCAGAACCCGATGTTAGAACCCAGAATTCCAATTCCTGATTTGTTTTCTGGGGATAGATCTAAGTTCCTGAATTTCAAAAATAATTGTAGACTGTTTTTTGCTTTGAAACCCCGCTCCTCTGGTGACCCCATTCAGCAAGTAAAAATCATTATTTCTTTGCTACGTGGCGACCCTCAAGACTGGGCATTTTCCCTTGCGCCAGGAGATCCTGCATTGCGTAATGTAGATGCGTTTTTTCTGGCGCTTGGATTGCTTTATGATGAACCAGATTCAGTGGATCAGGCAGAGAAAATTTTGCTGGCTTTGTGTCAGGGTCAGGATGAAGCGGAGGTATATTGTCAGAAGTTCCGAAAGTGGTCTGTGCTTACTCAGTGGAATGAGTGTGCCCTGGCTGCAATTTTCAGAAAGGGTCTTTCTGAAGCCCTTAAGGATGTTATGGTGGGATTCCCCACGCCTGCTGGTCTGAATGAGTCTATGTCCTTGGCCATTCAGATCGATCGACGCTTACGTGAGCGCAAAAATGTGCACCATTTGGCGGTGTTTTCTGAGCAGAAGCTTGAGCCTATGCAATGTGATAGGACCTTGACCAGAGCTGAACGGCAAGAATACAGACGTCAGAATGGGCTGTGTTTTTACTGTGGTGACTCCACTCATGCTATCTTTGATTGTCCTAAGCGCACTAAACGGTTCGCTAGGTCTGCCACCATTGGTACGGTACAGCCAAAATTTCTTTTGTCCGTTACTCTGATTTGCTCTTTGTCGTCCTATTCTGTTATGGCGTTTGTGGATTCAGGCGCTGCCCTGAATTTGATGGACTTGGAGTTTGCCAGGAGCAGTGTTTTTTTCTTGGAGCCCTTGCAGTATCCTATTCCATTGAGAGGAATTGATGCTACACCTTTGGCCAAGAATAAGCCTCAGTACTGGACTCAATTGACCATGTGCATGGCTCCTGCACATCAGGAGGATATTCGCTTTTTGGTGTTGCATAATCTGCATGATGTGGTCGTTTTGGGTTTGCCATGGCTACAGGTCCATAATCCTGTATTGGATTGGAAATCGATGTCTGTATCCAGTTGGGGTTGTCAAGGGGTACATGGGGATGTCCCATTGTTGTCTGTTTCGTCTTCCCATCCTTCTGAAGTCCCTGAGTTCTTGTCAGATTACCGGGATGTATTTGATGAGCCCAAATCCAGTGCCCTACCTCCTCATAGTGATTGCGATTGTGCTATTGATTTGATTCCTGGTAGTAAGTTTCCGAAGGGCCGACTGTTCAATTTATCTGTGCCAGAACACGCTGCAATGCGGAGTTATATAAAGGAGTCCTTGGAGAAAGGGCATATTCGTCCGTCGTCGTCACCGTTGGGAGCAGGGTTCTTTTTTGTGGCCAAGAAGGATGGTTCTCTGAGACCTTGTATAGATTACTGCCTTCTTAATAAAATCACCGTCAAATTTCAGTACCCTTTGCCGATACTGTCTGATTTGTTTGCTCGGATTAAGGGAGCTAGTTGGTTCACCAAGATAGATCTTCGATGGGCGTATAATCTTGTGCGTATTAAACGGGGCGACGAATGGAAAACAGCATTTAATACGCCCGAGGGCCATTTTGAGTACTTGGTGATGCCATTCGGGCTTTCTAATGCTTCATCTGTATTTCAGTCCTTTATGCATGACATCTTCCGAAAGTACCTGGATAGATTCATGATTGTATATTTGGATGATATTTTGGTCTTTTTGGACGATTGGGAGTCTCATGTGAAGCAGGTCAGAATGGTGTTCCAGGTCCTTCGTGCTCATTCCTTGTTTGTGAAGGGGTCTAAATGTCTCTTTGGAGTTCAGAAGGTTTCATTTTTGGGCTTCATTTTTTCCCCTTCTACTATCGAGATGGACCCTGTTAAAGTTCAGGCTATTTATGATTGGACTCAGCCTACTTCTGTGAAGAGCCTTCAGAAATTTCTGGGCTTTGCTAATTTTTACCGTCGCTTCATCGCTAATTCTTCTAGTGTTGTTAAACCATTGACTGATTTAACCAAGAAAGGTGCTGATGTGGTCAATTGGTCCTCTGCGGCCGTTGAGGCTTTTCAGGAGCTGAAGCATCGTTTTTCTTCTGCCCCTTTGTTGTGTCAGCCAGATGTTTCGCTCCCGTTTCAGGTCGAGGTGGATGCTTCTGAGATTGGAGCAGGGGCTGTTTTGTCTCAAAGAGGTTCTGATGGCTCTGTGATGAAACCATGTGCTTTCTTTTCTAGAAAGTTTTCGCCTGCTGAGCGCAATTATGATGTGGGTAATCGAGAGTTGTTGGCTATGAAGTGGGCGTTTGAGGAGTGGCGACATTGGCTTGAAGGAGCCAAACATCGCGTGGTGGTCTTGACGGATCACAAGAATCTGACTTATCTCGAGTCTGCCAAGTGGTTGAATCCTAGACAGGCTCGATGGTCACTGTTTTTCTCCCGCTTCAATTTTGTGGTTTCATACCTTCCGGGTTCTAAGAATGTGAAGGCTGATGCCCTTTCAAGGAGTTTTGTGCCTGATTCTCCGGGAGTTCCTGAGCCGGCTGGTATTCTCAAAGAGGGGGTAATTTTGTCTGCCATCTCCCCTGATTTGCGGTGGGTGCTGCAGGAGTTTCAGGCTGATAGACCTGACCGTTGCCCAGCGGAGAAGCTGTTTGTCCCTGATAGATGGACTAGTAGAGTTATCTCTGAGGTTCATTGTTCGGTGTTGGCTCATCCGGAGCGGCCTGGGGGCTCTGGTGAGAGTTCCGGGACCCCTCCTCAAGGGGGGGGGGTACTGTTGTGAATTCTGTTCACGAGCTCCCTCCTGTGGTTATGAATGGTACTTCGGCGAGTTCTGTTCATGGACTCCCTCTGGTGGCTGTGAGTGGAGCTGCTGGTTCTGAGATTCCTTCTCCAGCTGATCTCGTTCAGGTCTTGGCTGGCTGCTCTATTTAACTCCACTCAGATCGTTACTTAAGGCCAGCTGTCAATGTCCTAGTACTGGTTCAGTTCTCTTGGATCTTTCAGATGACCTGTCTACTTCAGCAAAAGCTAAGTCCCTGCTAGCTTATTTGTTACCACTGTGTTTTTGCCCAGCTTGCTATTATGATTTAAACTTGTTAGCTGGAAGCTCTGGGATGCAGTGGCACCACCGCGCCGTGAGTCGGTGCGGTGGTTTCTTTTGCACACTCTGCGTGGTTGTTTGTTAGTTTTTTATGCTGACCGCAAAGATACCTTTTCTATCCTCAGTCTGTTTAGTTCAGTCTGGCCTCCTATGCTGAAACCTATTTCATTCCTGTGTTTGTGACTTCCATCTTAACTCACAGTCAATATATGTGGGGGCTGCCTATTTCTTTGGGGAATTTCTCTGAGGCAAGGTAGGCTGTATTTTCTATCTTTAGGGGTAGTTAGCTCTTAGGCTGTGAAGAGGCATCTAGGCAGAGTCAGGAACGCTCCACGGCTATTTCTAGTTGTTGTTGATAGGATCAGGGGTTGCGGTCAGCAGAGCTCCCACTTCCCAGAGCTCGTCCTTTATTGCTAGTTTGCTCATCTGGTCATTTCTAGTGTTCCTAACCACCAGCTCAACATAACAGTACAGCTGGCCAACAAAGTGTTAATGCATCTCAATAGAGGGATAAGAGAAGTTCTGAGACCATTTTTTTTTCTCTGCAGTGTGTTTTGTATATCTTTTCCCCTTAACCTCTGGGTGGTTCAGGACACAGGTGTAGATATGGACATTCAAGGTCTGTCCTCTTGTGTGGATCAACTCACTGCAAGGGTACAAAGCATTCAAGATTATGTAGTTCAGAACCCGATGTTAGAACCCAGAATTCCAATTCCTGATTTGTTTTCTGGGGATAGATCTAAGTTCCTGAATTTCAAAAATAATTGTAGACTGTTTTTTGCTTTGAAACCCCGCTCCTCTGGTGACCCCATTCAGCAAGTAAAAATCATTATTTCTTTGCTACGTGGCGACCCTCAAGACTGGGCATTTTCCCTTGCGCCAGGAGATCCTGCATTGCGTAATGTAGATGCGTTTTTTCTGGCGCTTGGATTGCTTTATGATGAACCAGATTCAGTGGATCAGGCAGAGAAAATTTTGCTGGCTTTGTGTCAGGGTCAGGATGAAGCGGAGGTATATTGTCAGAAGTTCCGAAAGTGGTCTGTGCTTACTCAGTGGAATGAGTGTGCCCTGGCTGCAATTTTCAGAAAGGGTCTTTCTGAAGCCCTTAAGGATGTTATGGTGGGATTCCCCACGCCTGCTGGTCTGAATGAGTCTATGTCCTTGGCCATTCAGATCGATCGACGCTTACGTGAGCGCAAAAATGTGCACCATTTGGCGGTGTTTTCTGAGCAGAAGCTTGAGCCTATGCAATGTGATAGGACCTTGACCAGAGCTGAACGGCAAGAATACAGACGTCAGAATGGGCTGTGTTTTTACTGTGGTGACTCCACTCATGCTATCTTTGATTGTCCTAAGCGCACTAAACGGTTCGCTAGGTCTGCCACCATTGGTACGGTACAGCCAAAATTTCTTTTGTCCGTTACTCTGATTTGCTCTTTGTCGTCCTATTCTGTTATGGCGTTTGTGGATTCAGGCGCTGCCCTGAATTTGATGGACTTGGAGTTTGCCAGGCACAGTGGTTTTTTCTTGGAGCCCTTGCAGTATCCTATTCCATTGAGAGGAATTGATGCTACACCTTTGGCCAAGAATAAGCCTCAGTACTGGACTCAATTGACCATGTGCATGGCTCCTGCACATCAGGAGGATATTCGCTTTTTGGTGTTGCATAATCTGCATGATGTGGTCGTTTTGGGTTTGCCATGGCTACAGGTCCATAATCCTGTATTGGATTGGAAATCGATGTCTGTATCCAGTTGGGGTTGTCAAGGGGTACATGGGGATGTCCCATTGTTGTCTGTTTCGTCTTCCCATCCTTCTGAAGTCCCTGAGTTCTTGTCAGATTACCGGGATGTATTTGATGAGCCCAAATCCAGTGCCCTACCTCCTCATAGGGATTGCGATTGTGCTATTGATTTGATTCCTGGTAGTAAGTTTCCGAAGGGCCGACTGTTCAATTTATCTGTGCCAGAACACGCTGCAATGCGGAGTTATATAAAGGAGTCCTTGGAGAAAGGGCATATTCGTCCGTCGTCGTCACCGTTGGGAGCAGGGTTCTTTTTTGTGGCCAAGAAGGATGGTTCTCTGAGACCTTGTATAGATTACCGCCTTCTTAATAAAATCACCGTCAAATTTCAGTACCCTTTGCCGCTACTGTCTGATTTGTTTGCTCGGATTAAGGGAGCTAGTTGGTTCACCAAGATAGATCTTCGATGGGCGTATAATCTTGTGCGTATTAAACGGGGCGACGAATGGAAAACAGCATTTAATACGCCCGAGGGCCATTTTGAGTACTTGGTGATGCCATTCGGGCTTTCTAATGCTCCATCTGTGTTTCAGTCCTTTATGCATGACATCTTCCGAAAGTACCTGGATAGATTCATGATTGTATATTTGGATGATATTTTGGTCTTTTCGGACGATTGGGAGTCTCATGTGAAGCAGGTCAGAATGGTGTTCCAGGTCCTTCGTGCTCATTCCTTGTTTGTGAAGGGGTCTAAATGTCTCTTTGGAGTTCAGAAGGTTTCATTTTTGGGCTTCATTGTTTCCCCTTCTACTATCGAGATGGACCCTGTTAAAGTTCAGGCTATTTATGATTGGACTCAGCCTACTTCTGTGAAGAGCCTTCAGAAATTTCTGGGCTTTGCTAATTTTTACCGTCGCTTCATCGCTAATTTTTCTAGTGTTGTTAAACCATTGACTGATTTAACCAAGAAAGGTGCTGATGTGGTCAATTGGTCCTCTGCGACCGTTGAGGCTTTTCAGGAGCTGAAGCGTCGTTTTTCTTCTGCCCCTGTGTTTTGTCAGCCAGATGTTTCGCTCCCGTTTCAGGTCGAGGTGGATGCTTCTGAGATTGGAGCAGGGGCTGTTTTGTCTCAAAGAGGTTCTGATGGCTCTGTGATGAAACCATGTGCTTTCTTTTCTAGAAAGTTTTTGCCTGCTGAGCGCAATTATGATGTGGGTAATCGAGAGTTGTTGGCTATGAAGTGGGCGTTTGAGGAGTGGCGACATTGGCTTGAAGGAGCCAAACATCGCGTGGTGGTCTTGACGGATCACAAGAATCTGACTTATCTCGAGTCTGCCAAGCGGTTGAATCCTAGACAGGCTCGATGATCGCTGTTTTTCTCCCGCTTCAATTTTGTGGTTTCGTACCTTCCGGGTTCTAAGAATGTGAAGGCTGATGCCCTTTCAAGGAGTTTTGTGCCTGATTCTCCGGGAGTTCCTGAGCCGGCTGGTATTCTCAAAGAGGGGGTAATTTTGTCTGCCATCTCCCCTGATTTGCGGCGGGTGCTGCAGGAGTTTCAGGCTGATAGACCTGACCGTTGCCCAGCGGAGAAGCTGTTTGTCCCTGATAGATGGACTAGTAGAGTTATCTCTGAGGTTCATTGTTCGGTGTTGGCTCGTCCGGAGCGGCCTGGGGGCTCTGGTGAGGGTTCGGTGACCCCTCCTCAAGGGGGGGGGTACTGTTGTGAATTCTGTTCTCGAGCTCCCTCCTGTGGTTATGAATGGTACTTCGGCTAGTTCTGTTCATGGACTCCCTCTGGTGGCTGTGAGTGGAGCTGCTGGTTCTGAGATTCCTTCTCCAGCTGATCTCGTTCAGGTCTTGGCTGGCTGCTCTATTTAACTCCACTCAGATCGTTACTTGATGCCAGCTGTCAATGTCCTAGTACTGGTTCAGTTCTCTTGGATCTTTCAGATGACCTGTCTACTTCAGCAAAAGCTAAGTCCCTGCTAGCTTATTTGTTACCACTGTGTTTTTGTCCAGCTTGCTATTATGATTTAATCTTGTTAGCTGGAAGCTCTGGGATGCAGAGTGGCACCACCGCGCCGTGAGTCGGTGCGGTGGTTTCTTTTGCACACTCTGCGTGGTTTTTTGTTAGTTTTTTATGCTGACCGCAAAGATACCTTTTCTATCCTCAGTCTGTTTAGTTCAGTCTGGCCTCCTATGCTGAAACCTATTTCATTCCTGTGTTTGTGACTTCCATCTTAACTCACAGTCAATATATGTGGGGGCTGCCTATTTCTTTGGGGAATTTCTCTGAGGCAAGGTAGGCTGTATTTTCTATCTTTAGGGGTAGTTAGCTCTTAGGCTGTGAAGAGGCGTCTAGGCAGAGTCAGGAATGCTCCACGGCTATTTCTAGTTGTTGTTGATAGGATCAGGGGTTGCGGTCAGCAGAGCTCCCACTTCCCAGAGCTCGTCCTGTATTGCTAGTTTGCTCATCTGGTCATTTCTAGTGTTCCTAACCACCAGCTCAACATAACAGTGAAGCTTCTGAATGGGCCCCTAACCAGGTAACCTTGATTACAATTCAGTGACGCACCCTAATAGTGGAGGAGAACCTCAGCAGATGACCGCGCTATTACTGAAGATAATCTCTATATAACGACCAACATGGATATTGCCGCCATATGGTCAGTGGTAGATACCAGTCCTACAGAACAGGTAAGAGATCATAGCACAGTTACAGATAATGACTTACCTCTGACGTTCTCTGATGGAATCGTCACTTTTCCCGTCTTTTCCATCTGGCCCAGACCGACATGACAACTTCTTCCAGCCACGACTTGGCTGCAGAGATTACAACAAAGACACATTTCACTTCTCATATTCCAGCCATCACCATCTATTCCCAACCAAACTCCTCATTCTACTGATACCGCAATACTGAGCCGCTGCTGCCGTATGTGTCCCTTATACTGCCCCTGATACCCCAATACTGAGCCACTGCTGCCATATGTGTCCCTATTACTCCACCTGATACCCCAATACTGAGCCGCTGCTGCCGCATGTGTCCCTATTACTGCCCCTGATACCCCAATACTGAGCCGCTGCTGCCGTATGTGTCCCTATTACTGCACCTGATACCCCGATACTGAGCCTCTGCTGCCATATGTGTCCCTTTTACTGCATCTGCTGTGTAAATTCTAAAGCACCCCTCTATAATATATATGCCGGATGCAAGTGCCCTAGAAAACAGTGCCCATATTTTGCCCCCTAGAAAGTAATATTGCCCTGTGTGCCCCTTTGATAGTCACAGTAACCCGAGTCCAACAATAAGTGCCCACTTTACATTTAATAATGTCCCGAGTCTACCCCTGTACAGCTCCTCTATACACAGTATGATGCCACTCACTGCATAGTACCACCCACACAGTATACTGACCCCTTAGTAGACTCCAAACTGTTTGATGGCTCCAACACTGTATGATGGCCCCTTAATTGTAATCCCCACACTGTATGATGGCCCCATAGATATCCTCCATATACTATAATGTGCCAGATAGTCCTCAATATAGTACAAGACAGTACCCCTATAGGCAGACCCTGTAGTATAAGACAGTACCCCTATAGGCAGACCCTGTATTATAAGGCAGTACCCCTATAGGCAGACTCTGTAGTATAAGGCAGCACCCCCATAGGCAGACTCTGTAGTATAAGGCAGCACCCCCCTAGGCAGATCCTGTAGTATAAGACAGCACCCCCCATAGGCAGATCCTGTAGTATAAGGCAGTACCCCCATAGGCAGATCCTGTAGTGTATAAGGCAGCACCCCCCATAGGCAGATCCTGTTGTGTATAAGGCAGCACCCCCCATAGGCAGATCCTGTAGTGTATAAGGCAGAACCGCCCCATAGGCAGATCCTGTAGTATAAGGCAGACCCCATTAAAAAAGCACACTAAATAAATACTCACCTCTTCCTCCTTGTTCCAGAGGTGCTCCCTGCTCCCGCTCTTGTCCTGACAGCGGGTGGCAGGCAGTGACGTCACCGCACCCGCTGTCAGTGTCGGCGACGGCATCTGTGACGTCAGATGCTGACAAGGGAATGATGGGAGAAGGAGTGCAGTGCTCCTTCCCTCATCAATGCGGTGAGCTATATCGGCTAGATGCCGATACAGCTCACCATGCGATAACGGACAGGGGGCCCACTGCTGACATCGGGCCCCCCCGCCTGCTCAGGGGCCCCATAGCCAATATTTAAAAAAACAAAACAAAACACATTTTTACTTTTATTTGTAGTGCAGGCTCCCATCAGTTGCCGCCTACTCTCTCTGCTTTTAGCAGCAGCAGGTATAGACTGATGAGAGTAGTAGTCCCATCAACCAATGCAAGTGACTGGAGGTAAACATAAAACATAAAAGAGGGTCTCATACACATTCTGTTTAAATTGTCATGTATTGGTACTCCTAGACTTATAAAGGCTTAGCACTTTTGAAGTTTATACAGTATACCATAATATAATGGACTCCAGACCACGGAATAGTCTATGGATGAGCAATATAATACCGATAAGGGAATGTGCACATGTTGAGTAAAATTTCTGCACCATTTCTGCATCTCTTGACAGAAAAACCACAACTGCAAAAAAGCGTGTTTTTTATTACATTTTTGCTGCCTTTTTACCAGTGTTTTTGATTGATTTGAGTAAAGTGAATGTTGAAAAACGGAGGGCAAAAACGCAGAGAGAATTGACATGCTGCAGATTATTTTCTGCACTAAATCTGCAAGTCAAAAATACTCAACAAGTGACACTTCAGGTTTCACTTTGCTGGCTTCAGGTTTTGTCACAAATCCGCTCATAAAAAAAATGCCAAAAACGCACCAAATCTGCAAAGTGTGCACACAGTCTACATTTTTTAACGTGATTTTTAAGGTATTATACCAACGAAATGTATCCAAGAAGATGTTTAGAATCCTTGCACATCTGAGCAACATGATACTCGAGTGATAACTGAGTATCACTGAGCATGTTTGCTCATCCCTACAGGGCACACATATAAAGTGCTTGTGCGAAATTACAAGACATACTACTACATAACAGAGGACATAGTCCTACTAGTCAGTGTTATTACCGTATATACTCGAGTATAAGCCGACCCGAGTATAAGCCGACCCCCCTAATTTTGCCACAAAAAACTGGGAAAACTTATTGACTCGAGTATAAGCCTAGGGTGGAAAATGCAGCAGCTACCGGTGAATTTCAAAAATAAAAATAGATGCTCCATACCGTTCATTATGGCCCCATAGATGCTCCATATAAAGCTGTGCCACATATAATGCTCTGCACCGTTCATTATGGCCCCATAGATGCTCCACATAAAGCTGTGCCATATATAATGCGCTGCACCGTTCATTATGGCCCCATAGATGCTCCACATAAAGCTGTGCCATATATAATGCTCTGCACCGTTCATTATGGCCCCATAGATGCTCCATATAAAGCTGTGCCACATATAATGCTCTGCACCGTTCATTATGGCCCCATAGATGCTCCACATAAAGCTGTGCCACATATAATGCTCTGCACCATTCATTATGGCCCCATAGATGCTCCGCCATATACAATGCTCTGCACCGTTCATTATGGCCCCATAGATGTGCCATAAAAAGCTGTGCCCCATATACAATGCTCTGCACCGTTCATTGTTGCCCCATAGATGTGTCATAGAAAGCTGTGCCCCATATACAATGCTCTGCACCGTTCATTGTTGCCCCATAGATGTGCCATAGAAAGCTGTGCCCCATATACAATGCTCTGCACCGTTCATTGTTGCCCCATAGATGTGCCATAGAAAGCTGTGCCCCATATACAATGCTCTGCACCGTTCATTATTGCCCAATAGATGTGCCATAGAAAGCTGTGCCCCATATACAATGCTCTGCACCGTTCATTATTGCCCCATAGATGTGCCATAGAAAGCTGTGCCCCATCTATAATGCTGCTGCTGCTGCAAAAAACCCAACATACTCACCTCTCTTGCTGCCCGCAGCTCCTCAGCATCCCGTCTCGGCGTCTCTCCGCACTGACTGTTCAGGCAGAGGGCGGGCGCACACTAGTACATCATCGCGCCCTCTGACCTGAACAGTCAGAGCAACAGGACGCGAAGACAGAGCGAAGCCCGGCGTGTGGAACGGGGACAGGTAACTATGTAATACTCACCTGCTCCCTGCGTCCCTGGCTCCTTATCCCGGACAGCTGGTCTCCGGGTGCCACAGCCTCTTCCTCTGTCAGCGGTCACCGTTACCGTCATTAGAGGAATGAATATGCGGCGCCGCCCCTATGGGAGTGGAGTCCATATTCATAACTTTAATGAGCAGTCCCACGTGACCGCTGAACAGGGGAAGAGCTGCGGCACCCGAAGACCATGGGACAGGCAGGGGGAGCGCCAGGAGCGCCGGGACTAGGTGAGTATGTGACAGTCCTCTCTCCCCCTCACCCGCCGACCCCACCGCCGATCATGACTTGAGTATAAGCCGAGAGGGGCACTTTCAGCCCAAAAATTTGGGCTGAAAATCTCGGCTTATACTCAAGTATATACGGTAATTAATAAGTGTACTCCAAAACCAATACATACAGTATAACTCTAGGGTATGATATAAATCAATAATGGCATGAGACAACCATTAAACTATATATAGGCAGGGAGGGGGGGACCAAAAAAGCAATTATAAAGTCAATTACATAGTGGAAAATAACAACATCATTATTAAATGGTGCAACAGGCATGGAGAAGCTTGGACATACAGTGGGGGAAAGTTCTCCCGCAGCGGTGCCGTAAGTGAGAGCACTGGAGCTGATGAATTCTGGTGAACTCTCAAAGCAGCTCAGACATACATTGCAGGATCAATTACCTCCTGTCAGTGTATTGCCAGTGGCCGGGTAGAGCAGTCACATTTCCCTATGTGACTGTTCTACAAGTGAAATCGCCGATGGACACTTGGGCGACAGGAAAGTATATGGTGGTTTATTATTTTACATTATTTCTAGGAGATGAGGGCATTGGGGATTGGGCGATAAGGTGAGTATAATTGTTTTTATTTGACTATGTATGTAATTTTACTTTTTTTTTTTTTTTTAACTGTGAGCACAGGTGCCGGCAGATGAGACTACATCTCCCATCAGCGGCACCTGCTGTCACTATTATCAGTGACAACAGGTGTAGCCCGATGGGAGCAGTAGTCTCGTCGGCCCACGCCTGCAGGTCATGGTCACAGCTGCGGGGTCATGCTGACATCTGACAGCATGATCCTCCAGCGCTCTGACCGATGGTCTGCGGTAGCATTACAACCGGTCACAGTCACAGCTACGTGGTCACACTGTCACCTGACAGCATGATCCCGCAGCGCTGTGGCCGACAGTACCGGAGGTAGTGTTACCGCGTGTGACGGTCACAGCTTCGGGGTCACGCTTACATCTGCCGGCATGTCTGCGCAGCGGTCTGACCGACAGTCTTACCGGCGGTAGCATTACCACCGATAAGAACCACTGCAGCGGTGTTTCCCATGCTTTCACACATATAACAGCATGGGAAACACCATAGGAAGATAGTAAAATCCAAAAATAAAATTCAGCAAATCTGCAAACAATTTTATGCCTGCGTTTTTGCTGTGGATTTGACTGACTCAATTGAAGTCAATGGGTGCAGAAACACATTAAGAATTGACATGCTGCAAAAAAAAAGCACTGCAAATACACACGGAAATGTATTGATCATGTGCACAACACTTCAGGATTGTCATTGAATTAGCCCCCATAAGGATTCCATAGATTTTTTGGCCCATTTCCACGTGGAAAAAAACACAGCAAAACCGCATCAAAAACGCACTGTGTGCACATAGCCTTACTGAGTTTGTTATTTTTAAGCAAAAAAGGAAAAGTGTGGTTTGCTTTTATTTCAAATAAAAGACTTTATTCTTGCTGTGTGTTTATTTACCATACAACGAAAGGATTAGTAATGGTAATAATTTTACCGCCAATCAGAAGCAGTGTTTGCCGTGCTGTCATGCACATGATAGCGCGACAAACAACCGATGTTCGGGGGACCGAACCCAAACAGTAACACAGACTTCCTGGTGAAGTCCATGTTCGGTGTCCGTGCCCGAACAGTAAGTGTTCGGTACAAACGCAAAACTTTAGTGTTCGGGTTCACCCATCTCTACAAATGACATATAGTGCTGTTTTCAATGCATCTTATGTGTTTCGGAATATCATTCCTTAATCATATCTGTCTTACTCACACAAAAAATCCATGCTAAAAAGGGAGTCTCGGTGTATCCTATGTGATGTATACACAGCAGTCTCAGGGTATAATATGTCCTGTATACACAGCAGTGTCATTGTATCCTATGTGTTGAATACAGTAGTCATAGAATATCCTGTGCGATGTATATACAGCACAACCTTAGTGTATCCTATGTGATATATACAGCAATCACAGTGTATCCTGTGTGATGTATATTGCAGAGTCTCAGTGTATCCTATGTGATGTAGACAGCAGTTTCAGTGTATACTATGTGATGTATACTGCTGAGTCTCTGTGTATCCTATGTAATGTATACAAAACAATCTCAAGATATCCTGTGTTTTGAATACAGCAGTCTCGATGTGTTCTATGTGATATAAGTACAGCACACCCTCACTGTATGTTATGTGATGTATATACAGTAGTCTCTGTGTATCCTATGTGATTTATATACAGCAGTCTCAGTGTATCCTATGTGATGTATACAACAGAGTCTTGGTGTATCTTGCATTTGTGAATAGAAATATCAACAATACCAATTAACTCACATAGCTCACAAAGAGAAGTAGTTCCAAACATGACATTATTGGTGTTTGAGCAAATATATCATGCTAATTTTAACCCCTTAATCCCATATGACGTACTATCCCGTCAAGGTGACCTGGGACTTAATTCCCAGGGACGGGATAGTACGTCATAGCCGATCGGCCACGCTCACGGGGGGAGCGCGGCTGATCGCGGCCGGGTGTCAGCTGACTATCACAGCTGACATCCGGCACTATGTGCCAGGAGCGGTCACCGACCGCCCCCCGGCACATTAACCCCCGGCACACCGCGATCAAACATGATCGCGGTGTGCCGGCGGTACAGGGAAGCATCGCGCAGGGAGGGGGCTCCCTGCGGGCTTCCCTGAGACCCCCGAAGCAACGCGATGTGATCGCGTTGCTGTGAGGGTCTCTTACCTCCTCCTCGCTGCAGGTGCCCGGATCCAAGATGGCCACGGCATCCGGGTCCTGCAGGGAGGGAGGTGGCTTACCGAGTGCCTGCTCAGAGCAGGCGCTGGTAAGCCTGCAGTGCTGTGAGGCAGATCGGTGATCTGACAGAGTGCTCTGCAAACTGTCAGATCATCGATCTGTGATGTCCCCCCCTGGGACAAAGTAAAAAGGTTAAAAAAAAAAATTTCCACATGTGTAAAAAAAAATAAAAAAATTCCTAAATAAAAAAAAATATTATTCCCATAAATACATTTCTTTATTTAAATAAAAAAACAAACAATAAAAGTACACATATTAAGTATCGCCGCGTCCGTAACGACCCCACCTATAAAATTATATCACTAGTTAACCCCTTCAGTGAACACCGCAGGGGGAAAAAAAAAAAACAAGGCAAAAAATAACGCTTTATTATCATACTGCCGAACAAAAAGTGGAATAACACGCGATCAAAAAGACGGATATAAATAACCATGGTACCGCTGAAAACGTCATCTTGTCCCGCAAAAAATGAGTTGCGACATAGCATCATCAAAGAAAAAATAAAAAAGTTATAGTCCTCAGAATAAAGCGATGCCAAAATAATTATTTATTCTATAAAATAGTTTTTATCGTATAAAAGCGCCAAATCATAAAAAAATGATATAAATGAGGTATCGCTGTAATCGTACTGACCCGAAGAATAAAACTGCTTTATCAATTTTACCAAACGTGGAACGGTATAAACGCCTCCCCCAAAAGAAATTAATGAATAGCTGGTTTTTGGTCATTCTGCCTCACAAAAATCAGTATAAAAAGCGATCAAAAACTGTCACGTGTCCGAAAATGTTACCAATAAAAACGTCAACTCGTCCCGCAAAAAACAAGACCTCAAATGACTCTGTGGACCAAAATATGGAAAAATTATAGCTCTCAAAATGTGGTAATGCAAAAAATATTTTTTGCAATAAAAAGCGTCTTTCAGTGTGTGACGGCTGCCAATCATAAAAATCCGCTAAAAAACCCGCTATAAAAGTAAATCAAACCCCCCTTTATCACCTCCTTAGTTAGAGGAAAATAAAAAAATTAAAAAAATGTATTTCCATTTTCCCAATAGGGCTAGGGTTAGGGTTAGGGTTAGGGCTAGGGTTAGGGTTAGAGCTAGGGTTAGGGCTAGGGTTAGGGCTAGGGTTAGGGCTAGGGTTAGGGCTAGGGTTGGGGCTAAAGTTAGGGTTGGGGCTAAAGTTAGGGTTAGGGTTGGGGATAAAGTTAGGGTTAGGGTTGGGGCTAAAGTTAGGGTTAGTGTTATGACCCCAATGGCAGAGGGTCTCAGAAATAAATACCAAGTCTGCAAACACAAAAAACCAGCTCATAGGGCAGTGGTAACTGGGCTGACCGTATATCTAATCCTAGCACCACAAATAGCAGCAGCCGGGGAACGTGCCTACGTTGGTTCTAGACGTCTCGCGCCAGCCGGAGAACTAACTAACCCTAGAAGGGAAAAGATAGACCTTTCTTGCCTCCAGAGAAAAGACCCCAAAAGTTGGATACAAGCCCCCAACAAATAATAACGGTGAGGTAAGAAGAAAAGACAAACGTAAGAATGAACTAGGTATTTAGCAAAGAGAGGCCCACTGACTAATAGCAGAATATAGAAAGATGACTTATACGGTCAGCAAAAACCCTATCAAAATTTCCACGCTGGATATTCAAGAACCCCCGAACCGTCTAACGGCCCGGGGGGAGAATACCAGCCCCCTAGAGCTTCCAGCAAAATCAGGAATCATATTTAGTACAAGCTGGACAAAAAATAAGAGCAATGCAAATAACCAAAAAACAAGGAAGCAAGACTTAGCTTAATTTTGCAAGAACCAGGACCAGCAGACAAGAGCAAACAGAAAGGACTGATTACAACGATGCCAGGCACCAGACTGAGAATTCAGGAAGTTCATATAACAACACCCCTGGACTAACGACCCAGGTGGGTGCCAAACTGAGGAAAGACAATCCCAGAGTCATATCACTAGTGACCACAAGAGGGAGCCAAAAAAGTCTAATTCACAACAGTACCCCCCCTTTAAGGAGGGGTCACCGAACCCTCACCAAGACCACCAGGGCGACCAGGATGAGCAGCGTGAAAGGCACAAACTAAATCGGCCGCATGCACATCAGAGGCAACCACCCAGGAATTATCCTCCTGACCATAGCCCTTCCACTTGACCAGATACTGAAGCCTCTGCCTGGAGAGACGAGAATCCAAGATCTTCTCCACCACGTACTCCAACTCGCCCTCAACCAACACCGGAGCAGGAGGCTCAACAGAAGGAACCACAGGTACAACGTACCGCCGCAACAAAGACCTATGGAACACGTTGTGAATGGCAAACGACACCGGAAGATCCAAGCGAAAGGACACAGGATTAAGGATTTCCAATATCTTGTAAGGACCGATGAAGCGAGGCTTAAATTTAGGAGAGGAGACCTTCATAGGAACAAATCGAGAAGACAGCCATACCAAATCCCCAACACGAAGTCGGGGACCCACACCGCGGCGGCGGTTGGCAAAACGCTGAGCCTTCTCCTGTGACAACTTTAAGTTGTCCACCACATGATTCCAAATCTGCTGCAACCTATCCACCACAGAATCTACCCCAGGACAGTCAGAAGGCTCCACATGTCCCGAGGAAAAACGAGGATGGAAACCAGAGTTGCAGAAAAATGGCGAAACCAAAGTAGCGGAACTAGCCCGATTATTAAGGGCAAACTCAGCCAACGGCAAGAAGGTCACCCAATCATCCTGATCTGCAGAAACAAAACACCTCAAATAAGCCTCCAGAGTCTGATTAGTTCGCTTCGTTTGTCCATTAGTCTGAGGATGAAAGGCAGACGAAAACGACAAATCAATGCCCATCTTAGCACAAAAGGATCGCCAGAACCTGGAAACAAACTGGGATCCTCTGTCAGACACGATATTCTCAGGAATGCCGTGTAAACGAACCACATTCTGAAAGAACAAAGGAACCAGATCGGAAGAGGAAGGCAGCTTAGGCAAAGATACCAAATGGACCATCTTGGAAAAGCGATCACATACCACCCAGATGACAGACATGCCCTGAGACACCGGAAGATCTGAAATGAAATCCATGGAAATGTGTGTCCAAGGCCTCTTCGGGACAGGCAAGGGCAAGAGCAACCCGCTGGCACGAGAACAGCAAGGCTTAGCTCGAGCACAAGTCCCACAGGACTGCACAAATCACCGCACATCCCGTGACAAGGAAGGCCACCAAAAGGACCTAGCCACCAAATCTCTGGTGCCAAAAATTCCCGGATGCCTTGCCAACACCGAGGAATGAACCTCGGGAATGACTCTGCTGGTCCACTTATCAGGAACAAACAGTCTGTCAGGTGGACAAGAGTCAGGTTTACCAGCCTGAAATCTCTGCAACACACGTCGCAAATCCGGAGAAATGGCTGACAAGATTACTCCCTCTTTAAGAATACCAACTGGTTCTGCGACTCCAGGAGAGTCAGGCACAAAGCTCCTTGAAAGAGCATCAGCCTTCACATTCTTTGAACCTGGTAAATACGAGACCACAAAGTCAAAACGGGAGAAAAACAATGACCAACGGGCCTGTCTAGGATTCAGGCGTTTAGCAGACTCAAGATACATCAGATTTTTGTGATCAGTCAAGACCACCACACGATGCTTAGCACCCTCGAGCCAATGACGCCACTCCTCAAATGCCCACTTCATGGCCAGCAACTCCCGATTACCAACATCATAATTCCGCTCAGCAGGCGAAAACTTCCTAGAGAAAAAAGCACATGGTCTCATTACAGAGCAACCAGGGCCTCTCTGCGACAAAACGGCCCCTGCCCCAATCTCAGAAGCATCCACTTCAACCTGAAAGGGAAGTGAGACATCAGGCTGGCACAAAACAGGCGCTGAAGTAAACCGGCGCTTCAACTCTTGGAAAGCTTCCATGGCTGCAGGAGCCCAGTTAGCAACATCAGAACCTTTCTTGGTCATATCCGTCAAAGGTTTAACAACGCTAGAAAAATTTGCGATAAAACGACGGTAGAAGTTAGCAAAACCCAAGAACTTCTGAAGACTCTTAACTGACGTGGGTTGAGTCCAATCATGAATAGCTCGGACCTTGACTGGGTCCATCTCCACCGCAGAAGGGGAAAAAATAAAACCCAAAAAGGGAACCTTCTGTACTCCAAAGAGACACTTTGAGCCCTTAACAAACAAAGCATTCTCACGCAAGACCTGAAACACCATCCTGACCTGCTCTACATGCGAGAAAAAAACAGAATATCATCCAGATAAACAATCATAAATTTATCCAGATACTTCCGGAAAATATCATGCATAAAGGACTGAAACACTGAAGGAGCATTAGAGAGCCCAAAAGGCATCACCAAGTACTCAAAATGACCTTCGGGCGTATTAAATGCAGTTTTCCATTCATCTCCTTGCTTAATGCGCACAAGGTTGTACGCACCACGAAGATCTATCTTGGTGAACCACTTGGCACCTTTAATCCGGGCAAACAAGTCCGACAACAGAGGCAAAGGATACTGAAATTTAACAGTGATTTTATTTAGAAGCCGATAGTCAATACAAGGTCTCAAAGATCCGTCCTTCTTGGCCACAAAAAAGAATCCCGCACCAAGAGGGGAAGAGGATGGACGGATATGCCCCTTCTCCAGAGATTCCTTGATATACGAACGCATTGCGGTATGCTCAGGTACAGACAGATTAAATAGTCTTCCCTTAGGAAATTTACTACCTGGAATCAAATCTATAGCGTAGTCACAGTCCCTATGAGGAGGCAGAGCACTGGACCTGGACTCGCTGAATACATCCTGAAAATCAGACAAATACTCAGGAACTTCCGAAGGAGTAGAGGAAGCAATAGACACCGGCGGGGAATCACCATGAATTCCCTGACAGCCCCAACTTGACACAGACATTGCCTTCCAATCCAAGACTGGATTATGGGTCTGTAACCATGGTAGACCCAAAACGACCAAATCATGCATTTTATGCAGAACAAGAAAACGAATCACCTCCCGATGTTCAGGAGTCATGCACATGGTTACCAGTGTCCAAAACTGCGGTTTATTTTCCGCCAATGGCGTAGCATCAATACCTCTAAGAGGGATAGGATTTACCAATGGCTCAAGAACAAAACCACAGCGCCTGGCAAATGACAGATCCATAAGACTCAGGGCAGCACCTGAATCCACAAACGCCATAACAGGGTAGGAAGACAATGAGCAAATTAAAGTCACAGACAAAATAAATTTAGGTTGCAAATTACCAATGGCGACAGGGCTAACAACCCTTGTAAGGCGTTTAGAGCATGCTGATATAACATGTGTAGAATCACCACAGTAAAAACACAACCCATTCTGACGTCTATGATTTTTCCGTTCATTTCTAGTCTGAATTCTATCACATTGCATTAAATCAGGTGTCTGTTCAGACAACACCACCAGAGGATTAGCAGTTGTGCGCTCCCGCAAACGCCGATCAATTTGAATAGCCAGCGCCATGGAATCATTCAGACTTGTAGGAATGGAGAAACCCACCATCACATTCTTAATGGCTTCAGAAAGGCCATTTCTGAAATTTGCGGCCAGAGCACACTCATTCCACTGAGTAAGCACGGACCATTTCCGAAATTTTTGGCAATACACTTCAGCTTCATCCTGGCCCTGAGAAATAGCCAGCAAGGCTTTTTCTGCCTGAATTTCAAGATTGGGTTCCTCGTAAAGCAATCCGAGCACCAGAAAAAATGCATCAATATTTGCCAATGCCGGATCTCCTGGCGCTAGCGAGAAAGCCCAATCCTGAGGGTCGCCCCACAAGAAAGAGATAACAATTTTAACTTGCTGAGCTGAGTCTCCAGCCGAACGGGGTCTCAGAGATAGAAACAATTTACAATTATTCCTGAAATTCCTAAACTTAAATCGGTCTCCAGAGAACAGTTCAGGAATAGGTATTTTAGGTTCAGACATTGGACTACTGGTAACAAAATCTTGCATGCTCTGCACACGAACAGCAAGCTGATCCACACTTGTAATCAAAGTCTGGACATTCATGTCTGCAGCAAGCATAAGCCACTCAGAGGTAAAGGGGAGGAAGAAAGAGAGGGAAAAAAAAAAAAAAACTCAGAATTTCCTTTCTTATTATCCCACTTCTGCAATGCATTAAACATTCAATGTTGGCCTGGCATACTGTTATGACCCCAATGGCAGAGGGTCTCAGAAATAAATACCAAGTCTGCAAACACAAAAAACCAGCTCATAGGGCAGTGGTAACTGGGCTGACCGTATATCTAATCCTAGCACCACAAATAGCAGCAGCCGGGGAACGTGCCTACGTTGGTTCTAGACGTCTCGCGCCAGCCGGAGAACTAACTAACCCTAGAAGGGAAAAGATAGACCTTTCTTGCCTCCAGAGAAAAGACCCCAAAAGTTGGATACAAGCCCCCAACAAATAATAACGGTGAGGTAAGAAGAAAAGACAAACGTAAGAATGAACTAGGTATTTAGCAAAGAGAGGCCCACTGACTAATAGCAGAATATAGAAAGATGACTTATACGGTCAGCAAAAACCCTATCAAAATTTCCACGCTGGATATTCAAGAACCCCCGAACCGTCTAACGGCCCGGGGGGAGAATACCAGCCCCCTAGAGCTTCCAGCAAAATCAGGAATCACATTTAGTACAAGCTGGACAAAAAAATAAGAGCAATGCAAATAACCAAAAAACAAGGAAGCAAGACTTAGCTTAATTTTGCAAGAACCAGGACCAGCAGACAGGAGCAAACAGAAAGGACTGATTACAACGATGCCAGGCACCAGACTGAGAATTCAGGAAGTTCATATAGCAACACCCCTGGACTAATGACCCAGGTGGGTGCCAAACTGAGGAAAGACAATCCCAGAGTCATATCACTAGTGACCACAAGAGGGAGCCAAAAAACTCTAATTCACAACAGGTTAGGGTTTGGATTACATTTACGGCTGGGATTAGGGTTGGGAATAGAGTTAGGGATGTGTCATGGTTAGGGGTGTGGTTAGGGTTACCATTGGGATTAGGGTTAGGGGTGTGTTTGGATTAGGGTTTCAGGTAGAATTGGGGAGTTTCCACTGTTTAGGCACATCAGGGGCTCTCCAAATGCGACATGGCGTCCGATCTCAATTCCAGCCAATTCTGCGTTGAAAAAGTAAAACAGTGCTTCTTCCCTTCCGCGCTCTCCCGTGCGCCCAAACAGGGGTTTACCCCAACATATGGGGTATCAGCATACTCGGAACAAATTGGACAACAACTTTTGGGGTCGAAGTTCTCTTGTTATCCTTGGGAAAATAAAAATTTGGGGGGCTAAAAATCATTTTTGTGGGAAAAAAAAGGATTTTTTATTTTCACAGCTCTACGTTGTAAACTGTAGTGAAACACTTGGGGGTTCAAAGTTCTCACAACACATCTAGATAAGTTCCTTGGGAGGTCTAGTTTCCAATATGGGGTCACTTGTGGGGGGGTTGTACTGTTTGGGTACATCAGGGGCTCTGCAAATGCAACGTGAGGCCTGCAGACCAATCCATCTAAGTCTGCATTCCAAATGGCACTCCTTCCCTTCCGAGCTCTGCCATATGCCCAAACAGTGGTTCCCCCTCACATATGGGGTATCAGCGTACTCAGGATAAATTGGACAACAACTTTTGCGGTCCAATTTCTCCTGTTACCCTTGGGAAAATACAAAACTGGGGGCTAAAAATCATTTTTCTGAAAAAAAAAAGGAATTTTTATTTTCACGGCTCTGCGTTATAAACTGTAGTGAAACACTTGGGGGTTCAAAGTTCTCACAACATATCTAGATAAGTTCCTTGGGAGGTCTAGTTTCCAATATGGGGTCACTTGTGGGGGGTTTGTACTGTTTGGGTACATCAGGGGCTCTGCAAATGCAACGTGACGCCTGCAGACCAATCCATCTAAGTCTGCATTCCAAATGGTGCTCCTTCCCTTCCGAGCTCTGCCATGTGTCCAAACAGTGGTTCCCCCCCCACATATGGGGTATCATCGTACTCAGGACAAATTGGACAACAACTTTTGGGGTCCAATTTCTCCTGTTACCCTTGGGAAAATACAAAACTGGGGGCTAAAAATCATTTTTCTGAAAAAAAAAAAGGAATTTTTATTTTCACGGCTCTGCGTTATAAACTGTAGTGAAACACTTGGGGGTTCAAAGCTCTCAAAACACATCTAGATAAGTTCCTTAGGGGGTCTACTTTCCAAAATGGTGTCACTTGTGGGGGGTTTCAATGTTTAGGCACATCAGGGGCTCTCCAAACGCGACATGGTGTCCCATCTCAATTCCAGTCAATTTTGCTTTGAAGAGTCAAACGGCGCTCCTTCCCTTCCGAGCTCTGTCATGCGCCCAAACAGTCGATTACCCCCACATATGGGGTATCAGCGTATTCAGGACAAATTGCACAACAACTTTTAGGGTCCAATTTCTTCTCTTACCCTTGGGAAAATAAAAAAATTGGGGCCGAAAAGATCATTTTTGTGAAAAAATATGATTTTTTATTTTTACGGCCCTGCATTATAAACTTCTGTGAAGCACTTGTTGGGTCAAAGTGCTCACCACACATCTAGATAAGTTCCTTAAGGGGTCTACTTTCCAAAATGGTGTCACTTGTGGGGGTTTCAATGTATAGGCACATCAAGGGCTCTCCAAACGCAACATGGTGTCCCATCTTAATTCCAGTCAATTTTGCATTGAAAAGTAAAATGGCGCTCCTTCCCTTCCGAGCTCTGCTATGCGCCCAAACAGTGGTTTACCCCAACATATGGGGTATCAGCGTACTCAGGACAAATTGCACAACAACTTCTGTGGTCTAATTTCTTCTCTTACCCTTGGGAAAATAAAAAAATTGGGGGTAAAAAGATCATTTTTGTGAAAAAATATGATTTTTTATTTTTATGGCTCTGCATTATAAACTTCTGTGAAGCACTTGTTGGGTCAAAGTGCTCACCACACATCTAGATAAGTTCCTTAAGGGGTCTACTTTCCAAAATAGTGTCACTTGCGGGGGTTTCAATGTTTAGGCACATCAGGGGCTCTCCAAACGCAACATGGCGTCCCATCTCAATTCCAGTCAATTTTGCATTGAAAAGTAAAATGGCAATCCTTTCCTTCCGAGCTCTGCCATGTGCCCAAACAGTGGTTTATCCCCACATATGGGGTATCTGCGTACTCAGGACAAATTGTACAACAACTTTTGGGGTCCATTTTCTCCTGTTACCCTTGGTAAAATAAAACAAATTGGAGCTGAAATAAATTTTGTGTGAAATAAAGTTAAATGTTCATTTTTATTTAAACATTCCAAAAATTCCTGTGAAACACCTGAAGGGTTAATAAACTTCTTGAATGTGGTTTTGAGCACCTTGAGGGGTGCAGTTTTTAGAATGGTGTCACACTTGGTTATTTTCTATCATATAGACCCCTCAAAATGACTTCAAATGAGATGTGGTCCCTAAAAAAAAATGGTGTTGTAAAAATGAGAAATTTCTGGTCAGCTTTTAACCCTTATAACTCCCTAACAAAAAAAAATTTTGGTTCCAAAATTGTGCTGATGTAAAGTAGACGTGGGAAATGTTACTTATTAAGTATTTTGCGTGACATATCTCTGTAAGGGCATAAAAATTCAAAGTTCGAAAATTGCGAAATTTTCAAAATTTTCACCAAATTTCCATTTTTTTCACAAATAAACGCAAGTTATATCGAATACATTTTACCACTATCATGAAGTACAATATGTCACAAGAAAACAATGTCAGAATCGCCAAGATCCGTTGAAGCGTTTTAGAGTTATAACCTCATAAAGAGACAGTGGTCAGAATTGTAAAAATTGGCCCGGTCAAGTGCAAACCACCCTCGGGGCTTAAGGGGTTAAAGTTGATAATTTTGTATTTCCCACAAATGTTGTTATAAATATGTAAATGGCCCTTGGCAGGAAAAAGATCATCCCCTCCCTAAACTGGTCATTACAAAGACGCTAATTTTTGCAATATATCAGTTTAGACAGGCTTTGTTGGTTTAGAGTTTATTTTACAAGAAAGAGTTTGGTGTAACTGATTAATTTAGTTGACAAATTGTCTTTATAGAATAGTAGCAAACCTTTAGCTGTGAGAAATATTAGATCTGCAGATATAAACCTTTGGGTATAAACAGTATTGTGTTATATTAAGTGACAGGAAGCAGAGGTGAAAATGCTGAGGAGTTTAAATATGTATTAATGGAAATAGAGGAATTACTGGGTTGCAGATCTTTATTAAAGAGAATCTGTCAGCAGGATTTAACTCCCCAAACCATTTATATGGGCATATTGTAGCTCTTTCAAACACAAGTCCAGCAATACCTTTACATGGAAAAGGGCAGTAATGCATAAAAGGTAAAAAAATTTTCAAAGTCCTGACATTACTCCCTCCTTAGAAGCGGCCTCAGGACCTGGTTTCTCAGGGAATCTTTGATGAAAACGAGAGATCTTCTGTTGCGCATTGATGTTTTCCACAGGTTCCCAAGAGTCTTCCTCAGGGGGATATCCCTGCCATCTTATCAGATATTGGAGCCAATTCCTGCGAATCCTGGAATCAATAATTTCCTCTACCACAAATTGTTCTTGCCCATCAATCACCACAGGCTGTGGAGGTGGCACAACACATCCCTGGAAGGTATTAGGAAGATACAGGCTTTAGTAAAGATACATGAAAAACTGGGTGTACCTTCATAGTCCTAGGCAGCTTCAGATGGCAGGCCACAGAGCTCACAATACCGTTGATCTTGAAAAGGCCAATGAATTTCTGTCCAAGTTTTTGTGAAGGAACGTTTAACTTCAGATTCTTAGTTGATAACCACACGGAATCTCCTACCTTGAACATGGGTGCAGGTTTACGGAATCAGCCGATCTCTTATAACGTTCTTGAGCCGTGGTCAGGGATTCCTTCAGAACCTCCAGATTTTGCCTCATCTCAGTCAGCCTTTCCTCAACTGCTGGAACCGGAGAATTAATTGGAGACCTAGGTAAGGTACATGGATGATAACCCAGATTGGCAAAGAAAGGAGTGAACTTAGTGGAGGCGCTCTGAGAATTGTATGAAAATTCGGCTAACGGCAGTAATTCCAACCAATCATCTTGGAGATGGCTAACATAGCATCTTAGATATTGTTCCAACGTCTGGTTGGTACGCTCAGTCTGACCATTTGTCTGGGGATGGTAAGCGGAAGAGAGACAGACATTAATATTGAGTGCAGAGCAAAACTCCTTCCAGAATCTTGAAGTGAACTGTACTCCACGGTCAGAGATGATCTCATCCGGGACCCCATGCAGCTGGAAGACATTCTGAATAACTAAGTTCACTTAGCTGAGGGGAGGCCGGTGCATGGAACAAAATGAGCAGCTTTAGTCAGGCGATCAACTACTACCATGATCGTATTCATGCCCCCAGATGTAGGCAGCTCCACAATAAAGTCGATTCATATAGACCCCCAAGGTTGGGACGGAACAGGTAACGGTTGCAGGAGAACCGTAGGTGCCACACGAGGAGTCTTGTAACGAACACATACCTCGCAAGAGAGAACATAGTCCTTAGTATCCTTCAGGCAAGTTGGCCACCAGAAGAATCGGCTCCGGAACTCTTGTGTCTTCTGTACCTCCCTGTGACCAGCCAAATTTGAGTCATGTACCAACTTGAGGATCTGCAGACGGACGGCCTCAGGGATGTAGATACGTCGATCTCTGAACCACATGCCACCCTTAAAGACAAGATTAATATCCACAGGTGGGTTGGCCAGAAATACATCACCATCAAAAGCCTCCTTGCACTTCTTCCACAAGTCCTGATCGTGGATAACTCCGATAAAATTGACATCAGATAGAATGGTCTTGGACAGGGCTCCAGGTACGGAATCCGCAGCATGGATTCGGGATAAAGCATCAGCCTTCCCATTACGAGAACCTGGACGGTACGAGATAACAAAATTAAATTGATTTAAAAATAAATTCCAACGAGCCTGACGAGGAGAAAGACATCTAGCGGATCTGAGGAAATCTAAATTGCGATGGTCAGTAAGCACTACGATCTGTTGTGCAGCTCCTTGCAGATGATGCCTCCATTCCTTGAAAGCCGCAATAATAGCCAGCAATTCCTTGTCTCCCACATCGTAATTCTTCTCTGCTGAGGTTAGTCTATGGGAAAAGAAAGCACAAGGATGTAGCAGACCCTTCGCTCCAGTTCTTTGGGAGAGAATAGCCCCCAAAGCATTATCAGAAGCGTCCACCTCCACAATGAAAGAAAGTGTTGGATCTGGGTGTATTAACAGCAGTGCTGAGGTGAAACAGATCTTAAGCCGATCAAAAGCTTCTTGAGCCTGTGATGACCACTTAAAGGGCTTTTCCTTCTTTGTCAAGGAAGTAATGGGATGGACAATATCAGAAAAATTTCGAATAAAACGTCTGTAGAATTTTGCAAAACCAATAAAACGTTGCACCTCCTTAACGTTCTTGGGTACCGGACAGTCAAGGATAGCCTGAATCTTACCAGATTCCATGTTCAGCCCCTGGGGAGAGATGATATAACCTAAGAACTGTATCTCAGACCGATGGAACTCGCATTTCTCCGGCGTGATATACAGATGGTTCTCTTTCAGACGTCTTAAAACAGCCTTGACATGTTGTTCATGTTCCTGTAAAGAGTCAGAAAAGATTAGAATATTGTTCAAATAGATCACCACAAACTGGTCCAACAAATCTCTGAAAATAGTAGTTACTCACCGATAACAGTGTTTCTCTGAGCCCATGACGGCACCACGGAGAGAGGGGATCCGCCCACCAAGGACAGGAAACCTACAGATAAAAAGGCGGTACCTCTCTCCTGCATCAGTTGTTTACTAGAGAACGATGGGAGACTATGAAAAGAGACTTATTTATTTAACATTACTTAATTGAGATACCGCGTGACTATTTACACTATTAGCATAAGGCACTATATTTCTGTGCACACCCAAGAAGTGAAGGGAGGGAATGTACGGGTGCCGTCATGGGCTCAGAGAAACACCGTTATCGGTGAGTAACTACTATTTTCTCTGACGCCCATGACGGCACCACGGAGAGAATTGCAGAGATTTGTACATTAGGGAGGGACCACCGCTTCCAGAACCCTTTTACCAAAGGTAAGGTCCGAAGAGGAGGTAAGGTCCAATCTATAGTGCCTATAGAAAGTGGACGGTGAAGACCAGGTAGCAGCTTTACATATCTGCTCAATAGAAGCTCCGGCCTTCTCCGCCCAAGAGGTTGCCACTGCTCTTGTTGAGTGCGCCTTGATATTTCCCGGGACGGGTACGCCACTCGATGAGTATGACAGGCTGATGGCTTCTGTAATCCACCTTGCCAGGGTGCCCTTAGATGCTTTCTTCCCCTTCCGGGGGCCCTGGAAACACACAAAGAGAGAGGTATCCTCCCTACTCTCCCTAGTGGCTTCTATGTAATGCATCAGGCATCTCCTCACATCTAATGTATGCAATGCCTCTTCCTCTTTGTTTTTGGGATTAGGACAGAAGGAGGGCAGAGATATTTCTTGCGTCCTATGGAAACGGGATGCCACTTTTGGGAGATATGCTGGGTCAATTTTCAGGATGACCCTATCATCGAGGATTTGCGTGAAAGGGGGGTTAGCGGATAGGGCCTGGATATCACTGACTCTACGTGCGGAAATGAGAGCAACGAGCAAGGAAGTTTTAAGGGATAAGATTTTCCGTGAGTAGTGCCTTTCTTACGGGTTTCTTCCATTCTTTCTTAATTAAAGCCTGGATTTTTTCATTAAGGGGGAAGGCCCTTCTCTTTTTTTGGTCGAGCCCCCCGAACATTATGTCCTGAACAGATTTTTTGGGGTGAGAGTCTGCCAACCCCATAGTGCTTCTGACAGCCTTAACCAGACTGTCTGTTTCTTCTAAGGGAAAGCAACTACGCCCTCCAGAGGACGAGGATGATGATGATGAGGCCGAGGAGGAAGAAGAGGTGGAGGTGTCTGAATCCATATCCTCCCCTGAATCCCCGGACTCAGGAGACGGGGATCTGTGCTTGGTCTTCCTCCGCTTTTTCCCCCCTTTAAGGGACTTAAAGGTCTCTTCTACCTGGACTTTGATCAGGTTTTTAAGGTCCGCTGCGAACCCGGGGAGGCCCTCTGACAATGTCTGTTGGATACAAACACTGCAAAGTTTCTTTTCCCACGAAGATGGAAGATCTTCTCTACACAGAGCACAAATCTTATGCTTAGACTTGCCTGTGCATTTCTTCCCCTATAGTGAGGAAGCACAAAGATAGGCCCTCACTATCACTAACTTTCACGTAGATCACTTACCACCTTATGGACCCATAAATACCGGTTGGGAGTGATCCAATGTCGGTCTATCCTTAGAGCCGGACGCTGTGCTGGACTCCTTGCTGCGCAGTGATCCAGAACGCCCTTTACCGGTATCCTGGTGCCCTTTCTGGGGACATTGCTTCTGCTGCTGCTGTGGCGGCGGCGGTGGAGATGCCCTGGACAGGGGAGATGCCTGTTCGACGTCTCTCATGACTGGTGAGCGCTGGTCGGTCTCCATAGGAAGCGTCTGCCCCCATGTGTGTGCTCACTAAATAGCGGTGGAAGGCGCCATTTTTTTTATTTTTTTTTCAAATATTCCCGCGCATGCGCAGCTCCGGCGCGATCGCACAGAATCTGGTGCCTGCGCCGATCGCCGTATGTAGCGAGTCCGCGAGCGCGGCTGCACAGCCAAGTCCCGCGCCTGCGCGGCTCATTTAGCCCTGAGTGCGCGCGCCGACGAGAATCCCGGCGCGAGCGGTGCCGCAGCCAGCCGCGCGTGCGCAGAGACTCCTCCTGATAAAATCACGGGGAATCTCGCACGTGCACAGCAGAATCCAAGATCATCACCTTACCTTCTTGCTGGCTTCCCGGAACCCCCAGGAACTACAGCCTGCAGACTTACGCAGGAGGAACAAGATGTTGGCTCCTATCCACAGAGGGACCCCCCTTGGATAATGCTGCTGCCGGTGAGTCTTACCTAGAGAGGCGGCCATAGACCAGCCACCTCTCTCCGCGCACCCTAAAGGCCTACTAGCCCCACCGGTGGCGCTTCGGGTCACCACACCAGCCGAGGCAGGGGGGCCCCTGCTGCCTGAATCGAGCTGATTGGCCCCGGCATTGTCCACGACGAATCTTCTCTTGACGACACCACGGAGGTGAATCTGTAGGTCTCCCATCAAGGACAGGAAACCAACTGATGCAGGAGAGAGGTACCGCCTTTTTATCTGTAGGTTTCCTGTCCTTGGTGGGCGGATCCCCTCTCTCCGTGGTGCCGTCATGGGCGTCAGAGAAAATGTAATTAGCAAGGTGTTGAAACGTTGCAGGGGCATTACAAAGCCCAAAGGGCATCACAAGAGATTCAAAGTGTCCATACCGGTGTAATACTATTGTAGGAACTCTAGGATTCTGGTAGCGTGGGGCAATGAACAGACAGAGACGAGTTTCTTTAGTGCAAATAGTGTATTTGTAACACAGCAATAACACACAAAACAATATACTGATAACCCGCAATGAAACAAGTCCCTTAACCATATACAGCAAATCAGAAGAGTTCTTAGGACAAGTTCTTGGCAAGGTGAGTGTGACGGGTGACGTGCAGATCCAAAACACAGTTGGTGCAGAAAGAGTCAAATCCGGGTAAGTAGTAAACACAGGGAAGTCCAGAAACAAGTCCTCAGGTTAATCCCAGGTGTGGCATGAACACGAGTAAGTCCAGAAACAAGTTCTCAAGTTGATCTCAGTTGTGGCATAAACACGGGTAAGTCCAGAACAAGTTCACATTAAAGTATTATACTGGTGTAATTTCCAGTAGCTCCCATCGGGGGGAGTAAATAAGGATTAAGTAGCAAACACAGTCTAAGTCCAGCAGCAAAGTTCCAAAACACAGTTCCAAAACAGAGTTCTTACCCGGAGTAGTGAACCAAGGGTTAAGTTCCAAAGCCAACAGACTGAGAGTGTAACTTACATAGGCAGAGAATGTCCAGAGCCACGGGTCGAAGTACAGAAAACAAGCAGCTGAGCTGAAGGAGAAACAGAAGCAGAATACTCCAGCAAAGAGGCTGACACCTGACCCGGGTTTTAAACAAATGAACAGGAAGTAGGGCAGACAAAAGCAGCAAACTCCATCTTAACAAAGGGCAAAATCATTCACAAGGTAACTTGGAAAACCTGGAATACAGACAACCGGCATCTGAATGCTGTCTTCCACTCATCCCCTGGATGAATACGCACCAAATTATAAGCCCCACGAAGATCCAGTTTAGAGAACACCTTAGCATGGCAGACTATTTCCAGTAATTTGGGAATCAGAGGCAAAGGGTAACGATTCCGTACGGTTACCTTATTGAGCTCTTGATCGTCCACACAGGGTCTCAGGAACCCATCCTTCTTCTTTACAAAAAATATAGGTGCCCCTGCTGGTGAAGAAGAAGGACGTACGAAGCCTTTGGCCAGATTTTCATCAATATACTCCTTTAAGGCTTGAAGCTCAGGTGCCGCCAAAGGATATACTTTACCAAAAGGAATAGCTGCCCCAGGAAGCAACTCAATGGGACAGTCATAATGCCTGTATGGAGGAAGCTGATCTGCATTCTTCTTGTCACAGATGTCAGAGAACTCTTTATATGCTGAAGGTAAAGTAAATACCTGTACCGGTGGTTCCGTAGCTGTGGACTCCGGGACAGCTTCAGTTAATGCTGAGTTGCTCCTTGTTGGAAAGATAATCTCCTTGGTCTCCCAGTTGAAGTTGGATTCTGAGAACGCAGCCAAGGGATGCCAAAAATCACAGGAAAATGAGGAGAAGAAATTAACAAGAAAGAGAGTTGCTCTTGATGATTAGGCTCCAACAAAATCTCAAGGGGTGCGGTCTCCTGATCCACAGGCCCGGAGATTAAAGGTGACCCATCCACTGTTTCCATGGTAATTGGAGAGGCTCTTTGCTGAATTTCAATACCATGTTCCTTGGCAAATGCGATATCCATAAAATTGCCACCTGCACCAGAGTCAATCATAGCTGCACTGGAAATCCACTGTCCTGTACACAGGATCTTAATTGGGAGAGAACAGTGAGAGTTCTTTTCATTTAGCTCCTAGAAAGTGAATGGAATACAGCGTTTAAAGGCAGGCTACATTCAGAGATGTCAGATTCATCATCATAGTTGTCATACTCCCCTACTGCTGCTAGCACCTTGTTAGGCCGCTTGGGACAGTTGATTAGAAAGTGGTCAGACTGGCCGCAGTAGAAACATAGACTTTCTCGAAGGCGATGCTCCCGGCGCGCATTACTCTCGCGCCTCTGAACAGAATCAATTTGCATGGGCACCTCCTCTACCTCTCGAGATGTTTTACCTGCAGGCTCTTTGGAAGGAAGGGAAAAGTTAGAAATACGGTTATATGCAGCAAACTTCTCCTGCCTACGCTCAGTAAGGCGAATGTCAATGCGCACACAATGCTGTATAAATGTTTCTAGCTCTTGTGGTGATTCAAAGCGAGCTAATTCATCCTTTACAATGCTAGACAGACCCCTTTTAAAAATAGGTAATTGTGCATAACTGTCCCAATTAGTATCTACCGCTAATCTCCTGAATTCAGTAGCATACTCAATAACAGAACGTTTAGCCTGGCGTAAAGACAATAAAGCAGATTCAGCGGTTGCACGGCGATTAGAATCATCAAACATTAATGCCATAGCGGCCAAAAAATCGTCCAAATTATTTAACCGCGGGTCACGAGACTCAATCATCAGATTCGCCAAGGCGAGCACTCGTGCGGTCAGCAGCATTATTACACACAATACTTTGGAGCTACCGTGTTTCCCCGATAGTAAGACACCCCCGATAGTAAGACATAGTGGGGGTTTTAGCGGGGTCGGCTAATGTAAGACGCACCCCGAAAGTAAGACATAGTAAACTGTACGTTGGAAAAATATAAGCCATAGTACCGGTACCTTTTGTTGCATTACCATATTTTTCCGCTGCCCGGAATCAGAGCTGGGAAACCACGTGGTCCCGATGATTAAGTGCAGTGAATATTCATTAGCGGCTCCCCGCCCATCAGCTGAGCGGTGAGCCAGGAGCAGCAAATGAATGCTGCACTTAAGAAGGGACACACTTGGCTTCCTCAGCTGCTGATTCCTGCAGCAGCTGGGGAGATTTGTGTGTCCGGGGGAGGAGGAGGCAGCAGCAGGGGCCAGGAGATCGCTGCATACCTGCCTGCCATGCTCGGACACCGAGTGTTGTGCACACACAGGACCTGTGATGATGTAAGAAGTGGGCGGGCTGGAGCGTCACATGGCAGCTCAGAGCCCTCCCTCTTCTTGACATCATCACAGGTCATTCAGGCTCTCCACTAGAATCTGCAGCTTCCTCATAACCTGTGCTGTGGAAAGGCAACAAGAGGGAGGTCCAGGGGCCGCCGGAGGGGTGAGTATATCCATATTTTTTATTTTAATTCTTTATTTTTTACATGAATATGGACCCCAGGGCCTTTAGGAGAGTTTCCTCTCCTTCAGACCCTGGGAACCATCCTGGATACATTCCGATACTTGCGTCCCATTGACTTGCATTGGTATCGGGTATCGGTATCGGCGATATCCGATACTTTTTGGATATCGGCCGATACCATCCGATACCGATACCTTTGAGTATCGGAAGGTATCGCTCAACACTACTTACGGCGCAATCGCAATATACGGCGCAATTTTCCAATATAAGACATACCCCAAAAGTAAGACATAGTGGGACTTTTGAGTGGTAAAAGAATGTAGGACACTGTCTTACTTTCGGGGAAACACGGTATCATTAGGAAAATGGTCAGCATGCACATCAAAATATAGCATACATTAATTTCACAAAGCCACGAAATTTGTCGCGATCACCATTAAGTCTGAATGGGGGCAACTTAGGTGGGCCAGCTGGTGGCGGTTGCCTAGAGGGTAAAGTCGCTTGTGCAGCCATTTGCGTGCTTATGTCCTGAAAAGCCCGTCCATACTGGGACTCTATGACAGCAAGTTTGTTTTTCTGGGCTGCCATGCGGGTGCTTAAGTCCTGCAAAGTTTGTCCAAACACTTGTTGATTGTGTTCAAAGCTTCCAAACTTCTTTTGCAGACCTTCCACATCTTTCTGCAGTGATCTAATTATGGAGAACACCTGCTCTAGTCTGCTTTCTGCAGTCATTGTTCCAGCAGTCTCCTCTTTTGAGGCTAGAGTATCCAGTAAAGATTATAAGGGATAACTCAGGAGACTCTTTTCATGGAACAAGACAACTACAGGACACAGTTTTATATGTGGTAAAGTCTATATTATCACACAGTGATTCAAACAGGTGCAGAGAGAAACTCAAGTCCACAACACTTGGTGTAAATATTAAACGCAGCTTAACAGTCTGTAGGAAACTTCATAGGAAAATGCAATCACGCAGAAAGTTTATGAAGCACAATTATTCTTGAGGATACTTGACGCAAATAAGTCCTTGGTAGTCCAAACACAGATAGATATGCTTATAAGGCAGTTCAAATAATATCTTAGCACAACCAGGGAGGCCTGGGTAAAAGTCTCAGGTTTAAGCAGAGCAGCAACAGCTTACATGTCCAGCAAATGCAGATGGAAACACAAGCAGCCAGATGGAGGATTACTGGAAACCGATGTATGCAGCAGAAACTCAGAGCTGAGTAGCAGGATCTCCACACAGGTTCACAGGAGCAGGTGCAGTTGCAAAGCCAAGGAGTCATCAGGAGATGGATGCAAGGCAGAATACTCTAGCACAGACTAAAGGCTGGGGTGGGGTTCTTTACTGTAAGAGCAGTGAGACTATGGAACTCTCTGCCGTATGATGTTGTAATGAGTGTTTCATTACTTAAATTTAAGAGAGGACTGGATGCCTTTCTGGAAAATTATAATGTTACAGGGTATATACACTAGATTCCTTGATAGGGTGTTGATCCAGGGAACTTGTCTGATTGCCGTATGTGGAGTCAGGAAGGAATTTTTTGTGGAGCTTACTCTTTGCCACATGGGTTTTTTTTGCCTTCCTCTGGATCAACATGTTAGGGCATGTTAGGTTAGGCTATGGGTTGAACTAGATGGACTCAAAGTCTTCCTTCAACCTTAATAACCATGTTACTATAAAACACGGACGTTTTTTGCTTACGAGAAAAATCACTGATGTCTGAATGAGTCATATCTGTTTAAAGAAGTGAGCTCTTTGATTTTGTGATGATTCATCTACTTTCTGCATGAATACATGAGGTGTCAGTGATCACAGTCCCTGTACAATGTCATGTCTGAAAACTGAAGCCCAGTGGACTCGTCACAATTCCCATAACACAGACTGGTGAATGAAATAGAGCACTTAATTAATGTAGCAGAACAGACTTGGAGGAGCAGCCGCTCTGTCTGTTTCCAATTTTCATATTGAGGTTAAGTAGCGTGAGATAAAATTGTTTTCTTTACAAAAAAGAACTGGCAGAGAAAGAGCATTAAACATAGGATCTAAAAATACCTCTTCTTCTGAACTGGCCTTTTATGAAGTACGCTTTTAGACCTAGCTGTGATCCATATGGGGCAGGGGTGGGCAATTATTTTTCCTGAGGGGCCACATGAGAGACCGTGATTGTTGTGGATGGCCGAACCAATAGGCTGAAATTAATTCTGCTCAATATTATCAATGTATTAATTATAATTATATTATTGATAATTATATTAATTGTATCACTGAATATTGAGCAGAATTAAGTATGCTGACACCCCCTATATATCATTTGAACCCCAATACAGCTCCTTCTATATATCATATAAGTCACCCCACAGCCCATAATATACTGTAAGAGCCCTCACACAGCCACTCCATACACAGCATGAGACCCCCACAGTCTCCCTATATACAGCATGAACCCCACACAGCCTCCACATATAAAGCATGAGCACCACACAGCCTCCCTATATACAGCATGAGCCCCACAAAGCCTCCCTATATATAGCATGAGACCCACACAGCCTCCCTATGTGGCGCCCCAGGGTCCTGGTCGTCACAGTGGTATTGCTTTCCTCTCGGGGAGAGTGATGCTACGTTTGGAGGCAAAAAAGGATAACTGCATCCAGGTACCACAAACATGCAACACTTCACACTCCAGGCCACCAGGAGGAGCTCCTGCTCCTATTTATTAGGTCACTCCCCACATATATATAACTGGTAGTTTGTAGGGAAAGTTAGTCAGTTCCAGACAGAAGTTGGTTGGTGGCTGAGCTTGGCTCAGCTAGTTCCAGACAGCCGTCTGAGGAGGATAGAAGGTTCACGGAGCTGAGCACGCCCACAGAGCTGCAGCTCCCAGAAAGAGACATTGAGGGCCGAATTGTTTGCAGCGAGCGTGCAGGAGAGGATGCACAGGAGAGGATACCAGAAGGGGACCAGCCTCAAGCAGGCTGCCTCCTTCTGGGGCGCAGAAACGCCGGTACCCGGAACACTGAGGTTGTGAGGACCTCTACGCCTTACAGCAAAGACCGGCAGGACAGCTAATTGCACGTTAACTGTCCGCACCTACACCCAGGAGGCACGGTGACACCCATAGAGCCGGGTCATCTAAGAGATCATATAAACAGGCTCAAGTCACCAGTCATACGGGTTTTGTCCTATCCTATCCGGGGGACAGAGAGAGAGATAACATCTGTGAGGACCATATGTGAAGCCATAGGCAGTAAGGGACTACACCCCTACAGCGCAAAGGAAGGCTTTTATTCTCCACCTGGACAAGGGGACTCTGGACTTGCCTCCAAACTGGCCAGACCCTGCCTGCCCTGTGGTCTGGTGCCCTGGACTGCGGATGCTGAAGCCTTCAGTAAAGGTAAAGAGACCGCAACCCTGTGTCCTCGTTCTTTTCCACGCTACTCACCATTCACCATCTATACACCGGGAAGCCCTGGGGATACACTTCACCTGTGGGAAGGTATACCATCTAGTTGCCATAACATCACCCCAGCGGACCCCTTAAAGCAGCTTCGTCACCCTGACCGAATACCACAGGTGGCGTCACGAACAAAAACTTTATCCCTTTAAAGACCTTTCCCTTTTATACGGACGTCCCAGGGCCACGGACCGGGTCAGCCACCGTGACATCCCCCCTGGGAACCGCAGGACCCGGTACCGAGTAACCCCTTGCCCTGACAGGGCGCTCCACCTATATACAGCATGAGCACCACACAGCCTCCCCATACACAGCATGAGACCCACACAGCCTCCCCATATACAGTATGAGCACCACACAGCTTCCCTATATATAGCATGGGCCCCACACAGCCTCCCCATATAAAGCATGAACCCCGCACAGCCTCCCTATATACAGCATGAACCCCACACAGCCTCCCCATATACAGCATCATCAGCTATACACAGCTTCCCTATATACATGAGCCCCACACAGCCTCCTTATATACAGCATGAGCCCCACACTTCTTCCTTATAAACAATGTGAGCCCCATGCAGCCTCCCTATATACAGCATGAGCCCCACACAACCTCTTTGTATACTGCATGAGCCCCACACAGCCTCCCCATATACACCGTGATCCATACACAGCTTCCCTATATATAGAATGAGCCCCACACAACCTCCCTATATATAGAATGAGCCCGGCACAGCCTCCCGATATACAGCATGAACCCCACACAATCTCCCCATATACAGCATCATCAGCCATACACAGCTGCCCTATATACATGAGCCCCACACAGCCTCCCTATATACAGCATGAGCCCCACACAGCCTCACTATATACTGCATGGGCCCCACACAGCCTCCCTATATACTGCATGAGCCCCACATAGGCTCCCTACTTACAGCATGAGTTCTACTCAGCCTCCCTGTACACCGCATGAGCCCCACAAAGCCTCCCCATGTCCAGGATGAGGCCACCATAGCCTCCCCATGTCCAGGATGAGACCTCCATAGCCTCCCCATGTCCAGCATGAGACCCCCATTGCCTCCCCATGTCCAGGATGAGGCCACCATAGCCTCCCCATGTCCAGGATGAGACATTCATAGCCTCCCCATGTCCAGCATGAGACCCCCATAGCCTCCCCATGTCCAGCCAAACATCCCATACACATGAAAAAAAGAACACCACATACTCACCTCAGTCCCATCCCCCATCGTTCTGCTTCTGTTCCTGTCTCCGCTGCGCTAACTATCCTCATTACACAGCTGATGCGATGAAATTATGTCATTGCATGAGCTGTTTCACATGCTGATTGGTGGAGGAAGTGGCCGGAGGCCCTCCTCTACCAATGAAGTCAGCACAGATGAAGACAGCGGAGACAGCGAGCGGGTGAGTGTGGGAGGGCATGGTGCAGCCCATAGCCCACTGTTTTCTAGCTCCTCAGCTTTTTCAGTCCATTTACTGGACGGGGACAGCCAGAGGGCCAGATGTGGCCTGCAGGCCACACTTTGCCCAGGTCTGATATGGGGGGTACTATGTAGGCTTCCAGCTTCTTGAAGCAACATTATGGTTGTTTTTTAAGCTGGTAAAATGTTGCCACCTTTGAATTCTGTGCTTAAATGCCTGCAATATCATATGTGATGTGAATGTTACAAAACATCTGTAAAGAGTCAGTTAACCAAAAATGTACATAATTAGCCTTGTCTGTCACCAGATTTCTGTCACCTAATCTGAGAGCAGCATAATGTAGAGACAGAGACCCTGATTTCAGCAATGTCATTTTCTAGGCTGCTTCACGTAGTTTTGATGAAATAACAGTGTTATCAGCAGGAGATTATCACTAGAAGACGAGTTGCCTGGTGCATATAATCTTCCTCCTCTGTGTAACACCTCCAGTGAGTGGATGTGCCTTTTCTGAGTGGCTATGGGCTGCTATTTTTAGGCTTGGGGGCAATATACGTGGCACCTTACCAGCCTGAGAATGCCAGCCCCCAGCTATCAGCTTTAGCTTGGCTCATTTAAAAAAATGGGGGTACACCACGCCGTTTTTTATTTAATTATTATTTATTTAAATAATTTAAAAAACAGCATGGGGACCCCTCTATTCTTGATATCCAGCCTTGCTGAAGCTGACAGCTGAGGGTTGAAGATCCCAGCTGTCAGTTTTGCCTGGCTGGTTATAGAAAATACAAGAGAACACACGCCAGATTTTTTATTTATTTATTTATTTATAGCACAGGCGGCGGGTGATGAATACCCCCATCAGCCGCTGCCTGCTCTCACTGGTATTAGCAGCAGCAGGTGTAGGCTGATAAGAGTAATAGTCCTATCAGACGCCAACTGCTTTCACTGTTATCAGTTAAATATAACTCTCATCATTCTTCCCTGCTCATACTGATCGCTGGCAGAGCAGGGGAGAATAATGAGAGCAGCCTTCAGCACCCAGCATCGAGGAACAGCGATAACTGTACCGCTGCTTCCCTGGTGCCAGTGCTTGTGTTACTGATGTGGCACACGGGCATCATACAGTTGCCACGCGTGTGAGTCGCCCTACCAGGGCCTGGGGTACTCGGCACCGGGTCTGGTTGCAATTAAGGGGGTGGTCACGGTGGCAGCGACCCAGTCTGTGCCCTGGGCACTTACCGTATTTTCTGGTGTATAAGACGACTGGGCGTATAAGACGACCACCAACTTTTCCATATAAAATATGGAATTTGGGATATGCCCGCTGTATAAGACGGGGGTCATCTTATACGCCCAGTCATCTTATATGGCGTGTGGTTCCCAGGGTCTGAAGGAGAGGAGACTCTCCTTCAGGCCCTGGGATCCATATTCATGTTAAAAATAAAGAATAAAAATAAAAAATATGTATATACTCACCCCTCCGAGAAGCCTGGCTGTCACTGCTGCAAGCGTCTGCCTCCGTTCCTAAGAATTGCAGAGCATGAAGGACCCTCGATGACGTCGCAGTCCTGTGATTGGTCCGTGACCGCTCATGTGACCGGTCACCTGACCGTGATGTCATCGAAGGTCCTTCACGCTCTGCAATTATTAGGAACGGAGGCAGACGCTTACAGCGGTGACAGCCAGGCTTCTCGGAGGGGTGAGTATATACATATTTTTTATTTTTATTCTTTATTTTTTACATGAATATGGATCCCAGGGCCTGAAGGAAAGTTTCCTCTCCTTCAGACCCTGGGAACATCCAGGATCGCTCCCTGCACATGCCGTACCTGGCGTATAAGACGACCCCCGACTTTTGGGACAATTTTTAGGGGTTAAAAAGTCGTCTTATATGCCGGAAAATACGGTAAGTTAAGGGGAAAGGCGTTTAAAGGGTATTTTGCAATAGAGTTTATTCGTGATGCCACCTGTGGTTCTCGGTCAGAGGGACCAACGCTGCTTAAAGGGGTCCTCTGGGGTGATGTTGTTGCAGCAAGATGGTGACGTTTCCAACAGTTGAAGCGGGGTCCCCAGGGCTCCCAAGATGTATGGCCAGGATGGTGGCTTGCCAGTAAATAATGGAGGACACAGAGTTGCAGTCTTTACCTGGTTTACTGATGGTAGCACGCCTCAGTCCAGGGTACCGGCAACAGATGCAGAAGGAGTCCAGGCAGCCTGAAAACAAGTAGAAATCCCCTTGGCATGTCAGGCTGGGAGCCTTCCACTATGCTCTGGTTTTCTGGTCCCTTGCTACCTGTAGCTTGCTGGCAAGGTACCCCTTTCTCTCTCCTGTCCTGGGACAGTACCTGCACAGTAGGCAACTTGAGCTGTTCTCTTGGGGTCTCTGACAGGGTGACTCCAGAATCTAACTGCTGCTGTACCTCAGGTATGGTATGGGCAATTTATGTATAGTCCTATGCCCTCCAGTTCTGCTGTGGACCTAGCAGTTATCCACAACCTCGGGCTCCCGGTGCCTGGTTTCTGCGCTCTGGCTCACAAGAGGTCCAATCGCAGCTTCCTTAAGCTCCTAATCACTCCTCTGAGCTCCTTTCCTGTCTCTCGTCCCTCACAGACTGTCTTACTCCTCTTCCAGAGCAGGATGGATCACAGGGAAGTTCCCCTAAAGCATGGTTTTGAGCTCCCTCTTCTGGCCTGGAGTTAGAATGTGTTGTGTGTACAGCTTACCTGCCAAAGGTTTTTACAGTACTGGAAATATCATGACATGTGAAACAGGCCTCAGACATCAGTGTTTCTGGTACATGTGGTGACAGTTTTCACACGTACGAGAGACATTTACACACGTAGACCTCTTTCAAGTGAATGGGTTTGTGCACATGTCAGTGTGTTTCCACGGACCGGCACATGAGAATTAGCGGTACTGTTCGCACTGCTCCACACCACTGTCCCCTGCTCATGCTGCGATTAGCGCTAGCAGGGGACAATGTTAAGATGTGTATTCAACTGTTAGCAGCGAGAGCAGGCAGAGGCTGATGGGAGTATTCATCAGCCTCCACATGCGCTATAAATAAATATGAAATAAAAAATGACGTAGGATTCCTCTGTATATTTGATAACCAGCCACGCAAAATTTACAGCTGTGGGCTGCAACCTTAAGCTTGCAGCTTTAGCAAGGCTAATTATAAAAAATAGAGGGGTCTCCACGCTGTATTTTATAAGCTTGGGGCTTGTATTCTCAGGCTGAAAAGGGGCCATAGATATTGCCCCACTCAGCCTAAAAATAGTAGCCCATAGCTGTGCCAGAAAAGGTGCATCCATTAGATGCACAATTCTGGCAGTTTGCACAGCTCTTCCCAATTGCTCAGTAGTGATGGCAAGTGGAGTTCAGATTTGTGGGGTTGATGTCACCTTTGTATATCCAGGTGACATCAAGCCCAGGGGTTAGTAATGGAGAGGCATCTATAAAACGCCCCCATTACTAACTCCACAGTGAAATTGTAAAAAAAATACACACCCAGAATAAAGTCCTTTAATTGAAAGGATGACCCAGATTCCTTTAATGAATCTAAATAAAACCATACTCACCTCATTGCACAGCCCACAGAAGCCAATGTCCCCTGTAACAGAATTAAAATCATAACCAACAATATTCCTCACCTGTCTGCCAAGAAGATAATAATCCATTTGTCCCATAACATGTCTAACTCTGCTACATCTAGATGGCAGACTGCTTTGTTGCATGATGCGACTATACAACCTGCAATCCAATTTACACTCGAATATATTGGATTTTTTTTTACAATTTTCTATTATAAAATAAAGTATTTTACATTTTAAAATTAATTATTGATTGTTTTAGTCCTGGCATTCCTGGTTGCTTGTTGGATTCATATTTTGCCATTAATGTCTTTTGGGACCTATATCACTGATTTTCTTTTCAGGTTTTTGATGTATCAGTAGTGTGTGTGTTGCCTCCACGTGCCTGTATGACCTCCCTACAACACCTGGGCATGGTCCTAATGAGTTGGCGGATGTTCTCCTGAGGGATCTCCTCCCAGATCGGCAGGCACAGCTCCGTGTCCTTCTGTCTAGGCCTCTGACAGGATCCCACCCCTGTCAGGGACCACTCTGTCTGCAGCTCTTAGATGTTCCTCCTTCCCCTCTGGCTGCCTGACAGGTGCTGCCTGGGTGAAGCCCAGTCAGCTTCTGCCTAACTTCCTATCCAGACCACCAGTTTTACCTAATTGTGAAGAGTGCCCTACTAAATAGGAGCATAGCTCCCCCTGGTGGACTGGAGTGTGAAGTGTGTTGTGTTGTTTGTGATACCGGGTAAAGTGATCTCCTTTATTGCCTTCAGACGTAACATCACTCCCCCTGGTGGAAGAAAGACATTACTGCAGCTGCAGCGCCCCAGGGTCCTGGTCGTTGCAGTAATGTCTTTGATTATCTGATAGAGGAAATTATCCCTCCCCTAAAACGGGTTATATTTCTTAAACAATAAATTATCTTTCTTTACTTATCCAAGCTGGAACCCAAGTTTTTTCCAATTATTTGTTGATTTTCACAAATAATCACTCTTTCCTGATTCTATTCATCCACGCTGAGAACTTTTCATTCCCCTGGCAGTAATCCCAGAAGCCCTGCTGCTGGAATTGACACTGATGTCTGTATAAGTTTTTCAAGTAGTTATGACTGTTCACAACTCAACAAGGAGAGAACCTATTGATTATTTGATTCACCTATTTGCTTGACGTTATCACCTTATGTGGCGCTCTCCTTTTTTTCTTATGAAAGGTTTCTCCATCACTCTTTATTAGGAGGCTCATTTGAAGGGTTATCATTATCCTTCTAAAAGACCCCATAAATCTGCCATACAGTTCTAGAGGTATGGGCAGCCAAGATTTAAAGTGTACCTACTGTATAATTTTAACAACATTTCTGCTGTGTCTTAGTCAAGTCATTAACTCTGATAATTGGGGACTCCAAGTCCTGAGTGGAGGGAAACAGACCATGTAGACAGAATGTGTGCATACTGTAAACGATAGCAAAATACATTTTATGGATTATTGGAAAGTGAGAATAGAGGAAAAAAATGCACTGAAACTACTCCTGTTTAATGTGACTTCTTGATTGGATATACACCAGCAGGGCAAGGAGACCCATCACTTTCCAACAATCCATATTACTACATTGGATTTTCCACCCGTGGAGCTGTAACAGCTGGGAAATTGTTTCATTCCATGTCAGTGTTGTGTCTCAAACAACCAAATCTGGTGAGCGGAACCACATTGCAATAATACTGTTTTCTGGATAACACCCTATGGTGCTTATCTGGTTTCCTCAATCACTCCTCTAAAATACATTGTAGAAACTTTTCACCTGATGCCATTTGTCATAATAATCTTGATTCAGTCTTTGTTAATTGAGCAGGGGTGGTTCCATTCAGCAACTTCACTAGAGAAATAAAGTAAGGCGCAGCACCTACTAAAATCAATAGTAGGTGTTTCTCACAAAATTAGAATATCATCAAAAAGTTTATTTGTTTAAGTTTATTATATAGTTATTACAAACAGTGATCTATTTCAAGTGTTTATTTCTGTTAATGTTGATGATTATGGCTTACAGCCAATGAAAACCCAAAACTCATTATTAGTGTTGAGCGATACCTTCCGATATCGGAAAGTATCGGTATCGGAAAGTATCGGCTGATACCGTCAAAGTATCGGATCTAATCCGATACCGATACCCGATCCCAATGCAAGTCAATGGGACGAAAATATCGGAATTAAAATAAACCCTTTCCTTCCTTGTAGGTTCATTCTACATGAAGGAAAACAACTAAGAATAATGTAGGATGTATTGGGGGAGGTGGCGGAGACATTAAAGGCACAGAGGTTTAGCCCAATCAAATAGAATAGCAGGATTTTTTTTTTTTTATGACGTTCGCCGTTAGAAAGATTTTGACTATGTTATTTTTTTTTTTATTTTGTCAGATATTGATGTTTCACTACTTCCACGCCCTTCACCTTCTTTTTTACTTCTCCCACACTTTCTTCTTCATTATCCTCATCATCAGCTTCTTTGACATTAACTTCTTCACCTTATTCATCTTCTTCTTCATCTTCTACCTATTATTTTTTTTGTTACATTGTTCATATTCTTTTTATTTTACTATTATCTGCTTCATATTCAACTTCTTCATCATATTCTTATTTGTGACAGGCATTCCCGTAGTTGTTATCTATAAAAGTTTGAAGATTACACCTTCCGTTCTGCCTGTCACAAAAGAGTTACATTTGTCCGCGTTCAGTTTGGCCTGCAGCATCAGGCTTTATCCAGGGGCACCACGAGGAGGAACGGACTCACCCCCATACACTGCTTAGTCTTCTTTTGCTTATAATTTAGATAATATCTTTTGCTCTGATATTTAGTCTTATGCTTAATGTTCTTCTGCTCTTTGTTCTGCAGCCTCTTGTTCTTCTGCTTCTCGGTCTTCCAGGTCGTCGTCGTCTCCAGGGTCGTCGTCTCCGGGGTCGTCATCATCAGGGTGGTCTTCAGGGTCATCGTCTCCAGGGTCGTCGTCATCTCAGTGGTTGTCGTCTCTGGTGTCATCGTCATCTTAGGGGTGGTCTTCCGGGTCATCGTCTTTAGTCTCTTGAACTTGGAAATGTAGCAGAAGGTACAAGAAGGCTGAGAAAATGCCGAGAAACAGCTGATGGAACTGGAACTCGGATGGCTACCCGAAGGTCCAAGAGCCAATGGAACTACTGAGGACCAGCTGACGTTACTGGAACCCAGTTACTAAGCAGGAGGTACCCGTGCCTGAAAGCACTACCAAGGACCACCTGACGTTGGTGGAACTCGGATACCCAGAGGGAGGCACCTAAGCCAAAGGCTCTGCCCGGAACCAGCTGACGGTACTGGAACCAGGATGGGGAGCAGAAGGTACAAGAGCAAAAGACACTGCCGAGAACCAGCTGACGGTACTGGAACCCGGATGGGTAGCCGAATGTCCAAGAGCCAATGGAAATACCGAGGACCAGCTGACATTACTGGAATCCGGTTACTAAGCAGGAGGTACCCGTGCCTGAAAGCACTACCAAGGACCACCTGACATTGGTGGAACTCGGATACCCAGAGGGAGGCACCTAAGCCAAAGGCTCTGCCTGGAACCAGCTGACGGTACTGGAACCAGGATGGGGAGCAGAAGGTACAAGAGCAAAAGACACTGCCGAGAACCAGCTGACGGTACTGGAACCAGGATGGGGACCTATTCAAGCTTGTCTTCCTAAAGCCCCAACTAGCAGTGTTGGAGCAAAGGGTCAGCAGGGGGAGCAGAGTGTAGGCCGAAGCCTGCACTGGCGTCAGCTTTGGGTCTGTTGTGTCTGCGTGTGGCGTTTGCAGGACACGTTGCCGGCTACACAGCAGGGGAACAGCTGGCGGTGCTGAACCCCACTGACAGAGTGGCGTGTGTTTTGCTCTGTGCAGCCAGCACTTCCGGACAGCAACTAGCGGTGTTGGAGCCCGGGCTCTGCAGGTGGAGCATAGTGTAGGCCGAAGCCTAATTGAACCGATTTTAAAGGTAACCTTTAACCCCCCCTCAGGGGTTACAAACTACAAGAGCCACAGCTTGGGCAGCAGTAATGCTGCACAAGTCAAAGGTTGCTCTTTTAATTTTGCTCCTTGCACACGCAGAAAGAAACACGTATAACATTTAGGCCCTTAAGCAGTCAAACTGTTTTGGAGGCGTGAGTTCCCTTTGTAATGAGACGCAGCACAGCTGTCAAAAATCCCACCTTGGTGCTGGGCGCGGCCTCCTGAGCGTCGTTATTTGCTGCACAGGAGTCTGCGCTGTCGTGTTATCCCTTGGCCTTGCGCTGTTAGCGCTGCCCATCTTCTGACATCATTTAATGTTGGCCGGTGCGGTTCGCGATGACCATGAATCCCAGCCCCGCAGTGTCTTTACATTGTTAAAACACTGCGGGGCTGGGATTCATGGCCTGGTGCAGTACATATGTTCGCCTCTCACACTCGGGTCCTTACACCTGCTTCAGACTGTGCGGCGTCAGCTGATCCCTTGTCGCATGCCATGGCCATGAAGCCGCACAGTCTGAAGAAGGCCGAAGGAGATGAGGGACAGGCGAACATATGCACTGCTCATGCCCATCAATCACACCCTCGCAGTCAAAATAAATAAGACACCGAGGGGCGTTGTGTGGGCCAGGGCGGCCGCAGAGGCGCAGCCAGCCAAACAATGATGCCAGAAGACGGGCAGTGCTACCAAGGGGGTTGCAGCGTGTCATTACAAAGGAAAGTCACACCTCAGGGACGGTTTAATGGTCACAGAGGACACATTTTAGACGTGTTCAGTTCCACGTGTGCAAGGGGAATAAGTTTCTGAGCCACCTTGCACACATGCAGCATTACTGCTGTACAAGGTGGCTGTGAAACATACAAACGCCTGGGGGAGGGGGGACAGGTTCCCTTCAATTTCAGTTCTTGTGTCTGCGTGGCTGTTGCAGGACACGATGCCGGCTACACAGCAGGGGAACAGCTGGCGGTGCTGAACCCCACTGGCACATTGGCGAGGTGTTTGGCTCTTTGCAGCCAGCACTTCTGGGCCCCAACTGGCGTTGTTAGAGCCCAGGGTCAGCAGGAGGAGGAGAGGGAGTGGTGTGTAGGCCGAAGCCTGCACTGGTGGCAGCTTTGTGTCTGCGTGGCTGTTGCAAGACACGATGCCGGCTACACAGCAGGGGAACAGCTGGCGGTGCTGAACCCCACTGACAGAGTGGCGTGTGTTTTGCTCTGTGCAGCCAGCACTTCCAGACAGCAACTAGCGGTGTTGGAGCCCGGGCTCTGCAGGTGGAGCAGAGTGTAGGCCGAAGCCTAATTGAACCGATTTTAAAGGTAACCTTTAACCCCCCTCAGGGGTTACAAACTACAAGAGCCACAGCTTGGGCAGCAGTAATGCTGCACAAGTCAAAGGTTGCTCTTTTAATTTTGCTCCTTGCACACGCAGAAAGAAACACGTATAACATTTAGGCCCTTAAGCAGTCAAACTGTTTTGGAGGCGTGAGTTCCCTTTGTAATGAGACGCAGCACAGCTGTCAAAAATCCCACCTTGGTGCTGGGCGCGGCCTCCTGAGCGTCGTTATTTGCTGCACAGGAGTCTGCGCTGTCGTGTTATCCCTTGGCCTTGCGCTGTTAGCGCTGCCCATCTTCTGACATCATTTAATGTTGGCTGGTGCGGTTCGCGATGACCATGAATCCCAGCCCCGCAGTGTCTTTACATTGTTAAAACACTGCGGGGCTGGGATTCATGGCCTGGCGCAGTACATATGTTCGCCTCTCACACTCGGGTCCTTACACCTGCTTCAGACTGTGCGGCGTCAGCTGATCCCTTGTCGCATGCCATGGCCATGAAGCCGCACAGTCTGAAGAAGGCCGAAGGAGATGAGGGACAGGCGAACATATGCACTGCTCATGCCCATCAATCACACCCTCGCAGTCAAAATAAATAAGACACCGAGGGGCGTTGTGTGGGCCAGGGCGGCCGCAGAGGCGCAGCCAGCCAAACAATGATGCCAGAAGACGGGCAGTGCTACCAAGGGGGTTGCAGCGTGTCATTACAAAGGAAAGTCACACCTTAGGGACGGTTTAATGGTCACAGAGGACACATTTTAGACGTGTTCAGTTCCACGTGTGCAAGGGGAATAAGTTTCTGAGCCACCTTGCACACATGCAGCATTACTGCTGTACAAGGTGGCTGTGAAACATACAAACGCCTGGGGGAGGGGGGACAGGTTCCCTTCAATTTCAGTTCTTGTGTCTGCGTGGCTGTTGCAGGACACGATGCCGGCTACACAGCAGGGGAACAGCTGGCGGTGCTGAACCCCACTGACACATTGGTGAGGTGTTTGGCTCTGTGCAGCCAGCACTTCTGGGCCCCAACTGGCGCTGTTAGAGCCCAGGGTCAGCAGGAGGAGGAGAGGGAGTGGAGTGTAGGCCGAAGCCTGCACTGGTGGCAGCTTTGTGTCTGCGTGGCTGTTGCAGGACACGATGCCGGCTACACAGCAGGGGAACAGCTGGCAGTGCTGAACCCCACTGACACATTGGCTGGTGTTTTTCTCTGTGCAGCTAGCAGTACCGGGCAACAACTGGCAGTGAGAGCCCAGGGTCAGCAGGAGGAGAGGGAGCAGAGTGTAGGCCGAAGCCTGCACTGGCGGCAGCTTTGTGTCTGCGTGGCTGTTGCAGGACACGTTGCCAGCTACACAGCAGGGGAACAGCTGGCGGTGCTGAACCCCACTGACACATTGGCGGGTGTTTTTCTCTGTGCAGCCAGCACTTCGGGGCACCAACTGGCGGTGTTAGAGCCCAGGCTCTGCAGGGGGAGCAGAGTGTAGGCCGAAGCCTAATTGAACCAATTTTAAAGGTAACCTTTAACCCCCCCTCAGGTGTTACAAACTAGAAGAGCCACGCCTTATGCAGCAGTAGTGCTGCACAAGTCAAAGGTTGCTCTTTTAATTTTGTTCCTTGCACAAGCTGAATGAAACACGTACAACATTTTGGCCCTTATACAGTCAATCTGTCTTGGAGGCGGGAGTTCCCTTCGTAATGAGAGGCAGCACAGCTGGCAAAAATACCACCTTGGTGCTTGGCGTGGCCTCCTGAGCATCGCATTTTGATGTACAGGAGTCTGCGTTGTTGCGTTATCCCTTGGCCATGCGCTGCCCGTCTTCTGACATCATTTCATGTCGGCTGGTGCGGTTCGCGATGCCCATGAATCCCAGCCCCGCAGTGTCTTTACAGTGTTTCACACTGCGGGCCTGGCGCAGTACATATGTTTGCCTATCGCTCGTGTCCTTACACCTGCTACAGACTGTGTGGCATCAGCTGATCCCTTATCGCATGCCACGGCCATGAAGCCGCACAGTCTGAAGAAGGCGGAAGGAGCAGAGTGACAGCCTGGCGAAGATATGCACTGCTCATCCCCGTCAATCACACCCTCGCAGTCAAAATAAATAAGACATCGAGGGGCGTTGTGTCGGGCAGGGCGGCCGCAGAGGCGCAGCCAGCCAAACAATGATGTCAGAAGAAGGGCTGTGCTACCAAGGGGGTTGTTGCGTGTCATTACAAAGGAAAGTCACACCTCAGGGACGTTTTAATGGTCTCAGGGGACACATTGTGGACGTGTTCTGTTCCACGTGTGCAAGGAGAATAAGTTTATGAGCCACCTTGCACACATGCAGCATTACTGCTGTACAAGGTGGCTGTAAAACATACAAACACCTGGGGGAGGGGGGACAGGTTCCCTTCAATTTCAGTTCTTGTGTCTGCGTGGCTGTTGCAGGACACGATGCCGGATACACAGCAGGGGAACAGCTGGCGGTGCTGAACCCCACTGACAGAGTGGCGTGTGTTTGGCTCTGTGCAGCCAGCACTTCTGGGCCCCAACTGACGGTGTTAGAGCCCAGGGTCAGCAGGAGGAGTAGAGGGAGCAGAGTGTAGGCCGAAGCCTGCACTGGCGGCAGCTTTAGGTCTGTTGTGTCTGCGTGGCTGTTGCAGGACACGTTGCCGGCTACACAGCAGGGGAGCAGCAGGCATTACTGAACCCCACTAACACATTGGCGAGGTGTTTGGCTCTGTGCGGACAGCACTTCCAGACAACAACTAGCGGTGTTGGAGCCCAGGGACAGCAGGAGGAGGAGGAGGTGGAGGAGATAGGAGGGATTGCCACACACATGGCTGGGGAATAGATGACGTTACTGAACCCCAATAACAAAGGAGCGACTGTTGACTGTGCGGACAGCACTTCTGGACAACAACTAGCGGTGTTGGAGCCCAGGGACAGCAGGAGGAGGAGGTGGAGGAGATAGGAGGGATTGCCACACACACAGCTGGGGAACAGCTGATGTTACTGAACCCCAATAACAGAGGAACAACTGTTGACTGTGCGGACAGCACTTCTGGACAACAACTAGCGGTGTTGGAGCCCAGGGACAGCAGTGTTGTGGATTCTGTTTGTGGGCTCCCTCTGGTGGTTGCTGCTGGTACTGGGTGACTTTGGTGGGTTGCGGCCTTTGGTTTCCACCTGTCCATCAGAGGCTGGGTGTTTCCTATTTTACCTGGCCTTTCTGTCATTCCCTTGCCGGCTATCAATGTATTCAGATGTGCTCTGTTTGGTTCCTGCCTACCTGCTCCCAGATCTTTCAGGATAAGCTAAGTGCTGATTTTCAGTTGTTTGTTTTTTTGTCCAGCTTGCTTATTATGTCTCTATGCTAGCTGGTAGCTCTAGTGGACTGAGGTTCTCCCCATGTGCCATGAGTTGGCACATGGGTTCTTGTAATCTCAGGATGGTATTTTTGATTAGGGTTTTTTGCTGACCGCTCAGTCCCCTTTTGTATCTTTCTGCTTTCTAGTTTACAGCGGGCCTCAATTTGCTAAAGCTATATATATCATCTCTATGTGTGTGCCTTCCTCTCATTTCACCGTCAATACATGTGAGGGGGCAACTATATCTTTTGGGGTTCATTCCTCTGGAGGCAAGTGATGTCTTATTTTCTCTGCAGTACTAGTTAGCTCTTAGGCTGGTGCGTGGCGTCTAGAACCAACGTAGGCACGCTCCCTGGCTATCTCTAGTTGCGTTTGTCAGGCGTAGGGCAGCAGTCAGCCCAGGTTCCATCACCCTAGAGCTCGTCCGTTATTTATTGGTACTTTGTTTGTCCTGTGCTATCCCTAGCCATTGGGGATTCATGACAGTATAGCCGGCCCACAAAGTGTTAATATTTTGGGCTGAAGCAGGAGAAATAGAAGTGTTTAAGGGAAATTTTTTTTTTTTTTTTTCCCTTCAGAGTTTTGCTGCCTAGCCCTTAATTGCTGTCTAGCTGCTTCTTACCTCCTCTTAACCCTTGAATGGCTCTGATCTTAGCTGTTTAACATGGATGTCCAGAGTTTGGCTTCCAGCCTGAGTAATCTCGCGGCAAAAGTTCAAAACATACAGGATTTTGTTGTTCACACTCCCATGTCTGAACCTAGAATTCCTATTCCAGAGTTCTTTTCTGGAGATAGATCTACCTTCCTGAATTTCAGGAACAATTGTAAATTGTTTCTTTCTTTAAAATCTCGCTCCTCTGGAGACCCTGCTCAACAGGTCAAGATTGTAATATCTTTCCTGCGGGGCGACCCTCAGAATTGGGCATTTGCATTGGCACCAGGGGATCCTGCATTGCTCAGTGTGGATGCGTTTTTTCTGGCATTGGGATTGCTCTATGAGGAACCTAACCTGGAGATTCAGGCTGAAAAGGCTTTATTAGCCCTCTCTCAGGGGCATTATGAAGCGGAAATATATTGTCAAAAATTTCGGAAATGGTCGGTGCTTACTCAGTGGAATGAGTGCGCCCTGGCTGCAAACTTCAGAAATGGTCTTTCTGAGGCCATTAAGGATATTATGGTGGGGTTCCCTATGCCTACAGGTCTGAATGAGTCTATGGCTATGGCCATTCAGATTGATCGGCGTTTACGGGAGCGCAAACCCGTGCACCAGTTGGCGGTGTCTTCTGAACAGGCACCTGAGACTATGCAATGTGATAGAATTCAGTCCAGAAGTGAACGGCAAAATTATAGGCGGAAAAATGGATTGTGTTTTTATTGTGGTGATTCAGCTCATGTTATATCAGCATGCTCTAAACGCACAAAAAGGGTTGATAAATCTTTTGCCATTGGTACTCTGCAGCCTAAGTCCATTTTGTCTGTGACTCTGATTTTTTCACTGTCTTCCATTTCCGTCGATGCCTATGTGGATTCGGGCGCTGCCCTGAGTCTTATGGATTGGTCATTTGCTAAACGCTGCGGTTTTAGTCTGGAGCCTCTGGAAGTTCCTATTCCTCTGAAGGGAATTGACTCTACACCATTGGCTATGAATAAACCGCAGTACTGGACACAAGTGACCATGCGCATGACTCCCGTTCATCAGGAGGTGATTCGCTTCCTTGTACTGTATAATTTACATGATGTACTAGTGCTTGGTCTGCCATGGTTACAAACTCATAATCCTGTCCTGGACTGGAAAACAATGTCTGTGTTAAGCTGGGGATGTCAGGGGGTTCATGGTGATGCACCTCCGATTTCAATTGCTTCATCTACTCCTTCTGAGATCCCTGCATTTTTGTCTGACTATAGGGATGTTTTTGAGGAGCCTAAGCTCAATTCGCTCCCTCCTCATAGAGTGTGTGACTGTGCTATAGAATTGATTCCTGGCAGTAAGTTCCCTAAGGGTCGTTTATTTAATCTGTCACTGCCAGAGCATACTGCTATGCGGAATTATATTAAGGAGTCCTTGGAAAAGGGACATATTCGTCCATCTTCGTCCCCTCTGGGAGCAGGTTTTTTTTTCGTGGCAAAAAAAAGATGGTTCCCTGAGGCCTTGTATAGATTATCGCCTTTTGAATAAGATTACAGTCAAATATCACTATCCATTGCCCTTATTAACTGATTTGTTTGCTCGCATTAAGGGGGCTAGGTGGTTCACTAAGATAGATCTTCGCGGTGCGTATAATCTGGTGCGGATAAAACAGGGTGATGAGTGGAAAACCGCATTTAATACGCCTGAGGGCCATTTTGAGTATTTGGTAATGCCTTTTGGACTCTCCAATGCTCCGTCAGTCTTTCAGTCCTTTATGCACAATATTTTCCGTGAATATCTGGATAAGTTTATGATTGTGTATTTGGATGATATTTTGGTGTTTTCTGATGACTGGGAGTCTCATGTTCTACAGGTCAGGAAGGTGTTTCAGGTTCTGCGGGCCAATTCTCTGTTTGTGAAGGGCTCAAAGTGTCTCTTCGGAGTCCAGAAGATTTCTTTTTTGGGGTACATTTTTTCTCCTTCTGCTATTGAGATGGATCCCGTCAAGGTTCAGGCTATTTGTGACTGGACACAACCTACATCTGTTAAGAGCCTTCAGAAGTTCTTGGGGTTTGCTAATTTTTATCGTCGGTTCATTGCTAATTTTTCCAGTATTGTTAAACCTTTGACTGATTTGACTAAAAAGGGTGCTGATGTTGCTGATTGGTCTCCTGCGGCTGTGGAGGCCTTTCAGGAACTTAAGCGCCGGTTTTCTTCTGCTCCTGTGTTGTGTCAACCAGATGTTTCACTTCCTTTTCAGGTTGAGGTTGATGCTTCCGAGATTGGAGCGGGGGCGGTTTTGTCGCAGAGAAGTTCTAATGGCTCGGTGATAAAGCCATGTGCATTCTTCTCTAGAAAATTCTCGCCCGCCGAGCGCAATTATGATGTGGGTAATCGGGAGCTTTTGGCCATGAAGTGGGCATTTGAGGAGTGGCGTCATTGGCTTGAGGGTGCTAAACATCGTGTGGTGGTCTTGACTGATCACAAGAATCTCATTTACCTTGAGTCTGCCAGGCGTTTGAATCCTAGACAGGCTCGTTGGTCGTTGTTTTTTTCTCGTTTTAATTTCGTGGTTTCATACCTGCCAGGTTCAAAGAATGTAAAGGCAGATGCTCTTTCCAGGAGTTTTGTGCCTGACTCTCCTGGAGACTCTGGGCCTACTGGTATCCTTAGGGATGGGGTAATATTGTCCGCCGTATCCCCAGACTTGCGACGTGCATTGCAGGAGTTTCAGGTGGATAAACCGGATCGTTGTCCACCAGAAAGACTGTTTGTCCCGGATGATTGGACCAGTAGAGTCATCTCCGAGGTCCATTCTTCTGTGTTGGCTGGTCATCCTGGAATATTTGGTACTAGAGACTTGGTGGCCAGGTCTTTTTGGTGGCCTTCCTTGTCTAGGGATGTGCGTACCTTTGTGCAGTCTTGTGAAGTGTGTGCTCGAGTTAAGCCTTGCTGTTCTCGGGCCAGTGGGTTGTTGTTATCCTTGCCCATCCCGAAGAGGCCTTGGACGCACATTTCCATGGATTTTATTTCTGATCTCCCGGTTTCACAGAAAATGTCCGTTATCTGGGTTGTGTGTGACCGCTTTTCTAAGATGGTTCATTTGGTGCCCTTGCCTAAGTTGCCCTCCTCCTCTGAGTTGGTCCCGTTATTTTTTCAGAACGTGGTTCGTTTGCATGGGATTCCGGAGAATATCGTTTCTGACAGGGGATCCCAGTTTGTGTCTAGATTTTGGCGGACGTTTTGTGCCAAGATGGGCATTGATTTGTCTTTTTCGTCTGCATTCCATCCTCAGACGAATGGCCAGACGGAGCGAACTAATCAGACCTTGGAAACTTATTTGAGGTGTTTTGTTTCTGCTGATCAAGATGACTGGGTTGCTTTTTTGCCACTGGCCGAATTTGCTCTTAATAATCGGGCTAGTTCTGCCACGTTGGTCTCTCCTTTTTTTTGTAATTCGGGGTTTCATCCTCGTTTTTCCTCTGGTCAGGTGGAGTCTTCGGATTGTCCTGGAGTGGACGTGGTGGTGGACATGCTACATCAGATTTGGAATCAGGTGGTGGACAATTTGAAGTTATCTCAGGAGAAGACTCAGCAGTTTGCTAATCGCCGTCGCCGCGTGGGTCCCCGACTTCTTGTTGGGGATTTGGTGTGGTTGTCTTCTCGTTTTGTCCCTATGAAGGTCTCTTCTCCTAAGTTCAAGCCTCGGTTCATCGGTCCTTATAGGATCTCGGAGATTCTTAACCCTGTATCTTTTCGTTTGGATCTCCCAGCATCGTTTGCTATTCATAATGTGTTCCATCGGTCGTTGTTGCGGAGGTATGAGGTACCCGTTGTTCCTTCGGTTGAGCCTCCTGCTCCGGTGCTGGTGGAGGGAGAATTGGAGTATGTTGTTGAGAAGATCTTGGATTCTCGTGTTTCCAGACGCAAACTCCAGTATTTGGTTAAGTGGAAGGGTTATGGTCAGGAGGATAATTCCTGGGTGGTCGCCTCCGATGTTCATGCGACTGATTTGGTCCGCGCCTTCCATAGAGCTCACCCTGATCGCCCTGGGGGTTCTCGTGAGGGTTCGGTGACCCCTCCTCAAGGGGGGGGTACTGTTGTGGATTCTGTTTGTGGGCTCCCTCTGGTGGTTGCTGCTGGTACTGGGTGACTTTGGTGGGTTGCGGCCTTTGGTTTCCACCTGTCCATCAGGGGCTGGGTGTTTCCTATTTTACCTGGCCTTTCTGTCATTCCCTTGCCGGCTATCAATGTATTCAGATGTGCTCTGTTTGGTTCCTGCCTACCTGCTCCCAGATCTTTCAGGATAAGCTAAGTGCTGATTTTCAGTTGTTTGGTTTTTTTGTCCAGCTTGCTTATTATGTCTCTATGCTAGCTGGTAGCTCTAGTGGACTGAGGTTCTCCCCATGTGCCATGAGTTGGCACATGGGTTCTTGTAATCTCAGGATGGTATTTTTGATTAGGGTTTTTTGCTGACCGCTCAGTCCCCTTTTGTATCTTTCTGCTTTCTAGTTTACAGCGGGCCTCAATTTGCTAAAGCTATATATATCATCTCTATGTGTGTGCCTTCCTCTCATTTCACCGTCAATACATGTGAGGGGGCAACTATATCTTTTGGGGTTCATTCCTCTGGAGGCAAGTGAGGTCTAATTTTCTCTGCAGTACTAGTTAGCTCTTAGGCTGGTGCGTGGCATCTAGAACCAACGTAGGCACGCTCCCTGGCTATCTCTAGTTGCGTTTGTCAGGCGTAGGGCAGCGGTCAGCCCAGGTTCCATCACCCTAGAGCTCGTCCGTTATTTATTGGTACTTTGTTTGTCCTGTGCTATCCCTAGCCATTGGGGATTCATGACACAGCAGGAGGAGGAGGAGGAGGTTGAGGAGATAGGAGGGATTGCCACACACACAGCTGGGGAACAGCTGACATTACTGAACCCCAATAACAGAGGAGCAACTGTTGACTGTGCGGACAGCACTTCCGGACAACAACTAGCGGTGTTGGAGCCCAGGGACAGCAGGATGAGGAGGAGGAGGTGGAGGAGATAGGAGGGATTGCCACACACACAGCTGGGGAACAGCTGACGTTACTGAACCCCAATAACAGAGGAGCGACTGTTGACTGTGCGGACAGCACTTCTGGACAACTAGCGGTGTTGGAGCCCAGGGACAGCAGGATGAGGAGGAGGTGGAGGAGATAGGAGGGATTGCCACACACACAGATGGGGAACAGCTGACGTTACTGAACCCCAATAACAGAGGAGCGACTGTTGACTGTGCGGACAGCACTTCCGGACAACAACTAGCGGTGTTGGAGCCCAGGGACAGCAGGATGAGGAGGAGGAGGTGGAGGAGATAGGAGGGATTGCCACACACACAGCTGGGGAACAGCTGATGTTACTGAACCCCAATAACAGAGGAGCGACTGTTGACTGTGTGGACAGCACTTCTGGACAACAACTAGCGGTGTTGGAGCCCAGGGACAGCAGGAGGAGCAGAGGAACACAGTGTAGGCCGAAGCCCAATTGGAGAAAGTCGAAAGGGAACCTTTAACCCCCCCCAAGGCATTTGTAGCTGAAAGAGCCAGCTTGTGCAGCACAAAGGATGCAAAAGGAAAATGTAGCTCTTTTCATTATGCTCCTTGCAAACACAGAACTAAACACATATTATAAAATGTGTCCCCTGATACCGTGAGACCGTCCTGGAGGTGGGACTTTCCTTCGTAATATAACGCAGCACAGCCGTCATTCCTACCCCCTTGGCGCCGTGCGTCGGCTCCTCAGCGTTGTTTAATTCCGTCCCGGAGCCTGCGCTGTTATGTTATCCCTTGGCCAGGCACACTTAGCGCTGCCCATCTTCTGACATAATTTGGTGTCAGTCTGGCTGCGCCTGTGCGGACGCGCTGGCCGAGAGCCCGCCTCGCCGTGTCATCTAATGTAATCCAACCGCGGGCCTGGGATCCGTGGCCATGCGCAGTGCATATCCTCGCCTCTCACTCCCCTCCCTACGGCTTCTTCAGACTGTGCGGTGTCACGGCCGTGGCATGCTATTAGGGATCAGCTGATGGCGCACAGTCTGAAGAAGGCGTAGGGAGATGAGTAAGAGGCGGAGGTTCAGATATGCACTGCGCATGTCCATGGATCTCAGGCCTGCAGTGGGATTAAATCAGAAGACACTGCGAGGCGGGATCTCGGCCAGCACGGCCGCACAGGCGCAGCCAGCCTGACACCAAATGATGTCAGAAGACGGGCAACGCTAAATGTGCCTGGCCAAGGAATAACATAACAGCGCAGGCTTCAAGACAGAATCAAACAACGCTGAGGAGCCGGCGCACGTCGCCGGGGGGGTAAGAATGACGGCTGTGCTGCGTCACATTACGAAGGAAAGTCCCACCTCCGGGACAGTTTTACGGTATCAGTGGACACATTTTATAAGTGTTAAGTTCTGTGCGTGCAAGGAGCAAAACAAAAATAGCTACCTTTTCCTTGTGCAGAATTACTGCTGCACAAGGTGGCTCTTTCAGTAACAAACGCCTTGGGGGGGGGGGACAGGTTCCCTTACATTTAAGTTGTTGTGTCAGCGTGGCGGTCGCAGGACACATTGCCGGCTACACAGCTGGGGATCAGCTGACGTTACTGAAACCCAATAACACTGGGTCGTATGTTTTGACTGTGCAGACGGCACTTCTGAGCCTCAACTGGCGGTGTTGGAGCCCAGGAATTTAAGTTCAGGTGGTAGAAAGATGAGATGGAGACCTGGATACTGTAGACAGTCACCTAATTATTTAATCAGGAAGAGGAGTGGCAAAGTCCTGCGAGATCCAGGCCTTGTTCATTTTCAGGAAAGTAAGCCGGTCAACGTTATCGGAGGATAGTCGCATGCGACGGTCAGTTAGTACACCACCTGCAGCACTAAAGACGCGTTCCGAAAGTACACTAGCCGCAGGGCAAGCCAGCACCTCCAATGCATACTGGCTTAGCTCTGGCCATGTATCCAGCTTTGAGACCCAAAACTTGAAAGGGGAAGAGCCGTCTGGGAGTACAGCAAGAGGGCAAGACATGTAGTCTGTCACCATCTGACGGAACCGTTGCCTCCTGCTGACTGGAGCCGTCTGTGATGGTGTAGACTTTTGTGGTGGGTGTAGCAATATGTTATATGTTCATGTGGCCTCTAGGGGTCTCACTACTTTTATGTGTGTTCTATATTCTTTGTTTGGAACTTGTTGGATGTTGTTGTACACTGGATTTCATGTAATGGAGGTTGAGACATGATGTGAATAAAGAGCCTGGAGATACACAAAGAGTGTGATTCATGACAGGATTCATCAAACAGAACATGGTGGCAGCCGGGCACAGAACCTGCAAATTCTCAGAGCTTATATGAGGCTGGAACTGCACAGATCACTGCAACTGTAAGTACAGATTCCCTGACAGTACAGCAAAATGGAGACTGGTCTGAAGCCCCCTCAGAGACTGGATGTCACTTCATGTAATCTGTCCCAGACCTGGAGACATTGGAAGGAAGAGTTTACACTGTATGTGGATCTGACTGTGGGCCCCACTGACGACAAACAGAAAGTAAAGCTGTTTTATTACCTAATTGGGGAAAATGGCAGAGAATTAGCCCACACCTTGCTCCCAGACACAGACAACCTCCTCCTAGCAGACATTGTGCAGGCATTTGATAAACACTGTGACCCAAAGAAGAATGAGACAGTGGAAAGATATAAGTTTTTCACAAGACATCAGGAGGATGGTGAAAATGTGGACAGATATCTGACAGAGCTGAGGAGACTTGCAGAAGCATGTGGCTTTGGAGAGATCAGGGACAGTCTAATCAAGGACAGAATGGTGTGTGGCATAAAGGACAGTCATCTCAAAGAAAGATTACTGAGAGAGGAAGGCATGACTTTAGAGAAATGTATGCAAATCTGCAGGGCTGCTGAGCTCACACAGCACAGCCTGAAGATGATGGCAGGCACCAGTGAGAATGATGGTGACAAGGTACATGCAGTATCTATGAAAGGAAAGACAGGACCAGACTACCCTATAAACACTGTCCACTGCAATTATTGTGGGAAAAGACATGAGAGACACAAAACCAAGTGTCCAGCATATGGGGAAACCTGCAGGTCATGTGGCAAGAAGAATCATTACTCTGCTGTCTGCAGGCAGGGAAGAGGCAAACAGTACAGACAGCTCCAAGCTGTGACACCAGACACTGACAGTGCAGAGGACATTACATGGCTACAAATGCAGTCTACAACAGAGAAAGTCAATGTATTCGGGCAGTCAGTAGTGAAGGATGCCAAGCAGCTTTATGCAACATTCTTGTTGGATGAGAAGCCCATTAGATTTCAGCTGGATTGTGGAGCAAGCTGCAATGTAATTTCATTTGATCTGCTAAACAAACAGGTTTCTATTGAGCCAACTGACAAGGTACTGGTGATGTACAACAAAAGTGTTCTGAAACCAATGGGGACATGAAAGCTAAAAATACGAAACCCATGTAACAGAAAGAGTTATAGAGTTGAATTTACTGTGTTACGGGGTGGTAAGCATGTACCATTACTGGGAGTAAAAGCAGTTCAGGCAATGGACTTAATAAAAGTACAGTCTCAGAACATTATGTCTGTTGAAGTTGCCCAGGATATACAAAATCCAAAACTAAATGCAGAGCACAACTTGGACATGCAGAAAATAAAAGCAGAGTATGCTGATGTTTATTGTTTTTTGTTGTTTGATGATATTTGAAGGTGATGGGTGCTTTGAAGGTAAATATAGGCTAGAAATTGACAACACAGTGCAGCCCACCAGATTACCCACAAGAAGAGTGCCTGTAGCTTTAATGCAACTGCTGAAAGTAGAACTGCAAGATCTACAGAGAAGAGGCATGATAGCACCAGTCCATAAGAGCACAGATTGGATCAGCAGTTTGGTCATAGTGCAGAAACCATCGGGCAAGTTAAGAATATGTATTGATCCTAAGCCACTCAACAAGGCGCTGAAACGAAACCATTACCCAATGCCAACATTAGATGATATCCTACCAGATTTATCAAAGGCTAAAATATTTTCTGTATGTGATGTAAAAAATGGATTCTGGCATGTGGCCCTGACTGAAGATTCAAGTTTATTGACAACATTTTCTTCACCATTTGGACGCTTTAAATGGCTGAAAATGCCCATGGGACTAAAACCTGCTCCAGAGATATTCCAGCAGAAATTCCATTGCAGATACTTTATTAAGTATTTTGATCCAGATCGAGAAGTGGTGGTACAATGTGATGCTTCGGAAAAAGGCCTTGGAGCCACATTAATGCAGAACAAACAGCCAATTACATTTGCAAGCAGAGCCCTTACAACAACAGAGCAGGGATATGCGCAGATTGAGAAGGAACTACTGGCTGTGGTATTTGGGATGGAGAAGTTTCACCAGTACACCTATGGTCGACGGGTAACAGTGCAGTCGGATCACAAACCATTGGAGAGTATTACAAAGAAACCATTACTAAATGCCCCAAAGAGACTACAGCGCATGCTGTTGCGACTTCAGAAATATGATGTTGACATCGGGTACTGTCCAGGAAGAGACTTACTGATTGCAGATACGCTAAGCAGAGCTTACCTTCCTAGCACAAAGGATGAGGAGGAAGACATTGAAACCATCAACATGTGTAACTACCTTGCAGTGTCAAAAGAAAAGGTCAAGCAAATCCAGATTTTTACAGAGAAGGATAAAAGTCTCCAGAGTTTAAAAACTGTCATCTTGCAGGGCTGGCCAAAATACAAGCAGCATGCTCAGAGGGAAGTCTCACCATTCTTCCACATAAGAGATGAATTGTCAGTGCAGCAAGGAATCATCTTTAAAGGAGACAGGGCTGTTATACCTGAAGTTCTCAGAAGAGACATATTGAAAACATTGCACTCTTCTCACTTAGGCATGGAAGGATGCCTACATCGTGCACGAGAATCAGTTTATTGGCCAGGAATGAATGACCACATAAAAAATTACATAGCACAATGTGAAATATGTGCATCCTGCAATGATAAGCAACCAAAGGAGACATTGCAACCTCATGAAATTCCACATAGGCCTTGGTCAAAAATAGGAACAGACTTGTTCACATGGAATGACAAAGAATACCTGATTACAGTGGACTATTTCTCTAACTTCTGGGAGGTTGATTTGGTGCAGGACACAAGGGCGAGAACAGTGATTAAAAAACTCAAGGCCCATTTTGCCAGGTATGGCATTCCAGATATCGTTTTCTCTGACAATGCGGCACAGTTTACGTCGGAAGAATTCAAAACTTTCAGTAAGAAGTGGGAATTTGAACACCACACGTCTTCTCCGAGATATCCTCAGAGTAATGGGAAAGCAGAGTCAGCAGTAAAAACGGCCAAAAGACTCATGCAGAAAGCAAACCAGGCGGGTGCTGATGTATATCTGTCTATACTGGATCATAGAAACACACCCACCCAAGGCCTAGACAGCAGTCCGGCACAGAGGCTCATGAGTAGGCGTACAAAGACACTCGTACCAACTGCGTGTCATCTGTTAGAGCCAAAGCTGCTGGGAAACATCGAAGCTAAATTACAGAAGAATCAAGCGAGGCAAGCTTTCTATTACAATAAATCTGCAAAGGATCTGCCTGAGCTCCAGAGAAATGACAACATTCGGCTGCAGCCAAGCAGCACATTTGACACACACTGGCAAAAGGCAAAGGTTGTCCAGAAACTGGGACCTCGGTCCTACGAAATTCTAACAGACGACGGAAGAAGACTAAGGAGGAATCGGAGATATTTGAGGAAAACGTGAGAAAGAGATGATTCATGGCCTTTTGAACAGTATCCAGACACCCAAGACAACGAGGCAGAAAGTACAAGTCAGGCACCAACAGTGACAGCTGATCATCAGGGTGAGGACTCTGGCCAGAGACAGACAATATCAGAAGAACTACCAGATATACCAGATGTAGAAAGGGACACATCTTATATTACCAGAGCTGGCAGAATTAGCAAAAAGCCGGCGCACCTCAAAGATTATATCTAACTGGACGTACTAGGTTAATTTCTAACTTTGTCATAGTATACTTTAGTTTAGTATCTTTTATTGTTCCTCCAGTTAAAAGAGAAAGGATGTAGCAATATGTTATATGTTCATGTGGCCTCTAGGGGTCTCACTACTTTTATGTGTGTTCTATATTCTTTGTTTGGAACTTGTTGGATGTTGTTGTACACTGGATTTCATGTAATGGAGGTTGAGACATGATGTGAATAAAGAGCCTGGAGATACTCAAAGAGTGTGATTCATGACAGGATTCATCAAACAGAACAGCGGGCACACAAAACTGTGCCACAGTTGGGCCATACTGGTCTTGCCTTGGGCAGAGGCACTGCTTCTGCTCCCTCTTTGTGCAGAGCCTCCTCCACTGCCTGGATGCACTGAGCTGCTTTGTAATGCACTAGCAGCACTTCTCTCAGTTGGAATGGAGAAGATGATGGAATTCACCAGTGTCTCTTGGTACTCCCGCATTTTTCGCTCCCGGTTCAACGGTGTGATGAGGCTTTCTACGTTGTCCCGGTAGCGAAGATCGAGGAGGGTGAACACCCAATAATCAGACATGTTGAGAATGTGGGCGATGCGGCGGTCGTTTCACAGGCACTGCAGCATGTAATCCACCATGTGCTGCAGACTGCCAACTGGCCAAGAAACGCTGTCCCCTGCTGGAGGCATGATCTCTGCCCGCTCGTCATCACCCCATCCTCGCTGTACACACTGAGTACTGGACAATTGTGTAACTCCCTCCTCTGGACGGATGTCTTCCTCCTCCATTGACTCCTCCTCATCCTCCTCACAAAGTGTCCCCTGCCTACGCGTTTGTGAGGAACCACGTGGTGCTGACTGCCCAGAAGATGATGGAAATGGTGAATCCTCATCCTCCACCTCTTCCACAACATCATCCCTTAGCGCTTGCAGTGATTTTTCAAGCAGGCAGATAAGGGGGACAGTCATGCTGACTAGTGCATCATCTGCACTCACCATCCGCGTGGAATAATCGAAGGGACGCAAAACCTGGCAGACGTCCTTCATAGTGGCCCACTCTGTGGTTGTGAAGTCTGAACAGCGCGGAGTGCGATTTCTTTGCGCCTGATGCAGCTGGTACTCCATTACAGCTTGCTGCTGCTCACACAACCGCTCCAACATATGTAACGTGGAATTCCACCTGGTAGGTAGGTCACATATGATGCGATGTTCCGGCAGGCGGTGTCGGCGCTGCAGAGCCGCAATGCGCGATTTTGCCGTGCTGGAACGCCGCAAGTGAGCACACTCTAGGCGGACCTTGTGCAGCAGTGCATCAAGATCCGGATAGTCCCTCAAAAAACTCTGCACGACCAAATTGAGCACATGTGCCAGACATGGGATGTGAGTGAGGTTGCCGAGGCCCAGAGCTGCCACCAGATTTCGGCCATTATCACACACTACCATGCCTGGCTGGAGATTCGCTGGCACAAACCACACATCGCTCTCCTGCTTGATGGCATTCCAGAGCTCCTGCGCTGTGTGGCTTCGATTCCCCAAAGAAATTAATTTCAAGACGGCCTGTTGACGTTTGGCCACGGCTGTGCTCATGTTGGTCGTAACAGGTAAACGTTCATCACGGGTCCATGTGGAGGTGGACTGTGACGGCTCCTGCAGCGATGATTCTGAGGAGCTGGTGTAAGAGGAGTAGTCAATGCGTACAGAATGGATTCCTGCAATCCTTGGAGTGGGCAGGACACATCCTGCGCCACTCGCACGATCTGTACCCGGCTCAACAACATTAACCCAATGGGCAGTGAGGGAAAGGTATCGCCCCTGTCCATGTTGACTGGTCCACGCATCGGTGGTGAGGTGGACCTTGCTACTGATGGCGTTCAGTAGCGCGTGTTTTATGTGTCCCTCCACATGCTTGTGCAGTGTCATGAATCCCAATGGCTAGGGATAGCACAGGACAAGCAAGGTACAAATATGTAACGGACGAGCTCTAGGGTGATGGAACCTGGGCTGACCGCTGCCCTACGCCTGACAAACGCAACTAGAGATAGCCAGGGAGCGTGCCTACGTTGGTTCTAGACGCCACGCACCAGCCTAAGAGCTAACTAGTACTGCAGAGAAAATAAAGACCTCACTTGCCTCCAGAGGAACGAACCCCAAAAGGTATAGTTGCCCCCCACATGTATTGACGGTGAAATGAGAGGAAGGCACACACATAGAGATGATATATATAGGTTTAGCAAATAGAGGCCCGCTGTAAACTAGAAAGCAGAACGATACAAAAGGGGTCTGAGCGGTCAGCAAAAAACCCTAATCAAAAAACCATCCTGAGATTACAAGAACCCATGTGCCAACTCATGGCACATGGGGAGAACCTCAGTCCACTAGAGCTACCAGCTAGCATAGAGACATAATAAGCAAGCTGGACAAAAAAACCAAACAACTGAAAATCAGCACTTAGCTTATCCTGAAAGATCTGGGAGCAGGTAGGCAGGAACAAAACAGAGCACATCTGAATACATTGATAGCCGGCAAGGAAATGACAGAAAGGCCAGGTAAAATAGGAAACACCCAGCCTCTGATGGACAGGTGGAAACCAAAGGCCGCAACCCACCAAAGTCACCCAGTACCAGCAGTAACCACCAGAGGGAGTCCACAAACAGAATCCACAACAGTACCCCCCCCTTGAGGAGGGGTCACCGAACCCTCACGAGAACCCCCAGGGCGATCAGGGTGAGCTCTATGGAAGGCGCGGACCAAATCAGTCGCATGAACATCGGAGGCGACCACCCAGGAATTATCCTCCTGACCATAACCCTTCCACTTAACCAAATACTGGAGTTTGCGTCTGGAAACACGAGAATCCAAGATCTTCTCAACAACATACTCCAATTCTCCCTCCACCAGCACCGGAGCAGGAGGCTCAACCGAAGGAACAACGGGCACCTCATACCTCCGCAACAACGACCGATGGAACACATTATGAATAGCAAACGATGCTGGGAGATCCAAACGAAAAGATACAGGGTTAAGAATCTCCGAGATCCTATAAGGACCGATGAACCGAGGCTTGAACTTAGGAGAAGAGACCTTCATAGGGACAAAACGAGAAGACAACCACACCAAATCCCCAACAAGAAGTCGGGGACCCACGCGGCGACGGCGATTAGCAAACTGCTGAGTCTTCTCCTGAGATAACTTCAAATTGTCCACCACCTGATTCCAAATTTGATGTAGCCTGTCCACCACCACGTCCACTCCAGGACAATCCGAAGACTCCACCTGACCAGAGGAAAAACGAGGATGAAACCCCGAATTACAAAAAAAAGGAGAGACCAACGTGGCAGAACTAGCCCGATTATTAAGAGCAAATTCGGCCAGTGGCAAAAAAGCAACCCAGTCATCTTGGTCAGCAGAAACAAAACACCTCAAATAAGTTTCCAAGGTCTGATTAGTTCGCTCCGTCTGGCCATTCGTCTGAGGATGGAATGCAGACGAGAAAGACAAATCAATGCCCATCTTGGCACAAAATGTCCGCCAAAATCTAGACACAAACTGGGATCCCCTGTCAGAAACGATATTCTCCGGAATCCCATGCAAACGAACCACGTTCTGAAAAAATAAAGGGACCAACTCAGAGGAGGAAGGCAACTTAGGCAAGGGCACCAAATGAACCATCTTAGAAAAGCGGTCACACACAACCCAGATACCGGACATTTTCTGTGAAACCGGGAGATCAGAAATAAAATCCATGGAAATGTGCGTCCAAGGCCTCTTTGGGATGGGCAAGGATAACAACAACCCACTGGCCCGAGAACAGCAAGGCTTAGCTCGAGCACACACTTCACAAGACTGCACAAAGGTACGCACATCCCTAGACAAGGAAGGCCACCAAAAAGACCTGGCCACCAAGTCTCTAGTACCAAATATTCCAGGATGACCAGCCAACACAGAAGAATGGACCTCGGAGATGACTCTACTGGTCCAATCATCCGGAACAAACAGTCTTTCTGGTGGACAACGATCCGGTTTATCCACCTGAAACTCCTGCAATGCACGTCGCAAGTCTGGGGATACGGCGGACAATATTACCCCATCCCTAAGGATACCAGTAGGCCCAGAATCTCCAGGAGAGTCAGGCACAAAACTCCTGGAAAGAGCATCTGCCTTCACATTCTTTGAACCTGGCAGGTATGAAACCATGAAATTGAAACGAGAAAAAAAACAACGACCAACGAGCCTGTCTAGGATTCAAACGCCTGGCAGACTCAAGGTAAATGAGATTCTTGTGATCAGTCAAGACCACCACACGATGTTTAGCACCCTCAAGCCAATGACGCCACTCCTCAAATGCCCACTTCATGGCCAAAAGCTCCCGATTACCCACATCATAATTGCGCTCGGCGGGCGAGAATTTTCTAGAGAAGAATGCACATGGCTTCATCACCGAGCCATCAGAACTTCTCTGTGACAAAACCGCCCCCGCTCCAATCTCGGAAGCATCAACCTCAACCTGAAAAGGAAGTGAAACATCTGGTTGACACAACACAGGAGCAGAAGAAAACCGGCGCTTAAGTTCCTGAAAGGCCCCCACAGCCGCAGGAGACCAATTAGCAACATCAGCACCCTTTTTAGTCAAATCAGTCAAAGGTTTAACAATACTGGAAAAATTTGCAATGAACCGACGATAAAAATTAGCAAACCCCAAGAACTTCTGTAGGCTCTTAACAGATGTAGGTTGTGTCCAGTCACAAATTGCCTGAACCTTGACGGGATCCATCTCAATAGTAGAAGGAGAAAAAATGTACCCCAAAAAAGAAATCTTCTGGACTCCGAAGAGACACTTTGAGCCCTTCACAAACAGAGAATTGGCCCGCAGAACCTGAAACACCTTCCTGACCTGTAGAACATGAGACTCCCAGTCATCAGAAAACACCAAAATATCATCCAAATACACAATCATAAACTTATCCAGATATTCACGGAAAATATTGTGCATAAAGGACTGAAAGACTGACGGAGCATTGGAGAGTCCAAAAGGCATTACCAAATACTCAAAATGGCCCTCAGGCGTATTAAATGCGGTTTTCCACTCATCACCTTGTTTTATCCGCACCAGATTATACGCACCGCGAAGATCTATCTTAGTGAACCACCTAGCCCCCTTAATGCGAGCAAACAAGTCAGTCAATAATGGCAATGGATACTGATATTTGACTGTAATCTTATTCAGAAGGCGATAATCTATACAAGGCCTCAGGGAACCATCTTTTTTTGCCACGAAAAAAAAACCTGCTCCCAGAGGGGACGAAGATGGACGAATATGTCCCTTTTCCAAGGACTCCTTAATATAATTCCGCATAGCAGTATGCTCTGGCAGTGACAGATTAAATAAACGACCCTTAGGGAACTTACTGCCAGGAATCAATTCTATAGCACAGTCACAATCTCTATGAGGAGGGAGCGAATTGAGCTTAGGCTCCTCAAAAACATCCCTATAGTCAGACAAAAACTCAGGGATCTCAGAAGGAGTAGATGAAGCGATTGAAATCGGAGGTGCATGATCATGAACCCCCTGACATCCCCAGCTTAACACAGACATTGTTTTCCAGTCCAGGACAGGATTATGAGTTTGTAACCATGGCAGCCCCAGCACTAGTACATCATGTAAATTATACAGTACAAGGAAGAGAATCACCTCCTGATGAACGGGAGTCATGCGCATGGTCACTTGTGTCCAATACTGCGGTTTATTCATAGCCAATGGTGTAGAGTCAATTCCCTTCAGAGGAATAGGAACTTCCAGAGGCTCCAGACTAAAACCGCAGCGTTTAGCAAATGACCAATCCATAAGACTCAGGGCAGCGCCCGAATCCACATAGGCATCGACGGAAATGGAAGACAGTGAAAAAATCAGAGTCACAGACAAAATGAACTTAGGCTGCAGAGTACCAATGGCAAAAGATTTATCAAGCTTTTTTGTGCGTTTAGAGCATGCTGATATAACATGAGCTGAATCACCACAATAAAAACACAATCCATTTTTCCGCCTATAATTTTGCCGTTCACTTCTGGACTGAATTCTATCACATTGCATAGTCTCAGGTGCCTGTTCAGAAGACACCGCCAACTGGTGCACGGGTTTGCGCTCCCGCAAACGCCGATCAATCTGTATGGCCATAGCCATAGACTCATTCAGACCTGTAGGCGTAGGGAACCCCACCATAATATCCTTAATGGCCTCAGAAAGACCATTTCTGAAGTTTGCAGCCAGGGCGCACTCATTCCACTGAGTAAGCACCGACCATTTCCGAAATTTTTGACAATATATTTCCGCTTCATCATGCCCCTGAGAGAGGGCTAACAAAGCCTTTTCAGCCTGAATCTCCAGGTTGGGTTCCTCATAGAGCAATCCCAATGCCAGAAAAAACGCATTCACACTGAGCAATGCAGGATCCCCTGGTGCCAATGCAAATGCCCAATTCTGAGGGTCGCCCCGCAGGAAAGATATTACAATCCTGACCTGTTGAGCAGGGTCTCCAGAGGAGCGAGATTTTAAAGAAAGAAACAATTTACAATTGTTCCTGAAATTCAGGAAGGTAGATCTATCTCCAGAAAAGAACTCTGGAATAGGAATTCTAGGTTCAGACATGGGAGTGTGAACAACAAAATCCTGTATGTTTTGAACTTTTGCCGCGAGATTACTCAGGCTGGAAGCCAAACTCTGGACATCCATGTTAAACAGCTAAGATCAGAGCCATTCAAGGGTTAAGAGGAGGTAAGAAGCAGCTAGACAGCAAAACTCTGAAGGGAAAAAAAAAAAAAAAAAAAAAAATTTCCCTTAAACACTTCTTATTCTCCTGCTTCAGCCCAAACAATTAACACTTTGTGGTCCGGCTATACTGTCATGAATCCCAATGGCTAGGGATAGCACAGGACAAGCAAGGTACAAATATGTAACGGACGAGCTCTAGGGTGATGGAACCTGGGCTGACCGCTGCCCTACGCCTGACAAACGCAACTAGAGATAGCCAGGGAGCGTGCCTACGTTGGTTCTAGACGCCATGCACCAGCCTAAGAGCTAACTAGTACTGCAGAGAAAATAAAGATCTCACTTGCCTCCAGAGGAACGAACCCCAAAAGGTATAGTTGCCCCCCACATGTATTGACGGTGAAATGAGAGGAAGGCACACACATAGAGATGATATATATAGGTTTAGCAAATAGAGGCCCGCTGTAAACTAGAAAGCAGAACGATACAAAAGGGGTCTGAGCGGTCAGCAAAAACCCTAATCAAAAAACCATCCTGAGATTACAAGAACCCATGTGCCAACTCATGGCACATGGGGAGAACCTCAGTCCACTAGAGCTACCAGCTAGCATAGAGACATAATAAGCAAGCTGGACAAAAAAACCAAACAACTGAAAATCAGCACTTAGCTTATCCTGAAAGATCTGGGAGCAGGTAGGCAGGAACAAAACAGAGCACATCTGAATACATTGATAGCCGGCAAGGAAATGACAGAAAGGCCAGGTAAAATAGGAAACACCCAGCCTCTGATGGACAGGTGGAAACCAAAGGCCGCAACCCACCAAAGTCACCCAGTACCAGCAGTAACCACCAGAGGGAGCCCACAAACAGAATCCACAACAGTGCAGGGCAGGGACAGCTGGCCTGCTGAAGTAAAAGCGGCTGGGCACATTGTACTGTGGGACTGCCAATGACATCAAGTCACGGAAGCTGTCAGTCTCCACCAGCCTGAATGACAGCATTTCCAGTGACAGAAGTTTGGCAATGCCTGCAGTCAGAGCCTGTGCTCGTGGGTGGTTTGACGAGAAAGGCCGCCTTTTCTCCCATGCCTGTACTACCGATGGCTGTAGACTGGGCTGGGAGTGTGTGGATGACTGGGAACGTGGTGCTGCGGGTGGAATTACAGTGGGTCTCTGGACAACAGGGCCAGAGGTTCTTCCACGGCGATCCTGGGAGGAAGCCGAACCAGCTGCGTGTGAGCTGGAGGAAGAGGCAACACGAGCTGAAGAGGTGGTAGCTGCCGCTGTTGGTTGGCCTAGCTCTTCAGTGTGTTTTTCGAACTCCGCCGCGTGCCTGGTGCGCACATGTTTCCACATGTTGGAGGTATTGAGGTTGCTGACATTTCGACCTCTTTTGACTTTGTGATGACACACCTTGCATTTGACATAGCAAATGTCATCTGCAACTGTGTCAAAAAAGGACCAGGCACTGCAAGTCTTGGGAGCGCCCTTTTTGGCTTTTGGAAGAGACATGCTCCTAACGGGTGCCAAAGCGGAGGCTGCAGGATCTGCAGTCTTCCCCCTCCCTCTCCCTCTTTGGCCCGTTCGGGGAATCTCTTCCTCAGAGCTGCTCCCACCACCTTCCTGTCTCTCACGCCCAGATGGATCAAGGACCTCATCATCTACACTACCCTCTGCCATCAACTGCTCCTCCTGGGTAGTCTCAGCAGCAGAGCACGCATCAGAAAGTGGCACCTGAGTGTCATCAGCGGATGCGTCCTGCGATGTGGTGACCGGAGGCACTGGCCCACCCGCCTCTTCAGACTCAGAGAGAAAAAGCTGTTGGGCATCACTGCACCCTGCCTATTCTTCCATTTCTCCAATGCTGCTTGGCTGGCCCCCTGTTTCCAAGCCAAGAGATTCAGAGAACAGAAGTAGAGACAGCTCCTGTCCTGGGCTCTCTGTCTGCCTGGGCAATTTGGCAGGTGGTGAAGAGACAGATGGGTGCTCTCCAGTGCTCTGTGTCTGAGAGGATGTGGCACTAATTGAAGTCGATGCGTTAGCTGCCATCCATCCGACAACGGCTTCAATTTGTTCTTCACGAAGCAGCGGTGTACGGCGCTCTGCGACAAAGCTGCGCATGAAGGACTGTTCCCTGGTGAAACTGGGTGCTGAGGAGTCACCGGTGCCCGCAGCAGGCACAGAATCCCCATTTCCTCTCCCTGCTCTGCGCCCACGCCCACATGCCTTACTCCCTGCCTTCTTCATCTTGGTTGACTGATAAAGATAAGCAGAAAAGTACTAACGGCTTTGTGTGCTTATTCCTGAACAGCTCCGAGTCCTAACAGGTATAAGAAACACTAATTTTCTAAAGTGTGGACTAGACTTTAATATGAGCTAATGTGGCCTACAGAAATGTAAAGTGGTGTGTTTGGTGAACTTTATTATTTATTTATTTTTGGGGGGCTGAACTGACAACACAGAGAGCTGCACTCACACGGAGACCGTGCAGACAGCCGTAAACGGCGCTGCAAGGCCCAAAAACCCTTCTCTACGTTATCCTATGTAGTGTTTTTCCACAAGTTAGCTGGATACGGGTGGAAAGACACTAATAGGAATTTTTTGGAAAAATGTGCAGCAGCCTGCACTACTTAAAACAAAAGGAAAATTGATTTTACGGTATGACGCAGTGAAGAACCCTGAGCTGGATACAACCAGGCTATGGCTGCTCACAGACTACAGGGCGAGCTGCAGTCACACGGAGACCGTGCAGACAGCCGTAAACGGCGCTGCAAGGCCCAAAAACCCTCATCTACTTTATCCTATGTAGTGTTTTTCCACAAGTTAGCTGGATACGGGTGGAAAGTCACTAATAGGAATTTTTTGAAAAAATGTGCAGCAGCCTGCACTACTTAAAACAAAAGGAAAATTGATTTTACGGTATGACGCAGTGAAGAACCCTGAGCTAGATACAACCAGGCTATGGCTGCTCACAGACTACAGGGCGAGCTGCAGTCACACGGAGACCGTGCAGACAGCCGTAAACGGCGCTGCAAGGCCCAAAAACCCTCCTCTACTTTATCCTATGTAGTGTTTTTCCACAAGTTAGCTGGATACGGGTGGAAAGACACTAATAGGAATTTTTTGAAAAAATGTGCAGCAGCCTGCACTACTTAAAACAAAAGGAAAATTGATTTTACGGTATGACGCAGTGAAGAACCCTGAGCTGGATACAACCAGGCTATGGCTGCTCACAGACTACAGGGCGAGCTGCAGTCACACGGAGACCGTGCAGACAGCCGTAAACGGCGCTGCAAGGCCCAAAAACCCTCCTCTACGTTATCCTATGTAGTGTTTTTCCACAAGTTAGCTGGATACGGGTGGAAAGACACTAATAGGAATTTTTTGAAAAAATGTGCAGCAGCCTGCACTACTTAAAACAAAAGGAAAATTGATTTTACGGTATGACGCAGTGAAGAACCCTGAGCTGGATACAACCAGGCTATGGCTGCTCACAGACTACAGGGCGAGCTGCAGTCACACAGAGACCGTGCAGACAGCCGTAAACGGCGCTGCAAGGCCCAAAAACCCTCCTCTACTTTATCCTATGTAGTGTTTTTCCACAAGTTAGCTGGATACGGGTGGAAAGTCACTAATAGGAATTATTAGAAAAAATGAGCAGCAGACTACACTACTTGAAAAAAAAGAACAGTATGAGGCAATGAACCACCCTCCCTGAACTGAATACAACCAGCTATGGCCTATGGCTGCACACAGACTAGAGAGTGGGCTGCACACACACACACACACACACACAGACCTTGCAGATCGCTGTGAAAACAGCGCTGCAAGGCAAAAGCAAGGTGATTGGTAGGTGAACACAGCGGTTGCTAAATTAGCCTTGGAAAAGAACAATGAAGCAAATCGCTATCTCTAAACTGGCCCTCAGTCAGCAAACAGCGTCCTGTCACTAACTGAATTCACAGCAGAGTGAGCGCAAAATGGCGCCAGAGACTTTTAAACTGCAGCATGACATCATTTCAGCAGCCAATCACAGCCTTGCCAGTAGTTTCATGCCCTCCATGCTGAACAGGATGTGCCCACACTTGGAATCATTCTCATTGGCTGAATTCGTGCAAATTTGTGCAGTTTGAATCCTGGGAACTTCCGATTCCGGTATCCGATACGCGGCAAGTATCGGATCTCGGTATCGGAATTCCGATACCGCTAAGTATCGGCCGATACCCGATACTTGCGGTATCGGAATGCTCAACACTACTCATTATCTCAGTAAATTAGAATAATTAGCAAAAAACACCTGCAAAGCCTTCCTAAGCATTTAAAAAGGTCCCTTAGTCTGTTTCAGCAGGCTCCTCAATCATGGGGAAGACTGCTGACTTGACAGATGTCCAGAAAGCAGTCATTGACACACTCCACAAGGAGGGTAAGCCACTAAAGGTCATTGCTAAAAAAGCTGTCTGTTCACAAAGTGCTGTATCCAAGCATATTAATGGAGAGTTGAGTGGAAGGAAAAAGTGTGGTAGAAAAAGGTGCACAAGCAACCAGGATAACCGCAGCCTTGAAAACATTGTTAAGAAAAGGCCATTCAAAACCTTGGGGGAAATTCACAATGAGTGGACTGCTGCTGGAGTCATTGCTTCACGAGCCATCACACACAGACATATCTAGGACATGGGTTACAAGTGTCGCATTCCTTGTGTCAAGCCACTCATGACCAATAGACAACACTAGATGCATCTTACCTGGGCCAAGGAGGAAAATAACTGGACTATTGCTCAGTGGTCCAAGGTGTTGTTTTCAGATGAAAGAAAATTTTGCATTTCATTTGGAAATCAAGGTCCCAGAGTCTGAGGAAGAGTGGAGAGGCCACAATCCAAGCTGCTTGAGGTCTAGTGTTAAGTTTCCACAATCAGTGATGGTTTGGGGAGTCATGTCATCTGCTGGTGTAGGTCCACTGTTTTTTATCAAGACCAAAGTTAGCGCAGCACTTCATGCTTCACTCCGCAAACAAGCTTTTAGGAGATGGAAATTTCATTCTCCAGCAGGACTTGGCACCTGTCCACACTGCCAAAAGTACCAATACCTGGTTTAAAAACAACAGTATCACTGTGCTTGATTGGCCAGCAAACTCCCCTGACCTTAACCCCATAAAGAATCTATGCGGTATTGTCAAGAGGAAGATGAGAGATGCCAGACCCAACAAGCTGAAGGCTACTTTCTTATGATTCTTATGAAGTAATTGTGTATGAGAGATTTCACAAACACGTTTATGTGCTTCATTTAGTACAGATGGTGGATAACCTCTCTTGGCAAAGCGATGTTTAAGTTCATCAATCTGTTATTCAAAAATGTTGTCATTATTATTAATTTTGCACAATCGCAACATTTGGATGTAGGGTAATCCCCTTTTAGTGTGCATTGGGTGAGCATTACTAAAATGTAACAACATATTTGTGGAAGTAGGCTTACGGTAAGATTCTGTGATGATTTTACCTTCTTTTATATTGATTTTATAGAAATTCTATGCTTTTGCCTCCAAATTTTGATGTAAAACGCATGTTTTCTATATTCATGGTATTAAGATATATTATGAAAAGTGATGAGCGAGTATGCTCGTTACTCGAGTTTTTCCGAGCATGCTCGGGTGGTCTTCCAGTATTTCAGCGTGCTCAGAGATTTAGTTTATGTTGACGCAGCTGCATAATTTGCGGCTCCTAGACAGCCTGAATAGATGTGGGGATTGTCTGTTTGTTAGCCAATCCCCACATGTATTCAAGCTGTCTAACAGCCGCAAGTCATGCAGCTGCGTCGACATAAACTAAATCTCCGAGCACACCAAAATACTCGGAGACCACCCAAACATGCTCGGAAAAACTCGAAAAACGAGCACATTCGCCCATCACTAGTTATAAACTCTGAAAATTGTTCTTCTGTGCCAGCCCATATCATAAATACATGATCCACATATCTGAGGTATGTACAGATGTATTTAAGGTAGGGGTTAGCAAGGTTAGAAATATATTGGTCTTCAAAAAATGCTAAAAATAGGATAGCGAAAACGCATGCTGCTGGTGTTCCCTTGGCAGTCCCAACTTGTTGCAAGTACTACTTATCCATGAATTTAAAGGCATTTAGACATAGTATGAATTCTAATTAGTGATGAGCGAATATACTCGTTACTCGAGATTTCTCGAGCACGCTCTGGTGTCCTCCGAGTATTTTTTAGTGCTCGGAGATTTAATTTTTCTTGCCGCAGCTGAATGATTTACATCTGTTAACCAGCATAAGTACCGTATTTTCCGGCGTACAAGACGACTTTTTAACCCCTGAAAATCTTCTTAAAAGTCGGGGGTCGTCTTGTACGCCGGGAATCGCCTTGTACGCCGGGTGTATATGGTGGGTGGGGGGGGGGAGTGATCCTGATGACGACGAGGGGGCGTCTCACAGGAAAGTGAGTATCCCCCATTACCTTATCATAGCGCTGCAGCGTGGGGTCTCTGTGCTGGGAGCGGCGGCTGCTGTGCTGTGCTGTGGCGGCTCCTCTTCTGCAGTGTGGGGCCTCTGGTGCTGTGGGGCGGTGGCGGCGGCGGCGTATCTTCATGCAGTCGGGGCTCCTCCGGCATCTCAGCCTGGAAGCCCCGCCAGCAACTCCATCGGTGTAATGCGCTGGCCTCCGGGAAAATGGCCGCTGCTTAGATTCAGATCTCGTGTCCCGAGATTTCGGGACGAGATCTGAATCTGAGCATGCACAGCCCCCAGCGGCCGGGCCACCGCATCGCACCTATTGAGCTGCCTCCGGGAAAATGGCCGCTGCTCAGATTCAGATCTCGTCTCCCGAGATCTCGGGACGAGATCTGAATCTGAGCAGCGGCCATTTTCCCGGAGGCCACCTGACCGCATTGTACCGATGGAGTTGCCGGCGGGGCTTCCAGGCTGAGATGCCGGAGGAGCCCCGACTGCATGAAGATACGCCGCCGCCACTGCCCCACAGCACAGAGGCCCCACACTGCAGAAGAGGAGCCGCCACAGCACAGCAGCCGCCGCTCCCAGCACAGAGACCCCACGCTGCAGCGCTATGATAAGGTAATGGGGGATACTCACTTTCCTGTGAGACGCCCCCTCGTCCTCATCAGGATCACTCCCCCCCCCCAAAAGGCACATATTCACAGGCCCTATAAGACGACATACGGTGTATAAGAAGACCCCCAACTTTTAAGAAGATTTTATTTTTTAACTGGTAAAGTTGGGGGGTCGTCTTATACGCCCAGTCGTCTTATACGCCGGAAAATACGGTACATGTGGGGGTTGCCTGGTTTCTAGGGAATCCCCACATGTACTTATGCTGGCTAACAGATGTAAATCATTCAGCTGCGGCAAGAAAAACTAAATCTCCGAGCACTAAAAAATACTCTGAAGACCCCCGAACATGCTCGAGAAATCTCAAGTAACGAGTATATTCACTCATCACTAATTCTAATGCTTCATGTATGAAAGTTAACCAGTACAAAGTTCAGACTATATTAGATTTTTCCTATAGCATCTATACCTATTTTTAGTGGAATTCTGGTATAGAGGTTTTCCACGTCTATGGTGACTAAAGAAAAGTTATCTTGCCAGTCTATTTCTCCAATAGCTTTCAAAAAGGATCCAGAGTCTTTTATAAAAGATGGTACTTTTTCAAGGAGAGGTTTAAGTAACCAATCCAAGTATTGGGACATCGGCTCTGTTAAAGAACCAATACCCTGAATAATTGGAGGAAATTCTAGAGATTTGTGCATTTTTGGAATACTATACCAATATGGTTTGAATGGTATTCCATTAATAATTTTTCTGCTTTACTTTTGGATAGCATACCATTTGTCACGACACAGCTGTCGGGTGACCCGGGACCAGGGGCTTATTCCCTGTCCCTAACACTAATGGGTCCCCTAGCTTGCCCTGCTCCCTGGGATACTTCAGATGTCAAAGATGCCGGGGCCTCCGCCCTTGCCTTATTGCCTGAGTTAGCCCTCCTTCTGTTCTCTTCCCCCACCCAGTGAAGAGGGGGCGCTACTGTTCTGCATAGTACACCAACCTGACAAACAAGGCAACACAAACAAGGGTTAATAGAAAACACCAGGCATACAAAATATTCACTCACATGTAACAGAGGAATGCACCGAGGTGTGAAGGCAGGGGAATAAGTAAAAACAGAGAAGGATAAGGAATTACCATGTGTACAAACCAAGCAACAGTCAGTAATAACTCCTCCAACTCTCCTTCTAAGTGCAGAGACACACTGCCATAGTTCTCGTGCGAGAATCGCATTGTAAAACTCTTAATGGCTGTCGGCTCTCCTGACCTGAGCTTGACAGCTGCATAGTAATCCATTATGCTGTCATGCTCGGGTCAGGAGAGGTGCCGGCCAGTCCGTGCAGAGCGATGCAATTCTCGCACGAGAAATACGGCAGTGTGTCTCTGCCCTTATATGTACTCCTCTCCCTCCGTTAGCCATGCAGCAAATACTTGCTCTGACAAGGATTTGTAACAGAGCCCAGATTATAAAGGGGAAGAGAGTTGCTAACCGAACTCAGCTGTGCACACAGGGATTTCCAACATGGCCAATTAACCCCTGTTCTGCCAGAAGAAATAAACACAACTAGAATGAAGGAGTGCTTCTTCTCCGGGCCGGAGTAGGAGCAATCAGACGTTGCGGTCGTCTGGCTCCACACTGTCGTGGTAACCCCGTGACAACAGTATCTACATATTTCCTTAAAAAAGATCTTAGTTTATTTTAAAATTTTGGTGTACGATTGTCATTTAAGGGCAGATATGTCTTGCAATTGTTTAGATGCTTTAATGCATCTGCGATGTAATAGTCTCTTGTTAGTAAGACTAAATTGCCACCTTTATCTGCTCTTCTAAAAATGACATTGTTCCATTTTTTCATTTCCTAAAGTGCTTTGAATTCAACTTGATTTAAGTTTTATTATGGTAATTTGTAGTGAAGAGCTTCTACATCTTTTTTTTTTTACTAATTCTTGAATTAAGTCTATGGCATTACCAGTCAAAATAGGTGACATATATGTAGAAGAGACGCCTCCCATGAAAGGTGCATATTTTATTAAGGAAGTTATATTTTCAATTATCTCAGGAGGGAAAGGATGTGATAAACCCAATAATAGAGCTGCATCGTTATAGAGTGCTGTATTATTAGATCTATCTATACTGAAACCCAAAGGACCTAAATGACTGGGTATTTCTCCCTGTGGGCATAAAGTAGAATTATTAATTTTTGTGTCAGCATGTGAATTATAAAGGTGCATTTTCTAGTGGTTTAAAAAAATTTTTTTAAAGTCTGTCAGGTCAAAAGGTTCAGGTAAATAAAAGTTGAGTCCTTTAGTTAATACTGCAATGTGGTCCCCTGATAGAACTCTGGTGGTAAGGTTCACAACCTCATTGCCTTGATTGAGGCCAGCTATTTCCTCCACGAGACTTGTTTTCGTTTTGTGCCGACTCCTGCGGTTTTTCCGCCATCTCCTTGTGCATTTCCTAAAGGGATTGGAGTGTTAGTACTTGGTGGTTTCCGTTCATTGCCGATATCTGATTTTGTCTGATCCTCTGCAATACTAGAATACTAGTCTGTAGTCCATGGTGAGTGCCGCATAAATGCCTTGCATTTATATTTAAATAATATATTTGTAGTCTATGAATGTCATTTAACCTTTGTCCGGCTGAGTAGGTACAATTGTAACTATTCCGTTTTTAAATTGCAATACCTTTTTTTTTCGAAAAGCCGTAGAGGGCTGAAATTTCGTGACATCACTGAAGTTTTGGTCCAGAATATATTGGCCAAATTTCAATAAAATATCTCCACCCCCTTCCGAGATAAGGGGTTGAGATATTTTTACAAAATTATGCAGCCTGACGAAGGTTAAATGAGGCTAATACTTCTGGTCTAACTAATAAATGCACAATATTTTAAAGAATTACATTTGCTTGCCTGTCCCTCAGATTTTGAGTTTAGCATACAGTATCTATGTAGGGCATAGTAGCTGCTGAGCTTCTATACATAGTACTACCACTTCATAAGCATGTGACCCTTCATTCCCAGCACCATGGAGAGCAACACATTGTTAGTGCACATACAGAACTGTGCCATCACTCAACAATCAGGCAGTGGCTAGAGATGATTAAAATTTGCCAGATTCAACAAATTCTACCAAAACATACTGTATAAAATATCCAATACTCTTTAGGTATATTTTTATTTATTTTTCATTAAGTGAATGAGTCACAAACATTTTTTCAAATGATCATTAACACCACAAACAAGGGACAAATGCTGTCACACCGTGAGCAGACCACATATTACCACCCCATAGTGACCGAATAATACCACATACAAGGGATAATTACCGCCACACTGTTGCCTGACTATATATTACCTCCACATAGTGACCGAATAATACCACATACAAGGCACAATTACCACATCATGACTAGACCACATATTACCACATCATAAAGTGACCGAATGTAACAATACTGGTCATTAATTTAAAAAAACACAATATTAAGTACCATTATACACAGGAGTTCTGTACATACTGTCAGTGTACAGGTAATACAGTGAACACCAATGGCATTATACACAGGAGCTCTGTATATAGTGTATAGTGTACAGGTAATCCAGTGATCACCAGTGACATTATGCACAGAAGCTCTGTGTATAGTTTCAGTGTGCAGGTAATACAGTGATCACCACATTATACACAATAGCTCTGTATATAGTGTTAGTGTACAGGTAATACAGGGATCACCAGTGACATTATGCACAGGAGTGCATACACCAGAGGTCTCAAACTGCATTCCTCGAGGGCCGTGAACAGGTCATGTTTTCAGGATTTCCTTGTATTGCATGGGTGATAATTTAGTCACTTGCACAGAATGATTCCAGCACCTTGTGCAATGCTAAGGAAATCTTGAAAACACGCATGGTTTGAGGCCCTAGAGGAATGCAGTTTGAGACCCCTGGCATACAGTAGTGTACAGGAAATACAGTGATCATATGTGACATTATACACAGGAGCTCTGTACATAGAATTTAGTGTAAAGTGTAAGTATACAGGTAACACACTGATTTACCACTGACATGTCTAGTTGAAGTCCTTCATCTTTCTTTTCTTCATCCAGTGCAGACCGCCATCACTTCTTCTATCCAAGACTCATCTCTGCATGAAAAAACACAGTTATCTAGAGCACCACTTCCAGAGCACATGTCACGCCCTACAGATGGGTCTATCGGGTGGACCCTCTGGACCGCAAATACAGCGGTTGCTGATACCAGGAAGGGAGAGCCAGACCAAGAAAGCAGGTTCAAAAGGTTTATTGTAAAGTAATACAAATACTAGGGGAGACTCCCCAAAGGAGGGCCACAGGACCACAACACCAGGGTGCCTCTAAGGAGTCCAAGGCTTGGAGTGACCCCTATACAGGGATTTCCCCTTGACCACCAATAGAGGGTCCGATGAAGCAGACACCTGTGTTAAACCGACCTAGGAGGCTGGGGAGAAATGAACTGAAAAGACAGGGCAGAACGTGGAACCAGGAAGCAGGCTGAAGACTGCAGGGAATCGTCCAGGATCCAGGACACAGGATGCCGAGAAGGCCAGACACGATCCTAGGGGAAAAAGGAACACAGAGTAAAGCAGGCAAACTGGATTGGTAAGCATAGCAGGACAAGACCTGGAGCAGCAACTTCAGGATAATAGAAGTTGCCCAGGCGGAGTCCAGGAGTGACTGAGATCCTTTTATCCCTCCAGCCTGCAGGTGATAGGCCGGGAGGAGGGGCAGTGAGTAGGAACGGGCTGGCCGTTTAAGAAGCCAGAGAGCTGGCCTGCCCGCCCCCTATGCACTCCCTAGGAGAGGGAGAGGAACGAGGAAGTGCAGCAGACATGGGAGCAAGGACCCGGGCAGCATGTCTGCAGGGATGGACCCCGGAGCGCCGGCGGATGACCGGAGCGTGACCCTGCTGGCTCAGGACAGAACCGGAGGAGGTAAGAACAGGCGGGGAAGAGAAAGTAGGTGCCCCGGACTGCGAGGTGGTGACAGTACCCCCCCCTCCAGGCCCCCCCGGGCGGCGACTGGCAAGGAACCGACGTAGGAGACGAGGAGCATGGATGTTGCCCTCCGGTTCCCAGGACCTCTCCTCAGGACCAAACCCCTTCCAGTCGACCAGGTACCATGTGGCACGCCCTCTCTTCTTCACGTCCAGAATGGCACTGACCTCATACTCGTCATTGGCCGATATAGGAGGAGGACGCTCTCCCGGATCCTGGGAGAAGCGGTTGAGGATCACAGGCTTGAGGAGGGAACGGTGGAAAGAATTATGTATTCGCAGAGAAGGAGGCAGTCGTAGCTGATAGCACACATCGTTGAGTCTCCGGGACACCTCGAACGGTCCGATGTACCGAGGTCCGAGCTTGAAGGAGGGCACCTTAAGGCGGACGTACTTGGCTGATAACCATACCTTGTCACCCGGTTGAAACATCTGGGCATCAAGTCTTCTTTTGTCGGCATGGTCCTTCATACGCTGGGATGCTTTCTCAAGAGCTACACGAGTCTTGTTCCAGATGTCGGCGAAGTCACGAGCCACGGCCTCTGCTGCAGGATTGGTAGTAGTGATGTCCAAGGGGGTCGGGATCCTCGGGTGCTGCCCATATACAATAAAGAATGGAGTGTTACGTGAAGACTCACCAACATGATTATTGTACGAGAACTCCGCCCAAGGCAGTAGGGACGTCCAGTTGTCGTGGTGTGCGTTGACAAAGTGCCGTAGATAACCTGCCAACACCTGGTTTACCCGTTCCACCTGTCCGTTAGTCTGTGGATGATAAGCCGAAGAGAAGTCCAAGGTAATATCGAGTCTCCTGCAGAGAGACCGCCAGAATCGGGACACGAATTGAACTCCCCTATCGGAAACAATGTTGGAGGGTAACCCATGCAACCGGAGGATATGTAGAACAAACAACTCGGCCAGCTTGGGTGCCGAAGGAAGACCAGGCAGAGAAACGAAGTGACCCATCTTGGAAAATCTGTCCACCACGACCCAGATGACAGTATTCCCGGAGGATGCAGGAAGATCCGTGATGAAGTCCATCGCAATGTGTTGCCATGGTTTTGATGGTACAGGCAAGGGCAAGAGTTGACCGGCGGGAAGCCGTTTGGGGGTCTTGTTGCAGGCACAGGAAGAACAGGCAGAGACGTAGTCTGTCACCTCTTGACGCATCCCAGGCCACCAGTAGTACCGGCCGATCAACTGTAGGGTCTTAGTCAGACCCGCGTGCCCAGCTAGTAAGGAGGAATGTCCCCAGCGGAGGATGCGTTCTCGATTAGGTTCAGGCACCAGCGTCTTCCCTGGGGGTACCTGCGACAGTTGGAGCGGTGCAACCATGATCACCTTGGATGGATCGATGATGGGACGAGGTTCCTCCTCATGATCGTCGGTAAGAAAAGAGCGGGAGAGGGCGTCAGCCTTGACATTCTTATCTGCGGGACGAAAATGAAGACGGTAATCAAACCGAGCAAAGAATAAAGACCAACGGGCCTGGCGAGGATTGAGCCTCTGGGCAGAGTGGAGATAGGCCAAGTTCTTGTGGTCAGTGTAGATCACCACCGGGTGCACTGCTCCCTCTAGGAGGTAACGCCACTCCTCCAAGGCCATTTTGATGGCAAGCAACTCACGGTCACCAATGGAGTAATTCCGCTCACAGGGGGAAAAGGCCTTCGAAAAGAAGCCGCAAGAGACCTTACGTCCGGAGGCGGCTCTCTGCGTGAGGACGGCCCTGGCACCTGTGGAGGATGCGTCCACCTCCAGAAAGAACTGCTTCTCAGCGACGGGCCTGTGCAGGGCTGGTGCGGAGGAGAAGGCCCGTTTGAGTGCCTGGAAGGAGCACTCAGCCTCTGGAGCCCATCCATTAGCAGGTGTTCCCTTGCGTGTGAGTGCAGTGAGGGGTTTGACCAGATCCGAGAAGTGCGGGATAAACTGCCGGTAGTAGTTGGCGAATCCCAAGAAGCGCTGGATGGCTTTGATCCCGACCGGCCGAGGCCAGTTCATGATGGCCGACACCTTATCAGGATCCATCTCCAGCCCAGAGTCAGAGATGATGTATCCAAGGAACGGCAGAGAAGACCGCTCGAAGAGGCATTTCTCATACTTGGCGTACCAGCGGTTCTCCCGTAATCGAAGGAGAACTCGTCGGACGTCTCTTCTGTGTGTGGGTAGGTCTGGGGAGAAAACCAAGATGTCATCTAGGTATACCACAACACATACGTACAGCAAGTCACGGAAGACGTCGTTCACGAACTCCTGGAAGACGGCTGGTGCATTGCACAGTCCGAAGGGCATCACCCGGTATTCGAAGTGACCATCACGGGTGTTGAAGGCGGTTTTCCACTCGTCACCGGCCCGGATGCGGACAAGGTTGTAAGCCCCTCGCAGGTCCAGCTTGGTGAACAACCGGGCTCCCCGGAGCCGATCGAAGAGTTCTGGAATAAGAGGCAGAGGGTACTTATTCTTTACCGTGATGGCGTTTAATCCACGGTAGTCAATGCAAGGACGCAAAGACCCGTCCTTCTTTTTCACGTAGAAGAACCCGGCTCCGACAGGGGATGTGGACCTCTGGATGAATCCCCGGGCCAAGCTGTCTGTGACGTATTCTGACATCGCCTGGGTCTCAGCAGGGGACAGTGGGTAGATTCGTCCTGTAGGAAAAGAGGCACCTGGAACCAAATCGATGGGACAATCATAAGGCCTGTGCGGGGGCAAGACCTCTGCTTCTCGTTTATCGAAGACGTCCGCATATGCCCAGTAGGCCTCCGGAAGTCCAGGCAAGGACGTAGGTGAGGGAGGCAAACGGATAGGCCGGACGGACAGCAGGCAATGGCTATGGCAGGCCGAACCCCAACGCTGGATCTCCCCACTTCGCCAGTCTATGACTGGCTCATGCATACGCAGCCATGGCAGACCGAGCAAGAAAGGTGGGGAGAGAGTGGGTAGCACGAGAAAGGCAATCCTCTCAGTATGGAGAGCTCCGATCTGAATCTCCACCTCACTGGTAATGCCCTCAACGGAGTCTTGTAGGGGTCTCCCATCAACGGAGGTAATGGTGCGGGGATGCTGCAGGGGGTGTATAGGGATGCCGAGGCGGAGAGCCATGTCTCGCTGAATAAAGTTACCTGCAGATCCCGAGTCCAAATACGCCAACTCTGAGAACCGCCTGTCACCAATTTTCACCTGTATGGAAACAGTTAATGGTAGAGAGGTATCACTCTCACCTAGGATGGCCTCTCTTACCTGTCCTAGGTGGAGGAGTTTTCCGGTCTTCTGGGACATTGCCGGCGGAAGTGGTTGGAGCCACCACAATAGAGACACAACCTCCGGGCGACTCTCTCCTCACGCTCCCGGGGACTCAGCCGGAGACGATCCACCTCCATGGGTTCGGGTGCTTCGGCAGACGAGGCGTTACCTGGTAACAGGGGCCTCTGTAAAGAGGGTGCCAATCGAGGTGGTCTTCTCTCCTGGGCTCTCTCCTTGGTGCGTTCTTGTAGGCGGCGGTCCATCCGGACGGCAAGGGAGATGTATTCGTCCAGGGTATCGGGGAGGTCTCGTACGGCAAGCTCGTCCTTCAGGCGACTGGATAACCCTCTCCGGAAGACACCGATCAGGGGCTCGTCAGACCAGCGAAGCTCCGAAGCCAAAGTGCGAAACTGTATGGCGTATTGGCCAACCGAGAGAGTACCTTGCTGTAAGCTGAACAACTCCTCCGTGGCCGAAGCCACTCGACCTGGCTCATCAAAGATCTTCCGGAAGGTGTCCAAGAAGGACCGCAGATCAGATACAATGGGGTCCTCTCTCTCCAGTAGTGGGTTGAACCAGGCCAAGGCCTCGCCCTCCAGGTGTGATGCCAGAAAGGCCACTTTCGCCACATCCGTAGGGTATTGATGAGGGAGAAGCCTGAAATGCTGCTGGCATTGGTTGATGAAACCCCTGCACATTTTTGGATCCCCAGAGTACCTGGTGGGTTTGCAGAGACGAGGGGAAGAGAAGACGCCTCCTACGGCAACGGGATCCAACACGGGTGCAGTAACCGGGGCAGGAGGAGACCGCTGTAGATTCGAGAGCCGCTCGTCAACAGACGTCATGTACTCCAGCATCTGGGTCTGTATCCGTCCTTGTTGATCCAGCTCCTGATGTAGATCTGCAAGATGAGAGGAGTAAGATGCATCCACCCCCTGAGGGGAACCTAGATGGGCCTCCAGGGTCCGCATGAACACAACAACCTGTTCCTGGCTCTGGCGGAGACTAGCAAGCTCCCTCTGAGCATCGAACCTGGCATCAGCGGGGTCCATGGCCTGGGCAAAATCTGTCACGCCCTACAGATGGGTCTATCGGGTGGACCCTCTGGACCGCAAATACAGCGGTTGCTGATACCAGGAAGGGAGAGCCAGACCAAGAAAGCAGGTTCAAAAGGTTTATTGTAAAGTAATACAAATACTAGGGGAGACTCCCCAAAGGAGGGCCACAGGACCACAACACCAGGGTGCCTCTAAGGAGTCCAAGGCTTGGAGTGACCCCTATACAGGGATTTCCCCTTGACCACCAATAGAGGGTCCGATGAAGCAGACACCTGTGTTAAACCGACCTAGGAGGCTGGGGAGAAATGAACTGAAAAGACAGGGCAGAACGTGGAACCAGGAAGCAGGCTGAAGACTGCAGGGAATCGTCCAGGATCCAGGACACAGGATGCCGAGAAGGCCAGACACGATCCTAGGGGAAAAAGGAACACAGAGTAAAGCAGGCAAACTGGATTGGTAAGCATAGTAGGACAAGACCTGGAGCAGCAACTTCAGGATAATAGAAGTTGCCCAGGCGGAGTCCAGGAGTGACTGAGATCCTTTTATCCCTCCAGCCTGCAGGTGATAGGCCGGGAGGAGGGGCAGTGAGTAGGAACGGGCTGGCCGTTTAAGAAGCCAGAGAGCTGGCCTGCCCGCCCCCTATGCACTCCCTAGGAGAGGGAGAGGAACGAGGAAGTGCAGCAGACATGGGAGCAAGGACCCGGGCAGCATGTCTGCAGGGATGGACCCCGGAGCGCCGGCGGATGACCGGAGCGTGACCCTGCTGGCTCAGGACAGAACCGGAGGAGGTAAGAACAGGCGGGGAAGAGAAAGTAGGTGCCCCGGACCGCGAGGTGGTGACAGCACATTACCCACTTTTTCCCTTTCTTCTACACTGCACAGCTCAATACAGACGGTGCGTCCACCATTAATTCATAATTCGTTTTTATGCAAGCCACCATTCCAAATGTAAGTTGTAATCCACAACTGTGCCCCCACCAAATATAAATAGCCACTTTCCCCACCTAATAAATATATAAATTAATTAGCACCTGTATTCTTTTCCCCAATTCATCCATGGAGCTCTGAGAAATTCCCGCTGACGAGGTGTGTGCCGTGCACAGTACTTTATTGGACGATGGGTTCCGGTGAGCTGACGCACAAGAGGGGGGACCCGGCCCCATACAGCAGTAAGGGAAGTAATGTCTTGATGGCTGTCCTGGCTGGTAGACCAGAAGGCCGTCATGATGGCCTCGGGTTGTCATGATGATGATAGGGCCCACAGGATGACATCTACTTCCTAAATGTTGTGATCAATATCAATCATGGAATTTAAGGGGCTAAACAGTGGGGGCAGTGCGGGCACCACTCCTGGCTGTGAGGTCACCACTCCTGGCTTTGAGAGCAAGGGCAAGGCTATCACATAATCTGGGATTATTTGTAACAGATTGGTCTAGTCATTTGGACTTAAATTAATATTTACCTTTTTGTTTGATTTTTGTGAATATGCCAAGAAGTAGAAGTCTTTTGTATTGTTTGTTTTTTTGCAAACACGTCGAGGACAATGTACTATATATGGTATGAGTCTACACATAGCCTCCCAATATACAGTATGAGCGTCCACACACAGCCCCCTATATATAGCATGATGCCAAAGGTACAAGGCCTTGTCTTTTAATGTTTTAACTACGTTTCAAGAAAGAATACATTTTTTCCCTGGATGTTTGTGCCGGAATTTTTCCCTGTTTTTCGTCTACTTTCCTGTGAGCACCAGTGGAAATAGCACCCTCGGGAGAAACTCCAGGCTAGTTTTCAGTTGCACATTCTCAGCGTGGTAAGCTCCTTCGTCCCTCTCCATCTCCCTGCATCTCACTGTGATACCAAACATAGCCCCCTATACAGAGTATGAGCCCACACACACAGCCACTATGTACATTATGAGCCCAAGCACTGCACCCCTATTTACAGTATGTGCCCCCACATAGCCTTCCTCTTTACAGTACAAGCCCTGACATAGGCCCCTTATGCTCAATATGAGTCCCCCACACAGCCCCCTATTTACAGTATGAGCCCCACATAGCTCCTTATATACAGTATGAGCCCCATATAGCCTACATATTTACGGTACAAGCCTCCACATAGCCCCCTATATACTGTATGAGCCCCCATATAGCCTCAATGTATACAGTATGAACTCCAACATAGGCCCTCTTGTACATGGTATGAGCCCCCACACATTCACACATATAAAAAAACAACACAGTCATCTTATTTAATTCACTGGCACCTTGCTGTATGCACTGATGCTGCGCATAGCAGACGTGATGCAGATAGCGGTGAATTTGGTGCAGCCTGTGGGCCATTGTTTTCAGCCTTCCCAATGTATTGGTCTGCTGCCTGGACTGGAACAACCAGAGGTCCATATTTGACCCGTGGGCAGCACTTGGCCCAGGTCCGCTCTAAAGCATTGAACCGAGATGGAGATTGCTTGCCAGGTAAGGGTTAAGGTCTTTTTTCAAACATGACAAAGGTTTTAATGATCCAATGAGTGACTGAAATTCACTCTAGCCAGGATACATTGAATCAGCAATTGGTTAATTTCTATTCTTTATTCATTGAGCACTTAGACTAATAAGACACAAATTAGGTCACAGCATAAGATGCATGTTATTGTAGTCATTCAAATGCTGCGCTCTGTGTTACCTTCCTGAGTGCAGTGTCTGTGACACAGTGACTATTCACTGAATATACACTGATTATCCCCATTACAGTCTATTATATTTAATCTGTGCTCTTGTCTAATGTACGTGTGTAGCCTCCAGACGATCGCCTTATATCAGGATAACAAAGCTTTTATTATCATAGGTGTCTTTTTACATCCTTTGCTGGATGACTAATTTATAAAATAGGTCAACACTCACACACAGCACCTCACACGTTTGGCCCCTGCTTCTTATCAGATCTCAGCAAAAAGAGTCTTAAGATTTTTTTTAATCTTTTTATTCATTTGAAAGTTTGCTCATCAATTTGTATTTTCTGGAAGAAAAAATTTAATACGTGGATGTCTTTTCTTAAATTTTATGAAGTGCAAGAAATATGAACATTACTGTGCAAAAGTTCTGGGTAGGCGTGGTAAAAAAAAATTGCAAAATAAAGAATTCATTACAAAATAGAAGTGTTTATAGTATATTATCATGACTGAACTAGAGATAATTCTAAACCGAATCATCAGTTGGAGTGATCAACCTTCGCTTTTAGGCCATGTGCACACGTTCAGTATTTTTCGCGTTTTTTTTCCGCGTTTTTTCGCTATAAAAACGTGATAAAAACGCGAAAAAAAACGCTTACATATGCCTCCCATTATTTTCAGTGTATTCCGCATTTTTTGTGCAAATGTAGCCTTTTTTTCCGCGAAAAAATCGCATCGCGGAAAAAAAAGCAACATGTTCATTAAAATGCGGAATTGCAGGGGATTCCGCAAACCTGGGAGTCCATTGATCTGCTTACATCCCGCACGGGGCTGTGCACACCATGCGGGAAGTAAGCAGATTATGTGCGGTTGGTACCCAGGGTGGAGGAGAGGAGTCCTCCACGGACTGGGCACCATATAATTGGTCAAAAAAAAATAATTAAAATAAAAAATAGTCCTATACTCACCTTCGATGTCTTCCCGCCTCTCCACTGCACGCTGTCGCTTCGGTTCCTGTAGCTAGTGTGCGGTGAAGGACCTGCCGATGACGTCGCCGTCTTGTGATTGGTCGAGACCGGTCATGTGACCGCTCACGTGACCGCGACGTCATGGAAGGTCCTGCGCGCACACACCATCTATACGGAACGGACGCCGGTGAGGAGATCGGCTGTCTGCGGGTGAGTATAAGCATTTTTTTTATTTTTTTAATTATTTTTAAACATTCTATCTTTTACTATAGATGCTGCAAAAGCAGCATCTATAGTAAAAAGTTGGTCACACTTGTCAAACGCTATGTTTGACAAGTGTGACCAACCTGTCAGTCAGTTTTCCAAGCGATGCTACAGATCGCTTGGAAAACTTTAGCATTCTGCAAGCTAATTACGCTTGCAGAATGCTAAAAAAAACGCGAAAAAAACGGAAAAAAACCGCAAAAAAAATAAATGCGGATTTCTTGCAGAAAATTTCCGGTTTACTTCAGGAAATTTCTGCAAGAAATCCGGACGTGTGCACATACCTTTAAAATAGCATCAAATCTTCTGCGTACACTTGCACAAGGTCAAGGGTTTTGTAGGATTATAGTCAAGTGTATGAGTAACCAATTATATCAAACAGGTGATAATAGCTATCAATCCCCCCCAAAAAAACCTCCCCCTCTTCCACGTGCATCACCACGTCCAACTCCACTCTTTCCTCTACTTAAAACTCTGCCTCATGGTTTTATTTATTGTTGTTAATTTTTTGTTTATTTTTTTTTCTCTGTTTTTTTAAGTCATTTGCTAAAAAAAAATGTGATGGCTCCTGCCCATCTTCCACATACACCATCACATCTACCTTCACCTTTCCTCCATTGGACCTCTGCGTCATGGTTTAATTTGTATTATTTTGGGTATTTTTGGGGTTAGCTATGTGATTTATATTTAAGTTATTTGTTTAAACAAAAATAATTGTAAAAAATGTAGGCCCCCTCCTCTTCTTCCATGTACACCACTATGTCCACCTCCATCCCCTCCTCCACTGTGACCTCCGCGTCATGGTTGTATTTTTTTTATTTTTGTTTATTTCATTTTTTGTCTGTTATTTTATGTCATTTCCCTAAAAAAGTGAGATGGATGGCTCGATGAGGGAGGGACAGCTGGATGATTGATAACCAACCAAGGGAAAGCAGATGATTGGGGGCTGCAGCCTTCAGCTGTCTCCTTTCCCTTAGATGGTTATTGACAATAGGGGGAAACCTACAACATTTTTTTCATTTTTTTTCTTAGTAATATAAATAAATAAATGGAAAAAATATGTGGGTTACCCCCTATTTTTAATAACCAGCAGAGAGAAAGCCTATGGCTGGGGGCTGATGTGAATATTCTGTGAATGAGCCAATATCCATAAAAGTTCCCAGGCTAATTATATCAGCACACAGTTGTTTCCTTAGCCTTACTAGTTATTATAGGGGAGACACCCCCCCAAAAATAAATGATGTAGGGTCCCCCTATATTCAATAACCAGCAAAGGCTAAACAGACAGCTGCAGGCTGATATTAATAGGCTAGGAAAAGGGGCACCCCCTGATGAAGGCAGACGCCGAAACGCGCTTCGGGGTGGACGCATCCTTGGGACAGCCTTTGACCCCCCCTCTCCTCCACTTAACAGGTACTACACCATGTTCCAAATTATTATGCAAATTATATTTTTCTTGGATTTTCCTAAATGATTGGTGCAAATGACAGTCAGTCTAATAAGTCATCACCCGTAACAGTATACATCGAATTTTATTGCAGAAACCTCCCAATGATAACAGTATAACCTCTAAAATGAATAAAAACTCAAAATGCACTGTTCCAAATTATTAGGCACAGTAGAATTTCTAAACATTTCATATGTTTTCAAGGATTAAAAATGCTAATTTGTGGAATTTGCAGCATTAGGAGATCACATTCACTGAACAAAAAAGCTATTTAACTCCAAAACATCCTAACAGGCCAAGTTACATGTTACCATAGGAACCGTTCTTTGATATCACCTTCACAATTCTTGCATCCATTGAACTTGTGAGTTTTTGGAGAGTTTCTGCTCGTATTTCTTTGCATGAAGTCAGAATAGCCTCCCAGAGCTGCTGTTTTGATGTGAACTGACTCCCACCCTCATAGATCTTTTGCTTTATGATACTCCAAAGGTTCTCTATAGGGTTGAGGACAGGGGAAGATGGTGGCCACACCATGAGTTTATCTCCTTTTATACCCATAGCAGCCAATGACTCAGAGGTATTCTTTGCAGCATGAGATGGTGCATTGTCGTGCATTAAGATGATTTTGCTCCTGAAGACACGTTTCTGCTGTTTATACGATGGAAGAAAGTTGTCAGTCAGAATCTCTATAAACTTTGCAGAGGTCATTTTCGCACCTTCAGGAACCTTAAAGGGCCCTACCAGCTGTTTCCCCATGACTCCGGCCCAAAACATGACTCCTCCACCTCCTTGCTGATGTCGCAGCCTTGATAGGACATGGTGGCCATCCACCAACCATCTACTACTCCATTCGTCTGGACCATCCAGGGTTGCTCGACACTCATCAGTAAACAAGACTGTTTGAAAATTAGTCTTCCTGTATGTCTGGGCCCACTGCAATCGTTTCTGCTTGTGAGCACTGTTTAGGGGTGGCCGAATAGTAGGTTTATAAACCAAAGCAAGCCTTTGAAGGATCCTACACCTTGAGGTTCGAGGGACTCCAGAGGCACCAGCAGCTTCAAATATCTGTTTGCTGGTTTATAATGGCTTTTTAGCAGCTGCTCTCTTAATCTGATGAACTTGCCAGGCAGAAACCTTCCTCATTATACATTTATCAGCATGAACACGTCTGTGCTCAGATTCATTCACAAATCTCTTAACCCCTTTCTGACATTAGACGTAATATCCCATCGAGGTGACCTGGGCCAGTATGACCATCAACGGAATAGTACGTCATATGCTATCTACCGCACTTACGGGGGGAGCGTGGCCTATCGCGGCCAGGTGTCAGCTGATTATCACAGCCTACATTCGGCACCATGTGCCAGGAGTGGTCACGGACCGCTCCCGGCACATTAACAAACATGATCGCAGCAATCTGGTGGCATAGGGAAGCCCTGAGACCCTCAGAACAACGCGATGTGATCACGTTGTTCCAGGGTCTCCTCCGTTCTCCTCCCTGCAGGCCCCGGATCCAAGCCTCCTGCACTGCCTGTCAGATTGCTGATCTGACACAGTGCTCTGCAAAGTGTCAGATCAGCAATCTGATACTACATAGTGATGTCCCACCCTGGGACAATGCAAAAAAAAAAATTACACTATGTAAAAATATTTTTTTTTAAATTCCTAAATAAAGAAAAAAAATTTATATTGTTCCAATAAATACATTTATTTATGTAAATAAGAAAAACAGTAAAAGTACACATATTTAGTATTGATGCGTCCGTAACGCCCCGACCTATAAAACTGTCCCACTAGTTAACCCCTTCAGTGAACACCGAAAAAAAAAAAACGAGGCAAAAAACAATGCTTTATCATCATACTGCCGAACAAAAAGTGGAATGACACGCGATCAAAAAGACAGATATAAATAAACATGGTACTGCTGAAAACGTCATCTTGTCCTGCAAAAAATGAGCCACCATACCGCGTCATCAGCAAAAAAAAAAGTTTACAGCGCTCAGAATAAAGAGATGCAAAAATAATTGTTTTTTATATAAAGTAGTTTTTATTGTATAAAAGCGCCAATACATAAAAAAATATAAATGAGATATCGCTGTAATCGTACTAACCCGAAGAATAAAACGGCTACGGTATAAACGCTCCCCCCAAAGAAATTCATGAATTGCTGGTTTTTGTTCATTCTGCCTAACAAAAATTGGAATAAAAAGCGATCAAAAAATGTCATGTGCCCGAAAATGGTACCAATAAAAACGTCAACTCGTCCCGCAAAAAACAAGACCTTATATGACTCTGTGGACCAAAATATGGAAAAATTATAGCTCTCAAAATGTGGCGATGCAAAAACTATTTTTTGCAATAAAAAGCGTATTTTAGTGTGTGACAGCTGCCAAACATAAAAATCAGCTATAAAAACCCGATATAAATAGTAAATCAAACCCCCCTTTATCACCACCTTAGTTAGATAAAAATAATAAAATAAAAAAAATGTATTTATTTCCTTTTTCCCATTAAGGTTAGGGTTAGGGTTGGTGCTAAAGTTAGGGTTAGGGTTGGGGCTAAAGTTAAGGTTGGGGCTAAAGTTAGGGTTGGGGTTAAAGTTAGGGTTAGGGTTAAGGCTAAAGTTAGGGTTAGGGTTGGGGCTAGAGTTGGGGTTGGTGTTTGGATTACATTTACGGTTGAGTTATGGGTGTGTCAGGGTTAGGCATGTGGTTAGGGTTATGGTTGGGATTAGGGTTAGGGGTGTGTTGGGGTTAGGGGTGTGTTGGGTTAGGGGTGTGGTTAGGGTTGTGATTAGGTTTAGGGGTGTGTTGGGGTAAGGGGTGTGTTGGGGTTGGGATTAGGGTTAGGGGTGTGTTTGGGTTAGGGGTGTGGTTAGGGTTATGGTTAGGGTTGGGATTAGGGTTAGGGGTGTGGTTAGGGTTGGGATTAGGGTTAGGGGTGTGTTGGGGTTAGGGTTGGAGTTAGAATTGGGGGGTTTCCACTGTTTAGGCACATCAGGAGCTCTGCAAACGCAACGTGATGCCCACAGACCATTCCATCAAAGTCTGCATTCCAAAACGCCACTTCTTCCCTTCCGAGCCCCGACATGCACCCAAACAGTGGTTTACCCCCACATATGGGGTATCAGCGTACTCAGGATAAATTGGACAACAACTTTTGCAGTCCAATTTCTCCTGTTACTATCTATATCTGTACTGGCAGTACAGCACATATATAATTCCATAATTAATTATCATTATTATTATGTTTTTGTGTTGGCGTAAAACAGTGACTACAAACTGACAAAAAACAGATGCAAGCCATGAACTAGCCACAAATATGGGGCAAAAATGTGATGACATTACCTAATGGGTGAATCTGGGAAAATTTGTTCTGGGGCCAATCCGGTCCTAGAACAAAGGGTCAATTATCCGTGTTTGTTAGATAAGAAAACACAAATGAATTGCATAATATACTGATTTAGTAGAATTTAACACTTCTCAGTTTGATTATTGAATTATTTCTGTCCTTTCCCAATTACAGCTTTAGCTTCATTTTTTATAAATTTATAAATTTCCTAATCCTTGCTTTAACTGTATCACCCAAATAGTCATTGCACCATGCAGTAATGGAGGAGTCACAATGTCTCAGACTCAGAGGCACTGAAAGCTGCCAGGGCTGGAGCCGGGAACAGAATATTTCTCATAAAACACAGGTAATAAAACTTTAACCATTTCAGGGACACAGCAGCAGGAAAAGTACCAAATATGTGTTTACAACAAGAAGGGCATTAGTTGAAACCAATAAAACTGCAGGACTTAAATGTGCAAATTTAAACTTAAAGGGATAGTCCAGTTAAAAAAAAAAGCTTTATTCAATATATAATGAACAGTTCTACAACCCTCAACAATTTGCTTTCAGTGTTATTCCCTCATTGTTTTTAAGTTCTCAGTTTAATATTTTATTGGAAGTTAAAGGGGTTGTACATTAATCAGATAACCCATTCTCAATCACTGTGTTTCCCCCCCAGTAAAATAATAACACTTGTATTCACCACCGACTCTGGCGCCGTTCTAGTGGTGATGGCACTGGCTCTCCAGAGATTCACTGCGTCAAACCAAACCTGTCATCACTGTCCCCTCGAGTGTTCATGCCCCATGAGTCAGTGCAGTCACCACTGAAACGCTCCGACATTGGAGGTGAGTATAGGTGTTGCACTGATATGCGAATGAAGCTGAAGTGCTACTTGTAGATCTGAAGCCTCTGTCACTCCAGCTCTACCAACTCCTCCTGCTTGTCTGACGGCTATTTTTCCTGAAGTCACACAGTGATGGGTAACTTAGTTTTTTGTTTTTATTTCATTTGAAGCTCCTAGGATGCAGGTAATGTCATCAGAAGTGAGGCCAGCAAAGAAATGGAATTTTATACAAGTGTCATTTAGAAAACTGCTGAGATTTTAAAAATGGTTTAATGGTTAAATAAAGACACAGTTTACAATATTGGACAACCCCTTTTAGCAATTTTGCAAATAGAAGCACATATCTCCATTGTTTTAAAATTGAAAATCTTCAAAAGGCGTTCATTTAGCTTTTACATAAAATTTGTGTCACCTACGAAACCAAATCATATAATGCTCAACTCAAATCACATTTGGTTACCAGCGGGCTTCTTCCGCCTGAAAAAAAATAAATAAAAAATACAATATTAAGAAATATAGGGTATATTTTCTATAGCCTTCCATGCCATAGATACATGCCAGAAAAATAAAGAAAACACCAGTATGTTTGGAACTAAGGTTTTTTGTTAGATTTTTTAATTCTGTAAAAAAAATCAAACAAAACTTAGTTCAATGCAAGTTTAGCATCAGTTTGAACGCCATAGAAAAGAATATGCTGCATGTCACACCTGAAATGCAAATGAAACAAATTAAACAGTTACTGTATATAGGGGACTTAGCCCTATAAAAATCATGCAAGCAGTATATATTTAAAGGGAACCTGTCACCTGAATTTGGCGGGACCGGTTTTCGGTCATATGGGCGGAGTTTTCGGGTGTTTGATTCACCCTTTCCTTACCCGCTGGCTGCATGCTGGCTGCAATATTGGCTTGAAGTTCATTCTCTGTCCTCCGCAGTACACGCCTGCGCAAGGCAATCTTGCCTTGCGCACGCGCAGTATGCTTTGCCCAACTGCGGGCAAAGCCAAAAAGCATTAGTGCGCATGCGCCGGCGCACTATGTCCTGGAACACAGCAAAATACTTCCGGGACATAGTGCGCCGGCGCATGCGCACTAATGCTTTTCAGCTTTGCCCGCAGTTGGGCAAAGCACACTGCGCGTGCGCAAGGCAAGATTGCCTTGCGCAGGCGTGTACTGCGGAGGACAGAGAATGAACTTCAATCCAATATTGCGGCCAGCATGCAAGGAAAGGGTGAATAAAACACCCGAAAACTCCGCCCATATGACCGAAAACCGGTCCCGCCAAATTCAGGTGACAGGTTCCCTTTAATTTCTGTAATTACTTTTAAAACTTGTTTTATTCCATATGTTAATGAGGGGGCTTTTGTGCACCCTTGGCGTGGCCAAGAGCTCGGTGCACCTTTATTTCCCCACATTGAACGTGCACACTCCTTCATAAGCAGTGTGAATGGGCAGTGCCGTAGTTGAGGTTCAGTCAGCAGGGTCAATAGGAGTCAGGGGAGCTGCTCAGTATGCAAATTGAGGGGTAATAAAGGTGCACCGAGCTCTTGGTCACACCAAGGATACACAAAAGCCAATTCATTAATATATGGAATAAGGTGAGTTTTAAAAGCAATTACAGCTATTAAATATAGGATTTTTATGGGGCTAAGTGCCCTATATAACTATTTAGTTAGTTTAATTGGCATTACGGAGGTGACAAAATGCCTTTAATGGTCTTACATGATAGGTGTGCTCCTTGTTCCATACAAAGTAAATGCTAAAACAAATGTTTACTGACACCATGTGGAAGTCAGTCCAATCTAGCCTTCATAAGCTGTAAATGTGTACATGGAGCTGGCTTTGAAAGTATCGCGGAAAGGATCAGGAGGTGATTTCATTATGAAGGATAATTATACTATCATACACAGGAATAAGCACATGTGCTGCATTCATCATTTAATTTTAGCTAGGTCAGCTTCATATAGATATTTTGGAATTTGAATTATGTCTACAATATACCGATCAATCAGCCAGGATCCAGTGAGACTGTCTCGAATTTAGGCAGCTGTCCGGAAAGGTCAGGGATATGTTCGACTTCAACTTCCTCAAAACACAGATACAGTTGAACATAATGATGGTGCAATGAGCTGACAGGTCTTTCCTTCATAATTACATATAGGTACAGCCTGAAGGTACTCCAATGACTTTCAGGTCATGTGACCTAAGAATGTCGCAAGACATAAAGGTCATGGCAGGTTTTCATACACTACCTAGATAGCAGCAGAAACCAATAACACAGGAACAGGGAGGAGGGATGTGACAAGCAAGTGCGAAGCTTATGTGGGGGCATCATCCTGTGTGGAAACAATATGGGGGTCATCATACTTTGTTGGGTGACTTTTGGGGCTGAACTTTGGGGCATCATACTGTGTGTGTGGGGTGAGGGTTATGGAGCCATCATATTCGGTGTGGAGAGTTTTGGAGGCATCATATGATGTGGGGTCTTCAGGGACATCATACTATGTGCAGGGGAATTTATTTTGGGGGTATCATGGTAACACAAACCCCAACAAACATCCCCAATAAAATCACACATGACAACCAGATTGTTTTGGAATATAAATGGCTGTGGCGTTTATTTTGAGTTACTCATTAAATTTCATTTTACTCCAATTACAGAATAATAATCCATTTAAACTTAATAACTGAATCAAATCAATACCACCAATACCAAATCCACCCGGAAAACTGGGCGATTTTCCCACCAATAAACGACACGACAAACTAAGAAGAAAATAATTAAGGGAGGGAGGGATCTTCAATCTTCATCAGCTGACTGACAAGGACAACGCAGAAACAGCTGCTTTTATAGTATAAATTCTTCCTGCACTTTTTATTAACCGCCAATCAAAATACAAACAAAGTGCGGGAAAACAAACCAGTTACAACCACAATTAACCTGCTCGTGCAACAGCACAGCTTACATATAAATTATTAACCCTTTCATGGCTTGCTACTTCACCTAAAAATGAGACAAATAAACACAATAAATAATGTTCTGGGGCTGTGTTATTATGCGACCCCCCTTTTAATTTCAAAGGGGAGGGCGTCCATGGTAACACAGACCCCAACAAACATCCCCAATAAAAACACACACATGAGTTACTCATTAAATTTCATTTTACTCCAATTACAGAATAATAATCCATTTAAACTTAATAACTGAATCAAATCAATACCACCAATACCAAATCCACCCGGAAAACCGGGCGATTTTCCAAACGCCAAGCCTTAACAAGGCGAGGCCCCCCCAAAACGCCAAAGCCATTTTTCGATGATGGCTTGGAGATCCAGATTCAAAATGTCCAAGCCAACATCAGAAAGATGAACTAAATCACTCCTGTACATGCCCGGGATAACCTCCTCCAATTCCGAATGTCTGAAAGAAAAACCATTAGTTAATTTCATAAATTTGTCCATATTCCTATTAACACGTTTTCGAATTTTCTCCAAAAACAACATATCATTTCTTGACCATAAAAACCTAGGAATAATTTCAGGAAAAAAAAAACGCTGAACCAAAAAATTCTGTCTTCAAAATGGCGATATCTCTCCTCATTAACGGTAAAAGATCAAGGGTACTAACTTTACCCAAATCGTTTCCACCTAAATGAAAAATTACCATTATTGGGCCATAACTGAGCTAATTTCCGCGTATCGGAAATTAAATTCTTCCACTGCATTCCTCGCCTGCTGTGCCAGAAGATCTGAATAAAAGAAGTGTTAAAAGAAAGATTTTCTGAATAGCATCTTACTCTTGCCCTCTTTTCAGCCCAAAATATATAAGAATGCCCGATAATCCAGACCAATAATAAACCTGAAAAACAAATACGTTAGAAATCAAACAAGTCAGGGTGAACATACAGCTTAAATCTGCTAGAATTCCATCTTCCAATTCTTTTTATGTTGCTCTCCTGGAAACCCAACCTAGAGGCCTCTGTAGCAGCCCCAATGCGAAATGAATGTGATGTAATCTTTAAATCATTCATATTCAACTTAATTAAGCATTTTTTTTTAGTACAGCATTAAATTGGAAAATTGTAACAGGTCCACCATCAGAATGAATAAAAAATGGACCCTGACAACTAGGACGTATTGAAAGCCATCTTTTTGAGTTGAAAAACCGGGCAAATAGCCTTATCAGAGATGGAATTCAAACGTAACGAAGAACCTCTACCCATCTGGTCTGTCTTTGATCTTTTAATAAATAACATAACATGTGATTTAAAAATTTTAATGTCATCAATAAACAGACCAGAAGGAAAAGACTTTTTCTGAGAGACCAATTCGCCAACTCTTAGCGCTGCAAAAAATGCTAATGAAAAAGCTGTTGAAAAAAGGCAGGATTCAAAGTCGTCCCTGCAAACTGAAGAAAGAGTTAGAGAGAGATCCTTAAGCAATTTAAAAGATCTAGGTCGACGAACATCAGGCTTGAAATTGCATCTCTTAAAACCCTTTAAAAATTGCTTAACATGAAACAAATCAGACATTGGTTTCTTGCCTAAAAATCTAAGAAAAAATGAAACTCCTGTTTCCTCCATGTTTTGCTAAAGCTGAATACGATAGACCCTGTGACACCAAACTTTCTAAAAAACATATAGCCATTTTAGCAGAACATTCATTGTGCGGGTAATCAATACACAGACAAAAATTCTCCCACATACGCCATGCAACCGAATAATCAGCCCACGTTCTGTCAGCCAAAGACTTCCTAATAAAATGCGTAAATTAATCCTGAATAATGTTCCAAATCCATTGAGGACAATTTGCTCCTTTGCTGTCTGCATCTGGAACCTCCTTCAGGAACAGAGACTGTTGGCGATGACAAACAAATTTAGCATTATTATTGTTCACATTGAGGGAAAAAGAAGCCTTTAGCCAGATGTTAAAATCCAAACAAAGAAAAATAATTTGCCTAAGGATTTGCGAGACCCACTTGTTTTTTGATGACAAATTATTCAAGGCGAAAACTAAACCTTGATTACGAGAAGAAAACAATATCCGCCTATTCCTAAGAGATGAGCTCCATAGGTGAAGACTAAGCAATATTGAAAAGAAATCCAAAACTGTTTGATTTTTTACAATATTATGACGAACCCATGAAGCTGGCCAAACCTCAGAAACTCATTGAGAAGCAAATACCGCTCCAAGGCCCAAATACTCATCTGCAAAATAAGACAGACATAAATCTTCCGCACCTACAAATGGCATCTGCCAAACCGTTTTACTGTTGAATCGAGACAAAAAATTAAGCCATATCTTTAAGTCCTCTTTTAACTCCTTGCCCAATCTTATATGAGAGTTGGGATTGGAATATCCTGCCGTAGCTGCATACAATCTTGCAGAAAAAACCCTACCTACAGGAACAATTCTTAGAGCGAAATTCAAAAGACCTGTAATTCTTTCAAAGTTATTTTTTCAATTAGAAGACAGCGGTTAATAGACGACTGAAGCTTAGAAAGCTTGTCAAGGGGAAGAGAACAGGTCATGCTTTTAGAATCGATAACAATACCTAAGAATTCCAAAGAAGTACAAGGGGACAAAGTCTTCTCAAACGCAATTGGCACACCGAAATGATTGCACACCTCCAAGAATTTTCTTAACAAAGAATAACAGACTTCTGAATCTACAGGGCCAATAAATAAAAAATCATCTAAATAGTGTACTAAACCCCCACCCTCAGAATTAAATTCAACTACACAATCAGCTATAGCTAGGATTCACCAAGCCGTTGCATAACTCTTAGGGTACATAGTATATAGCAGCTAGAAGAGTATAACCCAATAATTTTAAAACATAACTTTTACTAATGAGATTTAAAAATGGACAAACAAGTAACAACACATATCAAAATAAAGTGCTCACGCCGAAAACTGTGCTCTATTAAAAAAACTGGTATGATCTCACCAATTCTGGACGTAGGGAACCCATAGGTTATATAGGATCCCAGGAGGGGTCCGAAGATAGTAGGGAAAAGTAGAGGGGACGGGGGAACTTCTTTCTAAACCCCTGTCATGCCCCAGCAATAACTCCTGTCCTCACAAGGACAGGCCCAAATGTAACCTACTATGGACACCCCCCACCATGTAGAATGTAGTTAACGCCTCCCTACGCGTTTCTTCTCCACTCGCGGAGATTCATCAGGGGAGTTTCCAATGGCCCAGAGGCCCAAATTTACGCTCAAATGTCCATGAGCCGTTCAAATGTCCATAGATAAGGGGTATCAGCAGTGGCTATATAGTATCCCCAATGATGAGCAGTCCTCTGTGATGGTGTGTCACAGCAAATGAATAAGCTGTGCATGGCATCCGTGCTCTCCTTATAAACCCCCAGTACGTAGGGTCCCTCCCCCCGACATAAGATGTAATTAAGAATTACTCCTACCCACCTGTTATACCGGAAACCCCGAACAGGCTTTATGTTGTGCTCCACAGCTGGAACGCACGCCAAGTTCCTCCTGTCCCAGGGATCCTATGTCGCTTAATCCAAGCGTGCCGGCGAAACCGGAAGTGACCACGCCATCTTGGCTACGTCACCTCCGCCTCGCCAATGTGACTGCCAAGCGTTCCATCAGTGGAACGCAAAGCGCTCACCGTCCCCAGAGCGCAAGATGATGACACCATAGGCCCATCCTATGCCCCTTAAACCAAGTGTGCCGGCGAAACCGGAAGTGCCTATGCCATCTTGGCTACGTCACCTCCGCCTCGCCGATGTGACTGCCAAGCGTTCCATCAGTGGAACGCAAGCGCTCACTATCCACAGAGCGCTGGATGATGACGCCTAAGGCCCATAATACCATATGCTCTAATACACAAGCACAATATCGCCCATTCGAAACCGCACACTTATTGCGGAAAAAATGGATCATACGAACCTATGATGTATACATAGCTGAAAGTGTCCATGCATGTATTATAAAAGATATATGTGGCTGGAAGTGTCCTGACCACACATTTAAACAGCTGCATTTCCCACATAATAGGAACTAAGATAACAGTAATGGGGAAAGGTGCGTTTCCCACATAATAGGAGCTAGAATAACAGTAATGAAGAGTAGACAGCTGATCCAGAATCCAGCAGCGGTAGTGGCAGTGGCAACTTCAGGAGTCACGCCCCTGCTGTGAAAAAGATCACCTGCTGACCCTAATCTTTGGGCCCCCGTCTAGATATCAAATCTGTGACAGGTAGATGCATCCTTGAAAACATGGCGAATCGTCCTGATTCAATGCGCTTGACTCGCCGGCGCTCTCAGATGATGCCGGAGGATGAGGCAGCTGACAGCGATTAACATCTCGCACTGGGCTCCGAGACTTCCTTGATGAAGAACCCCGCCTTCGGCCGCGCACATCCTGAACGCCGACAGGAATGCTGGAAGATGGCGGTGTGGGGGAATATGCGATCCTTGTCCTCCGACTCCTTTTGGAACTGCGGCTTGACCTCGACTGGGCCAGATACAGTGGGACCACCGGGGAAGAAGGCTGCGATTGTAGAGCGCGAGAAGCCAAAACCTCTGAGACAGAGGTAGGTTCTATAGCAGGTTTTGTAGCTAGGCATCTCCGCAACCACTCAACGCGGCCTTCCTCCTCTGCCCTTTGGATCAGTTGCTGAAGTAGCGGCTCCATCAGCTGTTCTGTGTATCTTCAATCTTCATCAGCTGACTAACAAGGAGACGCAGAAACAGCTGCTTTTATAGTATAAATTCTTCCTGCACTTTTTATTAACCGCCAATCAAAATACAAACAAAGTGCGGGAAAACAAACCAGTTACAACCAGAATTAACCTACTCGTGCAACAGCACAGCTGTAAATTATTAACCCTTTCATGGCTTGCTACTTCACCTAAAAATGAGACAAATAAACACAATAAATAATGTTCTGGGGCTGTGTTATCATGCTACCCCTTTTAATTTCAAAGGGGAGGGCGTCCATTCTGAGTGTTGGGGAATGTATTTCTGGGGACATTATACTATGTGTGGTCGTCACTGTGGTAGTGAATGAAAGCATTACTACACTGTGTAGAGGCACTTATGGGTCTCACTAGGTGTAATATTTTGTGAGCTTAGGGAAGTGCCGTTATGTGCACACGTACAGGATTTTTCACGTTTTTTTCGCGTTTTTTCAGCCGTTTTTCATGGGAAAAGCGCTTAAAAAACGCATGCATAAGCATCCCATCATTTTTAATGCATTCTGCCATTTTTGTGCACATGATGCGCTTTTTTCCACAAAAAAAACGCATCACGGTAAAAAACGCATCATGTTCATTAATTTTGCAGATTTTTCGTGGTTTTGCCGCTATTTTATGCATTGGGAAGCTCCGGAAAAAACGCACAAAAAACTCGTCAAAACGCGAAAAAAAACGCATGCGGATTTCCTGCAGAAAAAGTCCGGCTTTGTTCCAGAAAATTCTGCAGAAAATCCTGACGTGTGCACACAAATAAAAATTTCCACAGCAATTGCAATAAAAGGCAATCAATACATCATATTAATCCAAACATTATATCAGTAAAAACTGCAAAAAATAAACCTTCATCCAGCCCCAGATCCTGAAAAAATTTTAAAAGTTAGGCTATGTGCACACGTATAATGGTCCACTGCGGATTTTTCTGCAGTGGATTTGATAAATCTGCAGGGCAAAAACGCTGCGTTTTTGCTGCAGATTTATCGCAGATTTACCGCGTTTTTTCTGCGGATATCACTGCGGTTTTACAACGGCGGTTTTCTATAGGAGCAGCTGTAAAACCGCTGAGGAATCCGCAGAAAGAAGTGACATGCTGCGGAATAGCAGTCCCCCCCCCCGTAAGAAATAGGGAATAAGGGGGGGGGGGGGGGTCACATGGCCACACAGGCTATGAATGTGTCGAGGCCACAGTGCTATTAAGGGGTTAATTGCGAAGCTAAGCACTGGGCAAGTTTGTGTTATTTTTACAAATACTCGTTTAGACCAGCAGGTTTTTGTGCCCTTTTAATGGCTGCTCATTGGTGGACAGTGCGTTGCTGGGCTGTTGCCGGATTATTTAAAGCCTGTTATGGCAGATTTTAGGCATTCTGAGACGAGTGCTGAAGAAAAGAAGATACCCGCTCCATGGAAGATTTACTTCAGAAGATCCTGTCAAGGGCTGGGGAAGAGGATGGAGCGGAATGGCTGAGAAGCTGCCTTGCTATAAAACCTATAATGGCAGCTCCGGAAGCCTTCCCTCCTCCTTCTAACCCATGCTTACCACAGCTCCAGCCGACTCCTCCTCCGGCATCCCCGCCGAGTTCCCACAGCGGAGGTCGAAGACAGAGGCCCAGGACTGCATATTCCCCTTCCTCGGTGTCTTCACGTTCCAGCCGGCAGATAGAGACAAGCAGGAAGTCCCGCCCGCCTTCTTCTAGGAAGTCTCGCAGCCCGGCGTGAGACTTCCCACTGCAGCAAGAAGAGGTGACGGCAGCATCATCAGGAGTCGCCGCCAAGGCAGGCGCACAGCGCGGCCGTAAAAGCGCCACAGCTGCGGCGCCAAATTTGAAGACCCGGGCGTCTCTTTCATCCACAGCGAGTGCACATCAGGAAGCACCTCCAAGCCTACAACCCAGCCACAGCAGGGACCCTGAAGACAGGCCTCCTATATGTGCACAGATGCGCTCGCCTGACACGGAAGGCTGTGTCCAGACGACAGACATCATGGAAGGGGTGAGAGCTTTCCTGTGTCGGTACCTTTATGTAATTCGGATCTTAAACACATTTTAAGGAATGTCATTACTGAGGCTTTGGGTAATGCATTTAAAGCTGCTTCACCCGTACACCTTACTATAGACTTATCTAGCAATTCGCCTTTAGTTTCTATTCCTAGAAACACTTTTAAAGAAGCCCTTATGTGTGAGCTCTCCCCCTTGGCTTCCACTTAAGCTCTTCCATGAAAGAGCTTATATGGAGCAATCAGTATGTAGATTTATTCTCTCTCCTTCCTCGTAGAGAACAGCTGGGTAAACTGGATAAGAAAGATGATAAAATTGAACCGGATGATAAGCGCGGTTCGATTAGATCATTCAATAATTGGATTCAGGCTTTTTCTATTTATTCAGCTGTTCTTGGCGAGAAATCCCCACATTTATGTAGTAAACTATTCCAGCATGTTGACATTATCCTGGAAGCATACCAAAATTTTGGCGGATTTGCATGGTTGAATTATGATGAAGCTTTCCGCCAAAAATTAGCGGTTCATCCTGAGGTTATATGGGGTAGCAAGGATGTGGGACTATGGCTCAATTTAATGCTTCCTCAGAGACAATTTTCTAATAGATCACCGTCCACATCTCAACCGAAGAAAGGTTTTTGCTTCGCATTTAACGAATCCGTGTGTAAATGGGGTAGTAGTTGCAGGTTCCGTCATGAGTGTTCCTTTTGTGGATACTCACACCCCATTTCCAAATGCTTTAAAAAAAAAGCCCAGTCTTCATCTAAGGATGCTAATTCAAAAGGCACAGACCCCGGTGATGGTGGAAAGAATGGCTTCTTGGCTAAACCGTTATCCAGATCAAGTGACCAGTGATCTGCTTTTCAATGGTTTTTGTAATGGCTTTTTCGTTCCTCCATTTCAGGGGTCTGGCTGTAAAATTGTTAAAAATTTACAATCAGTTTTTATTCATCCTGAGGTAATCAGAGAAAAAATTTCAAGCGAATTGTTACTAGGCAGAGTGGCTGGCCCTTTTTCTTCCTCACCTTTTCAGAATTTCAGAATTTCTCCATTGGGCGTAGTCCCTAAGAAGGAGGCTGGCTCTTTCCGCCTCATTCATCACTTGTCGTACCCTCCTGGTGCTTCATTAAATGATGAAGAAGATAAAACGGCTTGTTCCGTTACTTATTCATCATTTGATGTGGCGATCGACTTACTAAGGCAGTTCGGAAGCGGAACTTTGATGTCAAAATCTGACATTAAGTCTGCCTTCAGACTCCTTCCGGTTCACCCTGATGGGTTTTCTTCCTTGGGTTTTCATTTTGAGAATGAATTTTTCTTTGACAAATGCCTTCCCATGGGGTTTTCTCTTTCCTGTTTTTATTTTGAGAGCTTTTCCTCCTTTTTGCAGTGGGTTTTGGAATGTCAATCTTCAGAGGTTGGTATACTACACTACCTTGATGACTTTCTTTTCATAGGTCCTCCTTCCTCTTTAATTGTCTGCATACACTGAATAATTTTATTGGCATGTGCAGACACTTTGGTGTCCCAATTGCTGACGAAAAAACAGTTCCCCCTTCTACAGTTATTGAAGTTTTGGGGATAACTTTAGATTCCTCTACAATGGAATGTAGACTTCCTGAAGAAAAAATTACCAAATTGCGTTCTGCATTGAATAAATTTTCTTTCTAAACAAAAAATCACCCTAAGGGACTTACAGTCCTTATTAGGTTTATTGAATTTTGCTTTAAGGATTATACCAATTGGCCGGGCATTCTCTCGGTGCCTTTATGATTCTACATGAGGTTTTTTATCTCCCAATTCACACATTAGAATCGGTTCGGAAGTAAGAGAAGATGCCAAAATTTGGCTCTCTTTTCTTGCTAGCTTTAACGGCAAGGCTTGTTTGCAATCCCCTTTTGTCTCTTCAGATTCTTTTCCGTTTGTTTTCTCAGTACATGGTTCTTCCGATTGTGGCATTCTTTTTTCGACACATTGGATATTGCAGTGTTGGCCTAAGACATGGGTTGTCTCCGGGATGACGAGGGACACAATGGTTCTGGAAATCTTTTCCATTTTTGTTGCTGTTTCCCTGTGGGGGTACGGTATGCAAAACGTGAGATTAAGTATTCTTTCTATGGACCCGGGTGTTTTTTTTTCCATTAACACATTATCGTCAAAAAACAAATGGGTTTCCTGCATATTAAGACAATTGGTAGTGGTTTGTCTTAAATCCAACATTTGGCTGAAAGCATATTCTGGCAAAAGCAAATGGAGCTCGGCGGCCGATGCACTGTGTGAACATCATTGGTCGCTCTTTCGTTTGCAGGTACCCGATGCGGATCCAGAAGCGACACCCTGCCCCCAGTCTATTTGTACTCTGACTTTGCTGTGCACTCTGTGGCCCTGCTCTGCGGCTCCGCTCAGCTCTCGCTCTGCGGCTCCGCTTCTTGTGGTTCTAATTTGCTCCGCTCCTTTCGGTTCTACCTGGCTCTGCCTCCAGTTCTTGGCTCCGCCTCCTGCGTTTCTACACTTGGCTCCGCATCCTGTTCTTGGCTCCGCCTCCTGCATTTCTGTTCTTGGCTCTAGCTCCTGTGCTTTCGCTCTGCATCCACTCTTGCGGTCTTTCTCTACCTATTATTTAGTCCTCCTGTCTGGACAGGTTCTTACCTGTTTTACATACCTGCCTGCAGACCGGTCCCTACCAGTTCTTCCAGCCGTACCTGCCTGCCTACCAGAGAGGCAACCGCGACCGCCTGCCTGCCAGTGTCTTTGTTGTGCCCGCCTGTCTGCCAGAGTGCCAGCCTTGCCCGCTTGCCTGTCTATGTTCCATTCCCCGGGGGGATCAGCAGCCACAGCCAGACACCACCCTGGAGTGGTACCTGGTAGCTTCCTATTGCACAAGTCTGACCTCACCATCAGAGTCTCCAGCGAACACCTAGGAAGCTACTTAGTTACGCCCCTTCCAGGGAAGTTTGGTCTGTGGTCCTGTGGGGCCACTCCCCCGCACGCCCGCGCCAACCAGTCTGGGCGCAAGCGTAACAGTATATAGCAGCCACGTAGTATATAGCAGCCACGTAGTATGTAACACAGCCCACCCAGTAAATAACACAGCCCACACAGTATATAACACTGCCCACGTAGTATATATCAGTCACGCAGTATATAACATAGCCCACGTAGTATACAGCAGTGTGGGCACTATATCTCTGTTAAAAAAAAATAATTAAAATAAAAAATAGTTATATACTCACCCTCCGGCGTCCACCGATGCACGCAAGTGGCGAGGCTGCCGCCAGCTTCCGTTCCCAGTGATGCTTTGAGAAATTACCCAGATGACTTAGCGGTCTCACTAAGTCATCTGGGTAATTTCGCAATGCATCTCTCGGAACGGAAGCTGTCGGCAGCCTCGCCACTCGCGTGCATCGGTGGATGCCGGAGGGTGAGAACACCATTTTTTTTTTAACATTATATCTTTTTACTATTGATGCTGCATAGGCAGCATCAATAGTAAAAAGTTTGTCACACAGTGTTAATAGTAGCTTTAACATACTGCGTTACACCGCGTTATGCCACGGTGTAACGCAGTCGGTTTAACGGACTACTAAAACACTATGTGGGTGACGAGCGCTGACTGGGAGTATGGAGGGGGCACTGACTGCAGAGGAGTAGGGAGTGGCCATTTCGCGGCCGGACTGTGCCCGTCGCTGATTGGTCGCGGCCGCTGGCAGCGACCAATCAGCGACTTGGGATTTCCGTGACAGACAGACAAACAGACAGGCAAACAGACGGAAGTGCCCCTTAGACGATTATATATATACAGTAGATGGTAAATAAAAAAGCAAAAAACAATTGTGCAATTGCACTTTTCTTTGCAATTTCAGTGTCATTCAAAAGTACAGCTTGTCCCACAAAAAAACAAGCCATCAAATGGCTATATGGTCAGAAAAAAAAAAGTTATGGCTCTTGGAAGTGCGGGAGGGGATAAACAAAAAAGGAAAAAAAATGGAACATGGCCATGGTGTGAAGGGGTTAATTATCCTAGTATGACTTACTCCTGGCTTTGGCTTTACAATAGAGAATTGTCCAATAGAAACTGCACCATGTGATTCTGTGCGAACACGCTTAAGAATTTTAGTCTTTGATTAAATATAAGAAAAGTGGAGAACTTTGAGAGATTATACTTTATATCTTAGCTTGGTCCGTGCTGGTGAGGAGCTGTTGCCAAAAAGCATGCACTAAACAACAAAATGACAGGTATGATTAGGGTGGCCATACACATGTCAGATGAATTCATCCTATGTTTGTAGGTGCATGATTAGATTTCAGAGAAAGGAAGGATTAGGCTGTTGGATTTCAACATGCCCAATCATTTTTTTTTTTTTTACCAGGGAAAAAGCCTGGTATTGCCATTCAGAAGACACTTGGCTAGGGGACCCTTCAGCCAACTAAAGTGCATATCCACTTTTAACAGTTGTGGGACCAATAGAAATAATTTTCTGATCAACCATTGTGCTTTAAACTATTATTAGAGGGTACCATCAGTGCTTGAAATAGCATCCTACCCTCAGATTTGTAATTTGTGATCTCTAGATAGTCACATACGAGAGGTCATCTCTCCAATTAAGTCACATTGTACATCACATTGGTAAAAGTTATTGACTGTCAAAAGGAAAACCATCAGCGACAATCCTCAGAATAGAGGGAGAAAGCGTCTGGTGCATGGAGGGGTTAAATGCAATGTCCCTCAGCGGAGGTCGGTTTTATCAGTCATTGAGCCGATTGATGCTTTTATCAGTCAGGATAAACTAGAAATCTTTTATCTTTCACTTTAATTGAAGTGCTGACATTTTATCTGTGTTCCCTCACTTATCTATTGGATTAGGTAAATCCTAATTATTAAATGTCTAGTTAGGAATCCAGACGCAGGTGTAATCCATAAATCTTACCATCAAACAAGACATCTTGTACACAATGTTCTGCTTTTAGTCATTTGAAACTGAATCATCTACATTGAAGAATATAGGGCAAGTATAAAAAAATAACTTATTAATGAGTATTAGTAGCACCAGTCACCATGTGTAAGTGTTCTGATCTGATGTATTTATGTGCCACTTATACAGATATTTGTGGGACTTGCTTGAAAAATGGTCTTTATAGGTAGAATAATTACTATTCTAATGAATGAATAATGGGGAGTACTTCCCACATAGTCAGGATCTGCTCCCACATCATCGGCCATTATAGCTGACTGTAACTGGCAACCAACATCACAGAAATTAAAGGGGTTAACCCCCCGAAAAACATTCATCTCCAATCCACAGGATAAGTAGAGATGACGAGAATGGACTTATAGGACCCGGTCCATCAGCCGTATCATTAATCTGTGGCTATCAGGTGCAAGCCTTGTGAACCGCCACCTACCTACCAGCATAAGGCTATAATTTTGATTAGCTGGCATGGTGCAATGTCACATGTTTATGACTCTGATGCTGCACCAGGCCAGGTAATCAACAGAGGAGCTTTGGATGCTGGTGGGTAGTAGGTGATTTGCAGGCTTGAGTCAACAGCCACAGATTAAAGACATGGCTGCTTGACAATATCCTGCAAGTTGCTTCATAACATCTCTAGTGACGCTGTGGTTCTCACCTCTAGAACCCTCACCAATCACTGGAATGAGGAGCCAATGGCCCATTCCAGATTGGTTTGAATGGAGAAGTGGTCACTCATAGGACTATATTGCTCCATTTAAAAGGGGTTGTCCACCTTAGCTTTATTGTACACAAATGTGTTGGGAGCATAAATTTATAGAAAAACCTGGTGTTCAGGGGGCCGAACTCGAACAATAGCATGGACTTCCTGGTGAAGTCCGTGTTTGGTGTTCATGCCCGAACAGTAGGTGTTTGGTACAACGTCGAACTTTACTGTTCGTGTTCGCCCATCTCTAGAGATGATCCATTAGGCCATCTGGGAAGTTGCCACATTAGAGTTTCTTATAATTTAGCCTTTTTCGCTACTGCTAAACACTACTAGGAAAAATATTCTTAAAGTAAAGAAACAAAGCTAAAAACCAAACTAGGAGGCCTGTCAGTATGCCACTCTAGTGCTTTGGATTACTACCGTATGTATTCAAAAGCATTTTATTATTATTATTATTATTTATTTATTTATATAGCACCATTAATTCCATGGTGCTGTACATGAGAAAGGGGTTACCTACAGAGTTACAGATATAGTTTACAGTAAACACGTTTACAGTGACAGACTGGTACAGAGGGGAGAGGACCCTGTCCTTGCGGACTTACATTCTATGGGATAGTGGGGAAGAGACAGAAGGTAGGGGGCGAGGCGATGGCGATGCGGTGGCTCTGGCGATGGAGAGGCGGCGGCTCTGGCGATCGCGAGGTGGCAGAATGGTTATTGCAGGCTGTAGGCTTTCTTGAAGAGATGGGTTTTCAGGTTCCGTCTGAAGGATCCAAGGGTGGTGGATAGTCGGACGTGTTGAGGCATGGAATTCCAGAGGATGGGGGATATTCGTGAGAAATCTTGGAGGCGGTTGTGTGAGGTACGAATAAGTGTGGAGGAGAGTAGGAGGTCTTGGGAGGATCGGAGAATACATGAGGGAAGATATTGGGAGATTAGTTCAGAGATATAGGGAGGGGACAGGTTGTGGATGGCTTTGTAGATCAGTGTTAGTAGTTTGAACTGGATTCGTTGGGGAATTGGGAGCCAGTGGAGAAATTTGCAGAGGGGAGAAGCAGGGGAGTAGCGAGGAGAGAGGTGGATTAGCCGGGCAGCAGAGTTTAGGACAGTCTGGAGTGGTGCAAGAGAGTTAGCGGGGAGGCCAGAGAGGAGGGTGTTGCAGTAGTCGAGGCGGGAGATGATGAGGGCATGCACAAGAGTTTTGGTAGATTGTGGGCTGAGGAAGGGACGGATTCTGGCAATATTTTTGAGTTGGAGGCGACAGGAGGTGGCAAGAGTTTGGACGTGCGGTTTGAAGGACAGGGCAGAGTCGAGAGTTACCCCGAGGCAGCGGATTTCAGGTGCGGGAGAGAGCGTGATGCCGTTTACCATAATAGATAGGTCAGGTAGGGGGGATACGTGAGATGGGGAAAAGATGATGAGTTCGGTTTTGTCTACATTGAGTTTTAGGAAGCAAGAGGTGAAGAGGGAGGATATGGCTGACAGACACTTCGGGATTCTGGACAGCAGAGAGGTGACATCTGGGCCAGAGAGGTAGATCTGAGTGTCATCCGCATATAGGTGGTACTGGAAGCCATGGGACTTTATGAGTTGTCCTAGGCCAACGGTATAGATGGAAAAAAGTAGGGGCCCTAGGACAGAGCCTTGAGGTACTCCAACAGAGAGAGGGCGGGATAAGGAGGTGGTGGGGGAGTGGGAAACACTAAATGTGCGGTCGGAAAGGTATGAGGCAATCCAGGACAGGGCAAGGTCTTTGATGCCAAGGGAAGAAAGAATCTGTAGCAGTAGGCAGTGATCGACTGTGTCGAAAGCAGAGGACAGGTCAAGAAGGAGGAGGATGGAGAACTGTCTGTTAGCTTTGGCTGTGACTAAGTCATTAGTAATTTTGGTCAGAGCAGTTTCGGTGGAGTGGTGGGGGTGGAAGCCAGATTGGAGGTTGTCAAGGAGAGAGTTAGATGAGAGGTGGGAGGAAATTTGAGCATGGACATGCTGCTCAAGGAGTTTCGAAGCAAACGGGAGCAGTGATATGGGGCGGTAGCTGGGCATAGCAGTTGGGCCAAGGTTAGTTTTTTTGAGGATGGGTGTGATGGTGGCATGTTTGAAGGCAGAGGGGAAGGTACCAGAAGATAGCGATAGGTTGAAGAGATGGGTTAGGGCTGGAATGAGCATGTTAGTGAGGTTGGAGAGCAGGTGGGAGGGGATGGGGTCAAGTGCACAGGTGGTGAGGTGCGATTTGGAAAAGAGGCGAGTTACCTCTCCTTTAGTGATGTTGGAGAGGCAGGTTATTAGGGAAGGGCAGAGGTCTGGTATATGGAGTGGTTGGGGTGGTGGAACAGTTAGGGTTTGCCTTGTTTGGTCGATCTTGTTTTTGAAGTAGATGGCAAAGTCCTCGGAAGAGATGAGGGGATTTGGAGGTGGCAGTGGTCGGCGGAGGAGGGAGGTAAATGTGCTGAATAGTTGTTTTGGGTTGTAGGATAGTGAAGATACAAGGTTAGTGAAATAGGTCTGTTTAGCGGAGGTGAGGGCTAATTTGAAGTCAAGTGTAGCTTGTTTGAAAGCAGTGAAGTCGTCTGGCAGGCGTGTTTCCTTCCAACGCCGCTCCGCAACCCTGGATGCTTGTCGAAGTTTTTTGTGAGATTGTTATGCCAAGGTTGCCTATTGGTTCTTCACACTGTGCCATGGATGAGAGGGGCGACTGAGTCTATGGCTGATGTGATGGTGGAGTTATAAAAAGCGGTGGCGTTGTCCGTGTCGTGGAGTGAAGATATGGAGGACAGAGGTAGAAGAGAGTCTGAGAGTCTGTGAATGTCTAGATGTGCGAGGTTTCTGCGAGGATGTGGTAATGGCTGGACATGGGGGGCGGGTGAGGAGGACAAGGATGAGAAGGTGAGTAGATGGTGGTCAGATGGGGGAAGGGAGAGGTTGTGAGGTTAGATAAGGAACAGAGGCGGGTGAAGATGAGGTCTAGTGTATGTCCGTCTGTGTGGGTGGCTGTGGAGGACCACTGAGTGAGTCCAAAGGATGAAGTAAGGGCCAGTAGCTTGGAGGCTGCTGGCTGGCGGTTGTCAGTAGGGATAGTAGGGACATTTTAGAGACAATCAAATGAACGGAGATTAAAGAGTCATAGAGAAACAAACAAAAAAAGGTAAAATGATAAATAGAATGTTTTTCACTTTTTATTGTCTGTAGAATAGCGCCTACTACGTGTCTTGGGGGACACTCGCTTGGCACGAGATTAATGCACTCAGGCATGGTTTTCTTATAAAACAGAGTCATTTAGGTTTATTTCGCACAACATAAACCACATCCTCAGGAACTTAGTAACAGTTTGAACACCATCTGGACATATTCAACTTTACTACAGTTCGTCTCTGACCCCAGTCAGCATAGCACACGGACCTCGTCCGTTACCCATTGGCGACCTTCACGGGTTTCTGGACACCTCTTGGCCTCAGAGGTGCCCCATACACAAAGTCTCTCTTTTCTAACCCCGGTTAGCATAACATGGATCCCTTTCCGTTACCTGTTGGTGCCTCACAGGTTTCTCGGATACCTCTCCTCCACAGAGGTATCCCTCAGACGTTTCTCACTCTGACCCCGGTCAGTACAACACGGATCTCCATCCGTCCCACACACTGGCATGTGCTAGGTCCAGAGCCCTGCCATGTGCTCTTCAGGAATCCTATTCTCCAGGACTTCCAACAGAGGCTTCCAGGACCTTCCGGCATAGACCATTCAGGTCCACACTCCAAGACCATGTGACCATCCCTCAGTCACATTATATAGTATTAACCACTCCCACAGGTGGGAGTGTGGATGTGTGGCTAGTTTGTCCCGCCCATCTCACACAACTAGCCTAGTAAGTCTCCCTTACAACTACACTATAGATATACACACTCTTGAGGACTACAGGTCCCAGAACAACATTGCAACAGACTTACCACGCAGACTCCCTCTGCAACACATATCGGCCATTCACAACACTGCTAGTCACTGTTTTACCACCATTATCACAACAGATATGCCTCCATGCATATCCCAAGGAGCACACACAGCACCCCCTAGCTGCCACAGGGGTCACTATACTACATGTCTCATTCGAGGAGCCTTAACTTTTTTATTTTTATGTTGCTTTCACCATATGATATCTTGTTTTCTTCGGGATAAGTTGTATTTATCAGTGGTACTACGGTGTGGAACGTACCATTTACTAACAAATTTTGCAAATCTTTATTTATTGCAGAGTGGAATGCATTGAGAACAATAAAACATAAAAATGATCAATGTAAATCAAGATTAACCCCTTTCTGACATCTGACGTACTATCCCGTCGAGGTGGGGTGGGCCCGTATGACCACCGACGGGATAGTACGTCATACGCGATCGGCCGCGCTCACGGGGGGAGCGCGGTCGATCGCGGCCGGGTGTCAGCTGCATATCGCAGCTGACATCCGGCACTATGTGCCAGGAGCGGTCACGGACCGCCCCCGACACATTAACCCCCGGCACACCGCGATCAAACATGATCGCGGTGTACCGGCGGTATAGGGAAGCATCGCGCAGGGAAGGGGCTCCCTGCGGGCTTCCCTGAGACCCCCGCAGCAACGCGATGTGATCGCGTTGCTCCGAGGGTCTCCTACCTCCCTCCTCGCCGCAGGTCCCGGATCCAAGATGGCCGCGGCATCCGGGTCCTGCAGGGAGGGAGGTGGCTTACCGAGTGCCTGCTCAGAGCAGGCGCTGGTAAGCCTGCAGCCCTGCACAGCAGATCGCCGATCTGACAGAGTGCTATGCACACTGTCAGATCAACAATCTGTAATGTCCCCCCCTGGGACAAAGTAAAAAAGTTAAAAAAAAATTTCCACATGTGTAAAAAAATAAATAAAAAATAAATTCCTAAATAAAGAAAAAAAATATATATTATTCCCATAAATACATTTCTTTATCTAAATAAAAAAAAACAAAACAATAAAAGTACACATATTTAGTATCGCCGCGTCCGTAACGACCCAACCTATAAAACTGTCCCACTAGTTAACCCCTTCAGTAAACACCGTGAGAAAAAAAAAGAAAAAACGAGGCAAAAAACAACGCTTTATTACCATACCGCCGAACAAAAAGTGGAATAACACGCGATCAAAAAGACGGATATAAATAACCATGGTACCGCTGAAAACGTCATCTTGTCCCGCAAAAAACGAGCTGCCATAAAGCATCATCAGCAAAAAAATAAAAAAGTTATAGTCCTGAGAATAAAGCGATACCAAAATAATTATTTTTTCTATAAAATAGCTTTTATCGTATAAAAGTACCAAAACATAAAAAAATGATATAAATGAGGTATAGCTGTAATCGTACTGACCCGAAAAATAAAACTGCTTTATCAATTTTACCAAACACGGAACGGTATAAACGCCTCCCCCAAAAGAAATTAATGAATAGCTGGTTTTTGATCATTCTGCCTCACAAAAATCGGAATAAAAAGCGATCAAAAAATGTCATGTGCCCAAAAATGTTACCAATAAAAACATCAACTCGTCCCGCAAAAAACAAGACCTCACATGACTCTGTGGACTCAAATATGGAAAAATTATAGCTCTCAAAATGTGGTAACGCAAAAAATATTTTTTGCAATAAAAAGCGTCTTTCAGTGTGTGACGGCTGCCAATCATAAAAATCCGCTAAATAACCCACTATAAAAGTAAATCAAACCCCCCTTCATCACCCCCTTAGTTAGGGAAAAATAAAAAATTACAAAAAATGTATTTATTTCCATTTTCCCATTAGGGTTAGGGTTAGGGCTAGGGCTAGGGTTAGGGTTAGGGCTAGGGTTAGGGCTAGGGTTATTGCTAGGGTTAGGGTTAGGGCTAGGGTTAGGGTTATTGCTAGGGTTATTGCTAGGGTTAGGGCTAGGGTTAGGGCTAGGGTTAGGGTTATTGCTAGGGTTAGGGCTAGGGTTAGGGCTAGGGTTGGGGCTAGGGTTAAGGCTACAGTTAGGGTTGGGGCTAAAGTTAGGGTTTGAATTACATTTACGGTTGGGAATAGGGTTGGGATTAGGGTTAGGGGTGTGTCAGGGTTAGGGGTGTGGTTAGGGTTACCATTGGGATTAGGGTAAGGGGTGTGTTTGGATTAGGGTTTCAGTTATAATTGGGGGGTTTCCACTGTTTAGACACATCAGGGGCTCTCCAAACGGGACATGGCATCCGATCTCAATTCCAGACAATTCTGCGTTGAAAAAGTAAAACAGTGCTCCTTCCCTTCAGAGCTCTCCCGTGTACCCAAACAGGGGTTTACCCCAACATATGTGGTATCGGCGTGCTCAGGACAAATTGGACAACATCTTTTGGGGTCCAATTTCTCCTGTTACCCTTGGGAAAATACAAAACTGGGGGCTAAAAAATAAGTTTTGTGGGAAAAAAAAGATTTTTTATTTTCACGGCTCTGCGTTGTAAACTGTAGTGAAACACTTGGGGGTTCAAAGTTTTCACAACACATCTAGATAAGTTCCTTGGGGGGTCTAATTTCCAATATGGGGTCACTTGTGGGGGGTTTCTACTGTTTAGGTACATCAGGGGCTCTGCAAATGCAACGTGACGCCTGCAGACCAATCCATCTAAGTCTGCATTCCAAACGGCGCTCCTTCCCTTCCGAGCTCTGCCATGCGCCCAAACAGTGGTTTACCCCCACATATGCGGTATCAGCGTACACAGGACAAATTGGACAACAACTTTTGGGGTCCAATTTATCCTGTTACCCTTGTGAAAATACAAAACGGGGGGCTAAAAATCATTTTTGTGAAAAAAAAATAATTTTTATTTTCACGGGGTCCAATTTATTATGTTACCCTTGTAAAAATACAAAGCTGGGGGCTAAAAAATCATTTCTGTGAAAAAAAAGAGGAATTTTTATTTTCACGGCTCTGCGTTATAAACTGTAGTGAAACACTTGGGGGTTCAAAGCTCTCAAGACACATCTAGATAAGTTCCTTAGGGGGTCTACTTTCCAAAATGGTGTCACTTTTGGGGGGTTTTAATGTTTAGGCACATCAGGGGCTCTCCAAACGCAACATGGCGTCCCATCTTAATTCCAGTCAATTTTGCATTGAAAAGTAAAATAGCGCTCCTTCCCTTCCGAGCTCTGCTATGCGCCCAAACAGTGGTTTACCCCCACATATGGGGTATCAGCGTAGTCAGGACAAATTGCACAACAACTTTTGTGGTCTAATTTCTTTTCTTACCCTTGGGAAAATAAAAAAATGGGGGCGAAAAGATCATTTTTGTGAAAAAATATGATTTTTTATTTTTACGGCTCTGCATTATTAACTTCTGTGAAGCACTTGTTGGGTCAAAGTGCTCAACACACATCTAGATAAGTTCCTTAAGGGGTCTACTTTCCAAAATGGTGTCACTTGTGGGGGGTTTCAATGTTTAGGCACATCCAGGGCTCTCCAAACGCAACATGGCGTCCCATCTTAATTCCAGTCAATTTTGCATTGAAAAGTCAAATGGCGCTCCTTCCCTTCTGAGCTCTGCCCTGCGCCCAAACAATGGTTTACACCCACATATGCGGTATCGTCGTACTCAGGACAAATTGCGCAACAACTTTTGTGGTCTAATTTCTTCTCTTACCCTTGGGAAAATAAAAAAATGGGGGCGAAAAGATCATTTTTATGAAAAAAAATGATTTTTTATTTTTACGGCTCTGCATTATAAACTTCTGTGAAGCCCTTGGTGGGTCAAAGTGCTCACCACACCTCTAGATAAGTTCCTTAGGGGGTCTACTTTCCAAAATGGTGTCACTTGTGGGGGGTTTCAATGTTTAGGCACATCAGGGGCTCTCCAAACGCAACATGGCGTCCCATGTCAATCCCAGTCACTTTTGCATTGAAAAGTCAAATGGCGCTCCTTTCCTTCTGAGCTCTGCCATGCGCCCAAACAGTGGTTTACCCCCACATATGGGGTATCAGCGTACTCAGGACAAATTGTACAACAACTTTTGGGGTCCATTTTCTCCTGTTACCCTTGGTAAAATAAAACAAATTGGAGCTGAAATAAATTTTGTGTGAAAAAAAGTTAAATGTTAATTTTTATTTAAACATTCCAAAAATTCCTGTGAAACACCTGAAGGGTTAATAAATTTCTTGAATGTGGTTTTGAGCACCTTGAGGGATGCAGTTTTTAGAATGGTGTCACACTTGGGTATTTTCTGTCATATAGACCCCTCAAAATGACTTCAAATGAGATGTGGTCCCTAAAAAAAAATGGTGTTGTAAAAATGAGAAATTTCTGGTCAACTTTTAACCCTTATAACTCCCTAACAAAAAAAAAATTTGGTTCCAAAATTGTGCTGATGTAAAGTAGACATGTGGGAAATGTTACTTATTAAGTATTTTGCGTGACATATGTCTGTGATTTAAGGGCATAAAAATTCAAAGTTGGAAAATTTTCAAAATTTTCGCCAAATATCCATTTTTTTCACAAATAAACGCAAGTTATATCGAAGAAATTTTACCACTATCATGAAGTACAATATGTCACGAGAAAACAGTGTCAGAATCGCCAAGATCCGTTGAAGCGTTCCAGAGTTATAACTTCATAAAGGGACAGTGATCAGAATTGTAAAAATTGGCCTGGTCATTAACGTGCAAACCACCCTTGGGGGTGAAGGGGTTAATATCACATAGAGGTCTGTTTTTTGAATGATATTCAAAATCAAAGTGGAAAATCAAATTACAGGCTGATCCAATTTCAGTGGGAATGCCTCAAGACAAGGAAATGATGTTCAGTAGTGTGTGTGGCCTCCACATGCCTGTATTAACTCTTGTGGACATCGGACCCTCCTACCACCCTCATGGAGTCTGTTTCGGGGTGGCCTGTGGATGGGGCTTCATGTGCCTGTGCAGTAGCATCCATCGGATCGCTCTAGCAAGATGGTGCCTCCGGAGCCTGAGCAGTAGCAACTATAGGCCAACCTATAGCTGTTACTGTGCAGGCATCGGTACAGCCATGTTGGAGGAGGCAATTTTTTTCTCTAGCAAGATGGCACCACTTTTTCTTTAATGAATTAATGGATAGCATCAAAGAAAATAATTAAATACACATAGATGTGATCATGCTGCAGCACAGGCGCCGCCGTCTGCCTGAAGAAAGGGATTTAAAAAAATATATAATATTCATTATGTAAAATAGGGGGCAGGTCAGTGGGGCATCAGTGACCTGTCAGAAGCCATACACATGAATACCTAATCAGAGCACCACATGAAGCCCCGCCCACAGCATGAGCATATCATTAACTGAAAACTACAAATAAAGATTAAACAACAACCACAAGACTGATTTCATCGCCCAGGTTTCATTGTAATCAGTATAACAGCACCAACCTGACACTGTCTGTAGGTTACAGAGCACAATCCTGCTGACAGGTTCCCTTTAAAAACACTTTTTTAATTCATCCTCAGGCATCATAGTTCCCTATGTAAAATAATAGCAGGCTGTACCTGACATCTGGAAGAAATCAGAGAGCTGCAGCAGCTCTCACTTTTTCCAGATGTCTGTTTCATCTGAATGAAGTGAGAGGGAAGCAGCCACTGATTTGCTGCAAGACCCTCGGGACATAAGAGAGCAGGTGGCAACATTGCTGGAACAGCGCCCACACTGGAGCTGAGTATAGCTACTATTAGTTTACATAGGTGTACTATGGTGCTTGACAAGGAGTTGTCCGAGTAGTCTATAACCCATTTAAGTCCATTAGCAGAAAGGGGTTGAGTCTGAAAATTCACTGGTCTTTATTTCAATCCAATGATAACAGAGATATTGAAAAAGATGAAAAATTGAACTACAATAAAAGGTAGAAGAACTATATCAATTATACAATTACTAAAGTGCATTCATGTGAAGATAAAAAATCTAATGTTTCATTATGTAAATTTTTATATGCAGGGTTATGTGCCATAACAAAGGATAAATACTGAGAAATATACGAACAAGGGAAATGTCAAAGACAACTTTCCCAATGTCATTTCTCATTATTACAAATAACTTAATTTATAGACATCTATAGTTTGATTTCTGTGCCTGTGTGGATTGGATGGGTTGTGTTACCGACATCTGGTGAGAATTTCATGTCAATAACACCTTTAGAAATATATTTACTTAAAAAAATTGGTGCCATTTTCAATAGTTATTTCATCCTCTGTATATAGTCCTAAGTCCATGTGGGAGACCCCAGAGAAAGTGGTCGCGAATGAAAGGGCTAAAATGGCAGGAATTGGTCTTCCAAATGGACAATGACCCAAAGCATACTGCCAAAATGGTATCAAAGTGGCTTAAGTATAACAAAGTCAATGTTTTGAAGTGGCCATCACAAAGCCCTGATCTCAATCCTATTGAAAATTTATGGGCAAAGCTGAAAAGGCTGGTGCGAGCAAGGCGACCTACAAACCTGGATCAGTTGCACCAGTTTTGTAAGAAGGAATTGTGTCTCGCGGTCACACTGGATATATAAATTGGATACCCTGACTCCCAAGGGACTTAACAGGGAGATTGATTGGTTGGTGTGAGCATTAATTCTATTTAATCGAATCCATTTTACAACTGTATTTCTCTTTCAGACTCGCTAGCATTTGACTGCTTATCTTCTACTAGATTGGGTGAGTTGCCCTGAGCCCCATGGCTTTTAATAGCTTTTAATTGCTTGTTTTAGGTTATTAATTTTTGTAGCTTTTATTTCACTATAAATACACCTATTCTAACATCCCGGGTAGGTACCACACACTCTGATCAATTACAGCCATCATATAGTTCCCAGACCACATAATATCCCCATCTGGCCGCATAATATCTCCATCTGGCCTTTAATTATATTATACAGTGCCCCATTCTTAGTTGCAGGTAGTGCGTAGTTACAAGGTTGCTACATATAGTCCCCAGACCGGACTATATCCTCATCTGGCCGCATAATATCTCCATCTGGCCTTAATTATGTTGTATAGTGCCCTATTCTGAGCTGCAGGCAGCGCATAGTTACAAGGTTGCTACAACCAGGAGCTGCGCTTGCGCACTGAGGTCCCACAGAGCAGCGACATGTCACTTCCGGTCCGCACCATCTACTTCCGGTGCGGCAGCCATTAAAGACATGCACGCCGTCCCTGCCACAGACCAGGCACACGCTGCACCAGAGCACAGCGCGGGAGCACCGCTCTTAAACTGAATAATACAGGTAACAACTTACTATTCCTATACCTCTCCCTCTGCATTAATACTGGTCACATACAGGAGTACCATATACATATTGCTTGCCTTACACAGGTCCACACCGTCTGAAGGGAGCCTCTATAGGCATAGGCATATCCATTACATTGCTTAAGGTATCTTGTCAGCTTCTATGGGCCCCTTTTCCAATAAACCACTCCAGCTAACCCTTGTCCACTGTTTTCTACAGAACGTATTTGCACCGCTGAGACTCTTCCCTCTCTGCGCACTAATCTGTAATCAAAATAAGGTAATTACCTGTGCGACTATTTCTTATGACAGGCTCTGTTGGCACTTACAATTTTGTGAATCCGGATATATAATGATTGGAATGTATGTAATATGTGGCACCTGCACTCTTATTATTTCCTTTCTCCTGCATTTTATATATATCTCATAATTGGCACTCACTATGCTATTACTATTCCTATCCACAGGATGCACAGGATTTTTTTGTATTTACACCGATGTTCGATCCCTGGTCGTCACTTTCATAGACATCCTCGTATGTCTGTTGGTGGACATGTCTCTTCTCTCCTTCTCCTTACCACTAGGATGACCCATTATTGTTTTTACAAATTGTTGTATTATTTCATGTTATTTACTTTATCTTGTTGTTTTTGCGTATTTCTTTTTTCTACAGCGAACACGTGACAAGGGCTCTGGTTGAGCCGAAACGTTGTTTATCGCATATACTGTAATATTCTGTTACGCTCCCAATAAACTAATATACGGTAATCCTTTGCATAATCAATCCACTAAGTGCGGTGAATTTTGATAATTCTGCTATTAGGACCACTGGTCCATTACACCAGCACCTCACCTTAATTCAGGCTGAGTGCACGCCAAATAAACCTCTTCTTATTCCATTTGCACAACAGCATGTGAAATTGATTGTCAAACAGTCTTGCTTTCTAAGTGGACAGTTTGATTTCACAGAAGTTTGATTTACCGTACTTGGAGTTGTATTCTGTTGTTTAAGTGTTCCCTTTATTTTTTTGAGCAGTATATATATATATATATATATATATATATATATATATATATATATATATACAGTACAGACCAAAAGTTTGGACACACCTTCTCATTTAAAGATTTTTCTGTATTTTCATGACTATGAAAATTGTACATTCACACCGAAGGCATCAAAACTCATCAAGAGAATGTCAAGAGTGTGCAAAGTAGTCATCAAAGCAAAAGGTGGCTACTTTGAAGAGCCTAGAATATAAGACTTAATTTTAGTTGTTTCACTCTTTTTTTGTTAAGTACCGTATATACTCGAGTATAAGCCGACCCGAGTATAAGCCGACCCCCCTAATTTTGTCACAAAAAACTGGGAAAACTTATTGACTCGAGTATAAGCCTAGGGGGGAAAATGCAGCAGCTACCGGTAGATGTCAAAAGTAATAATAGATACCAATAAAAGTAAAATTAATTGAGACATCAGTAGGTTAAAGGGCCACTGTCACCCCCCCCCCAGCCGTTATAAACTAAAAGAGCCACCTTGTGCAGCAGTAATGCTGCAGTCTAACAAGGTGGCTCTTTTAGTTTTTGATTCATTTATTACCTCAAAAAAGCGTTTTAAAAATTGGCCACACATACCAGATATTATACCGGGAGGCGGTCCGAAGCGTCCTGTATGAATCCCCCAACTGCCGTCACTCATCTCTTCAGGGCCGATGTTCCCCGCCCCCTGAGCGCTGTTATCTTCTGAAATCCGGCGCCTGCGCTGTGCGTGCCTGCCTGGGGCCTGCGCAGTGTTCATTGTCAGTGCGGCCACACTTGCTGAAGCCCCCGCCCCGCACTGTTATTCATTATGCACAGTGCGGGGCTGGGGTTCCTGGGAAGGCGGGGGAGCTGGGGAGCGTCGGAGCTGGGGAGCGTCTAAACAGCGCAGTGCGCATGCCCAGGAACCCCAGCCCCGCACCGTGCATAATGAATAACAGTGCGGGGCGGGGGCTTCAGCAACAGTGTGGCCGCACTGACAATGAACACTGCGCAGGCCCCAGGCAGGCACGCACAGCGCAGGCGCCGGATTTCAGAAGATAACAGCGCTCAGGGGTCGGGGACCATTGCCCCTGAAGAGATGAGTGACGGCAGTTGGGGGATTCATACAGGACGCTTCGGACCGCCTCCCGGTATAATATCTGGTATGTGTGGCCAATTTTTAAAACGCTTTTTTGAGGTAATAAATGAATCAAAAACTAAAAGAGCCACCTTGTTAGACTGCAGCATTACTGCTGCACAAGGTGGCTCTTTTAGTTTATAACTGCTGGGGGGGGTGACAGTGGCCCTTTAAGTGTCTTTGAATATCCATATTGAATCAGGAGCCCCATATAATGCTCCATACTGTTCATTATGGCCCCATAAGATGTTCCATATTAAAATATGCCCCATATAATCCTGCATAAAGGTTAATAAAGGCCCCATAAGATGCTCCATAGACACATTTGCCCAATATAATGCTGCACAAATGCTGATTATGGCCCCATAAGATGCTCTATAAAGATATTTGCCCCTTATAGTGCTGCACAAACGTTATGGCCCTATAAGATGCTCAATACAGATACTTGCCCCATATGCCGTAGTGCCCTACAAACGTTAATTATGGCCCCATACAGACACTTGCCTCATATAGTGCTGCACAAACATTATGCCCCTATATAGTGCTGCAGAAACGTTATGGCCCCATATAGTGCTGCAGAAACGTTATGGCCCCATATAGTGCTGCAGAAACGTTATGGCCCCATATAGTGCTGCAGGAATGTTATGGCCCCATATAGTGCTGCAGGAATGTTATGGCCCCATATAGTGCTGCAGGAACGTTATGGCCCCCATATAGTGCTGGAGGAATGTTATGGCCCCCATATAGTGCTGCAGGAATGTTATGGCCCCCATATAGTGCTGCAGGAATGTTATGGCCCCATATAGTGCTGCAGGAACGTTATGGCCCCATATAGTGCTGCAGTAATGTTACGGCCCCATATAGTGCTGCAGGAATGTTATGGCCCCATATAGTGCTGCAGGAATGTTATGGCCCCATATAGTGCTGCAGGAACGTTATGGCCCCCATATAGTGCTGCAGGAACATTATGGCCCCATATAGTGCTGCAGGAACGTTATGGCCCCATAGATGCTCCATACAGACACTTGCCCCATTTGCTGCGATAAAAAAAATAAATCACATACTCACCTCTCCGTCGCTCAGGCCCCCGGCACTTTCAATAGTCACCTCTCCTTGTTCCGGGCGCCGATCTGTCTCCAGCACTGACGTTCAGCAGAGGGCGCGCACTGACCACATCACCGCGCCCTCTGACCTCAGCGTCACTGCTGGAGACAGATCGGCGCCCGGAACGAGGAGCAGGTGACTATCGCGCAGCGCTGCGCTCCCCTCCCCGTATACTCACCTGGTCCTGCCGCTGTGTAGATCCTGCTTCCCCTGACGCCGCAGCGCTTCATCCTGTACTCAGCCGTCACATGGTCCCGCTGATTACAGTAATGAATAGGCGGCTCCACCCCTATGGGAGGTGGAGCCGAATATTCATTTACTGTAATGAGCGGGACCATGTGACCGCTGAGTACAGGAAGAAGCTGCTGCTGCCGGCGCCGGGGAAGCAGGGACCGCGCCTGGACTAGGTGAGTATTTTTAGACAGCCCCTGCTCCCCCTCCCCTGCCGACCCCCGGTATGACTCGAGTATAAGCCGAGAGGGGCAATTTCAGCCCAAAAAAGTGGGCTGAAAATCTCGGCTTATATTCGAGTATATACGGTATATAATTCCACATGTGTTAATTCATAGTTTGATGCCTTCAGTGTGAATGTACAATTTTCATAGTCATGAAAATAAAGAAAAATCTTTAAATGAGAAGGTGTGTCCAAACTTTTGGTCTGTACTGTATATATATGTTAATAACCAGCAAAGGCTATGCAGACAGCTGCAGGCTGATATTAATAGCCTAGAAAGGGGCCATGGATACTGTGGATACTGCCCCCCAGACTAAAAACATCAGCTCTCAGCCTCCACAGAAAATGCGCATATCAAAGATGCGCCAATTCTGGCACTTAGCCTCGCTCTTCCCACTTCCCACATCAGGGAAATGGACAAGGTTGTAAGTATAGTTTAATTAAGATTATTAAAGGAGTCTCTGTCATTCTTTCAATTAAAGCATGCTTTTCTGGGTGTAATTTTCTTACAGTTTGACTATGGGGTTAATAATGGTGGCGTCTTATTAATGCCTCTCCATTACTAACCTCGGGGCTTGATGTCACCTGACAATACAAAAGTGAAATCAATACTTCCCCAACTATTACCCCACTTGCCACCGCTACAGGACAAGTGGGAAGAGCAAGACTAAGTGCCAGAACTGGTGCTTCTGATGTTTTTAGCCTGGAGGCCAGTATCCATGGCTCCTTCCAAGGCTATATCAGTCTGCAGCTGTCTGCATAGTCTCTGCTGGTTATTAATTATAGGGGGACCCCACATCATTTTTTGGGGGGTCCCCCATTTTAATAGCCAGTAAAGGCTAATTATACAACTGTCAGCTGATATTAATAGCCTGGGAAGCTCCATGGGTATTACCCGCTTCCCATGCTGGTTAAAAAATTGCGTGGGAGCCCACGCCGTTTTTTTCCAAAAATTAATCTTTTATTAATTAAATACATGCACAGTAAGCTGCATACACACTGTACAAATTGTATTTGCCACTGACATCTATATATCTAACTATTCTACTTGTATTTACTGTATGTAATCCATTTCTTCTATCCTGTCGGCTCCTGCTGTGATTTTACAGTACACGGCAGATGAATTGCCGACTTTTCTTCTATCTATCTATGCAATATAAATACATATATATATATATGTGTGTGTCACTGACAACTATATATCTATGTATTCTATGTGCATGTATTTCTATCTATTCTATTCTAACCTGTCAGTGCGATTTTACTGTATGTGGCACATACATGAATATCAAAGGACACTGGAGCTTAAAAATCAGACAGCACTCGCATGGTCCGAGGGCTGTGCGATTTTTTTTCTCGCACACGTAGGCTTGCATAGGCGAATCTAGGCTGAATCTCGGTGACAATTGCAGCATGCTGCGATTTTACACGCACGCTGAATACACCTGAGAAAATAAACAGTGATGTGAGCTGCCCCATAGATTAACACTGGTCCGAATGCTATGCAATGTTTTCCCACATAGCTTTCGCCCGTATTCTACGGTAGTGTAATACTGGCCTAACTGACATTCAATTCATCCCTAACAAATTTCACCATTGCTAAAGGTACCTTCACACGAAAAAACTTTACAACGAGAACGACAACGATCCGTGATGTTGCAGCGTCCTGGATAGCGATATCGTTGTGATTGACACGCAGCAGCGATCTGGATCCTGCTGTGATGTCGCTGGTCGCTGAATAAAGTTCAGAACTTTCTTTGGTCGTCAGATCGGCGTGTATCGTCGTGTTTGACAGCAAAAGCAACGATGCCAGCAATGTTAAACATGGAGCTAACGACCTGTGAGAACGATAAGTGCGTCACCGCTACGTCACAGGATCGCTCCTGCGTCGTTCTGGAGCTGCTGTGTTTGACATCTCTCCAGTAGGGTTGAGCGACTTTCATTTTTTTACGGTCGAGTCGGGTTTTGTGAAACCCGACTTTGTCCAGAGTCGAGTCGAGTGCAGTCGGCCGATTATCGCTAAAAGTCGGGGATCGACCGAAACACGAAACCCAATGCAAGCAAGCTTGAATGGTATCAGAGTCCTTCTACCTTCGGCATTGATTCCTGCTTATATCTATATTTGTTAGCCAGCTTGTTATGCAATTGTTTTTGTTTCTAGATATTTAATTCTCTTCTGCTTGTCCTTATGCCAAGAGTTCGCATAACTGTTTTTCAAAGGGGTTTATGATCCATGTAGACCTGGACATTTGTTTATCTGATCACTACATTTATTGTGCCCTGCTGTCTCAATTGAGTTAGATTGATTGGTAACGAGAGGGGGGAAGACCAAAAAAAAAAAAAAAAAAAAAAAAGTGAGATCTAAGAGCTGGCCACCTATAAATGTAGATATAGCTTGGGGAAGCATTCATGCAGGGGGCATTCGTGCACTATTATTCGTGTACATTTTTTTTTCAAAGTACTTTTTTTTCTAAGTATTCAGCAGTTATAACATGGCAGTGAGACAGGGCAGGAGACAGGTAAGACAATCAAAATCTATTCCCTATTCAGTTGGCACACAGCAAATACTCACCATATGTATTTGTATAATCTATATCATGGCTGCTGCTTTCACACACAATCACCGCCCTTGCATCAACTCTTTACACTCCATCCATATTGGCCCCTCTGTCCTGGCCTCTCCTATGTATAGCACTCATGCTCTGTTCACATTGCTTAACAGTACAGATCCATTCAGTCCCACCATCCAACACAAGAGACGCTCTCACAAATCACTTAACCATCTGCTCACTCTTTCTATCCTCCTTCTCCTAGTTGCTGGAGACATCTCTCCGAACCCCGGCCCCCCATGTTATAGCCAGTCAAACCTCCCAACTGCTACACCCAGAAACCCCTCTAACCTTATTAATATTCCATGCATGCCTTCTGTCTCTTTCAATTGTGCCCTTTGGAATTCTCGCTCTGTGTGTAATAAACTCTCCTTCATCCATGACTTTTTCCTTTCTAACTCTCTTAATCTCCTGGCTCTTACTGAAACCTGGATCCAGCAGTCAGACACCACCGCTGCTGCTGCTCTCTCATTTGGTGGACTACACTTTTCTCATACCCCAAGATCAGACAACAGAGCAGGTGGAGGCGTTGGTCTGCTCCTTTCACCCAAATGTACCTTCCAAGTTATCCCCCAAGTACCCTCACTTGTATTCCCTTCTTTTGAGGTCCATGCTGTCAGATTCTACGTCCCCTTCTCCATGCGAGTGGCGGTGGTGTATCGTCCTCCCGGCCCCTCTCACCAGTTCCTGGATCATTTTGCCACCTGGCTTCCACACTTTCTCTCTTATGACACCCCCACCCTCATCATGGGTGATTTCAATATCCCAATTGCTTCTCCCCTCTCCCCATCTGCTTCTCACCTTTTATCTCTAACCTCCTCTTTCGGCCTCTCGCAGCATACTAACTCTCCAACACATGATGATGGAAACTCCCTTGATTTGGTCTTCTCCCGGCTCTGCTCACTGGATGATTTCACAAACTCCCCTCTCCCGCTCTCTGACCACAACCTTCTTTCATTCTCTATCAAGAACTGCCATCCCGCTCAGGTCATCCCCACTTTCCACACTTATAGAAACATACAGGCCATTAACACCCAGAAACTTATGAAGAACTTGCAGTCTTCATTGGCCCCAATCTCCTCCATCTCTTGTCCTGATTCTGCTCTGAAGCATTACAATGAAACCCTGCAAAGTGCCCTGGAAGAAGCTGCACCTCCTATACATAGAACAACTCGGCACAGACGGCGACAACCGTGGCACACGCTGCAAACACGTTTCCTGCAGCGGTGCTCCAGGTGCGCCGAACGTCTGTGGAGAAAATCTAATCTGCCCGAAGATTTCATCCATTATAAGTTCATGTTAAAAACATACAACTCTGCCCTTCACCTCTCCAAACAAACCTATTTCAACACCCTCATCACCTCGCTGTCCAATAACCCTAAACGTCTCTTTGACACTTTCCGGTCCCTACTCAACCCAAGAGAGCAGGCCCCAACCACAGATCTCCACGCTGACGATCTGGCCAATTACTTCAAAGAAAAAATTGACCACATTCGACAGGAAATCATTTCCCAATCTCTTCATACCAAGCACTGTCCTCCCTCCCCCACTGCATCTAGTTCACTCTCTGACTTTGAACCAGTTACAGAAGAAGAAGTAAGCAGGCTCCTTGCATCTTCTCGCCCGACCACTTGCACCAGCGACCCCATTCCGTCGCATCTCCTCCAGTCCCTTTCCCCGGCTGTCACCTCTCACCTAACAAAAATATTCAACCTTTCCCTCACTTCCGGTATTTTTCCCTCCTCATTTAAGCATGCCATCATACATCCACTACTTAAAAAGCCCTCCCTCGATCAAAATTGTGCCGCTAATTATAGACCTGTCTCTAATCTTCCCTTCATCTCTAAACTCCTGGAACGCCTGGTCCACTCCCGTCTTACCCGCTATCTCTCAGATAATTCTCTTCTCGACCCTCTTCAATCTGGTTTCCGCTCTTTACACTCTACTGAAACTGCCCTCACTAAAGTATCTAATGACCTACTAACAGCTAAATCTAATGGTCACTATTCCATGCTAATTCTCTTGGATCTCTCCGCAGCATTCGACACTGTGGATCATCAGCTCCTCCTCACTATGCTCCGCTCCATCGGCCTCAAGGACACCGTTCTCTCTTGGTTCTCCTCCTATCTCTCTGGCCGATCCTTCACTATTTGTTTTGCTGGTTCCTCCTCCTCTCACCTTCCCCTTACTGTTGGGGTTCCTCAAGGATCAGTCCTAGGCCCCCTCCTCTTCTCTTTGTATACTGCCCCTATTGGACAAACAATCAGTAGATTTGGGTTCCAGTACCATCTCTATGCTGACGACACCCAATTATATACCTCTTCTCCTGTTATCACGCCGACCTTTTTAGAAAACACCAGTGATTGTCTTACCGCTGTCTCTAACATCATGTCCTCCCTCTATCTGAAACTGAACCTGTCAAAAACTGAACTCCTCGTGTTCTCTCCCTCTACAAACCTACCTTTGCCCGACATTGCCATCTCTGTGTGCGGTTCCACCATTACTCCAAAGCAACATGCCCGCTGCCTTGGAGTCATCCTTGATTCCGAGCTTTCATTCACCCCCCACATCCGATCACTGGCTCGCTCTTCTTATCTGCATCTCAAAAACATTTCCAGAATTCGCCCTTTTCTTACTTTCGACTCTGCAAAAACTCTTACTGTCTCACTTATTCATTCTCGTCTGGACTATTGTAACTCTCTACTAATTGGCCTACCTTTTACCAGACTCTCCCCGCTCCAATCTGTCCTGAATGCTGCTGCCAGGATCATATTCCTCGCCAACCGTTACACCGATGCCTCTACCTTGTGCCAGTCATTACACTGGCTACCCATCCAATCCAGAATCCAGTACAAAACTACTACCCTCATCCACAAAGCACTCCATGGCTCAGCACCACCCTACATCTCCTCTCTGGTCTCAGTCTACCAACCTACCCATGCCCTCCGCTCTGCTAATGACCTCAGGTTAGCATCCGCAATAATCAGAACCTCCCACTCCCGTCTCCAAGACTTTACACGTGCGGCGCCGATTCTTTGGAATGCACTACCTAGGTTAATACAATTAATCCCCAATCCCCACAGTTTTAAGCGTGCACTAAAAACTCATTTGTTCAGATTGGCCTACCGCCTCAACGCATTAACCTAATTATCCCTGTGTGGCCTATTAATAAAAAACAACAACATAATCACGTTCCTCCATCATGTTCTCATACACTTTATGCAGTTAATAGCCTCTGTGTCTGTACTGTTACATACTTAGGCAGTTAACTGGTTCATGCAGCTTTACATGAACACCCGAGCCTTACACTATGGCTGGTCCAAATAACTAAAGCAATTGTTACCATCCACCTCTTGTGTCTCCCCTTTTCCTCATAGATTGTAAGCTTGCGAGCAGCAGGGCCCTCATTCCTCCTGGTATCTGTTTTGAACTGTGATTTCTGTTATGCTGTAATGTCTGTTGTCTGTATAAGTCCCCTCTATAAGTTGTAAAGCGCTGCGGAATATGTTGGCGCTATATAAATAAAATTATTATTATTATTATTATTATTATTATTATTATAAGTCAATGGGGAAGCATAGTCGGCAGTGAGTGGAGGCCAGGAAAACACCTACAGTGCCCATTTTAATGCCAAAAACATCCATTCTTGTTTCTGAAGCTTGTCAATCTTAATTAACTTTATAATAATAGTTGGGCATTGGAAATTGGGGTCATTTGGCAAAAGTTGTGGGGGGTAGGGCTGGTTCAAGGTTTTAGTGGGCACAGGAAACGTGGACTACGTCACGGCGGTGGAGCAGTGAGAGGTAAGTATGTCAAGTTTGCAAGTGCTGTGATCCTAAGCAAGCAGGGGGGCCCACTCGTTGGCATTGGCACTGGCACAGGGCCCCTCAAAGTACAGCGGTGTGTTTGCACGGCGGGGGCGCCTCCCACCGGCAGCGACACTTTTGCGTACTCTGAGGGGCCCTGTGCCAGTGACGTCGCCAACGAGTATACCCCCCCCACCTGATGAAGGAACCTGCACTTTCATCTGCACCTTCCTCTTTGTCCCTGTGTAAGGTGGTATAACATGTGGGAAGGGGAACCTTACTTTCAGCAGGGTCAGATTCTGGCTGTGTAGAGTGCAAGGGGAATGTAGTGGTCTGGGTCAATGTACCAGCAGACTCATCTAGCAGTGGCTGGGCAATGGGCAGGATGAGGAGGAAACAGATATAGGGCCAAAGAATAAAGTAGGCTAAATGCAGTTCAAAATTGGTAACAGGACTAAACAGGCGGCACTGCTTTGTTCAGTGGAGTAGCAAACCCAAGAGCAGCAGACACTGTTTTAAGGGCCCAACCACACTAGTAGGCCAAATGCAGTTTAATATCTGATACTATAGGCCGAAAGCCAGAAGGTAGAAGCTCAGCTGTATTCAGTTGAGGACAACACCAGGCAGGGGCAGACACCGTTAGTAGGCCGGAACCACCAATTTTTTAAAAAACAGCAGTTAATCTGAGCCAGAAGGTAGAAGCTCAGATTTATTCATTTGAGGACAACTTGAATTAGGGACTGCAGACAGACTTACCAGGCTGTCCCCTGTGTGGACCATGCATGCAATACATTAACCCATTGCGCCACAAAGGACACGTAACCTTCCGTGGCCATGCCTTCCGCTCCATGTGTCTGTTGTCAGGTGTACCTTTGGACTCACAGATTGACAGAATGAAAGGACAATGTGGTCTTTAACATGCTGGTGGAGGGGTGGGATGGCTTTTCTCGCAAAAGAATTGTCAACTGGGTAGCTCATAGCGTGGTACAGCGTAGTCCATCATGGCTTTATTAATATTAAATAAAATAAAACAATAGGCTCTATGCACTGTAAAATAGGTTCCAGGGGTACACGGGCAGCAGTGGTCAGGTCAGTGGAGGCCTAGTGGAAGGAGGGACCGCAGACAGGCTTCGAAGGCCTAACACAATAAAATGGGCTGGCTGTAGGCACTTTATAATTGGTTCCAGGGGTACACGGGCAGCAGTGGTCTGGTCAGAGGAGGCCTAGTGGAAGGAGGGACCGCAGACAGGCTTCGAAGGCCTAACACAATAAAATGGGCTGGCTGTAGGCACTTTATAATTGGTTCCAGGGGTACACGGGCAGCAGTGGTCTGGTCAGTGGAGGCCTAGTGGAAGGAGGGACCGCAGACAGGCTTCGAAGGCCTAACACAATAAAATGGGCTGGCTGTAGGAACTTTATAATTGGTTCCAGGGGTACACGGGCAGCAGTGGTCTGGTCAGAGGAGGCCTAGTGGAAGGAGGGACCGCAGACAGGCTTCGAAGGCCTAACACAATAAAATGGGCTGGCTGTAGGCACTTTATAATTGGTTCCAGGGGTACATGGGCAGCAGTGGTCTGGTCAGAGGAGGCCTAGTGGAAGGAGGGACCGCAGACAGGCTTCGAAGGCCTAACACAATAAAATGGGCTGGCTGTAGGCACTTTATAATTGGTTCCAGGGGTACATGGGCAGCAGTGGTCTGGTCAGTGGAGGCCTAGTGGAAGGAGGGACCGCAGACAGGCTTCGAAGGCCTAACACAATAAAATGGGCTGGCTGTAGGCACTTTATAATTGGTTCCAGGGGTACACGGGCAGCAGTGGTCTGGTCAGTGGAGGCCTAGTGGAAGGAGGGACCGCAGACAGGCTTCGAAGGCCTAACACAATAAAATGGGCTGGCTGTAGGCACTTTATAATTGGTTCCAGGGGTACACGGGCAGCAGTGGTCTGGTCAGAGGAGGCCTAGTGGAAGGAGGGACCGCAGACAGGCTTCGAAGGCCTAACACAATAAAATGGGCTGGCTGTGGGCACTTTATAATTGGTTCCAGGGGTACACGGGCAGCAGTGGTCTGGTCAGTGGAGGCCTAGTGGAAGGAGGGACCGCAGACAGGCTTCGAAGGCCTAACACAATAAAATGGGCTGGCTGTAGGCACTTTATAATTGGTTCCAGGGGTACACGGGCAGCAGTGGTCTGGTCAGAGGAGGCCTAGTGGAAGGAGGGACCGCAGACAGGCTTCGAAGGCCTAACACAATAAAATGGGCTGGCTGTAGGCACTTTATAATTGGTTCCAGGGGTACACGGGCAGCAGTGGTCTGGTCAGTGGAGGCCTAGTGGAAGGAGGGACCGCAGACAGGCTTCGAAGGCCTAACACAATAAAATGGGCTGGCTGTAGGCACTTTATAATTGGTTCCAGGGGTACACGGGCAGCAGTGGTCTGGTCAGAGGAGGCCTAGTGGAAGGAGGGACTGCAGACAGGCTTCGAAGGCCTAACACAATAAAATGGGCTGGCTGTAGGCACTTTATAATTGGTTCCAGGGGTACACTGGCAGCAGTGGTCTGGTCAGTGGAGGCCTAGTGGAAGGAGGGACCGCAGACAGGCTTCGAAGGCCTAACACAATAAAATGGGCTGGCTGTAGGCACTTTATAATTGGTTCCAGGGGTACACGGGCAGCAGTGGTCTGGTCAGAGGAGGCCTAGTGGAAGGAGGGACCGCAGACAGGCTTCGAAGGCCTAACACAATAAAATGGGCTGGCTGTAGGCACTTTATAATTGGTTCCAGGGGTACACGGGCAGCAGTGGTCTGGTCAGAGGAGGCCTAGTGGAAGGAGGGACCGCAGACAGGCTTCGAAGGCCTAACACAATAAAATGGGCTGGCTGTAGGCACTTTATAATTGGTTCCAGGGGTACACGGGCAGCAGTGGTCTGGTCAACGGAGGCCGATTGTAATGAGTGTCTGCCAGTTAGTAGTCAAAAACAACAATTAAATGTGAATGTCTCGCATTAAAACACAACAAAAACACTAAAGGGTGCAATCATTAGGTTCAGGGGTGGGATCCTCTGCGTTGTTTCAGACCTACTAATTTAGCGCAAAGTATTTACTGTGGTAAATAGAGGACACTGCCCCTGACTATGTTAAGTACCATCATACATGTCAACACAATGGTATTGTCAGTGGCAGGTATGGAAGGATGTCAGCGCATAGACTAAACATTGGTGGAAGTGTGAGAGATAACGTGGAAGTGGTAGAGCAATGTTTGACCTGGGGGTGGGTGAACTCTCTTGTGGCCGGTGGTACAGGCTCAGGGCCCCTCATGTTACAACAGTGTGTCTGACGTTGGGTGCGCACCACCACCGCCAGAGACACTTTATTGTACTATGAGGGACCCAGTAGCAATGCCGTCGACCAAAAGCGAGCACACCCACCTCTTCAGACAAACAGCAGTCTCACGGGTGCTTGCGCCAAGTCGCGATACCACGGCCCCGTGTGGGGAGTTTGGCCATTTAGGGAGGTGTAAACATGTCGTATGCTGGACAATCAGCTGCAGAAAATTAGACATTAGAAAAGTAATTCACAGTAGTCCACAGGCAAGAGCTTTTCATAGGAAAGCTAGGTGTCGGCCGGGCAAGGTGGGGCAAAAGATTTCGAAATCCAGTTGTGGTTCATTTTAATGAATGTTAGATCGTCAACATTTTGGGTAGCCAGACGAGTCCTTTTTTCGGTTAATATTGAACCTGCAGCACTGAATACTCTTTCTGATAGGACACTTGCTGCCGGGCAAGCAAGCTCCTGCAATGCATATTCTGCCAATTCTGGCCAGGTGTCTAATTTTGATGCCCAGTAATCAAATGGGAATGACGGTTGAGGGATAACATCGATAAGGGATGAAAAATAGTTAGTAACCATACTGGACAAATGTTGTCGCCTGTCACTTTCAATTGATGCAGCAGTACCTGTCCTGTCTGCGGTCATAGCAAAATCACTCCACAACCTGGTCAGAAAACCCCTCTGTCCAACGCCACTTCTGATGTGTGCACCCCTAACACTCCTAGTCTGCTGCCCCCTGGAGCTCGTGTGAGAACGATCACGTGCGCTGTGTGCTGGGAATGCCTGAAGCAAACGGTCAACAAGAGTTGATTGTTTGGTTGCTAATATTAGTTCCAAGTTCTCATGTGGCATAATATTTTGCAATTTGCCTTTATAGCGTGGATCAAGGAGGCAGGCCAACCAGTAATCGTCATCGTTCATCATTTTCGTAATGCGTGTGTCCCTTTTTGGGATACGTAAGGCATAATCCGCCATGTGGGCCAAAGTTCCAGTTGTCAAATCTCCGGTTGTGATTGGTTGAGGGGCAGTTTCAGGCAAATCTACGTCACTTGTGTCCCTCAAAAAACCAGAACCCGGCCTTGCCACGCAACCAATTTCCAGTGCACCCAGGAAAGCTTCCGCATTCAAAATATACTCATCCCCATCATCCTCCTCGTCCTCCACCTCCTCTTCGCCCGCTACCTCGTCCTGTACACTGCCCTGACCAGACAATGGCTGACTGTCATCAAGGCTTTCCTCTTCCTCTGGTGCAGACGCCTGATCCTTTATGTGCGTCAAACTTTGCATCAGCAGACGCATTAGGGGGATGCTCATGCTTATTATGGCGTTGTCTGCACTAACCAGCCGTGTGCATTCCTCAAAACACTGAAGGACTTGACACATGTCTTGTATCTTCGACCACTGCACACCTGACAACTCCATGTCTGCCATCCTACTGCCTGCCCGTGTATGTGTATCCTCCCACAAAAACATAACAGCCCGCCTCTGTTGGCACAGTCTCTGAAGCATATGCAGTGTTGAGTTCCACCTTGTTGCAACGTCTATGATTAGGCGATGCTGGGGAAGGTTCAAAGACTGCTGATAGGTCTGCATACGGCTGGAGTGTACAGGCGAACGTCGGATATGTGAGCAAAGTCCACGCACTTTGAGGAGCAGGTCGGAGAACCCAGGATACGTTTTCAATAAGCACTGCACCACCAGGTTTAAGGTGTGAGCCAGGCAAGGAATGTGTTTCAGTTGGGAAAGGGAGATGGCAGCCATGAAATTCCTTCCGTTATCACTCACTACCTTGCCTGCCTCAAGATCTACTGTGCCCAGCCACGACTGCGTTTCTTGTTGCAAGAACTCGGACAGAACTTCCGCGGTGTGTCTGTTGTCGCCCAAACACTTCATAGCCAATACAGCCTGCTGACGCTTGCCAGTAGCTGGCCCATAATGGGACAACTGGTGTGCAACAGTGTCATCTGCCGATGGAGTGGTTGGCCAACTGCGGTCTGTGGAAGAGCTGTAGCTTCTGCAGGAGGACGAGGAGGAGGAGGAGGGGGTGCGAACGCCTACAGCCAACTGTTTCCTAGACCGTGGGCTAGGCACAACTGTCCCGAAATTGATGTCCCCTGTGGACCCTGCATCCACCACATTCACCCAGTGTGCCGTGATGGACACATAACGTCCCTGGCCATGCCTACTGGTCCATGCATCTGTAGTCAGGTGCACCTTTGTACTCACAGATTGTCTGAGTGCATGGACGATGCGCTGTTTAACATGCTGGTGCAGGGCTGGGATGGCTTTTCTGGAAAAAAAGTGTCGACTGGGTAGCTCGTATCGTGGTTCAGCGTACTCCATCAGGGCTTTGAAAGCTTCGCTTTCAACTAACCGGTAGGGCATCATCTCTAACGAGATTAGTCTAGCTATGTGGGCGTTAAAACCCTGTGTACACGGATGCGAGGATAAGTACTTCCTTTTTCTAACCAGAGTCTCATATAGGGTGAGCTGGACTGGAGAGCTGGAGATCGTGGAACTTTCTGGTGTGCCGGTGTACATGGCAGACTGAGAGACGGTTGGAGACGGTATTGTTTCCGCCGGTGCCCTAGATGCAATATTTCCTCCTACAAAACTGGTGATTCCCTGACCTGACTGCTTTTGGCTGGCAAAGAAACCTGCACAGATACTGCCGGTGGTGCGGAAAATGGTGGCCTTACAGTGACGGAAGGGATGTTGCGTTGCTGACTAGCTTCATTGGCCGAGGGTGCTACAACCTTAAGGGACGTTTGGTAGTTAGTCCAGGCTTGAAAATGCATGGTGGTTAAGTGTCTATGCATGCAACTAGTATTTAGACTTTTCAGATTCTGACCTCTGCTTAAGCTAGTTGAACATTTTTGACAGATGACTTTGCGCTGATCAATTGGATGTTGTTTAAAAAAATGCCAGACTGCACTCTTCCTAGCATCGGATCCCTTTTCAGGGATTGCAGACTGAGCTTTAACCGGATGGCCACGCTGTCCTCCAACAGGTTTTGGCTTTGACACGCGTTTTGGGCCAGATACGGGCCCGGCAGATGGAACCTGTTGCGATGTTGATGCCTGCTGCGGCCCCTACTCCACCTCCGCTTCTGAACTACTGCCGCCTGCACCCTGTTCCCCCAATGGCTGCCAATCGGGGTCAATAACTGGGTCATCTATTACCGCCTCTTCGAGCTCGTGTGCAACTTCGTCTGTGTCACTGTGTCGGTCGGTGGTATAGCGTTCGTGGCGGGGCAACATAGTCTCATCAGGGTCTGATTGTGGATCAGTACCCTGAGAGGGCAATGTGGTGGTCTGAGTCAAAGGAGCAGCATAGTACTCTGGCTGTGGCTGTGCATCAGTGCACTCCATGTCAGAATCTACTTGTAATGGGCATGGCCTGTTAAGTGTTTCACTTTCTAAGCCAGGGACGGTATGTGTAAAGAGCTCCATGGAGTTACCCGTTGTGTCGCCTGCTGCATCCTTCTCTCTTGTTGTAGTTTTTGCTGAAGAGGACAAGGAAGCGACTTGTCCCTGACCGTGAACATCCACAAGCGACGCGCTGCTTTTACATTTACCAGTTTCAGAAGAGGAGGCAAAAGAGCTAGAGGCTGAGTCTGCAATGTAAGCCAAAACTTGCTGTTGCTGCTCCACCTTTAAAAGCGGTTTTCCTACTCCCAGAAAAGAGAGCGTACGAGGCCTTGTGTAGCCAGACGACGAAACTGGCTCCACAGCTCCAGACTTAGGTGGAATATTTTTATCCCCACGACCACCTGATGCTCCACTACCACTACCATCATTACCAGCTGACAATGAACGCCCACGGCCACGACGACCTCTTGCACCAGACTTCCTCATTGTTTTAAAAACTTAACCTAAGTAACTTTATTTGTTGCTGTCAAACAACTTACACGGTGAGCTATAACTTCAGTATGATTTCAATATCCCTTAACAGGTTGGTGAGACCACAAGGAAAATCAGGCACAATGTTACACACTCTGTTTTCTGTGGCACCAAATCAGAGATGCCACACACGCAGGACTGTCACTCAAGCACAAATGTCAATATTAAGCTCCCACTGTTTTATTTTTATTTATTTTTTAAGGTAGATTTTAGAACCCAAATCAAGCAAAAAAATAAATAGGCTTTCTATGGCCCACTGAGTGAGAGATGGCACACACAGGAGTCAGGAGTGGCACACAAGCCCTGAGGCCAATATTTTTCTCCCACTGATTGATGTAGTGATTTTTTTTCAGCTAGATTTTAGAACCCAAATCAAGCAAAAAAATAAATAGGCTTTCTATGGCCCACTGAGTGAGAGATGGCACACACAGGAGTCAGGAGTGGCACACAAGCCCTGAGGCCAATATTTTTCTCCCACTGATTGATGTAGTGATTTTTTTTCAGGTAGATTTTAGAACCCAAATCAAGCAAAAAAATAAATAGGCTTTCTATGGCCCACTGAGTGAGAGATGGCACACACAGGAGTCAGGAGTGGCACACAAGCCCTGAGGCCAATATTTTTCTCCCACTGATTGATGTAGTGATTTTTTTTCAGGTAGATTTTAGAACCCAAATCAAGCAAAAAAATAAATAGGCTTTCTATGGCCCACTGAGTGAGAGATGGCACACACAGGAGTCAGGAGTGGCACACAAGCCCTGAGGCCAATATTTTTCTCCCACTGATTGATGTAGTGATTTTTTTTCAGGTAGATTTCAGAACCCAAATCAAGCAAAAAAATAAATAGGCTTTCTATGGCCCACTGAGTGAGAGATGGCACACACAGGAGTCAGGAGTGGCACACAAGCAGAAAGGGCAATATTAATCTCCCACTGTTTTATTTATTTATTTTTTTTCAGGGAGACTTTAGAAACCAAATAATAAAAAATAAATAGGCTTTCTATGGCCCACTGAGTGAGAGATGGCACACACAGGAGTCAGGAGTGGCACACAAGCAGAAAGGGCAATATTAATCTCCCACTGTTTTATTTATTTTTTTTTTTTCAGGGAGACTTTAGAAACCAAATAATAAAAAATAAATAGGCTTTCTATGGCCCACTGAGTGAGATATGGCACACACAGGAGTCAGGAGTGGCACACAAGCAGAAAGGGCAATATTAATCTCCCACTGTTTTATTTATTTTTTTTTTTTCAGGGAGACTTTAGAAACCAAATAATAAAAAATAAATAGGCTTTCTATGGCCCACTGAGTGAGAGATGGCACACACAGGAGTCAGGAGTGGCACACAAGCAGAAAGGGCAATATTAATCTCCCACTGTTTTATTTATTTATTTTTTTTCAGGGAGACTTTAGAAACCAAATAATAAAAAATAAATAAGCTTTCTATGGCCCACTGAGTGAGAGATGGCACACACAGGAGTCAGGAGTGGCACACAAGCCCTGAGGCCAATATTTTTCTCCCACTGATTGATGTAGTGATTTTTTTTCAGGTAGATTTTAGAACCCAAATCAAGCAAAAAAATAAATAGGCTTTCTATGGCTGACTGAGTGAGAGATGGCACACACAGGAGTCAGGAGTGGCACACAAGCAGAAAGGGCAATATTAATCTCCCACTGTTTTATTTATTTATTTATTTTCAGGGAGACTTTAGAAACCAAATAATAAAAAATAAATAGGCTTTCTATGGCCCACTGAGTGAGAGATGGCACACACAGGAGTCAGGAGTGGCACACAAGCAGAAAGGGCAATATTAATCTCCCACTGTTTTATTTATTTATTTTTTTTCAGGGAGACTTTAGAAACCAAATAATAAAAAATAAATAGGCTTTCTATGGCCCACTGAGTGAGAGATGGCACACACAGGAGTCAGGAGTGGCACACAAGCAGAAAGGGCAATATTAATCTCCCACTGTTTTATTTATTTATTTTTTTTCAGGGAGACTTTAGAAACCAAATAATAAAAAATAAATAAGCTTTCTATGGCCCACTGAGTGAGAGATGGCACACACAGGAGTCAGGAGTGGCACACAAGCCCTGAGGCCAATATTTTTCTCCCACTGATTGATGTAGTGATTTTTTTTCAGGTAGATTTTAGAACCCAAATCAAGCAAAAAAATAAATAGGCTTTCTATGGCCCACTGAGTGAGAGATGGCACACACAGGAGTCAGGAGTGGCACACAAGCCCTGAGGCCAATATTTTTCTCCCACTGATTGATGTAGTGATTTTTTTTCAGGTAGATTTTAGAACCCAAATCAAGCAAAAAAATAAATAGGCTTTCTATGGCCCACTGAGTGAGAGATGGCACACACAGGAGTCAGGAGTGGCACACAAGCCCTGAGGCCAATATTTTTCTCCCACTGATGTAGTGATTTTTTTTCAGGTAGATTTTAGAACCCAAATCAAGCAAAAAAATAAATAGGCTTTCTATGGCCCACTGAGTGAGAGATGGCACACACAGGAGTCAGGAGTGGCACACAAGCCCTGAGGCCAATATTTTTCTCCCACTGATTGATGTAGTGATTTTTTTTCAGGTAGATTTTAGAACCCAAATCAAGCAAAAAAATAAATAGGCTTTCTATGGCCCACTGAGTGAGAGATGGCACACACAGGAGTCAGGAGTTGCACACAAGCCCTGAGGCCAATATTTTTCTCCCACTGATTGATGTAGTGATTTTTTTTCAGGTACATTTTAGAACCCAAATCAAGCAAAAAAATAAATAGGCTTTCTATGGCCCACTGAGTGAGAGATGGCACACACAGGAGTCAGGAGTTGCACACAAGCCCTGAGGCCAATATTTTTCTCCCACTGATTGATGTAGTGATTTTTTTTTCAGGTAGATTTTAGAACCCAAATCAAGCAAAAAAATAAATAGGCTTTCTATGGCCCACTGAGTGAGAGATGGCACACACAGGAGTCAGGAGTGGCACACAAGCCCTGAGGCCAATATTTTTCTCCCACTGATTGATGTAGTGATTTTTTTTCAGGTAGATTTTAGAACCCAAATCAAGCAAAAAAATAAATAGGCTTTCTATGGCCCACTGAGTGAGAGATGGCACACACAGGAGTCAGGAGTGGCACACAAGCCCTGAGGCCAATATTTTTCTCCCACTGATTGATGTAGTGATTTTTTTTCAGGTAGATTTTAGAACCCAAATCAAGCAAAAAAATAAATAGGCTTTCTATGGCCCACTGAGTGAGAGATGGCACACACAGGAGTCAGGAGTTGCACACAAGCCCTGAGGACAATATTTTTCTCCCACTGATTGATGTAGTGATTTTTTTTCAGGTAGATTTTAGAACCCAAATCAAGCAAAAAAATAAATAGGCTTTCTATGGCCCACTGAGTGAGAGATGGCACACACAGGAGTCAGGATTTGCACACAAGCCCTGAGGCCAATATTTTTCTCCCACTGATTGATGTAGTGATTTTTTTTCAGGTAGATTTTAGAACCCAAATCAAGCAAAAAAATAAATAGGCTTTCTATGGCCCACTGAGTGAGAGATGGCACACACAGGAGTCAGGAATGGCACACAAGCAGAAAGGGCAATATTAATCTCCTACTGTTTTATTTTATTTTTTTTTCAGGGAGACTTTAGAAACCAAATAATAAAAAATAAATAGGCTTTCTATGGCCCACTGAGTGAGAGATGGCACACACAGGAGTCAGGAGTGGCACACAAGCCCTGAGGCCAATATTTTTCTCCCACTGATTGATGTAGTGATTTTTTTTCAGGTAGATTTTAGAACCCAAATCAAGCAAAAAAATAAATAGGCTTTCTATGGCCCACTGAGTGTGAGATGGCACACACAGGAGTCAGGCGTTGCACACAAGCCCTGAGGCCAATATTTTTCTCCCACTGATTGATGTAGTGATTTTTTTTCAGGTAGATTTTAGAACCCAAATCAAGCAAAAAAATAAATAGGCTTTCTATGGCCCACTGAGTGAGAGATGGCACACACAGGAGTAAGGAGTTGCACACAAGCCCTGAGGCCAATATTTTTCTCCCACTGATTGATGTAGTGATTTTTTTTCAGGTAGATTTTAGAACCCAAATCAAGCAAAAAAATAAATAGGCTTTCTATGGCCCACTGAGTGAGAGATGGCACACACAGGAGTCAGGAGTTGCACACAAGCCCTGAGGCCAATATTTTTCTCCCACTGACTGATGTAGTGATTTTTTTTCAGGTAGATTTTAGAACCCAAATCAAGCAAAAAAATAAATAGGCTTTCTATGGCCCACTGAGTGAGAGATGGCACACACAGGAGTCAGGAGTGGCACACAAGCCCTGAGGCCAATATTTTTCTCCCACTGATTGATGTAGTGATTTTTTTTCAGGTAGATTTTAGAACCCAAATCAAGCAAAAAAATAAATAGGCTTTCTATGGCCCACTGAGTGAGAGATGGCAAACACAGGAGTCAGGAGTGGCACACAAGCCCTGAGGCCAATATTTTTCTCCCACTGATTGATGTAGTGATTTTTTTTTCAGGTAGATTTTAGAACCCAAATCAAGCAAAAAAATAAATAGGCTTTCTATGGCCCACTGAGTGAGAGATGGCACACACAGGAGTCAGGAGTGGCACACAAGCCCTGAGGCCAATATTTTTCTCCCACTGATTGATGTAGTGATTTTTTTTCAGGTAGATTTTAGAACCCAAATCAAGCAAAAAAATAAATAGGCTTTCTATGGCCCACTGAGTGAGAGATGGCACACACAGGAGTCAGGAGTGGCACACAAGCCCTGAGGCCAATATTTTTCTCCCACTGATTGATGTAGTGATTTTTTTTCAGGTAGATTTTAGAACCCAAATCAAGCAAAAAAATAAATAGGCTTTCTATGGCCCACTGAGTGAGAGATGGCACACACAGGAGTCAGGAGTTGCACACAAGCCCTGAGGCCAATATTTTTCTCCCACTGATTGATGTAGTGATTTTTTTTCAGGTAGATTTTAGAACCCAAATCAAGCAAAAAAATAAATAGGCTTTCTATGGCCCACTGAGTGAGAGATGGCACACACAGGAGTCAGGATTTGCACACAAGCCCTGAGGCCAATATTTTTCTCCCACTGATTGATGTAGTGATTTTTTTTCAGGTAGATTTTAGAACCCAAATCAAGCAAAAAAATAAATAGGCTTTCTATGGCCCACTGAGTGAGAGATGGCACACACAGGAGTCAGGAATGGCACACAAGCAGAAAGGGCAATATTAATCTCCTACTGTTTTATTTTTTTTTTTTTCAGGGAGACTTTAGAAACCAAATAATAAAAAATAAATAGGCTTTCTATGGCCCACTGAGTGAGAGATGGCACACACAGGAGTCAGGAGTGGCACACAAGCCCTGAGGCCAATATTTTTCTCCCACTGATTGATGTAGTGATTTTTTTTCAGGTAGATTTTAGAACCCAAATCAAGCATAAAAATAAATAGGCTTTCTATGGCCCACTGAGTGTGAGATGGCACACACAGGAGTCAGGAGTTGCACACAAGCCCTGAGGCCAATATTTTTCTCCCACTGATTGATGTAGTGATTTTTTTTCAGGTAGATTTTAGAACCCAAATCAAGCAAAAAAATAAATAGGCTTTCTATGGCCCACTGAGTGAGAGATGGCACACACAGGAGTAAGGAGTTGCACACAAGCCCTGAGGCCAATATTTTTCTCCCACTGATTGATGTAGTGATTTTTTTTCAGGTAGATTTTAGAACCCAAATCAAGCAAAAAAATAAATAGGCTTTCTATGGCCCACTGAGTGAGAGATGGCACACACAGGAGTCAGGAGTTGCACACAAGCCCTGAGGCCAATATTTTTCTCCCACTGACTGATGTAGTGATTTTTTTTCAGGTAGATTTTAGAACCCAAATCAAGCAAAAAAATAAATAGGCTTTCTATGGCCCACTGAGTGAGAGATGGCACACACAGGAGTCAGGAGTGGCACACAAGCCCTGAGGCCAATATTTTTCTCCCACTGATTGATGTAGTGATTTTTTTTCAGGTAGATTTTAGAACCCAAATCAAGCAAAAAAATAAATAGGCTTTCTATGGCCCACTGAGTGAGAGATGGCACACACAGGAGTCAGGAGTGGCACACAAGCAGAAAGGGCAATATTAATCTCCCACTGTTTTATTTATTTATTTTTTTTCAGGGAGACTTTAGAAACCAAATAATAAAAAATAAATAGGCTTTCTATGGCCCACTGAGTGAGAGATGGCACACACAGGAGTCAGGAGTGGCACACAAGCAGAAAGGGCAATATTAATCTCCCACTGTTTTATTTTTATTTTTTTTCAGGGAAACTTTAGAAACCAAATAATAAAAAATAAATAGGCTTTCTATGGCCCACTGAGTGAGAGATGGCACACACAGGAGTCAGGAGTGGCACACAAGCCCTGAAGCCAATATTTTTCTCCCACTGATTGATGTAGTGATTTTTTTTCAGGTAGATTTTAGAACCCAAATCAAGCAAAAAAATAAATAGGCTTTCTATGGCCCACTGAGTTAGAGATGGCACACACAGGAGTCAGGAGTGGCACACAAGCCCTGAGGCCAATATTTTTCTCCCACTGATTGATGTAGTGATTTTTTTTCAGGTAGATTTTAGAACCCAAATCAAGCAAAAAAAATAAATAGGCTTTCTATGGCCCACTGAGTGAGAGATGGCACACACAGGAGTCAGGAGTTGCACACAAGCCCTGAGGCCAATATTTTTCTCCCACTGATTGATGTAGTGATTTTTTTTCAGGTAGATTTTAGAACCCAAATCAAGCAAAAAAATAAATAGGCTTTCTATGGCCCACTGAGTGAGAGATGGCACACACAGGAGTCAGGAGTGGCACACAAGCCCTGAGGCCAATATTTTTCTCCCACTGATTGATGTAGTGATTTTTTTTCAGGTAGATTTTAGAACCCAAATCAAGCAAAAAAATAAATAGGCTTTCTATGGCCCACTGAGTGAGAGATGGCACACACAGGAGTCAGGAGTTGCACACAAGCCCTGAGGCCAATATTTTTCTCCCACTGATTGATGTAGTGATTTTTTTTCAGGTAGATTTTAGAACCCAAATCAAGCAAAAAAATAAATAGGCTTTCTATGGCCCACTGAGTGAGAGATGGCACACACAGGAGTCAGGAGTTGCACACAAGCCCTGAGGCCAATATTTTTCTCCCACTGATTGATGTAGTGATTTTTTTTCAGGTAGATTTTAGAACCCAAATCAAGCAAAAAAATAAATAGGCTTTCTATGGCCCACTGAGTGAGAGATGGCACACACAGGAGTCAGGAATGGCACACAAGCAGAAAGGGCAATATTAATCTCCTACTGTTTTATTTATTTTTTTTTTCAGGGAGACTTTAGAAACCAAATAATAAAAAATAAATAGGCTTTCTATGGCCCACTGAGTGAGAGATGGCACACACAGGAGTCAGGAGTGGCACACAAGCAGAAAGGGCAATATTAATCTCCCACTGTTTTATTATTTATTTATTTTTTCAGGGAGACTTTAGAAACCAAATACCGTATATACTCGAGTATAAGCCGACCCGAGTATAAGCCGACCCCCCTAATTTTGCCACAAAAAACTGGGAAAACTTATTGACTCGAGTATAAGCCTAGGGTGGAAAATGCAGCAGGTACCGGTGAATTTCAAAATTAAAAATAGATACTCCATACCGTTCATTATGGCCCCATAGATGCTCCACATAAAGCTGTGCCACATATAATGCTCTGCAGCGTTCATTATGGCCCCATAGATGCTCCACATAAAGCTGTGCCATATATACAATGCTCTGCACCATTGCCCCATAGATACTCCACATAAAGCTGTGCCATATATACAATGCTCTGCACCGTTGCCCCATAGCTGTGCCATATATATATAATGCTCTGCACCGTTGCCCCATAGCTGTGCCATATAGTGCTCTGCACCGTTGCCCCATAGCTGTGCCATATATATAATGCTCTGCACCGTTGCCCCATAGCTGTGCCATATATATAATGCTCTGCACCGTTGCCCCATAGCTGTGCCATATAGTGCTCTGCACCGTTGCCCCATAGCTGTGCCATATAGTGCTCTGCACCATTGCCCCATAGCTGTGCCATATAGTGCTCTGCACCATTGCCCCATAGCTGTGCCATATAGTGCTCTGCACCATTGCCCCATAGCTGTGCCATATAGTGCTCTGCACCATTGCCCCATAGCTGTGCCATATAGTGCTCTGCACCGTTGCCCCATAGCTGTGCCATATATATAATGCTCTGCACCGTTGCCCCATAGCTGTGCCATATATATAATGCTCTGCACCGTTGCCCCATAGCTGTGCCATATAGTGCTCTGCACCGTTGCCCCATAGCTGTGCCATATAGTGCTCTGCACCATTGCCCCATAGATGTGCCATATAGTGCTCTGCACCATTGCCCCATAGCTGTGCCATATAGTGCTCTGCACCGTCCATTATTGCCCCATAGCTCTGCCATATAGTGCTCTGCACCGTTGCCCCATAGCTGTGCCATATAGTGCTCTGCACCATTGCCCCATAGCTGTGCCATATAGTGCTCTGCACCGTTGCCCCATAGCTGTGCCATATAGTGCTCTGCACCGTCCATTATTGCCCCATAGCTGTGCCATATAGTGCTCTGCACCATTGCCCCATAGCTGTGCCATATAGTGCTCTGCACCGTTGCCCCATAGCTGTGCCATATAGTGCTCTGCACCGTCCATTATTGCCCCATAGCTCTGCCATATAGTGCTCTGCACCGTTGCCCCATAGCTGTGCCATATAGTGCTCTGCACCATTGCCCCATAGCTGTGCCATATAGTGCTCTGCACCGTTGCCCCATAGCTGTGCCATATAGTGCTCTGCACCGTCCATTATTGCCCCATAGCTGTGCCATATAGTGCTCTGCACCATTGCCCCATAGCTGTGCCATATAGTGCTCTGCACCGTTGCCCCATAGCTGTGCCATATAGTGCTCTGCACCGTCCATTATTGCCCCATAGCTGTTGCTGCTGCTGCAATAAAAAAAAAAAAAACACATACTCACCTGTCTTGCTTGCAGCTCCTCGGCACCATCTTCCCGGCGTCTCTCCGCACTGACTGATCAGGCAGAGGGCGGCGCGCACACTATATGCGTCATCGCGCCCTCTGCCTGAACAGTCAGAGCGGAGAGACGCCGGGAAGATGGCGCGACGCCCGGCGTGTGGAACGAGGACAGGTGACTATGACATACTTACCTGCTCCCGGCGTCCCGCTCCTTCCCCCGGACAGCTGGTCTTCGGTGCCGCAGCCTCTTTCTCTATCAGCGGTCACCGGCACCGCTTCATTAGAGAAATGAATAGGCGGCTCCGCCCCTATGGGAGGTGGAGCAGCCTATTCATTTCTCTAATGAGCGGTCCCACGTGACCGCTCAGGGGAAGAGGCTGCGGCACCGAGGACAGTGTGACAGGCAGGGGGAGCGCCAGGATCGCCGGGACTAGGTAAGTATATGACAGTGCTCACCCGCCGACCCCACCACCGATCATGACTCGAGTATAAGCCGAGAGGGGCACTTTCAGCCCAAAAATTTGGGCTGAAAATCACGGCTTATACTCGAGTATATACGGTATTAAAAAAAAAATAGGCTTTCTATGGCCCACTGAGTGAGAGATGGCACACACAGGAGTCAGGAGTTGCACACAAGCCCTGAGGCCAATATTTTTCTCCCACTGATTGATGTAGTGATTTTTTTTCAGGTAGATTTTAGAACCCAAATCAAGCAAAAAAATAAATAGGCTTTCTATGGCCCACTGAGTGAGAGATGGCACACACAGGAGTCAGGAGTTGCACACAAGCCCTGAGGCCAATATTTTTCTCCCACTGATTGATGTAGTGATTTTTTTTCAGGTAGATTTTAGAACCCAAATCAAGCAAAAAAATAAATAGGCTTTCTATGGCCCACTGAGTGAGAGATGGCACACACAGGAGTCAGGAGTGGCACACAAGCCCTGAGGCCAATATTTTTCTCCCACTGATTGATGTAGTGATTTTTTTTCAGGTAGATTTTAGAACCCAAATCAAGCAAAAAAATAAATAGGCTTTCTATGGCCCACTGAGTGAGAGATGGCACACACAGGAGTCAGGAGTGGCACACAAGCCCTGAGGCCAATATTTTTCTCCCACTGATTGATGTAGTGATTTTTTTTCAAGTAGATTTTAGAACCCAAATCAAGCAAAAAAATATATAGGCTTTCTATGGCCCACTGAGTGAGAGATGGCACACACAGGAGTCAGGAGTGGCACACAAGCCCTGAGGCCAATATTTTTCTCCCACTGATTGATGTAGTGATTTTTTTTCAGGTAGATTTTAGAACCCAAATCAAGCAAAAAAATAAATAGGCTTTCTATGGCCCACTGAGTGAGAGATGGCACACACAGGAGTCAGGAGTTGCACACAAGCCCTGAGGCCAATATTTTTCTCCCACTGATTGATGTAGTGATTTTTTTTCAGGTAGATTTTAGAACCCAAATCAAGCAAAAAAATAAATAGGCTTTCTATGGCCCACTGAGTGAGAGATGGCACACACAGGAGTCAGGAGTTGCACACAAGCCCGGAGGCCAATATTTTTCTCCCACTGATTGATGTAGTGATTTTTTTTCAGGTAGATTTTAGAACCCAAATCAAGCAAAAAAATAAATAGGCTTTCTATGGCCCACTGAGTGAGAGATGGCACACACAGGAGTCAGGAGTGGCACACAAGCCCTGAGGCCAATATTTTTCTCCCACTGATTGATGTAGTGATTTTTTTTCAGGTAGATTTTAGAACCCAAATCAAGCAAAAAAATAAATAGGCTTTCTATGGCCCACTGAGTGAGAGATGGCACACACAGGAGTCAGGAGTGGCACACAAGCAGAAAGGGCAATATTAATCTCCCACTGATTTATTTATTTTTTTTTTTCAGGGAGACTTTAGAAACCAAATAATAAAAAATAAATAGGCTTTCTATGGCCCACTGAGTGAGAGATGGCACACACAGGAGTCAGGAGTGGCACACAAGCAGAAAGGGCAATATTAAGCTCCCACTGTTTTCTTTTTTTTTTTCTTTTTCAGGGAGACTTTAGAAACCAAATAATAAAAAATAAATAGGCTTTCTATGGCCCACTGAGTGAGAGATGGCACACACAGGAGTCAGGAGTGGCACACAAGCAGAAAGGGCAATATTAAGCTCCCACTGTTTGAATTTTTTTTTTTTTTTTCAGGTAGATTTTAGAACCCAAATCAAGCAAAAAAATAAATAGGCTTTCTATGGCCCACTGAGTGAGAGATGGCACACACAGGGATGGCACTCTAGCAGAAATGCCAATCTTAATCTCCCACAAAAAAAAAAAAAAAACAGGGACTGTCCTACAATTACTATCTCCCTGCAGTAATCTCAGCCAGGTATGGCAGGCAGCAATAAGGAGTGGACTGATGCACAAATTAAATAAAAAGTGTGGACAAACAAAAAAGATAGCTGTGCAGAAAGGAAGGAACAAGAGGATTTGTGGTTTGAAAAAAGCAGTTGGTTTGCACAGCGTCGTACTCACACAGGCACAGCAACGCAGCTATCAGGGTCAGGGAGCCTTCTAGGGCAGCCCAATGAGCGACAGCGCTGGGGGAAAAAAATGTAGCTTCCACTGTCCCTGGTGGTGTTGGACAGTGGAAATCGCTACAGCACAAGCGGTTTGCAGCTTTATGTACCCTGCCTATCACTATCCCTGCTTCTGAAGAAGCGGCAGCAACCTCTCCCTACGCTCAGATCAGCAGCAGTAAGATGGCGGTCGGCGGGAACGCCCCTTTATAGCCCCTGTGACGCCGCAGAAAGCAAGCCAATCACTGCAATGCCCTTCTCTAAGATGGTGGGGACTGAGATCTATGTCATCACGCTGCCCACACTCTGCGTTCACCTTCATTGGCTGAGAAATGGCGCTTTTCGCGTCATTGAAACGCGACTTTGGCGCGAAAGTCGCGTACCGCATGGCCGATGCAACGCTGGGATCGGCTCGGTTTCATGAGATGCCGACTTTGCCAAAAGTCGGCGACTTTTGAAAATGAACGACCCGTTTCGCTCAACCCTACTCTCCAGCGATGTAAACAGCGACGCTGCAGCGATCAGATCGTTGTCGTTCTCGTTGTAAAGTCGTTTCGTGTGAAGGTACTTTAAGGTTAAAGTGGCAAATACCTTAGAAAGTGTGTGGAGCTGTCCCTAGAGAACCTCAATCTTTTTCACCATTCACACAAAACATATAATATAATTCCATTCCAAAATAATCCATTGGTTTGAATGCATATTTAGACTTAAAGCTAAAATAGCATGGATTGTACTGATCCATAAAGCACATGCAGATCATTGACCCATGTGCAATTGCAGTATAACTACTGGCTGCAAATGCATGGACTCCTATATGTAGCGCCCCCACTGCCGCAGGGCCGAGGGGTACCCGGTACCGGGCCTCTGAGTCTCTGCTCTGGGGTTGTCACGGTGGCTAGGCCCAGTCCGTGACCCTGCCGAGGGGCGTACAGTGATAGATATGATGGATGAAGGTGGTGGTGAGGCTGTGGTGCGATGCAGTAAATAACGAGGACACCAGGTTGCAGTCTCTTTACCTCTTTACTGAAGATCTCTGGGTCCTCAGTCCGGAATCCGGATAACCAGGCTACGCAAGTCCGGCCGGTCCAATGGCACCTCCAGAGTTCTCTTAGCAGGTGGAAATCTGTGCCTTCCTTCTAGCGCTATGTGTTGCGGTCCTTCCCTGCTGTGCTTACAGAAAGTCCCCACAACTGTTGTGTCTGTTTCTTAAGTTCCCTCACAACTCGATTAGATGATGTTCTGCTAATCCTCCGTCCCTCCCTGGTGTTCTGGTTGGGACGGCACCCGTTTGACGGGTAGGCTCGGAGCTCTTCCGGGACCCTAGAGTCGCCCCTCTCCACAGGTTGCCCCCCAAGACTGCATAGGTGATTTAAGTTAGACAGCCCGCCTTAGACTGACTGCCCTGCCGCTGTTTAGAGTATTGCTTGAAGCTGGATGTTGAAATACCCTCTCGGCGTTCCGGCCACCGGTAGTGCGCCTCACTAGGGTGTTGCTTCGGTCTTACAGCACGACCCCTACTGGTATTCTCCTATTGCTTGATCTCGTTTCTCACTCAGCACAATCTATCTCGCTTCTGGTCCTTCCTTGGGCACCGCCGCTATCCTGAGCAGGCACGGTCCCGTTACGTTCGTTCAAGTTGCCAAGCCTCTGTCAGGATCCCACCCCTGACAGAGACCCTACTGTATCTTCCCCACAACACCCTCTGCCACAAGGTGTTGCCTGGTTCCAACCCAGTCAGCTTTCTCATCCAACTTCCTGCCTGACCCCCAGTTTACCCACTATGGTGGGGAGTGGCCTAGTGAATAGAACCCTTAGCTCCCCCCGGAGGCCCGACTGTGAAATGTATTAGAAGCAAAAAAAGAAGAGAAGCCAGCACTGCTGAAGGTCAAAACGCAATATCTAAAGTGCACATGCACATAATAAGTTCTGACTGACGGCTTCTCTTTTTTTTTTGCTTCTGTATTGGTATGTGGCTGACCACCACTGTTGCCGCGCACGCTGGGTCATATGCGCCATTCTGTCTGGGTTCACTATGATTGATAGGCTGCTGTGCACACACACAGCATCCCTGCCCTGCCTCAGGCTCTAGTTAATTAGGCAGCTGTGCCTCAGCCAGTTTCATCCTTTAACTTTGGTGTTGGTTTGGCAGTGTGGGGGCCAGATCTGATATGTCTGCACAGGACCTGATCGGCCTCTATCCGCGCTCGCCTTCCTGGCACTAAGGGAGTGATTCTGTCAATGCTCCAGGTACAGTTTGTCATGTAATGTTATTTAATGTGGTCTGTCCCTCCTTTTTTTTTTTCTCACTCTCAATACATTTAGGAGGCCGTAATGGCACAATGTAATAAAAAAACGTAGAGTTAGGACTGCCCCATTATGAGATTGCCGTGAAGTGGCGGGGTAGCTCAAAAAATTGATCAATTATTTGCTAAATATCTCATATTTGAAATACAGTCAGAATTTATTATGTGCATGTGCACTTTGGATATTGCGTTTTGACCTTCAGCAGTGCTGGCTTCTCTTTTTTTTTTGCTTCTGTATTGGTATGTGGCTGACCACCACTGTTGCCGCGCACGCTGGGTCATATGCGCCATTCTGTCTGGGTTCACTATGATTGATAGGCTGCTGTGCACACACACAGCATCCCTGCCCTGCCTCAGGCTCTAGTTAATTAGGCAGCTGTGCCTCAGCCAGTTTCATCCTTTAACTTTGGTGTTGGTTTGGCAGTGTGGGGGCCAGATCTGATATGTCTGCACAGGACCTGATCGGCCTCTATCCGCGCTCGCCTTCCTGGCACTAAGGGAGTGATTCTGTCAATGCTCCAGGTACAGTTTGTCATGTAATGTTATTTAATGTGGTCTGTCCCTCCTTTTTTTTTTTTTCTCACTCTCAATACATTTAGGAGGCCGTAATGGCACAATGTAATAAAAAAACGTAGAGTTAGGACTGCCCCATTATGAGATTGCCATGAAGTGGCGGGGTAGCTCAAATAATTGATCAATTATTTGCTAAATATCTCATATTTGAAATACAGTCAGAATTTATTAATTGCATGTGCACTTTGGATATTGCGTTTTGACCTTCAGCAGTGCTGGCTTCTCTTTTTTTTTTGCTTCTGTATTGGTATGTGGCTGACCACCACTGTTGCCGCGCACGCTGGGTCATATGCGCCATTCTGTCTGGGTTCACTATGATTGATAGGCTGCTGTGCACACACACAGCATCCCTGCCCTGCCTCAGGCTCTAGTTAATTAGGCAGCTGTGCCTCAGCCAGTTTCATCCTTTAACTTTGGTGTTGGTTTGACAGTGTGGGGGCCAGATCTGATATGTCTGCACAGGACCTGATCGGCCTCTATCCGCGCTCGCCTTCCTGGCACTAAGGGAGTGATTCTGTCAATGCTCCAGGTACAGTTTGTCATGTAATGTTATTTAATGTGGTCTGTCCCTCCTTTTTTTTTTTCTCACTCTCAATACATTTAGGAGGCCGTAATGGCACAATGTAATAAAAAAACGTAGAGTTAGGACTGCCCCATTATGAGATTGCCGTGAAGTGGCGGGGTAGCTCAAAGAATTGATCAATTATTTGCTAAATATCTCATATTTGAAATACAGTCAGAATTTATTATGTGCATGTGCACTTTGGATATTGCGTTTTGACCTTCAGCAGTGCTGGCTTCTCTTTTTTTTTTGCTTCTGTATTGGTATGTGGCTGACCACCACTGTTGCCGCACACGCTGGGTCATATGCGCCATTCTGTCTGGGTTCACTATGATTGATAGGCCTCTGTGCACACACACAGCATCCCTGCCCTGCCTCAGGCTCTAGTTAATTAGGCAGCTGTGCCTCAGCCAGTTTCATCCTTTAACTTTGGTGTTGGTTTGGCAGTGTGGGGGCCAGATCTGATATGTCTGCACAGGACCTGATCGGCCTCTATCCGCGCTCGCCTTCCTGGCACTAAGGGAGTGATTCTGTCAATGCTCCAGGTACAGTTTGTCATGTAATGTTATTTAATGTGGTCTGTCCCTCCTTTTTTTTTTTCTCACTCTCAATACATTTAGGAGGCCGTAATGGCACAATGTAATAAAAAAACGTAGAGTTAGGACTGCCCCATTATGAGATTGCCGTGAAGTGGCGGGGTAGCTCAAAGAATTGATCAATTATTTGCTAAATATCTCATATTTGAAATACAGTCAGAATTTATTATGTGCATGTGCACTTTGGATATTGCGTTTTGACCTTCAGCAGTGCTGGCTTCTCTTTTTTTTTTGCTTCTGTATTGGTATGTGGCTGACCACCACTGTTGCCGCGCACGCTGGGTCATATGCGCCATTCTGTCTGGGTTCACTATGATTGATAGGCTGCTGTGCACACACACAGCATCCCTGCCCTGCCTCAGGCTCTAGTTATTTAGGCAGCTGTGCCTCAGCCAGTTTCATCCTTTAACTTTGGTGTTGGTTTGGCAGTGTGGGGGCCAGATCTGATATGTCTGCACAGGACCTGATCGGCCTCTATCCGCGCTCGCCTTCCTGGCACTAAGGGAGTGATTCTGTCAATGCTCCAGGTACAGTTTGTCATGTAATGTTATTTAATGTGGTCTGTCCCTCCTTTTTTTTTTTCTCACTCTCAATACATTTAGGAGGCCGTAATGGCACAATGTAATAAAAAAACGTAGAGTTAGGACTGCCCCATTATGAGATTGCCGTGAAGTGGCGGGGTAGCTCAAAGAATTGATCAATTATTTGCTAAATATCTCATATTTGAAATACAGTCAGAATTTATTATGTGCATGTGCACTTTGGATATTGCGTTTTGACCTTCAGCAGTGCTGGCTTCTCTTTTTTTTTTGCTTCTGTATTGGTATGTGGCTGACCACCACTGTTGCCGCGCACGCTGGGTCATATGCGCCATTCTGTCTGGGTTCACTATGATTGATAGGCTGCTGTGCACACACACAGCATCCCTGCCCTGCCTCAGGCTCTAGTTATTTAGGCAGCTGTGCCTCAGCCAGTTTCATCCTTTAACTTTGGTGTTGGTTTGGCAGTGTGGGGGCCAGATCTGATATGTCTGCACAGGACCTGATCGGCCTCTATCCGCGCTCGCCTTCCTGGCACTAAGGGAGTGATTCTGTCAATGCTCCAGGTACAGTTTGTCATGTAATGTTATTTAATGTGGTCTGTCCCTCCTTTTTTTTTTTCTCACTCTCAATACATTTAGGAGGCCGTAATGGCACAATGTAATAAAAAAACGTAGAGTTAGGACTGCCCCATTATGAGTTTGCCATGAAGTGGCGGGGTAGCTCAAATAATTGATCAATTATTTGCTAAATATCTCATATTTGAAATACAGTCAGAATTTATTAATTGCATGTGCACTTTGGATATTGCGTTTTGACCTTCAGCAGTGCTGGCTTCTCTTTTTTTTTTGCTTCTGTATTGGTATGTGGCTGACCACCACTGTTGCCGCGCACGCTGGGTCATATGCGCCATTCTGTCTGGGTTCACTATGATTGATAGGCTGCTGTGCACACACACAGCATCCCTGCCCTGCCTCAGGCTCTAGTTAATTAGGCAGCTGTGCCTCAGCCAGTTTCATCCTTTAACTTTGGTGTTGGTTTGGCAGTGTGGGGGCCAGATCTGATATGTCTGCACAGGACCTGATCGGCCTCTATCCGCGCTCGCCTTCCTGGCACTAAGGGAGTGATTCTGTCAATGCTCCAGGTACAGTTTGTCATGTAATGTTATTTAATGTGGTCTGTCCCTCCTTTTTTTTTTCTCACTCTCAATACATTTAGGAGGCCGTAATGGCACAATGTAATAAAAAAAGTAGAGTTAGGACTGCCCCATTATGAGATTGCCGTGAAGTGGCGGGGTAGCTCAAAGAATTGATCAATTATTTGCTAAATATCTCATATTTGAAATACAGTCAGAATTTATTATGTGCATGTGCACTTTGGATATTGCGTTTTGACCTTCAGCAGTGCTGGCTTCTCTTTTTTTTTTGCTTCTGTATTGGTATGTGGCTGACCACCACTGTTGCCGCACACGCTGGGTCATATGCGCCATTCTGTCTGGGTTCACTATGATTGATAGGCCTCTGTGCACACACACAGCATCCCTGCCCTGCCTCAGGCTCTAGTTAATTAGGCAGCTGTGCCTCAGCCAGTTTCATCCTTTAACTTTGGTGTTGGTTTGGCAGTGTGGGGGCCAGATCTGATATGTCTGCACAGGACCTGATCGGCCTCTATCCGCGCTCGCCTTCCTGGCACTAAGGGAGTGATTCTGTCAATGCTCCAGGTACAGTTTGTCATGTAATGTTATTTAATGTGGTCTGTCCCTCCTTTTTTTTTTTCTCACTCTCAATACATTTAGGAGGCCGTAATGGCACAATGTAATAAAAAAACGTAGAGTTAGGACTGCCCCATTATGAGATTGCCGTGAAGTGGCGGGGTAGCTCAAAGAATTGATCAATTATTTGCTAAATATCTCATATTTGAAATACAGTCAGAATTTATTATGTGCATGTGCACTTTGGATATTGCGTTTTGACCTTCAGCAGTGCTGGCTTCTCTTTTTTTTTTGCTTCTGTATTGGTATGTGGCTGACCACCACTGTTGCCGCGCACGCTGGGTCATATGCGCCATTCTGTCTGGGTTCACTATGATTGATAGGCTGCTGTGCACACACACAGCATCCCTGCCCTGCCTCAGGCTCTAGTTATTTAGGCAGCTGTGCCTCAGCCAGTTTCATCCTTTAACTTTGGTGTTGGTTTGGCAGTGTGGGGGCCAGATCTGATATGTCTGCACAGGACCTGATCGGCCTCTATCCGCGCTCGCCTTCCTGGCACTAAGGGAGTGATTCTGTCAATGCTCCAGGTACAGTTTGTCATGTAATGTTATTTAATGTGGTCTGTCCCTCCTTTTTTTTTTTCTCACTCTCAATACATTTAGGAGGCCGTAATGGCACAATGTAATAAAAAAACGTAGAGTTAGGACTGCCCCATTATGAGATTGCCGTGAAGTGGCGGGGTAGCTCAAAGAATTGATCAATTATTTGCTAAATATCTCATATTTGAAATACAGTCAGAATTTATTATGTGCATGTGCACTTTGGATATTGCGTTTTGACCTTCAGCAGTGCTGGCTTCTCTTTTTTTTTTGCTTCTGTATTGGTATGTGGCTGACCACCACTGTTGCCGCGCACGCTGGGTCATATGCGCCATTCTGTCTGGGTTCACTATGATTGATAGGCTGCTGTGCACATACACAGCATCCCTGCCCTGCCTCAGGCTCTAGTTAATTAGGCAGCTGTGCCTCAGCCAGTTTCATCCTTTAACTTTGGTGTTGGTTTGGCAGTGTGGGGGCCAGATCTGATATGTCTGCACAGGACCTGATCGGCCTCTATCCGCGCTCGCCTTCCTGGCACTAAGGGAGTGATTCTGTCAATGCTCCAGGTACAGTTTGTCATGTAATGTTATTTAATGTGGTCTGTCCCTCCTTTTTTTTTTTCTCACTCTCAATACATTTAGGAGGCCGTAATGGCACAATGTAATAAAAAAACGTAGAGTTAGGACTGCCCCATTATGAGATTGCCATGAAGTGGCGGGGTAGCTCAAATAATTGATCAATTATTTGCTAAATATCTCATATTTGAAATACAGTCAGAATTTATTAATTGCATGTGCACTTTGGATATTGCGTTTTGACCTTCAGCAGTGCTGGCTTCTCTTTTTTTTTTGCTTCTGTATTGGTATGTGGCTGACCACCACTGTTGCCGCGCACGCTGGGTCATATGCGCCATTCTGTCTGGGTTCACTATGATTGATAGGCTGCTGTGCACACACACAGCATCCCTGCCCTGCCTCAGGCTCTAGTTAATTAGGCAGCTGTGCCTCAGCCAGTTTCATCCTTTAACTTTGGTGTTGGTTTGGCAGTGTGGGGGCCAGATCTGATATGTCTGCACAGGACCTGATCGGCCTCTATCCGCGCTCGCCTTCCTGGCACTAAGGGAGTGATTCTGTCAATGCTCCAGGTACAGTTTGTCATGTAATGTTATTTAATGTGGTCTGTCCCTCCTTTTTTTTTTCTCACTCTCAATACATTTAGGAGGCCGTAATGGCACAATGTAATAAAAAAACGTAGAGTTAGGACTGCCCCATTATGAGATTGCCGTGAAGTGGCGGGGTAGCTCAAAGAATTGATCAATTATTTGCTAAATATCTCATATTTGAAATACAGTCAGAATTTATTATGTGCATGTGCACTTTGGATATTGCGTTTTGACCTTCAGCAGTGCTGGCTTCTCTTTTTTTTTGCTTCTGTATTGGTATGTGGCTGACCACCACTGTTGCCGCGCACGCTGGGTCATATGCGCCATTCTGTCTGGGTTCACTATGATTGATAGGCTGCTGTGCACACACACAGCATCCCTGCCCTGCCTCAGGCTCTAGTTATTTAGGCAGCTGTGCCTCAGCCAGTTTCATCCTTTAACTTTGGTGTTGGTTTGGCAGTGTGGGGGCCAGATCTGATATGTCTGCACAGGACCTGATCGGCCTCTATCCGCGCTCGCCTTCCTGGCACTAAGGGAGTGATTCTGTCAATGCTCCAGGTACAGTTTGTCATGTAATGTTATTTAATGTGGTCTGTCCCTCCTTTTTTTTTTTCTCACTCTCAATACATTTAGGAGGCCGTAATGGCACAATGTAATAAAAAAACGTAGAGTTAGGACTGCCCCATTATGAGATTGCCGTGAAGTGGCGGGGTAGCTCAAAGAATTGATCAATTATTTGCTAAATATCTCATATTTGAAATACAGTCAGAATTTATTATGTGCATGTGCACTTTGGATATTGCGTTTTGACCTTCAGCAGTGCTGGCTTCTCTTTTTTTTTTGCTTCTGTATTGGTATGTGGCTGACCACCACTGTTGCCGCGCACGCTGGGTCATATGCGCCATTCTGTCTGGGTTCACTATGATTGATAGGCTGCTGTGCACATACACAGCATCCCTGCCCTGCCTCAGGCTCTAGTTAATTAGGCAGCTGTGCCTCAGCCAGTTTCATCCTTTAACTTTGGTGTTGGTTTGGCAGTGTGGGGGCCAGATCTGATATGTCTGCACAGGACCTGATCGGCCTCTATCCGCGCTCGCCTTCCTGGCACTAAGGGAGTGATTCTGTCAATGCTCCAGGTACAGTTTGTCATGTAATGTTATTTAATGTGGTCTGTCCCTCCTTTTTTTTTTTTCTCACTCTCAATACATTTAGGAGGCCGTAATGGCACAATGTAATAAAAAAACGTAGAGTTAGGACTGCCCCATTATGAGATTGCCGTGAAGTGGCGGGGTAGCTCAAAGAATTGATCAATTATTTGCTAAATTTCTCATATTTGAAATACAGTCAGAATTTATTATGTGCATGTGCACTTTGGATATTGCGTTTTGACCTTCAGCAGTGCTGGCTTCTCTTTTTTTTTTGCTTCTGTATTGGTATGTGGCTGACCACCACTGTTGCCGCGCACGCTGGGTCATATGCGCCATTCTGTCTGGGTTCACTATGATTGATAGGCTGCTGTGCACACACACAGCATCCCTGCCCTGCCTCAGGCTCTAGTTAATTAGGCAGCTGTGCCTCAGCCAGTTTCATCCTTTAACTTTGGTGTTGGTTTGGCAGTGTGGGGGCCAGATCTGATATGTCTGCACAGGACCTGATCGGCCTCTATCCGCGCTCGCCTTCCTGGCACTAAGGGAGTGATTCTGTCAATGCTCCAGGTACAGTTTGTCATGTAATGTTATTTAATGTGGTCTGTCCCTCCTTTTTTTTTTTCTCACTCTCAATACATTTAGGAGGCCGTAATGGCACAATGTAATAAAAAAACGTAGAGTTAGGACTGCCCCATTATGAGATTGCCATGAAGTGGCGGGGTAGCTCAAATAATTGATCAATTATTTGCTAAATATCTCATATTTGAAATACAGTCAGAATTTATTAATTGCATGTGCACTTTGGATATTGCGTTTTGACCTTCAGCAGTGCTGGCTTCTCTTTTTTTTTTGCTTCTGTATTGGTATGTGGCTGACCACCACTGTTGCCGCGCACGCTGGGTCATATGCGCCATTCTGTCTGGGTTCACTATGATTGATAGGCTGCTGTGCACACACACAGCATCCCTGCCCTGCCTCAGGCTCTAGTTAATTAGGCAGCTGTGCCTCAGCCAGTTTCATCCTTTAACTTTGGTGTTGGTTTGGCAGTGTGGGGGCCAGATCTGATATGTCTGCACAGGACCTGATCGGCCTCTATCCGCGCTCGCCTTCCTGGCACTAAGGGAGTGATTCTGTCAATGCTCCAGGTACAGTTTGTCATGTAATGTTATTTAATGTGGTCTGTCCCTCCTTTTTTTTTTCTCACTCTCAATACATTTAGGAGGCCGTAATGGCACAATGTAATAAAAAAACGTAGAGTTAGGACTGCCCCATTATGAGATTGCCGTGAAGTGGCGGGGTAGCTCAAAGAATTGATCAATTATTTGCTAAATATCTCATATTTGAAATACAGTCAGAATTTATTATGTGCATGTGCACTTTGGATATTGCGTTTTGACCTTCAGCAGTGCTGGCTTCTCTTTTTTTTTTGCTTCTGTATTGGTATGTGGCTGACCACCACTGTTGCCGCGCACGCTGGGTCATATGCGCCATTCTGTCTGGGTTCACTATGATTGATAGGCTGCTGTGCACACACACAGCATCCCTGCCCTGCCTCAGGCTCTAGTTATTTAGGCAGCTGTGCCTCAGCCAGTTTCATCCTTTAACTTTGGTGTTGGTTTGGCAGTGTGGGGGCCAGATCTGATATGTCTGCACAGGACCTGATCGGCCTCTATCCGCGCTCGCCTTCCTGGCACTAAGGGAGTGATTCTGTCAATGCTCCAGGTACAGTTTGTCATGTAATGTTATTTAATGTGGTCTGTCCCTCCTTTTTTTTTTTCTCACTCTCAATACATTTAGGAGGCCGTAATGGCACAATGTAATAAAAAAACGTAGAGTTAGGACTGCCCCATTATGAGATTGCCGTGAAGTGGCGGGGTAGCTCAAAGAATTGATCAATTATTTGCTAAATATCTCATATTTGAAATACAGTCAGAATTTATTATGTGCATGTGCACTTTGGATATTGCGTTTTGACCTTCAGCAGTGCTGGCTTCTCTTTTTTTTTTGCTTCTGTATTGGTATGTGGCTGACCACCACTGTTGCCGCGCACGCTGGGTCATATGCGCCATTCTGTCTGGGTTCACTATGATTGATAGGCTGCTGTGCACATACACAGCATCCCTGCCCTGCCTCAGGCTCTAGTTAATTAGGCAGCTGTGCCTCAGCCAGTTTCATCCTTTAACTTTGGTGTTGGTTTGGCAGTGTGGGGGCCAGATCTGATATGTCTGCACAGGACCTGATCGGCCTCTATCCGCGCTCGCCTTCCTGGCACTAAGGGAGTGATTCTGTCAATGCTCCAGGTACAGTTTGTCATGTAATGTTATTTAATGTGGTCTGTCCCTCCTTTTTTTTTTTTCTCACTCTCAATACATTTAGGAGGCCGTAATGGCACAATGTAATAAAAAAACGTAGAGTTAGGACTGCCCCATTATGAGATTGCTGTGAAGTGGCGGGGTAGCTCAAAGAATTGATCAATTATTTGCTAAATATCTCATATTTGAAATACAGTCAGAATTTATTATGTGCATGTGCACTTTGGATATTGCGTTTTGACCTTCAGCAGTGCTGGCTTCTCTTTTTTTTTTGCTTCTGTATTGGTATGTGGCTGACCACCACTGTTGCCGCGCACGCTGGGTCATATGCGCCATTCTGTCTGGGTTCACTATGATTGATAGGCTGCTGTGCACACACACAGCATCCCTGCCCTGCCTCAGGCTCTAGTTAATTAGGCAGCTGTGCCTCAGCCAGTTTCATCCTTTAACTTTGGTGTTGGTTTGGCAGTGTGGGGGCCAGATCTGATATGTCTGCACAGGACCTGATCGGCCTCTATCCGCGCTCGCCTTCCTGGCACTAAGGGAGTGATTCTGTCAATGCTCCAGGTACAGTTTGTCATGTAATGTTATTTAATGTGGTCTGTCCCTCCTTTTTTTTTTCTCACTCTCAATACATTTAGGAGGCCGCAATGGCACAATGTAATAAAAAAACGTAGAGTTAGGACTGCCCCATTATGAGATTGCCGTGAAGTGGCGGGGTAGCTCAAAGAATTGATCAATTATTTGCTAAATATCTCATATTTGAAATACAGTCAGAATTTATTATGTGCATGTGCACTTTGGATATTGCGTTTTGACCTTCAGCAGTGCTGGCTTCTCTTTTTTTTTTGCTTGTGAAATGTATTGGTGTCTGTGATACCTGATCAGATGAACTCCTTCAGTGCCATCAGACGCACCATAGCTCCCCTTAGTGGCGGAGCCACAGTACTGCAACGACCAGGACTCTGGGGCGCTGCATATACATAAACACATTTGCTGTGGACTGCAAATCTTGTTACCTGAGTATGTCCATGTAAAGGTAAACCTGCACTTACACCTAAAGTGTCTATATGCACACATAAGGAATTTCAGTAGGCGGTAAACCTAGGAACTAAAAAGAATATATACAATGCTTTCATATATTTATGTACATTATATATAGGATCCGGGATAAAGGACTGGATTTGTCTTATGTCCTTAACCCCCGTCTCCGGCTGAGGTTATCAGCCTGACCTCTATGCAGTTGGGTGGCCAGTCTTTTGGTCCTCCTGCAAATCAGAAACAGATCAATATATACAGGGGTGGGATTCAGCCAGTACGACCCGGTACGGGGCAGCCGTTTACTAAAATTTCTATCTGCCAGCGTTCCGGTAATTGAAAATGGTTACCACGCCCCCGGACCGCCTCCGGACCGCCCCCGGACGGGTTGCTGTGCTGCTGGCAGGGCCGCCATCAGGGCATTACAGCCGTGACTGGCGTATGGGGCCCGGTGGGCAGAGAGGGCCCGCATCGGGCCTGGTCTCATCTGCCCACCGGGCCCCTACCGGCAGCCGCAGGCTGAACCGGGCCCTTAGCTGCGGCCGGCGCTGCAGTGCTACTGAGGTGCGGGCCCGTGCCCGCACGTCAATAGTTAACAGCCGCCAGCCAATCTGAGGCTGGCAGCTGACGTCAGCCGCAGCGTGCATGTCGCCGGCATCTGACGTCATTGTCAGTCGCCGGCGAGTGCACGCTGCAGCTGCTTGGAGAAAGCAGAAGCGCGGGAGGTAAGTAGAGCTTGTTTTTTTGTTTTTTTTTTACTGAGAGCGGCGATCCGGGGGGGGGGGGGGGGGGGCGGCCCGGGGCAGAACGCTGGACACAGGAGGGCAGAACGCTGGACACAGGGGGGCAGAACGCTGGACACAGGAGGGCAGAACGCTGGACACAGGAGGGCAGAACGCTGGACACAGGAGGGCAGAACGCTGGACACAGGAGGGGGCAGAACGCTGGACACAGGAGGGCAGAATGCTGGACACAGGAGGGGGCAGAACGCTGGACACAGGAGGGGGCAGAACGCTGGACACAAGAGGGGGCAGAACGCTGGACACAGGAGGGGGCAGAACGCTGGACACAGGAGGGGGCAGAACGCTGGACACAGGAGGGGGCAGAACGCTGGACACAGGAGGGGGCAGAACGCTGGACACAGGAGGGGGCAGAACGCTGGACACAGGAGGGGGCAGAACGCTGGACACAGGAGGGGGCAGAACGCTGGACACAGGAGGGGGCAGAACGCTGGACACAGGAGGGGGCAGAACGCTGGACACAGGAGGGGGCAGAACGCTGGACACAGGAGGGGGCAGAACGCTGGACACAGGAGGGGGCAGAACGCTGGACACAGGAGGGGGCAGAACGCTGGACACAGGAGGGGGCAGAACGCTGGACACAGGAGGGGGCAGAGCGCTGGACACAGGGGGGCAGAACGCTGGACACAGGAGGGGGCAGAACGCTGGACACAGGAGGGGGCAGAACGCTGGACACAGGGGCAGAAAGGACAGAGGGCAGAACGCTGGACACAGGAGGGGGCAGAACGCTGGACACAGGAGGGGGCAGAACGCTGGACACAGGAGGGGGTAGAACGCTGGACACAGGAGGGGGCAGAACGCTGGACACAGGAGGGGGCAGAACGCTGGACACAGGAGGGGGCAGAACGCTGGACACAGGAGGGGGCAGAACGCTGGACACAGGAGGGGGCAGAACGCTGGACACAGGAGGGCAGAACGCTGGACACAGGGGGCAGAGTGCTGGACACAGGAGGGGGCAGAGCGCTGGACACGGGGGCAGAGCGCTGGACACGGGGGCAGAGGGCTGGACACGGGGCAGAAAGCTGGACACGGGGGCAGAAAGCTGGACACGGGGGCAGAAAGCTGGACACGGGGGCAGAAAGCTGGACACGGGGGGGCAGAAAGGAGAAACAGGGCTTGATTGGAGACACGGGGCAGGATGACAGACATGGCGGCATGACTGGAGACAATGGGGCATGACTGGAGACACTGGGGCAGGAATGGAAACAGATGGGGCAGAATTGAGACACAGGGGGCATGATTGGAGACGGAGCAGAATGGTGATACGGGCATGATTGGAGACACTGGAGGCAGGATTGGAGACAGATGGGGCAGGATCATGGGGCAGGATGGATACGATGGAGACAGATGGGGTAGGATGGGGAGATCATATGGGGCAGGATGGATACTCATTAGGGCAGGATGGGAGAACATATGGCTGACCCCAGTAATGAGACACACGGGGCCAGGATGGCGAATATTATTACCATAGGGGCTAATTAAGGGATATTATTACTGCAGTGATGTATTTATTTTATTTTTTGAGTATACTGTTTTAAATGGAGGGGCGGTCCTATTACTGTGTAGATTGACACTATGTCGCCTTCTTCATGTGGTGTAATGTAGAAGTTGGGAAAATTAAGTAATGTGTTCTGCAAGTGGAACTCGAGATAACTGTTATTTCCTGCAGAAACGAGTCCTGGCTGCATGAAGTGATGGTGGTCTGTGCGGGATGAAAGATGAAGGACTTCACCTAGAGACGTCACTGGTAAGTCAGTGTTACCTATACACTGACACTATACACTGTATACTATATACAGAGGTCCTGTGTATAATATCACCAGTGATCACTGGATTACCTATAGACTATATACAGAGCTCCTGTGTATAATGTCACTGGTGATCACTGTATTACCTGTACACAGACACTGCATACTAAGTACACATCTCCTGTGTATAATGGCACTTATGGTGATAGTATTGTGTTTTTTTTATTATTGATCAGTATTGTAGTATTCAGTCACTATGTGGTGGTAATATGTGGTCTGGTCATGATGTTGTGGTATTTGTTCCTTGTATTTGATATTATTCGATCACTGTGGTGGTAATATGTCATCTGGTCATGGTGTGGCGGTATTTGTGCCTTGTAGATAGTATTATAGGTCACTGTGGTGATAATATGGTGTCTGGTCATGGTGCTGTGGT